>NC_137905.1:58076999-58676999 GCF_963455335.1 Martes martes | reverse complement strand
ACTTTGATTCTCTTGTTGTTTTGATGGCAACCTGCCATTTGTGGAAAGTGAACTTGACTTTTTTCATTTACCACAGCAGAACAAGAGTTCCATTTTAGAACAAAATACTTAACAAAAGTTAAATGGGGTCCATTTAAAGAGAAGCCATCAGTGACAATGACGCCCTGTGTGTGAGAATACAGACCAGTCACACTGAGTTCAGGTGGGAAGGTGGACGCCAGTTCTCAGATGAGTTGTGATGAGTTGTACGTAGGAGAATTAGGGGAACTCAGGAGGATTTAGCCAGGTGGTCATAACCCATCATGGGTGCTGCAAAGAAGGCATCTCAGGGAGTGACATTGGAACTGAGCATTGAAGCTTGGAGGGGCAGTGGAGGAGGGGTTCTAGGTAGAGGAACCATATAAGAAAAGGCCCTGAGATGAGAGTGGGCGCAACTCCTGTCAGAGCCAAAGGAACGTCTGGTTCACCTTTTCTCCTGCGCCTCCCTGAGCTCAGTGGCAGGCACATAGGACACATCGGGGACCGTTACTGAGACCTGCCCAAATAAGTCCCAGCCTCAGGGTCAGAATCTGCCAGTGGAGACTTCCGTGGGTCCTGATGCCTCAGCCCTTGCAATTCGGTGCAGAACCCACCTGTCTGTGTTGAGCCGTATCTGGCTGCATCCAACAAAAACAAGCTGGAAAGTGGCTTCCCTTGAAGGAAATTCCCCATCTCGCCTAATGGGAAGCCCCCGGGTGGGGCTGCCCTGGGTTGGAGGTTGCAGCTACGTGGTTCTGTCCTCAGTGACGTGAAGGTTCTCTCTGCTCCTCTCCCTGGACCAGGCATCTCCCTGTCCTCAGGCTGGCTCCCTTGTAGGCCTGTGGGGTGCTGTAGCCAGGACTGGGGAAGCAGCCCCCTTGTTCAGCCTCCTGTCGTGCTGGAATAAAGGCTTTGTCTTCAGCTCAGGTTACCTGCCTGTCTCAGCTTACCAGTCCCATCGGAGATGCTGTTCACTGATTTCTTCCCCTGGCAGGTTTTAGTTCTCTTCGGGAGAGAGAATTCCCTAGCGAGAGAGCCCAGAAATACTGATGGCTAGGCCTCAGCCCAAGCACTTTTGTTTCTTTCTGTTTGAGGTTGGAACCAAGCATCCGTAAGTGTTTCTGAAGCACAGAGTGTTAGAGAACAGTGACTTAGATTAATTACAGAATCCCTTCTGGAAGGAGGGGCTCCCCTTCCCGGGGTCCCATGGCTGTGTGTGAAATGGCTTTTGCTGATGAGATTCAAAGACACTGATGTTGTCTGGACGGACAGGACTACCTTCTGTGGCAGTTGAAGCCAAGAATGGGATTTGTGCACTTGGTTTCCAGGTCACAGATCAGCATTTTCTTCACGGCTTCATCCAGGTCTTGGCCCTGCCATGAAGTGCCAGATGGGATGGAGATACTGCTTTCTTCTCATACACCATGACCTGTTTCTTTCTCCATCAACAGGGCATCCAGTTCCCAAAGCAGAGCTTGCCTACCTGCTGGAGCATGGGCAGGAGCTGTGGACAGGAAAGGGAGGCCTCTCCCGTAGCACTTGCTCAGGTAGGAACAGATGGGTGGTCGGGGGTGGGGGGTGGTCAGGGAGCCTTCAGCAGGCAGGGAACCAGTGCCTCTGAACTTCGTGTGAAACTCCTTGTGACCTCTTGGTCACATTCCTGGAGAACATGAATGAGATAGAGTCTGCTAGTCTCTCAGATGAGGAAACTGCTTTGAAGAAGAAAGTAACCCGTCCAAGACCACTCACTTGGAAGAGGTGGGACTGGAACAATGGCTTTCTGGCTGCAGAATGCTCTTAACTACCACATGATGCCTCCCGGCAGAGCAGAGGCTTGTCATTTATACCACTGGTCTCGGAGTGTCCCTCCGTCCCTCTTCTTCAGTCTTAACTCTCTTCCTTTCGTGGTGATCACCCTTCAGTGTTGGCTTCACCGGGTATCTGGGGCCCTTTCTTCCTTTAACTGTTCAGCGCTCCCCAAGAGTGACTCTACCCATGCTTGTTCCATCCATTCCGACCCAGGGCTCCCTTCCCTTTCCTCCCTCTGGCAATTCTAGTTCTCCATTAGGACCTAGCTCATGGGACACTTCTCTGGGAAGATGACCTCTTTTTCTTCCCAGTCCTATCTGGTGGCACTTCTGTGTACTCTCTTAACACCAAGAGATACCAATTCTTGAAGCAAATACCCCACGGACAGTGTTCTCAAAATTGTCCTCCCTCCTCTTCTCTGGACTGTGAGGAGGGGTCTCCGCTCCAGATCCTCGGTTCCCTGGTCCAGCCTGTCCTCGGGTTTTTCCCTTTAATAGTGTCAAGGCTACAGGGACTGTAGACAGTCATTGGAAGCCCAGGATCCAGAGGTGGGGAACGCAGCAGTCCCAGGGCGCTGTGTCACCCTCACTTTCCCACTGAAGCGTTGAGTTTGTTTCTTCCGTATTGAATCACTAAAAGTCCCCGTCTGTGTGTTGGCTTCTCTGCAGGTGACCGCGTGAGACTTCAGACCAGGGACCCAAGCACTCCTCAGCCGGTTTTGTCTGAGGGAGCCTTGCTCCAGGGAAGCCTGACTCAGGGTTCTTCAAAGGACTCCCTGTTGGCGCACGCCAAGGATTGGGAAGGGCATGTGGAAGTGCAGAAAGGTCAGCTGAAGCCTGGGACGGGTGCTCAAAAGGAGACCCATCTTGGGAGAATGAGCCTTGAAGATGATGGTTTGGGGACAGAGGATAATCTGCACTCCAGGGTGTTACAGGAAAGAGTGTCTCAGGGACATGTTCTCCGTGAATGTGACCCACAGGGAAGAAGGAAAGGCCGTATGATTCATGCCGGGAATATTCTCTACAAATGCAAGCAGTGTGGGAAGGGTTTTAACCGGAAGTGGTACCTTGTTCGACATCAGCGGGTTCACACTGGAATGAAGCCCTATGAATGCAATGCATGTGGGAAAGCCTTTAGCCAGAGCTCAACCCTTATTCGCCACTACCTCATTCATACCGGGGAGAAACCATACAAGTGCGTGGAGTGCGGGAAGTCCTTCAAACGCAGGTCCTACCTCATGCAGCACCATCCAATTCACACTGGGGAGAAGCCCTACGAGTGCAGCCAGTGTCGAAAGGCCTTCACCCACCGCTCTACTTTTATTCGGCATAACAGGACCCACACTGGAGAAAAACCCTTTGAGTGCAAAGAATGTGAGAAATCCTTCAGCAACAGAGCACACCTGATTCAGCACTACATCATCCACACGGGAGAAAAGCCCTACGATTGCGTGGAGTGTGGGAAGGCCTTCAGGTGCAGCTCGGAACTCACGCAGCACCAGCGGATTCACACCGGGGAGAAGCCCTATGAGTGTGCCCAGTGTGGGAAAGCCTTTCACCGGAGCACATACCTCCTTCAGCACTCGGTCATCCACACGGGGGAGACGCCATACAAGTGCGTCGAGTGCGGGAAGGCCTTCAAACGCAGGTCACACCTCCTGCAGCACCAGCGGGTTCATACTTGAGAGAAGTGCTCTCGGCGCCGTGAGTGTAGAAAGGCCTTCGCCCGCTGCTCCTCTTCTGTCCGTCACGAGGGGAGCGCAGTGGAGGAAACAAAAAAACAAAAACCCTCTCAGTGTAAAGAATGTCGGAGAGGTTGTTTTTGGGCCTTCAGGCACATGAGTAGTCATACTGGAAAGGAGGCCTGTGATGCAGTGAACAGAGAAAGCCTCCAGCCACTGCTCTCCGCCCACTCATCATGGGGTTCACACCAGAGAGAATTTCGAGAAGGCAGGTCACCCATGGGTCCGCCTCTGTCAGCCTCAGGGAAACACATTCTCAGCAACTACTGAGGAGTCTTTAGCCAGAAGAAGATACCTACTTACCATCTGAGAATGTGTAGCAAACGGGAACCACATCCTTGTCATTACTGTGAGAAAACCTGTGACAGGTCAGCACTTAAGAGTCAGATGGAGTGGGACACAGCGTAGGCCTTACTGTGAGAAGGATGTGGGAGACAGGCAGTGGGTACTGTGCACTTACAGAGACCTCCGACCACAGATCTTCCCCTTGGTTGATGCTTCGAAAGCCATCTCAGCATGATTTTTCAAAAGAAGGAGGAAAAGGGGATGGAAACCTAGACTATCAGTGGAAAAAACAAATGTCTTCACAAACTGTCAGATTTCCCTGCCAAAGCTCTTACAGTTTTTCATCAGTTTTATTATGTTGGTGCAGGAACGCAGGAGAGAGAGGGTCTCAGCCCTTCATTTTTATGTGTGTTCGTGGCTCTTCTGTGTCAGGAAGCTTGGATCGTGAGGACAACTCTAGAGACGTCTGCTGGAAGCCTTGTTGCACACATCTCTACCCACAAGGAGCATCATTCTTTGTGAGAAATGTCAAGTTTGAGTCATGAGGTACTTGAACTTAGAAGAAGTTAGAATTCTGAAAATCACATCACCGCCACTTGCCTCTGATGTCTGAGAGCAGGGTCCGCATACCACAGCCGCATTAAAACATGCTCCCTTGGGACTGCTTAAGGCTTTGGTATTTACAAGTAAAACTCCCGTTTCTATGGTTTTTAAATGCCCAGTGTTCTCTCTCCCTCCCTGTTTCTTGATTCCATCCTGCTCTTCTGTTTTCTTCATTCTCCCCGGACAAATGTGGATGTGGACTTCTCAGCCAGGGCCTAATTCCTTTGTGGTGTTGGGGTTTCACAGGTTAATCCCGTGAGGAGGACTACGCATTCCCCAGGCCCTCTCCACAGCCTACTGGGGGTCACATTATGGCTAAAATCAGTAAAATGAAACACTCAGCTGAGGCAAAGTTGTGATATGCCCAGAAAAATAGTATTCTTGTTGTCTGATCTTACAAATGTGAAGTTTGGTTTCAAATAAAGTGTCAGGGATTTGAAGAGGAGACTCCAGTTGTGTACATGCAGGGGTTGGGTTTGTGTGGGCTTCACAGTTCCCCTGTGGACTTCCTGTTCCCTGGGTGCCAGCATCGGAGGTGGTCATTTGAAACTCATCCTGTGGACTGTCCTTCAACGCTAGTTTTCAAGGTACACAAAGTAATCAATGTTAATGGGTTAAAAATGTACAGAAAAATATAAAGTGATCATTTCCTCACTTGGAGCTTTCCTCACATCGTTTTAAAAGACTGCATACACAGTTCACATGTTCATAGTGGGCATGCGCCTTTTTTGTGGCACACGTAGTATGACTCCCTTCTTGATGAGTTCATAAGAGTTTTTGTTTGGATAGTGTATGTGGTTTTTTGTCCTTTGGAAAGGACATTTGACTCAAAGACCCCTGCCCTCTTCTGTCCTCTCTCTGGAGGATGGGGTGTGTTGTAGCTGTGGTTGTACTTGTGGCTGAGCCTTACTTCAAGAGAGTTGGAGAAACCCCTCTGGAAACATCATGGTTTTTATCAAAGGTTCTTTGCACGCCTGGAATGCTGACCCCAGTTTGTTCCAAAGCGGGAGTGATGCATTTTCCACTGGATGGACATCTGAGGATTTGTTGCCTCAACTCCAAGGTCTTCCCATATAGTCTTAACACGTTCAGTGCCAGGACCTACTGTATACTTGCTGCTGGCTCGGCAGGGGTCTCCTGAGACCTCCATTCTTCCTCCACATGACCACTTGCTGTGTTCTGGGCACACTGAGGAGTGGGGAGCCTGGGTGACTGAGGTGGCAGTCCTGTCCTTGAGCACGGAGGGAGCTTGATGCCTAGGGTAGGTGAGCAGAGTACACTGGAATCTAAAAAGAGAAGGAAGTTGAGCACATGGCTTTGCTGGATTCTTAATCACCTTGAAAATTTTGTCTCCAAAACAGGATTCTTCTCCATTCGTGAGTGCACTCAGGATACTCAACTTGAAGGGAGGGTGGTAGTGACTTAGTAAAGTTAGGATAAGCAGCAGGGCGGATTCTTATAAATGGATAAGAAAGTGAAAGTGACATTTAGTGCTCCAAGAAATCATTTATTGTAAATCTTATGAGTGTCTTGGACTCTTAGATATGTGAGTTGCACAAAACTGCTGCTTCCAGACGGCGCGCGGGAGAAGAATGAGGCACAAACAAGTCAGCTGCAAGAGAAAGGGAGCAGGGGATGACAGCAGAAAAGACTGTCGCCCCGGAACAACTCCCAGTCCCGTTTTTATTAGGTATAGACAGTGACCCACAGAAGAGGCGAAGAACGCCACACATCAGTCATACGCCTTGTCAATAAACAAGAAGGAAGGCAAAATACGTTTGGTCGAGCAGTATAAAGTTTATAGTGGAGCAGCACATTCAAAGGGCTCGTCGAATTAGCCACGGGTGCTCTCCGGGGAAGGGGAGATCTTGGAGAATGAAGCAGGCGGCGTTCGGCCCCGAGCAGGCCGGGCGTTCCCAGCTGCTCGGTTTCAAGGCCGTATATGGTCCCTTCCCCCAGAGGCCTGTTGCCAGTATGTTTTTCTTAAGGCTGCAGCTAAACATGCTTGGTAACTAATTTCTCATGGGTTATATTTTAAGTAATACATTGTTCTGAGGGACAGTTAACACAAAAGAATTTTGCCCTCATGGACCCTACTTTCTGGGTGAGGAAACAGCAATGTTCCTAACTCCCATAGCACGTGAGAAGGGGATGGGTTCTGTGGAAAAGAGGAGAGCAGGACGGCGGCGAAGAAAAAGGGAGGGAGGATGTTCGCATTAGGGCTGGTACGGATGATGCGTTCTGGCATGTATTTTAGATGGTGAAAGAATTTATTTCTTCCTTTCTAATGTGCATGTATATGTTTTTCCTGGCCGTACAGCATGAGGTAGTTTCTGTGGAGTAATACTGAAGGCCAAGCGATCCCAATTATTTTTCTTTTGTCTCTGATCTTGGGTGAAATATTAACATCATACATATGGCGTGTGTTGTAGAGTATTTTCAATGTTTAAGGAAAACCCATTCTACACTTTAAAAAAAAAAGCCAAGAATGGGTGAATTAGCATCAAATGATATCTTTTGTGTCATCTGAGTTGATTATGATACATACATTTTGTATGAAGTGGTAAAACGTATTTTTGAATTTTTAAAAATTTCAGTTTTCAACTTACAGTACAAGAATAGTACAAGATACTCGTGTATAAATTCTGCCCAGATTAAACAGTTGTTTGTTCTGTGTCTTTTGTTTTATCAGTCTCTCCCCATACACGTACATGTGTGGGTTTCTGAACAATCCGAATCAATGGGGAGATACATTGCCTCTGTACAAGTGGATGCTTTGGTGCGTGTTTCCTAAGGGCACATTTTATATGATGAGGATATTATAATCAGGATATTCACTATTGGTAAAATACTATTAAGTAATCCACAGGGCATGTCCAGATGTTACCATTGGTCCTAATACTGCCCCTTGGTGTCTACGGGTCTGTGACCAAACCCAGAACAGCATGAGGCATTTGGTTGTCATTGTTCTCCACTCCTTAATGAAACAGTTAATCAGGCTTTGAGTTCCTTGGACATGACACATCATGTATTTTGTAGAATTTCCCTCTGTTTCTCTCATGTTTCCTAATGATGATATCTTGCTTTTGCATTGTTTTACACTGAGATCACAGAAATGATGCTGTATCTTTCATAGTACTTCATATCGGGAGGTACATATCGGGAGGTATCCATATTTACCAATACGGATAGTTAACTTCAGTCACTTCTGTAAGTTTGTGTTCTTGACTCAAGAATTACTATGTCCCTTTATTTTTTGTAACATTTTAAGAGTTTGAGCAAAAATTGATTCAAATCAGGCAGCATCTAATCTAGCAGATAGAAGGGAACTCCAAGGAGTGTACAAAATGAAATACTTTTATAAGGGAGAAGGAAGTAGGAACAAAGAAGTGATCCTAGGCAAAAGGTGGGTTGGTTCATACAAGGTCACTTTCCTTTAGGAGATGGCTGGAGGCCCTCAGGCAAAGTACCTGACAAGTGCTGATCAGGAAATTCTGATGGTTTATGGTTCCATTTTTGGGAGGGCCAAACTATAATTAAGTCTTGGTTTGGTGATATAGGGCTTAACATAAGGGACTCCGTGTCAGGCCTGTTGTTTTATTTCCCTTTATTTGTAGTATGTAGTTACTCAGAAGATGTTCTGAAACTGCGTGACTGTACTGATCCATGTCAGTGTTTCAGCCCATAGCTTCAGCCACCACTGATGATCCTCAAGTCCCATCAGTCTTCCCACATTTCTTAGTTGGCATTCTACTTTGGAAGTAAGTTTCCCAATGGATTGTTCACTCATTTTTATTAATTTTTATTAATTTATATCAGTATGGCACGATGCAAGTGGGCCATGCGTTGTGATGCTTGACTCTTTCCAGGCTCGGCTCAGGGGAGCTCCTTCCACCTTACTTCTTTGTCCCCCCCCCCTTTTTTTTAAAGATTTTATTTATTTATTTGACAGAGATCACAAGTAGGCAGAGAGGCAGGCAGAGAGAGAGGGGGAAGCAGGCTCCGTGCTGAGCAGAGAGCCCGATGCAGGGCTCGATCCCAGGACCCTGAAATCATGACCCGAGCCGAAGGCAGAGGCCCAACCCACAGAGCCACCCAGGCGCCCCTCTTTGTCCCCTTTTAATGTCACCATCCCACCGTGAACACAACTTTCTGGTATAAGAGACTTGTTTCCAACTTGACAGAACCCATGGTATTAACTTTACAGCACACACGTTCTAACAGCGGTCACAGGAATCTGAAGACAACTGAATTACGTAAGCAGCCTCATGCCCAGAGAATACAGAAAATAACATGGCATCTGGTTTTCCGTGTAAAAAATAATCAGTAAACATCTGTCCTAGTTAAGGGGCACCTGAGTAGCTCACTTGGTTGAGTGTCTGCCTTCGGCGCAGGTCACGGTCCTGGGCTCTTAGGACCCAGCCCTGAGTAGGGCTCTCCCCTCAGCAGGGGGTCTGCCTCTCCCTCTCCTCCTGCCTGCTGCTCTGACTACTTCTGCTCTCTTTATGCCAAATAAATTAGTTAATTGGGAATGACTGAATTAACAGTCTGAACTCATAATTTACGTAGTAACTACAATGCTAAAATGGAATGAGAAAAATCTAAATGCTATACATGAAATGGTAAAATACGAAATATTTTGTTAGGTGAAAAAAAGCCAAGGTTCAGTATACTCTATCATATCCTGATTTTTGTAACTTAGAAAAATGTAAAGAATGGGCGCCTGGGTGGCTCAGTGGGTTGGAGCCACTGCCTTCAGCTCAGGTCATGATCCCAATGTCCTGGGATCGAGCCCCACATGGGGCGCTCTGCTCAGCAGGGAGCCTGCTTCCTCCCTTCTCTCTCTGCCTGCCTCTCTGCCTACTTGTGATCTGTCTGTCAAATAAATAAAATCTTAAAAAAAATTAAAAAAAAAAGAAAAATGTAAAGAAATGCATATGCACACAAATATATTTGTGTATGTGTACATTTGTATTTACATATTCAGTCACCTTTAAAGACTGTTTAAGGGTGAGCCATTGTAAGAAGTGTGACTCCTGGGGCGCCTGGGTGGCTCAGTCATTAAGCATCTGCCTTTGGCTCAGGTCATGATCCCAGGGTCCTGGGATCGAGCCCTGCATTGGGCTCCCTGCTTGGCGGGAAGGCTGCTTCTCCCTCTCCCACTCCCCCGCTTGTGTTCCCTCTCTCACTGTGTCTCTCTCTGTCAAAAAAAAAAAAATAATAATAATAATAATAAAAATTTTTTAAAGGAGTGTGACTGCTTTACAAAAGTCACTGACCAGGGTTTAAAGGAACAGACACTAGTTATGAACTGACCAGATGTTATACGTTTGATTTTGGGACAAGTATAAATATTTTTGGCAATAACATTATCAAGCCATGTTAAAATGAAATGAAAATCCATAAAATTCAAAGGCAAAAAAGGTATATAAACTTGATTGTGCAGTAAGTGTAGAGCTTCCCTACAAAGGAGTAATAATTCAAACAACACAGAAAAAAGAAGTTCTGACTGTGTATTACTAGTGATATATAAAGGTAGAAATATCTGCAAGGGCCTTAAAACTTCGTGAATCATCATATTACTGTTAAATACTGAAACGAATTAAGTCATGTATTTGTGTAACTAGAATCAGGACTTTCGCCAACAAAGAAAAGATACAGAAATATAAGGGTAATGTATTTATGCAAAAATGCTGTGACATCAGGGCGCCTGGCACAGTTGGTTAAGTCTCAGACTCTTGGTTTTGGCTCAGGCCCTGATCTCAGGGTCGGGGGTTGGAGCCCCAGTGTGGGCTGCTGCTTCTTTTTTTTTTTTTTAAAGATTTTATTTATTCATTTGACAGACACAGATCACAAGTAGGCAGAGAGCCAGGCAGAGGGAGAGGGAGAAGCAGGCTCCCCGCTGAGCAGAGAACCAATGAGGGGCCTCGATCCCAGGACCCTGGGATCGTGACCTGAGCCGAAGGCAGAGGCTTTAGCCCACTGAGCCACCCAGGCACCCCACTCATTATCTTTTTAATACCTGTAGAATCTCTAGCGATGTCACTTCTAACATGCATTTATTTATTTATTCTAACATTTCCAACACTGGAAGTTTGTATATTCCCCTCTTTTTTTAAGATCAGTTTGGATAGAGGTTCATCAATGTATTGATCTTAAAGCTTCGGGTTTCATGAATTTTCTGTACAGTTCTTCATTGTCTATTGCATTCATTTTTGTTTTGATCTTTATTATTTCCTTCTGTGTTCTCTGGATTTCAGTTCTCTTTTTCTGGTTTCTAAAGGTGAAAGCTGAGATCCTTGATTTGAGACCTTTCTCTTTTTTTAAGTAGCTTCCACAACCCAATGTGGGGCTCAAACTCACCACCCTGAGATCAAGAGTCACATGCTTCACAGAATGAGCCAGCCAGGCACCCAGATACTTCTTTTTTTTTCTGTAAGTGCTTAATGTGATAAATTTTCCTTGAGGTACTGCTTTAGAAGCCTCCCACAAGGGTGCCTGGGTGGCTCAGTGGGTTAAAGCCTCTGCCTTCGGCTCAGGTCATGATCCAGGGTCCTGGGATCGAGCCCCGCATCCAGCTCTCTGCTCAGCGGGGAGCCTGCCTCCTCCTCTCTCTCTGCCTGCCTCTCTGCCTACTTGTGATCTCTGTCCGTCAAATAAATAAATAAAATCTTAAAAAAAAAAAAAGAAGCCTCCCACAAATTTTCTTATGTTGAGGGTTTTTTCCCCATTCTTTACAAAATACTTTTCTCCAAAGCAATTTTTTTAAGAAAAATTTTGGGGTGTGTGTGTGACAAGGACAGAGAGGGTCATTAAACTTAGAAGGGATCCTCTTAAAGAGCTCGTACAAAAGTGCTATTGCAAATACGGTTAACTGCCATACCTCTTTGTCTACTATAAAACATGCTCCTGAGATCGTGAGCAAAACCAGGATGCCTACTCTCCACACTTGTGTCCAGTATTAATACTGGTGTTCTTGTCTAGTGCAGTAAAACAAAATGGGTATGTACCATTTGGACAGGAATAAATGAGGAATTTATCACTAGCCACCTTAACATTTTCCCCCAAATTTCATCTTTGCTGAGACCTACTATGGAGACCCAATTTACTATAGTAATGCTTCCCCACCCCCTCACTTTCTTTTTCTTTCTTTCTTTTTTTTTTTTTTAAGATTTTTATTTATTTGACAGACAGAGACCACAAGTAGGCAGAGAGGCAGGCAGAGAGAGAGAGGAGGAAGCAGACCCCCTGTCGAGCAGAGAGCCCGATGCAGGCCTGATCCCAGGACTCTGGGATCATGACCTGAGCCAAAGGCAGAGGTTTAACCCACTGAGTCACCCAGGCACCCCTCCCCCTCACTTTCTTTACACAGTCTGGTTCTTTCCTCCTTCCGTGAGACCTATTACCCTCCAAGACACTGAGTAATTCAACAAGACCCATTGCTTGTCTGTTTCTCTTCACCAGAAGGCAATTTCCATAAGGAAACACTCTTTGTTTATGTTCTGTGCACTCATATACCATATACCTAGAAATGTGCCTGACCCACATAAGGGACACAGTAAGTATCCGCTGAAGCCCTGAACAAAGCAGAGTTCCCGTCATTTGCGACGTCATATGTTGTTTCTAACTCTGCACATCCATTAGGGTCTCTCCCTTCAATTTCAGTACCCTCAGGGCTCCGAGGAAGGGAAGGAAATCATATTTTGGATATAAATACCGAACTAAGTGGATAAGACGTGCTCAGCTTCGTTCTTTCACTTAGGGGATTTCAGTGTCTTCTGTTCAATTCCGTTAGGATTTTTGCTCTCCCCGTGCTGTTCTGCCATTCCTGTTGGACACCTCCCTCAATCACTTTTAATAGTTCGGTGATACGCACAATTCATAAATGTTTTCCAGAAGTAATCTTAAATCCCCCGCAGACACTGTCAGTGCAATTACAGGTGAAACGATAATCACTTTCAGAAACCAGATGAGGTCATGGCATCTCAAAACCTTCACCTCAGGGTTCAAAAGCCCCATTTCCACACCCGCACAGGTACCATCACTGCAGCCACTGGCCTCACAGCTCACACCAATTGGGTGAGTAGCTATTTTTTTTTTTCCAGTTCTTCATTATAGTAAGGCATTTATCTCAGGAAATCCAGGAATACCCATTCTCTTAAAAGCATGAGGCTTTCTGAAATCGAAACATAAAAGACCGAGGGGCAGGGGAGACATCTGCTCTTGGAACCCAGCTGGGGAAACCAGAGGCTCTTGCCACCCTTGTCCACCTGGCTCAGGGCCACCCCAGCTGCCCCCTCTCCCTCAGTTACAGCCCTTGTGAAACCGTCTCTCACTTGCCCGCAGCACACGGCACCTCACAGGTTCCCCTCTAGAGACTTCACACGCGGGCGCGTGGTCAGCAGTAAGAGAACAGGAGCCCCAGATGGTGAGTGTCTGAGCGCGGCTCGTGCGATGCCCAAGGGCTTCTGGGGACGCTGCTCTACGTGGTGCCCCAGGGAGGCGGCATGTCGTGCTAACTAAAGTCTAGTATGTTTAGAAATTTCTCTCATTTGTAAACATTCATATCTCATTTACAGAAAATAATGTCTCATTTGTTTGCATGATAGAAACAAAATTTTTATGGTAAGAAAAATGTGGCAAGGGCGCCTGGGTGGCTCAGTTGGGTAAGCAGCTGCCTTGGGCTCAGGTCATGATCTCAGGGTCCTGAGATAAAGCCCCGTGTCAGGCTCCTTGCTCAGTGGGGAGTCTGTATCTTCCTCTCCCTTGACTGCTTCCCTTGCTTGTGCTGCCTCGCTTATGCTCTCTCTCTTTCAAATAAACAAATAAAATCTTAATACACACACACATATATAAAGGTGGGAAAAAGTTTGGGGGGGACAGACAAAAGGAATAATCAGGACTTTAATAGTCCTTTAGTACTGATTTTAAGCTTTTAATAGGGCTTTAATTTTGCTTTAATATTTCACCACCATTATTTAGCTTAAATTATTTCCTTTACTAAAGAATATTTTAGTAGACTATTTGGTATTTTACAAGACTGTATTTAGTGTATTTATATTTATAATTATAGAGACAATATTTCCTACATACAGAAAACTGGTTGATTTCTGATTATTTTTATAGCATATATGTAAATGTTAAACTATGTTGTTAATTCTAACCTTTTATGTGGTCTGATAGTGCCTCTGAGATATGCAGGAATTTCAGCTCTCAATAATCTATTTCCATTTTTTTTTTTTATTAATTTATTTATTTGACAGACAGAGATCACAAGTAGACAGAGAGGCAGGCAGAGAGAGAGGAAGGGAAGCAGGTTCCCCACTGAGCAGGGAGCCCGATGCGGGGCTCGATCCCAGGACCCTGAGACCATGACCTGAGCTGAAGGCAGAGGCTTTAACCCACTGAGCCACCCAGGCGCCCCAATAATCTATTTCCATTTAAAATAAATATATCTCATAGCTATTTTCCCTGCCTTGTCGAAATGCCAGGAAATTGGTGAGTCAATAAGGGACCAGCAGAGTCCTCTTATTTGTGATCAATTTGGGAATATTTCCATATTTCTCCAGTCAGTACCAAACAGAGTATTTCTTGAAGAAAACCCATTCTCGGGAAGCCTCCCCTTAAAATCTTGTTGAATTTCATTTTATATTAATATATTTTAGATCTTGGCTTCTTTTTCCATCAGCGATAAGCTTTTTTTTTTTTTAAAGATTTTATTTATTTATTTGACAGAGATCACAAACAGGCAGAAAGGCAAGCAGAGAGAGAGGAGAAAGCAGGCTCCCTGCTGAGCAGAGAGCCCGATGCAGGGCTGGATCCCAGGACCCTGAGATCATGGCCTGAGCCGAAGGCAGAGGCTTAACCCACTGAGCCACCCAGGCGCCCCAGCGATAAGCTTTTTTATCTGAGTGAAATCACTGACTTGCCACAAAGGCTCATACAAATCAGACTTGGTTTGGATACCTGCCCCCAAAGAGTTTTCTTAACGTGATTATTTCTTTCTTTTAAATAGTATGGTAATTCATTTATTAAGCTAGATTCCTTATTTTTAGAATTATGTAAAAATCTGACACATTTCATTAATTGATGGGCACACAAGCACCTGTATATTAGGCAGGTTTTACCTTCTTTAGTTTCCAAACTGCTCATTTATCTGGTCCCTCTGGATACAGACATCATCTGATTTTTCGAGTCCTGTCTAAAGATAGAAAAACATTTAAATATAGTCAGAATAACATAATTTAACAATGAAACACTAAGAATAAAAAGTACATTGTCTCAGGTTGAAAAATATTGCCTTGAAGACATAAAACTTAGAAAATATTATTAAGAGAAGAAAATGCTTTTGAAAACTGGCATAATGGAAAATTCCAAATATGTGTGAAAGATAATAGCATCAGGCTCATAGACTGAGTACCACTTTCAACACAGTCATTTCATTTCATCTACACTGCTACTCACATTATCCACACTGGATTACTTAACAAATAAATTCATATATGTCATTATATTCTTGAGTAAATAATCAAGAACATACTTCAACAAAATGATATGGGATCTAAAGATGGTTTCCATTCACAAGGAGGACCTGAGTACCTTCATAATTATTGTACAATAACAAAAACTCAATAATTAACATTATTATTTAACCATTTAACCATTAAATAACAATAATAGCTCATATTTTCCTTATTTCCTCAAAAAAAAAACCCATTAATAATCATTTGAATCAGGATCTAATCAATATCCCCATATAATTTGTGGGGTGTTTTATTTTTTTTTGAAGATTTTATTTGTCAGAGAGAGTGTGAGAGCACAAGCAGGGGGAGCTGCAGACAGAGCAGGCAAAGGGAGAAGCAGGGTCTCTGCTGAGCAAGGAGCGCAGTGCGGGACTCCGGTCCAGGACGCTGGGATCATGACCTGAGCCGAAGGCAGATGCTTAATGGACTGAGCCACCCAAGCCTCCCTAATTTGTGTTTTTCTATTAGGAGTCTGGCAAATAATAAGTCCTCCTTTTTCCCCCTCATTTTTTATAAAAAATAAATGGAACATTGATCTAGAATAATTTAATACATTCTATTAATTTATTGCATTCCACTGATGTTGTTTCACACACTGTCCCAGACAGCCATGACATGTGTGATTTTTGCTAATGGTTTACTCAAATTATAGTCATTTATTGTGAAGGATACGTCAGAGGTAGTATAGTTCCTTCTTACTGCCTCCCACTAGAAGTTTTTCACAGCTTTCTTGCTTGATGGTTTAACAAGATGTTTCATTTTTCCCATGTGGACTAGGAACTGTCAAATTTTTATCAAGATGTCTTATACCTTTTTAGTGAGAAACTGCATTTAGAGGTCACAATCTGTAGAATGGAGGTGCTCAGGAGCTGGTCATAATAGCTAGACTTGTTCATGTCTCTCTGTATATTTTACGTCAAATACAGATTGGTTAATATTGTTTTTTTTAAGGAAATGAAAAAATATAGCATCTTAAAACAGTTTGGTTTTCTATTTCTTTTATTTTTTCCTAAAAGTCTTGGTTCTCAAGTATATTAATATTCTTATTCCATCATTTTAAAAAAACTATGATTTTACTAAAGAATATGATATTAGATACCAGTTCACAATTTCTTGGCTGGTGTTTTGTCTGAATATATCCCAATAAAAATAAACAGACAAAATTATTTTTTTAAGTTTCTCAAAAGTTATTATTTATGTGGATTGGCCCCAAACTTCACACATAACGAGGTTTGCACACATACACACAAACATATGTCTTAAAATTCATTTTGACAGTGAAAGTAATGGGTTATTCTATTACACATTTGTTTTATGTTGTTTGGTAAAGATGCAAAGTATTGCCAGTTTTTTTAAAAAAAGATTTTATTTATTTATTTGACAGAGGGAGAGATCACAAGTAGGCAGAGCAGCAGGCAGAGGGTGGGGGGGAAGCAGGCTCCCTGCTGAGCAGATAGCCCAATGTGGGGCTCGATCCCAGAACCCTGGGATCATGACCTGAAGCCAGAGGCAGAGGCTTAAGCCACTGAGCCACCCGGGTGCCCCAAAACATTTCCAGTTTTATAATAGTTATAACATAATACAAGGTCAGTTCAGAGAAGTCTAGCCTCCAACTTTCTCTGTCCATGAGGACATCATTTTTATGTTTTTGTTAATCCTCCCATAGTCCTCTTCAAACTATATTTCTTTATATTCATACTTATATTTATACTAGTATTGTTTACATTCTTAGAAAAATAGACCTTACTTCATCTGCTTGTCTGCATCTCACTTTTTTTCCACGTGAGAATATATCCTGGAGGTAACTCCATACTTGCGGTGAGGAGTTCCTCCTTGTCTACAGCTGCAGAGAACCAGGGCCTGTTCTGCTCGACGTTTACATTATTTCCAAAGCAGAACATTAGTAAGTGACCCTCACACACATACTCTTAATGCTCATTTACAGTGAGAAACCTGTGTTGAGCTTAACACTAGAACTGCTGGGCAGGATGATGATAACATACTTTTGATATTTTTAATTCTTCCGACTTCAGTTAAGATCAAGTTCCACTAGATATGGGTGTGATGAGTTCTGTCAACTTGGAAACGGGGATTTTCTTCCTCTGCCAGGGTTTGGCATCATGGGTAATTCTTCACTCCTTTGTCTTTGTAATTTCATTCTGCTTGCTGGATGCAAGATGAGACCCAGAAGCCTGATTCTAAAGCAACCATTACTAGCTAGACCCTTACTTCTTTTCTCTATAGGGATTCTTCAGGCAGCGGCAGTATTGGAAAGAATTTGTGTCCTGGACGATGCACAATTTAAACTTGTCTTTTTTATTTTTTTAAAATACAGAATGGGCAGGGGGTTTTCCTCAGCACCACCTCCCTCCTCGGTGGCTTTCAGGCCAATGAGCTTTGCCCTCAATTTCTCTAGATGGATGGAGCTCAGAGGTAAATCCTCAAAGTGCATTGGCTTCTGATCAAACACACACACACATTTGCACATGCAAATGTGTACGGACAAGCGCATCAGTGTACGCGCACACACACACACACACACACACCAACAAAGGATGCTATAGTTCTTATTTAATTGCTTGCAAAGTGAAAGTCAGCCAGGGACAACTAGAGAAACCACACCAGAATTTGCACAGTGAGAGTTTAATACAAAAGACCAATAGGGGATTGCTATAATGACAGATCGGTCAGTAAAAACAAAAAGAGCCCCAAAACATATAGGAAGAGCAAGTATTAGAAGTGACCACCCTTTGGGCTGAGACTGTGTGTCCAAGTAAGATACCCTCAACTCCACCAGAGAGCTTGTCCTTTAAAAGATCTTGTCCAAAAGGGCAGGCGGTGACTTATGGAATGACAGAGTTGCTTTGATGCCTCACCAGCCGTACGTCTGGGAACTGTGCTCTGGAAGTCAGGAGTGTTTGGGAAAAACTATTCTTAAGGGTCAGAGGTAAGCCACTTTAAAAGTTCTCGGGGATGGTGGTGTTGGGAAAGCTGCTGGCTACCATGCACGGCCGGACCTGCGAGCTGGAGACTCACAGAGATTTCCCTGTCATCCAGTGGTCCAGCTGTGCACCCACCCACAGGGTACAGATTTCATCCTGGGATATGCTGTGTGACGGCTCTATCTCCGGCCTGGAGTTCCTTATATCTGACAGTCCCATACTATTCAGAGTTCTTGATCCTTCTACTCCTTCAATCCTTTGTTACTCTAATCCTCTGTTTCTTTAAGCTTTCCCTTTTCAAATTATGGTGCAATAGTGACTCATCGACCTGTCCGCTTCCTCTCTTCCCCCTAGTCCATATACAATACAGACACTAGACTGAGCCTTTCAATACACAGGTTGGGTCATGCCCCTCTCTATTCCAATACTATGTACACACTGGCTCACCATTTCACTTAGAGAAATTCCAGATTCTTTACAAAGGTCTACAGTGCTCCACCGAGACTTAGCCAACCACCAACTTCACCAACTTCTCTATTTCTTTAGTCATTCTCCTTGTATAATTTTTTTAAAAAGATTCTATTTATTTATTTGATAGAGATCACAAGCAGGCAGAGAGGCAGGCAGAGGGAGAGGAAGGGAAGCAGGCTCCCTGCTGAGCAGAGAGCCCGACACGGTGCTTGATCCCAGGACTCTGGGATCACTACCAAGCCGAAGGCAGAGGCTTTAACCCACTGAGCCATCCAGGCGTCCCCTCCTTGTATAAATTTGTTAAGTAACATCAATAGCTTTACATAATTTGCTCAATTCACAAATGCTTTTCAGATGTCATCTTAAATCCCATACAGACCTTCTCCCAGCAATTACAAGTGAAGAGGTAATCACTGCCTAGCAAGAAGTGAGATCATGGAATCCCCAATCTTCATCTCAGGCTTCAGAGTCCCCATCTCCACAGATGTATACAGATGTCGCCACTGCAGCTACCGTACAGGCAGCAAATACAATCTGTTTGGTAGGCAGCTATTTTAAAAAACAAGGGTCAGAAACTCTGAGGAAATAGAATGTATTCCATAAAACCTAGTAAGAAACTCATGGGAAAAAAACCCCATTCTTCTCGCTTGGATTCAAACAAGTGGTCTTGTGATTAAAAGCATCAGGGAGTTTTCTGAGGGATCCAGACACACTGTTGTGCTCCTTTGCCTACTTCAGGGCCCCCAAGCACGTCCTTCCTTCTTCCCTATTACTCTGACATCTTCTCCTCTTGCCTCTGAATAAACAGACATGCAGAACCCTCATGACATTCAGGGCAAAGGCTTACCTCTAAGCGGAAATAAAGAACAGTAAGATGATGATTTTTAGTTCTCATCTGGGAACGGACACTTGGTTACTGGGTGGCAACTGCAGATTTATGCCGTAGGATTTTGTTTTTAATCACTGAGAGCCTGTCTGTTTAAAGGAGTCTATAATTACATTTCTCTCCAATACCTATGATTGGTGGAAGAGTATAAACCTCCAAATCCTGGAGATATGCTCTTTTAAGAGAAAAGTGACTAAAGATTCCACATTTAAGAGAGCAGAGATCATCAGGGACTTCATTATTCTCAGATTCTCAATTTTACCCTGACCTGGGACCAGATTTCAAAATCAATGTGAAATTATAATTATCTATTAAATCTTCTCTTTCTACCCCAACAGAACTTCATTGTCCCTTCTGATCAATATGAAATACTAGTGTGTTCACCCCTCATACACCTGTAGCATTGACAGGTTGGTTTGTTCCGACATATAAAGTTCTACCCAAGTACATAATGATGTACTTTCAATATTTTTTCTCTGAAAGCAAAGTGCACATAATTTAGCCCCTAACCATGCCTCTATGGCCACCATTCTGTTTGATTAAGGGAATAAAATGAGTCCCTCATTTTTGCCCTTGAATGACCACACTTTGAGCATAGGAGTGACTAGTGATCACAGCTATTAATAAGTCAGAGACTCCTCAAAGTTGTCTCTGATTTATAGTAATTGTAGAAATTCTCCACATAAAATGACATCTTTGTTGGAGAATTAAATTCATTTCATGTTTTCTTTTCAAAATTATTTCTCGAACTTTCCTTTGGTTTAAAATTCTTCTTTGGTAAAGTTCATATGTGTATTTTACTACTTTTTCTTAAAATCATCTTTCAATTTTAATTGCTGTTATAAAAATCACAATTGTATCTAAACATTTTGAACAAATCCACCTGTCTATAGTTAATGTGAAAGTGTATGTCTAAATACTCCACAACTCCCTCCTTCAATAACCCAAGTGCACATCCTTGGAGAAACATTTTGAATTATTTACAACTACTTAGTAAGATCTCCTTTAGATAACCTCTCTTTGATCCTTTTGTTTGCTTTTTAATATTTTGGGGGGGTAGTGGGAGGGAGGGTCAGTGAGGGAGGGAGAGAGATCTTAAGCAGGCTTCACGAAGTGGGGCTTGATCTCACGACCCTGAGATCATGACCTGAGCCAAAATCAAGAGTTGGATGCTGAACTAACTGAGCCACCCAGGAGCCCCTTTTGTTTGCTTTTAAGGACACATTCTGAATGTCTTTTATGTGGGGAAAAATGTGGTTAATGAAAAGCCCTACAGGAAACATAAAGATAGTAATACATATATTTTGGATTTCCTCCAGATCTTTAATTCCAGCTAAGACCAATTTCCACTTAAAAAAAAAAAAAGGATCAATTTCCACTTGATATTGATGTGATGGGCTCTTTCAACTTGGGAATAGGGATTATCTTCCTCATTCAGACAGGAGTGGGGATCCTGGGAAATTCCTTCCTCTTTGGTCTTTACAACTTCCCTTTGTTCACTGGACACAAGCTGAAATCCAAAGACCTAATTCTCAATCAACTGGTCTTAGCCAACTCCTTGGTGCTTTTTTCCAAAGAGATCCCTCAGACCACGGCAGCTTTTGGATGGAAATACTTCCTGGATGACATTGGATATAAAGTTGTCTTTTATGTACACAGAGTGGGCAGAGGAGATTCCCTCAGCATCGCCTGCCTGTTGAGTGGCTACCAGGCTTTTAAGATTCACTCTAGTATCTGCAGGGTGATGGAGCTCAGAATGTCTCTGAAGGGCATTGGCTTCTGCTGTTTCATCTGCTGGATCTTGCATCTCCTGTTAAGTATCTATGTTCCATTAAGAATGACTGGGCCACTGAACAGCAAAAACCTTAGTTTGAGAAAAACATACGTCTACTGTTCTGGACTACCACAAGATAAATTTATAGGCTCACTAAACGCTACTGTGTTTTCTTTCTTTGACTTTGTGTGTTTGAGCCTCATGGTCTGGGCCAGTGGCTCCATGGTCCTTGTCCTGCTCAGGCACAAGCAGCAAGTCCAACATATTCATAGTCACAGCCGTTGCCCCAGACCTTCCCACGAGGACAGAGCCACACGCACCATTCTGATCCTGGTGAGCTCCTTTGTGTGCTGTTACTCTCTCTCTTCCATTTTGTCTCTTTGCATAGTACTTATTTTGAGTCCAGACCAGTGGCTAGTAAACACTGCTGTGTTCGTAACATCACGTTTTCAGACATTCAGCCCATTTGTGCTCATCAGCAGTGATATGCGTGTCTCTCGGTTCTGCTTTGCCTGCTGGACAAGGAAAAGTTTTCCTTAATCTGGTAAAACAGTTGTCTTATCTTTTGATCTGTGCAGATAAATCTACTTTTCATTTCACCCTTTGTTAACATATAGGTGACTATTTGGTGCTAGTTACAATTCCAGGAATCTGTGCTATCCAATGATTAGCACCCCACCCTGACACAGCTATAGTGAAGCCAAAATAGATTTATACAATGTGTCATGATTACTTAATATACCCATGCTATATTCCTCAACTAGTTCAAGGTCCTTTAGGAGGATATAAAGTAAGAAAACTACCAGGTTTGCCAACATAAGTAAAATGCCCCTACAGCTAGCATCAAACAGGGCCTTTTAATAGTTTTAATAGGTATATTTTTTCCTAAACATAGGTGGGTAAGGCTAGATCTATCAGGGAAAATACCTGGATGGCCCATGTGGGAACGCACATGCAGCCTTAATTAACAACGAAACTACGGTATTTGTGGCAGGATACCGTCCATCAGACAAAAATTCTAAGCTTTGTCCTAACAATGGCAAAGATCAGTGAAGGGGCATCACCTTCGCTTTTTAGATGTCATTTAGTACATACTTAATTAAATGTGTTTTACTTTAATAAACTTCCATCTGATTCCTAATTTTGATTAAAATATTTTGGTTTAATGGTTCTCAAACCCAGAGTTTCCGATCTTCAATTACTGGCTTTTATTTTAAACAAAAGGTAAACTTTCAAGAATGCAGGAAGAATTTTCACTCTATCTCTTCCATTTACTATTAGATAGAAGAATTGTTTCCGCAGTGATTTCTTTTCCTCTATTTAATTCAGCCTGTTCCTATTGTCTTTAAAGATTTTAATTTAATCTTTTAATTTTCTTGAAGAGTCCAGGCAATTTCACAACTACTTCATAGTTAATTTTGATAAATCCTAGGACTGAACGCTATGTCTTTGAGAATGTATAACCTTTTATTATTTATTTACACACAGAAAATGATGACATTTATAAGCCTCCTTAAGTCCCATCGATTTTTATGAAAAATTCATGCACTGTGCAACACTTTTTTGAGGTTAAGTTTACACCACAGTCTTCTGATGAGGCCTTATCTTTTCCACAACATCCTCTCACACAGGCTCCACTATCAGGTCAGGGTGCGGTTCTCTAAACCATCCTGATTTAAATGCTTTCTAATTACCTACAGAGTCACCAACTAACTTCTGACCTGTAGTCCTAAAGTAATTCCAGGACCAATTAATTCTTGAGTAGTTGATTAGAACACACTGTATATAAAACTGAGCCTTAGCCCAATGACGCCTAATTCATACCGTTAATGAATGAAGTCACGAAAGACAGAGCAATTTCCTTATCTATGATGCCCCCACCTCTGTCTCAGGCAGACACACCCGACAGTGAGCTTCCTTCCTGACCTGCAGGTCTGTCCCTTGACCTTACCGGCCTGCAGGTTCTATAGCAGATTTTGTAGTATCTAAGAGTGGATCTGAAATGATTTTGTTTCTGTGGTTTTACTGACAAGTTATTCATACAACTTAGCTATAAGCTAAGTATCCTCATGTCCATCTGAAGACGACAGAACAGATTTACAACCTACAAACTCCCGCCATCATTCCATGGTACAACTGGACTCAAACTTATCTGTCCAAATTCTAGACCGTGTTCTTAATGGAAATAGTTTGCATCCAAGTAACTGTGATCATGCTGTTTTTGAAGCGAAGTGAATCATTTTGGGAAAGTTTTTTTTCCTTTTGCATTTTATGGGTTGATTTGTATTTCACCTGATTTTCAGCCAAGCAATCACTCTCTGGGTCTGCGAGGAATTCATACTGATACTGATTGATTTTGTGTTTACGTTTCATGCCCTGCCTCTCATGAGAGGTCTCTTTAGAAAGAAACCTGCTAGTTAAACCTAATATTCAACATTCTTTTTCTTCATTTTCCATCTCCATTTTTTTTCCTCTTTTCTGCTCTCTGGGCAGGTTATGTGTAATTCATCTCCATTAAATTATTTCATTTTATTGTTTTTTGGTGCTATCATTTAAGGACCACACTTATGTTTATTCCATTTTTCTTTACACTCTTATTGTGAAATATAACATTAGTACAGGGAATTAATATATATTTAGAATTTAACAAATGTTCCTAAAATAGATGCCTCTGTATCTGCCACTGAGGAAAATACGAAGAATGCTAGTAGTGCCCTGCCATGTCAAGTGTTCCATCCCAGACACGGTCTGCACCTCCTCCAAGAGTAACTCAACATCCAGATTTTTAAGTCAGCATCTGTTGGATTTTCTTTTTCTTTCTTTCTTTTTTTTTAAGATTTGTTGTTTTTGTTGTTTGACAGAGGGAGATCACAAGTAGGTAGAGAGGCAGGCAGAGAGAGAGGGGGAAGCAGGTCCCTGCTGAGCAGAGAGCCCAATGAGGGGCTCGATCCCAGGACACTGGGACCACAACCTGAGCTGAAGGCAGAGGCCCAACCCACTGAGCCACCCAGGTGCCCCTCTGTTGGATTTTCTTGACAGTTTTCCTTAACTGTGCATAAATCCTAAAACTATAGTTTGACTCTGTATGTCACTGACATTTATATGAAAGGAGTCATATGCTATGTATTCGTTTGCTCTTACTTCTTTTGGCCACTGAGTGTCAGCACGACTCACCCATGCTGCTCAATATGTATCATTCATTTTCAGTGCTTCTGAGAGCACCATTTCATAATCTGTCTCTATTCTACACTGATGGACCTTTGTATGGCCTTCAGGTGTCAGCAATAATGACAACGCAGCTGTAAAAGTGTTTGTTCATGTGTTCTGATGTACATCAGAACATGTTTCTTTGGAGCAGCAGTTCCCTTCCACACCAAGTGTGGATGTCCAGATGTATGTGGATCTCCTTCTAAGCTCTACATGATCTGTACATGTAGCTCTGCACAAATATCTAATATCAAACTGCTGTCATCTCTAGTTTTATAACAGGTCCTAACCTCTGAAAGAACAATCCACCTTATCTTTTTTTCTCTTTATCTTCTAATTGTGCTTTATTTTTCTGTGAATTCTGAATTTTAAATAGCTTTTGTCAAGTTCAACAACAGTAACATGTGCCGCTTCCGGTCGGCAAATGGGAGAAGAATTAGGCACAAACAAGTCAGCTGCAAGAGACTGGGAGCAGGGGACAAGAGTCGAGAAGAGGCTGCCCCGAGCAACTCCAAAGTCCCACTTTTATTAGGTAGAAACAATAGCCCAACAGAAGGGCCGATGAAGGTCGAACATTAGTCACGTGTCTCGTGGACAAGCAAGGAGGAGGATAAAGTTTATAGTTAATCAAGCACATTCAAAGGACTCATCTAACTAACAACGGGCGCTTCTGGGAAGAGAAAGGAGCGATAAGGGAAAAGGGAAGCAGGCGGTGTTTCGTTCCACCCAGAGCTGACCGGGCGTTCCCGGGTGCTCAGCTTCCCGGAAGCAGGCGGCGGTCCGCCCTGGGCGAGCCCGGCATCCCCAGCCGCCCAGCTTCACGGTCGTGTATCGTCCTTTCCCCAAAGACCCGTTGCCAGTGTATGTTTTTCTTAAGGCCGTATCTAAATGTGCTTGGTAACTAGTAAATTCCTCCAGGGGCTATAGTTTAAGTAACACGTTGTTCTGAGGGGCAGTAGCAAACACGAATCAGAAACATTCCATGGGGGATGCCTGGGTGGCTCAGTTGGTTAAGCGGCTGCCTTCAGCTCAGGTCATGATTCCAGCGGCCTGGGATCGAGTCCCACATCCGGCTCCTTGCTTGGCAGGGAGCCTGCTTCTCCCTCTGCCTCTGCCTGCCACTCTGTCTGCTTGTGCTCGCTCTCGCTCCTCTCTCTCTCTCTCTGACAAATAAATAAAATCTTTAAAAAATAAAAAAAATAAATAAAAAGAAACATTCCATGGTACACTTGCATTCACTAACTGTGAAAAGGAATGAGCTCAAGCTGATTCTGGTTCCTCTATTTCTCTTATTGTACACGTGGCATAATGTTCTCCTGTCCTCGATTCTCCTTATTACAATGGGTCTAGGCAGCATGTGTTTCCCCGTTCTAAACATTCCCCCTTTGTAAATTTCTCCTTTGTGTTGTATTACCTAGATACATGTCTGCTTCTTCTTTAATGTTTTAGATTTTTAGCTTCCTTTAAAATTTCCATTGGCTTTACCCGCTTTCTGACTCCTTTGAAATTTTCTCCATCTGAGATAGATATAGATATAGATATAGATATTTGTAAGTAAGCCCTATACCCAACATGGGGCTTGAATTCATGATCCAGAGATCAAGAGCTGCATACTCTACTGACTGAGACAGCCAGGTGCCCCTGATACTTTTAATTTTAGTTATATAGACATTTATTTATCCTTATCTATTGTGTACTTTATAAGACCCCTGTACTCAATGTCCAATATTTCCACATTATCACTACTTTCATATTGTACTATATAACTAATATCCTCTTCACTTTGAAAATAACTACTACACTTTAACAGACCTATTAGTCTGTTACAAAAGATATTTCTCCAGTCTTACACACAGCCCCTTTTACAATGGTTTTGCTTATAGGTAACTTTGAAAGAGAAAGCCAAAAGGCAATCTCTTTACTAGATATGGAGAAGCTGGAAAGTTATGGTAGTGAAGAGGTGTGGTGTCAAGCCATCAGCCGTCTCTCTGCAGCAGCAGCTGCTAGGTTTGGCTTGCCAATCTGCCATAGGCATGGCTGGTAAGGAAACTGCAAGCCCAAATGGACTGAGAAAGATTACTCCTTACACAGATGTCATAAGAAAGTCAGCAAACATTCCGTCACCTCCTGCTATGCCTGTCACGTAGGACACCACCAAACCAAAGGGGCTAGAACGCAGGCAACATGTGCAGTGGGACTCAGTTGCTGAGGAGCCTAGTCAAGCCTGGCTGTGAGTGGTTTTATATCCTCACAGATGGACCCTATGGAAGGAAGGATTAAGTGGAAGTTCCAATGTCTCACAGGAACCAGGAATGTAGTGAAACTCTCATATACCGCTGGTAGGAAATATAAAAAATTAACCACTTCAGATCAGTTTGACAATTTCTTAAAAAGTTAAAAATTCACCTACCCTATGATTCAGGCATTGCACTCAGAGGTATTAACATAAGAAAGATGAAACATGTATCCATATAAAGATTTATATGTAAATCTTCAAAGAAGTTTTATTTGTAATAGCCAAAACCTGCAAACCCAGGTGTCAAGGAACAGATATATGGACAACAAATGGCGGTATATCCATACAACAGAACACTCACTACTCAGCAATGGAAGGAATGCACTTTTTAAATCTCAAGGTAATTACACAGTATATATGAAGCCAGAGAAAAAGAATAAATACTTTAATACTAAAATTCTAGAAAATGTAGTCTACTATAAAGGAAAGTAAATCTAAGTTTGCCCAGAGAGCCAGAGAGGGCAGGGGGAGAGATTAATAAAAATTATAAGGTAAATATGTGTGGGGGGCGCCTGGGTGGCTCAGTGGGTTAAGGCCGCTGCCTATGGCTCAGGTCATGATCTCAGGGTCCTGGGATCGAGCCCTGCATCGGGCTCTCTGCTTGGCAGGGAGCCTGCTTCCTCCTCCCTCTCTGCCTGCCTCTTTGCCTACTTGTGATCTCTGTCTGTCAAATAAATAAAATTTTTTTAAAAAGTAAATATGTGTGGAAATTATATGCTCATTATCACAACTATGATAGTTTGGTAGATTATTGCCAAATCTTATCCAACTACACACTTTAAATATGTGCAGTTTACTATATGTCATTATATCCTAAAGCTTTAAGCAATGGTTCAAAACAAAAGAAAAGATCTCTCCCACTCCTTTTAAAAAAAAATCAGGTTTGGCAACTCTCTATTATCTCTACCACCTCTCTCCTGATGCTTTGGGAGGGATGGCTTATCTCAATGATAGCAAATACTGGTGAACAATGGAGGATGTTTCCACCTTAGCCACAAAGGCCATAAGGCTGGATTAAGAGATCTCCCTTCTCTCTATCCTTGTTTTCCTGCATGTGCAGTAATAGTCTTAAGGTCAACAGCCCAGAAAGCTACAGCAATCTATAAAACCTTAATTTCTCTGCCAATGACCTCAGCTATTCGGGTTACACAGGCCAGGCGTCACGCTCACTCAACACAGCCACAGCCACTGGAATAGCTGTGGGTAAACTTTTAGAAGAGGGATGTTCTGTCCAGTTGACTGCGGGCTCCACCACTCCCTATCAATCCAATGTTTCTCATCAGTTGTGATTCCTGTGAGCCCTTTAGTGTTAAAACCAGTAACACTACCCTACTAAATCCTGGGCATCAGGGCACATGGCTCTTCTGAAGGACCTGGGGAAGAGATTCCCCTTAGCCATGTGATCAGTACACGATATGCACTATAGACAACGGAACCAATCCCAGAAACACGGGGGATTTTCACAAGGAGCTGCTCCTCAATGTGAGCACAATCTGGGCCCACAAAAAAATCTCGACTTCCAGGCTGCATATTAGTTGCACAAAGCCAGCAGTCTTTCCTTGGAGGCCATGGACAGCAAACTGAACTAAGCCCAAACCGAAGAGTTATTCTCTGCCATCACACTTCGTCTTCTGAGGCGCACCAAAGTTGGGAACTCTCACACAAGCTGTTTACACCTTCATGATATCTTCAAAGCAATCTCTCGGTGAATACAACCCTAAGGATTAAAGGTGGCTTAAACAATAAGGCCTTTATTATTGCACAAATCATAGGCAGGCAGTTTATGGGTTGGTGACATGGAGACTGTAAAAAACCCACCACAAGTATTAAATGAAAACAATGTCCCTGAAGACAAACCTTCTTTGCAAGCCACCAGTAGAACCCAGAGTAGGTCTTTTGGGAGAAAACTGGGTCAGGTATACACACTAATTAGAGAGAAGGGAATGACATCACTGTTAAGACTCGGGCTGCTCATTTTCTCCAGACAGAACAGAGATCTATTTCCCTAAACACTGGGGTAACTGATGTATACCACGGAGGGCTTTCAGGAATTAGAGCTGCCTTATACCATGAAAACTGGTAGTCACAGTTTCAGCAAGGACCCCAAGCCGGATAGGAAGCACAACATGGTTCCCAGAAGCTTCCCCCATACCTGAAACTTACAGGGAATCTTCCCTGTGGTGTATATTCTGATGTCTGAGTTCAACTTCAGGAAGATATCTCCCTCACAAAGGCTCTTCTCCAACGTCATTATATCAAACACGCAGAAAGCCTGCTCCTTGCATGGCTATGGCTTTGCTATGTGAACTTTCTGGTGCCCAATGAGGCGAGACTTTCGGCTGAAGGCTTTCCCACATTCACTGCACTCATGAGGTCTCTCCAGTGTGGACTTTTTCATGTTGGATGAGGTTACACCTTCGGCTAAAGGCTTTCCCACATTCACTGCACTCATGAAGCTGATTTGCACTGTGAACTTTCTGGTGCTGAATCAGAGCAGACCACTGACTGAAGGCTTTCCCACATTTGCTGCACATATACAGCCTTTCCACATGGTGGTGAACTTGCTGGTGTCTAAAGAGGTTAAATCTTCGGCTAAAAGCTTTTGCGCATTTGTTACACTCATGAGGCCTTTTTCTGACAGGAGTTTTTTGGTGTTGAGCAAACTGGGTGTCACTGAAGAATTCCCCACATTCCCTGCACTCCTGAGGCCTCTCTCCAGTGTGAACCCTTTTGTGTTGAATGAGGCCAGAGCTGCGGGTAAAGGATTTCCCTCATATCCTACACTCATAAGGTCTTTCTCCAGTGTGAACTCTCTGGTGTTGAATGAGGCCAGAACTTTGGCTAAAAGATTTCCCACATCCCCTGCCCTCATAAGGTTTCTCTCCAGTGTGAACTCTACAGTGTTTAATGAGGCTGGAGGTGTCACCAAAACATTTTCCACATTTACTGCACTCATAAGGCCTCACTCCAGTGTGAACTCTCTGATGTTTAATGAGACTGGAGCTTTGGCTAAAGGATTTCCCACATTCACTGCACTCATAAGGCTTTTCTCCAGTGTGAACTCTCTTATGTACAACAAGGCTGGAGCTCTGGCCAAAGAATTTCCCACATCTGCTGCACTTACAAGGCTTTGCCCCAGTGTGAATTCTCTGGTGCTGGATGAAACTGGAGATGTGGGTGAAGAACTTCCCACATTCATTGCATTTATAGGGCCTTTCTCCAGTGTGGACTTTCTGATGCTGAAAGAGATTAAACCTTCGGGTGAAGGATTTCCCACATTCATTGCACTCGTAAGGCCTTTCTTCAGTGCGGACACTCAGGCATTGAACATGAGTGTACTCGTGGCTGAAGGTTTTCTTGAATTCACACCAACTGTAACGGCTCTTCCCACTGTGAACAGCTTCCCCACACACGGTGCAACTGTTTGGTTTCTGCCCATTATGAGTGGCCTGGTGCTGATGCTCCCCTGAACTGGCAAGAAAGTTCTTGTCAACCTCCCCGTAGGTAAAGGACTTCCCTGACACATGCGACCTGCAGCTCTTCACAAACAAAGCCCATTTCAACAGTTTCTCTCCACTGCATTGCTTCCCATGCTGGTGAAGGTTTGCAATGAAACTGACTGGTTTCCTACATTTGTAAGATCTCAACCAGGGACATGTTCTCTGATGCAGAGCCACACCCAAAATGTCTTTTAAGACCAGACAACATATCCCACAGGGGTCTGCCTTCTGGGGATATGGGCCTCCATGGTGAGTCCCGATCTGTGATACTCCTACAGAAGCAGTGGGCTCTGAAGGTGCCTTCCCATCCTCTGCTCCATGCCAGCAATCTGAAAGCAGAGAAATTCTACTGAAGTATACACAGGCAGTAGTGGGAAGGGGCAATACCATCATAAATGTGGGTCCAACAGACCAATGAATGCGCTGATGGCACCGTTTCCAGGATGAAGGAGCTGGGGTCAGGGTAAAGAAGCTGCTGCTGTGGGGCACCTGGATGGTTCAGTTGGTTAAGCATCTGCCTTAGGCTCAGGTTATGATCCAGGGGTCCTGGGATCAAGCCCAGCGTGGGGCTTCCCACTCAGTGGGGAGTCTGCTTCTCCTTCTGCCCCTCTCCCCAACTTGTGCACTTGCTCTCTCTCTCAAATAAATAAATAAAATCTTAAAAAAAAAAAAAAAAACAGCTGCTGCTGTGCAAAACTGGGCCTCTACAGGTCAGACAGTGAGGGAGGCCTCTCCAGGTGAAGAAACATGGATGGGATGTGGCATAGGGAGGGGCAGCAGGATCCTCTGCTAATAGCTTTCAGTAAATCCTTGCTGACACCTGTGCAGAAAGGTGTTTCTAAGCTCAAGAAAATTCAAGTGTAAGAGAGCTGGTTTAAGAACTATGTTCAGTAGGGACGTCGGTTAAGCATCCGCCTTTGGCTCAGGTCATGATCACAGGGTCCTGGGATGGAGACCTGCATCAGGTTCCCTGCTCAGTGGGGAGTCTGCTTCTCCCTCTGCCCCTACCCCTGCTCGCGCACTCTCTCTCTAATAAATAAATACAATCCTTTAAAAAAAAAAAAAAGAACTATGTGAGGATATGTGCACACTTCACAATATAAAATGTGTAGGGTAATGTGAGAAAGCACTACAGAAGCAGCAGTAAGGGGAACTGGTGATATGTGGAGTCCAGATAGGTGGGAATTAACCAGATTCAGAGCAGAAATGACAAGTTAGCAAGTGTCAAGAATGGGGAAGTAAAAGAAGAAATGAGGTGGCCAACGGCCACCAGTGGAATAGGACAGGTTTCTGGTATCATCTGAACACAACCCTGATGAGCCCTTTCCTACTTAACACTTCCCAGGCCCAGGGTTCCTCTGGGCCCACCTTGCTATGGCTGGAGTCATGTTCATCCTGGGAAGCACCAAGGACTCTCCTTCATATCCCCTGGTTTGGGAACTAAATGGGACCTGCATGATGCAAGTTTTAAGGGAAAGGTGAGACAGGTGAGTGGCCAGCACTGGCCCAGAGCAACTTAACACATACAGACCATAGGGAAGAAGACTAGTATTACAAAGAAATCCTCAGAGGAGGATCTCGTAAGAACTGCCCATAGTCCACGTAAGTACTGACCATGTCAGTGACTACAGTTCCTAGAGCAGGCAGGGACAGGAAATGTCATCACCTATAGGAAGGGGCAAAACCAGGCAGAGAGGTGCTGTGGACTTGGACAGAGTCAGACGGATAGTTGAAAGGCAAGCAAGGTAGAAGCCATTAGCGTAACTGCAAGACTACTGACCCTGCGTACCTTCCCAGTGAGGCTTTGGGGCAGTACATTCAGCCCAGCCCTAAGGACTGCAACTGACCAGGGAACGGAGGGGAAGGAAGCAATGCCCATGTTTGTGATGGGAGAAATACAGAGATATCCCTGGGATAAAAGCAGAAAGGCTTAGCCCAGGTCCCTGGGGAGGGAATGAGGGCCTTACCCAGGGGGGTCACAAGTGCCAAGTTCTCCAGCATCACATCATGGTACAGGCGTCTCTGATTCTCATCAAGGAGACCCCATTCCTCCCAGAAGTACACAGCCACATCTTCAAATGTCACACTGTCCTGACAGAGACAGATGAAACCCCAGAGACCCTGTCCCAAGGACCCACAATCCCTTCCCCCCCAGAGTCACCCCATTGGCACCACTGGTGGTCTCTCCTCATGGTCCCATTAATCACTGTGTACAACCCTCAGCAACAACAGCAGGACATCCGATAAATGCCAGCTAAACTCTGGGCCTGGCAGACACGGCCCCAACGCTCCTGCTAAGCAATACCCCTGCGGTTCTCCAGACTAAGTGTTCCAGACTCAACCAAACTGGGCTTTCCCTTCAATCTTAAGTCTGCAATACCAGGACCCTGTGGCCATTACTTCACATTCCCTCTCCACATGCACATCACTGTACCTGTGATGCACAGACTGTACCTTCTACGTCTCTGGAGCCCACAGGTGCACTCCCTCCGCCCCCACAACTACCCCCTTGCCCCACAGCACAGGTATCTCCCTAGATTCTCCCCGCATCACTTAGCACATGGCATCTAGACAGTGCTTGCTTGGCAGACTCAAATGGAATCCACATATAATCCAACATTACCCAGACCTCCGATGGCTTCCACTACCAAGGGCAGTCCAGAACCCTGCTGTGAAAACCTCCGCTTCACAGAGAAAGCTGGCTCTGTTCTCTGCTTCAACCTCACCAACCACAACCACACGCACAGCTCAGACATCTCTGGCCCTCTTCAACTTCTGTGCTGCACTTCCTGAGCCCTCCAGTCACACGCATTCATACCCAGCCACACCTCATTCAAAACTCAGCCCCACTGGTCCCCTATCCCAGGCCTAAAAGCCCACAGATGACCACAGTGGACTCTGAAATAACCTACCATCCTGACTGAAACATCCCATGCCCTACCCAAGGGCCACCACAACGTCCTGGGGAACATTATCCTGCCTCAGTTACTCCTGCCTCTCCACATTCCTCTCATGTCCACTTTTGCCTTGGAAACCTTGGTCACCTGCCAAATCATCCTCCTGCCCACACTTCCCCCCCAGCCACTTTTCTCCCTCACCACTACCCAGTACTCTCCACCTTCAACCAGGTGCCCAACCCGAAGACCCCGTTCTTGGCCCACTCCACCTTCTTCTTGGATTGCTAACAGTATTACCACCAGAACCTGATGATTCCCCTTCCCAAATGCAACCCGCAGCTCCCCTCCAGTTGACACTGCAGCAATCGCCTTTGGAATGGCTCCTTCCTGAAACCCCCTCCCTACCGAACTATGTGTGCAACTGCCCACTGAATGCCTCCACTAGTCTCTGAAATGTCTCAGGCTTAACAGGGCTGAACCCAGCCTCCTGATATCCCCACTGAAAATGTTCCCATTACCGACTACTCCATCTCAGTTGATGGAACTTCCATCCTCCCAGCTGTTAAGACCAAAACCTTTGGGGTCATCCCCGACTCCTTCCTTTCTTCCCCTTCCCCATCAAAAGCCGGTTGGCCCTACTTAAAAAAAAAAAAAAAAAAAATGAGTCCATGATCCAACCACTTCTCCCACCTCAATGGCCACCATTTACGTCCAACACTTGCCAGGGCTATTACAGGTCTTTCTTGGTCATTCTTCTCCTCCTATCCCAGAGTCCATTCTCCACTGGGCAGCCACACGAGGCCTGTTAAAACCTTGGTAAGATCACTTTACTCCTAATCAAACCTTCTATTATCTCCAGAATTGACACCTGACCTCAAAGGCAGGCATTCCAGTCCTGCTCCTGTCCCCTTGTTTCCACGAGGCAAAAAGGGAAATCCAGTTCCCTCCAAGAATCTGCAGACACTGGCACCTATTCCTGGATAACCTTCCACACCTTCGACTGGTTGCCAGAAACAAGAATTCTTCCATGTAACCCTCAGCCTAGACTCAGGACTCCAGCCTGGAGTTTCTCCAAGGTCTCCCAGACACACGGACTGGGAGAGCAGCAGGCAGAGTCCCGGGACACTGAATTCCAGAGACCATTTGGGAGGGTTCAGGACCAGTAAGGGACCGAGATCCTCCATGGATCCCTGTGGGCCTCAGGAGCCTTTCTTCAGCCAAAGAGGCAGGCCCTAGAGGAAGACAGCCATGGCCAGGCTCCACGGGCTCAGAACTCCCCATATGCCTGCCCAGCCCTGCAGCCAGGTGACCTCCACGGACCGCTATTTATGCCTCAGGGTCAGAGGGCTCTGACCAGGGGTGACCGTGCACGAGAACGCCACCTCCAGCAACCCCAGTGTCCTCATCAACACCCCCCCCCCAAGTCTATTCTCTTTCCCAGCAACCTTCGTGACACTTAAAACCCTCAAGGAGATCTGGTCCCTCCTTTGGCCAAAGTCCCCTTGGCGTCCAGGGTCCTCACGAAGGTCCCGCACCTCGGCCCGCCATTCCAGGCGTCTCCGCCTCACGCTTGTCCCCTGAGGGCAGAATCCTCCCCTCTCCGACCCCCTGCAGCCCCCGCCCCGGCGGCCCCTCAGCCCGGAGCCCGCTCCCGCACGCAGCCCGCCCGCGCTCCCACCCGCGCCCCCGCCCACCCCCGACTCCCTGTCCCGGACACCGGGGCCGGGGCCGCAGGGCCGCGAGCAGGCGCCCGCGCTCGGGCCTTTGGGGTCTGGGTCGGGGGCTGAGGGGAGGCCCCGGGAGACGAGCGTTTACCTCAGCCGAGTCCCTGGGCGCGGCTGCCGCCATCGGACTCTGGGAGAAGCAGACACCGGGACCGGCCCCCGGCGCGGGCAGTCCCGGCGGCGTCACCGAGTCTTGGACCCAAATCTGTGCGGCGGGGACAGCACCTCCTCCTGCCCCTCCTCTGATCCTGTCACCTCACTCCCAAACTACGGCCGCACCATCTTCTAAACCAAGGTAAGCCCTAAAGAAGCCAAAGAGACCGCCAAGAGGGGGACGCCAGAAGCCCCGCCCCAACATGACGTGTTGCACAGACGTGCCCTCTTCTGAGCCTTCATTGGCTCAACGCCGCCCGGCCCTCCGACAGAGCAGTGTGGGTAATGTAGTTCCCACAGCTCCGCAGACGACCCCCCCCCCCACCCCGCACGCGTGCGCGAAGGATGAACCCACAACCACTTCCCCCGCAAGCCAGGCAGCACCGCGAGGATTGCTGGGAAATGGCCTGGCCAACGAGGCCGGAGCCTCCCTCCGCAAGAAAGCTCAGCACCCGTACTTCTGGGTCCGTTGCTGCAACTGATCGTCAAAGTGTTAGAAACATGTTATTTCAGACTCCATGAAGCCAGGTTGCTTCAGAGGCCAAAGGTATTATTTCAGATGGCCTCGAAAGGACACAGAGGGGCGCCTGGGTGGCTCAGTGGGTTAAAGCCTCTGCCTTCGGCTCAGGTCATGATCCCAGGGTCCCAGAATCGAGCCCCGCATCGGGCTCTCCGCTCAGCGGGGAGCCTGCTTCCTCACCCTCTCTCTGCCTGCCTCTCTGCCTACCTGTGATCTCTTTCTGTCAAATAAATAAAATCTTTTAGAAAAATATTTTATTATTTACTTATTTATTATTTATTTGACAGAGCTCCCACTGAGCCAACCAGGTGCCCAAGCCCTGTGATTTTTATTTTGGATTTTGCATAGCTTGATGATTTTCAGGAACACATACATTCCGTTATAGTACAACTGACTGGACTCTCCTCCAGAATAAATTCTTAAGTAAAAAACTATGGTCCAGAATGAGTATGAACACACAAACACACACACACACACACACACACACACACGGAAAAGTCAGGGACACAGAACAAGAAGCATCTAAAACAAACCACACACATATGTATATGGATATATTTTTACTGATAAATATACATTATCAACTTATTAAAAAAAATTTATTGGGGTGCCTGGGTGGTGCAGTTGGTTAAACGTCTGACTCTTGGTTTCAGCTCAGGTAGTGATCTCAGGACCATGAGATCAAGTTCCATCTTGGGCTCTGCACTCAGCACAAAGTCTCCTTAAGACTCTCGCTCTCGCTCTCCCTCGCCCCTCCCTGCCCATGCTCTCTCTCTAAAATAAATAAATAAATCTGAAAAAAAGAAACTTTTAAATATATGGCACTTAAATATTTGTACCATTAGTACATAAAAATAAAGGTAAATTTGATCTCGTCACTAAAACATTTATTTATTTGAGAGAGAACACAGCTGGGGAAGGAGCAGAAGAAGAGGGAGAGAATCAGATGCCTGAAAAGAGCTCCTTCCCAAACCGTCTGCTCTGAGGACAGGGATGGCCATGGCAGCATCTGTGCAAGGGGGACATATACATATACATATACATATACGAGACAGAGTTCTGGAATTCCAGGATCTCATCTGCTTGCTGGGAAATGATTATCATTTCACCTATAAGTGCAGTGACAGTGTCTGCATGGGGAGTAGAGATTAACTGGAAAACATTTCAGACTGAGCTAACCAATGAACGCTATTAAAAAGTACTTAGGAAGATATCCATCAGGAGTGGCAAAAACTGAAATGGGAAAACTTGCTTTTGAAATAAACAATCAAAATCCCAAAAGAATGTAAGGAAAGGAATCTGAGATCTAATAAGTGAGCGACGGAAGCCAATCAAATGCCTACTGGGGCTTTTTAGAAGGTTTCAAAGTTTTTGCCATTCCTGAAAATGCTGAGGTTAGTGAAACTGAAGGAAAAGACGCTGTGGGTGAAGTTAGAAAGTATATCCAGAGTTGGGCAAATAAATGTTAAATGTGCTTTGTCATTTTGTTCAACATTTTAAAACATCAATTATGGCTGCAGGGCACCTGGGTGGTATCCTTAGTTAAGCCTCTGACTCCTGGTTTTGTAAGGACCTATGTTATGTTTATATTTTGTCAAGAGGCTTTCATTGAGGTTAAACAAAACCTTGTTGTTTAGCCCTTGAACTGTCCTTGCTCCCCTTCCCCCAGGGGATTCACTTAAAGGCGGTCCCGGAAACCAGCTCCAGGTAACAATGCCCAGATACAAAGGTGGGTCAGGCCAGGTGGAGACATCCGATCTGTAGGGGGTTGCATACTGTCTCCCTAGCTACCAAGGAGTATGGGCCCCGCCCTTTGGGAACCCTTTTGGTGCCAATCCTAATCAAGGTGTTAATAGGCTGATTCAAATGTCTACTAGGGTAAATTATAATTCAATTGGTCACCTAGCATCGCTGTGGAGTTTCCTGTGTGTGTTACAATCTCATTGGTCACCTGTGCGTGGCCAGGCCCAACCCCATGGCCTTTACCCTTAAAAGCTAGACTGTGAAACAGAGAAGGGTCGCCCTCTCTTGTAAGAGGTGCGGCCCCGAACGTTCGGTTAGATTCTTGATGCTTGGCGCGAAATAAAGCTTTGCTTGACCTTCGCTTTGTATCAGCCTCGCTTCTTTAATCACGGACCCGTTATTGGGGCATAACAGTTTCACCTCAGGTCATGATCTGGGGGTCATGACATTGAGCCCTGCGTTGGGCTCTGAGCTGAGCATAGAGTCTGCTTAGGTTACTTTTCTTCCTCAGCCCCTTCCCCCTGCTCTCTCTCTAAAATAAATAAATCTTTAAAAAAGACCGCATCAATTATATACCTCATGTGTTTCAGGCACATTTCTAGGAACGTGGAATATATAATGCAAAAATGTAAAAAAAAAAAAAAATCCCTCCTGGAACTCACTCCATAGTTGATGGAAAAGGCAATATGCAATTCATAACTTATATTAAGTTGCATAGTGTAATAGAAGGTGATGGGTCCTAAGAAAAGAAGAACAGCGAATGGGTGATGAAGTCAGGAGTCTGGGATGGGTGGAGGCGGTAAACTGGTATCTACATTTGGACTCGAAGTGAAGACAACAACACGGGAAATATTTTAGGTGGTTTATTTCTTCTTTGCCACTGTTACATATCCATCGTCTTGCCTTACTGAATGAAACTGGAACTCCAGGATAACTGAGTAAGAGAAAGGAGCAGCTATCTTTCCTTTGTTTTAATATCATGGAAAATTTTAATAATGGATGTTAAGGCATAATACTTGTAAGCATTTCTTTGTAGACATCATTTATAAGATTGAGGAGGATTGCTTCTATCCTTAGTTTAATATCTCTTTCAGTGTAACACCAAACAACTGGCAAATTGAAATTTGATGTAAAATTTACCATTTATAACATCATCAGACAGAGAAAATACTTGGAGATATATAAGATATGTGAGGCCTATAAAAAGCAAACTAATCTCAGGGTTGTGGGTTCAAGCCCCACCTTTGGGCGTACAGATGACTTAAAATCTTAAAAAAAAAAACCCACTGTGAAAAAAATTTTATTTTATTTTTTAAAGATTGTATTTATTTGACAGACAGAGATCACAAGTAGGCAGAGAGGCAGGCAGAGAGAGAGAGAGAGAGGAGGAAGCAGGCTTCCCACTGAACAGAGAGCCCGATGTGGGGCTCGATCTCAGGACCCTGGGGTCATGACCTGAGCCGAAGGCAGAGGCTTTAACCCACCAAGCCACCCAGGCGCCCCATCAAAATAAAATCTAAATAAAAGGAGACATATCATGTTTATGGATTGGGACACTCAGTATTTCTTCTAAATTGATTAAATGCAATCTGAAACAAAATCCTTTAGGCTTTTTTGTGATATAGAAATTGACAAGTGGATTCTATTTTTTTCTTGTATTTTTAACTTAAATTCAATTAATTAATATATAATGTATTATTAGTTTCAGAGGTAGAGATCAGTGATTCATCAGTCTTATAGAATACCTAGTGCTCATTACATCACATGTCCTCCTTTTTTTTTTTTTTTAAGATTTTATATATTTATTTTTTGACAGAGAGAGAGAGATCACAAGCAGGTAGAGCAGCAGGTGGTGATGGGGAGGAGGCTCCCCGCTGAGCAGAGTCTGATGCAAGGCTCGATCCCAGGACCCTGAGATCATGACCTGAGCTGAAGGCAGAGGCCCATCCCACCGAGCCACCCAGGCGCCCCAATCACATGCCCTCCTTAATGTTCATCACCCAGTTACCCATCCCCTCACTGTCATCCCCTCCAGCAACCCTGTTTGTTTCCTATGATTAAGACTCTCTTATGGTTTGTCTCTCTCTGATTTCATCTTGTTTTATTTTTTCCTCACTTCCCCTATGATCCTCTACTTTGTTTCTTAAATTCTGCATATGAGATCATATCATAATTGTCTTTCTCTGATTGACTTATTTTGCTGAGCATAATACTCTCTAGTTCCAACCACATCATTGCAAATGGCAAGATTTCATTTTTTATGGCTGAGTAGTATTTCATTGTGAGTGTGTGTACACCACATGTTCTTTATCCATTCATCTGACAAGTGGATTCTAAAATTCATATGAAAAGGTGAAGGACCAAGAATGACCACTACAACTTTGAAAAAAAAGACCGCTATAGGAATACATGACCTTGATTTCAAGACATTATTAAAAAAAAAATTGGGGTGCCTGGGTGGCTCAGTGGGTTAAAGCCTCTGCCTTCCGCTCAGGTCATGATCTCAGGGTTCTGGGATAGAGCCCCGCATCGGGCTCTCTGCTCAGCGGGGAGCCTGCTTCCCCCTTTCTCTGCCTGCTTCTCTGCCTTCTTGTGATCTCTGTCTGTCAAATGAATAAATAAAAAATCTTTAAAAAAAAATTATTCAGGGCACTTGGCTGGCTCAGTGGGTTAAGCCTCTGCCTTCGGCTCAGGTCATGATCTCAGGGTCCTGGGATCCAGCCCCGCATCAGGCTCTCTGCTCGGCAGGGAGCCTGCTTCCCCCTCTCTCTCTCTGCCTGCCTTTCTGCGTACTTGTGATCTCTATCAAATAAATAATAAATAAAATATTTAAAAAATAAACCAAATTATTCAACACATGAAAATATAGGAAATAGATAAATGCAATAGAAGAAAGTCCAGAAATAAATATATAGAGAAATGATGGATCTTCAGTGAAGATACAAAAGCCAATTCAAGGGAGAAGGAATAATCTTTTAAATCAATATGGTAGCAGCTCTTGGGCATCCTTTTTTTTTTTTTTTTTAAGTAATCTGTATGCCCAGGGTGGGGACCAAACTCTGGACCCCGAGATCAAGAGTCACATGCTCTACTGACTGAGCCAGCCAGGTGCCCCTGATATCCATATTTTTTTTTTAAAGGAATTTCCAAAAATTAACTTAAAAAAGGCACATACACGTCAGTAAAAAAAACTTAAAGAAACATAGGGAAAATTATGTCTTTAAATTTGTCAATTTTTTTTTTTAGCAAACATTTCTTATATACAAGATCAAAAGAATATCCAGTGAAAGAATGGACAAATTTGACTTCCTTAAAATTTAAAAAATTATTTTCACAAGAAAAGCGATTGAAAAAAACACCATGACTGGAAGAATATATTGGCAAATATTTTAAATAGAAGACTTTTATCCATAATCCATGGACAAATGTCAAAACTCAGTAATTAACATGATAAATCGTATGAACAGAAATTCCCAAAGATATGATAGCTGGAAATTAACACATGAAAAACATCTAAATACCACATCATTAGGGAAATACAAAATTAAAATCACCAGGTGCCATTACACACCTACTACACCACTGAAATTAGAAAGTCTGACCATACCAGGTACAAGGATATAAAGAAACTGGAACTCTGGTTCTGGTTTTTCTGGTGAGAATGCCAACTGATACCAACCCATCAGATTATCCCTTAGTAAGTTATGACACAGGAACGCACTGCGACATTATTAATCACAAAGCCCTGCAGGATGTCTTAGGAAGCAATGCAAAGGATGCCAAATTAGGAATAAGAAGTATTTTCTGACTCATACTGTGCTTCTGACATGACACTGCGACTCACAAAAGCTGTTCACCCCTTCACACTGGCAAACCACAATTCTATCCTAAACCTGCCCCAAAGGGCACATAACCTCTAAACTTCAACGTGGCTTAAACAGTAAGGTGTTTGTCTACTACTAAGGGCTTTCTCTACTGTGAACTTTCTGGGGCCTGATGAAGCAATATCTTCCACCAAAATACTTTCCACATTTGCTGCACAGAAACGCTTTTCTCCAGTGTGGACTTTGTGGTGCTGATAAGTCTATCCTTGAGGCTGATGAGGTTTCCTATGATTTCCCACATCCATTATACTCAAAGCTTCTTCCTCCAGCTTGAATTCTCTTTGCTCAAGATTTCTTTTGTCCATGGAGGACATCCCATATTCATTACACTTATTCAAGGCCTCTCTCCAGCATGAACGTTTTGGTGTTGAATGTGAGTGGATCAGTGATCAGTGTCTACAGAATTTCCCACATTCATTACATTCATATGGCTTTTCTCCAGAGTTTCTGGTGCTCATTGAATTCAAACCCTTTTATGAAGGTTTTCCCACACTTGCTGCATTCTTAAAACTTTTCTCCAGTGTGGATTCTCTGGTGCAAAAGAAATCTTTATTTTGTGGATGAGAGACTTCCACATTTACCGTGCTGAGATGGCCTTCTGCGGTGTGAACCTTCGGTGTTTAAGGAGGGTGGAGCTGTGTCCGAAGAACTTCCCACACTGGCTGCCCTCAAAGGGCTTTTCTCCAGTGGACTCTCTGGTGCTCAAGAAGTCTGCTTTTGTAGACAAAGGACTTCTCACACTCACTGCACTTATGAGGCCTGTCTCCAGTGTGGGTTCTCTGGTGCTTGAGAAGTCCCCTTTTATGGATGAAGGACTTCCCACATTCACTGCACTTATGAGGCCTTTCTCTAGTGTGAATTTTCCAGTGATGAAGAAGACCGGGTCTGTGTCTAAACACCTCCCCACATTCGTTACACTCATGAGGCTTTCCATCAGTGTGGATTCTCTGGTGCCTTAGAAGTATTCTTTTGTAGAAGAAGGACTTCCCACACTCACTGCACTTGTAAAGCCTGACTCCGGTGTGGATTCTCTGGTGTTCAAGAAGTCTCTTTTTATAGATGAAGGACTTCCCGCATTCACTGCACTTGTAAGGCCTTTCTCTAGTGTGGATTCTCTGGTGCTCAAGAAGTCTGCTTTTATAGGTGAAGGATTTCCCACATTCACTGCACTGATGAGGCCTTTCTCCAGTGTGAACTTTCCAGTGTTGATCAAGGCTAGATTTGTACTTAAAGAACTTCCCACATTTGCTACACTTGTGAGGCTTTCCTTCAGTGTGGACTCTCTGGTGCTCAAGAAGTCTGCTTTTGTAGACAAAGGACTTCTCACACTCACTGCACTGATAAAGTCTTTCTCCAGTGTGGACTCTCTGGTGCTCACGAAGTCTGCTTTTGTAGACAAAGGACTTCTCACACTCACTGCACTGATAAAGTCTTTCTCCAGTGTGGACTCTCTGGTGCTCACGAAGTCTGCTTTTGTAGACAAAGGACTTCTCACACTCACTGCACTGATAAAGTCTTTCTCCGGTGTGGGTTCTCTGGTGCTCACGAAGGCTTTTCTTGGCGATGAAGGACTTTTCACACTGACTACACTCACGAAGGCTTTTCTTGGCGATGAAGGACTTTTCACACTGACTACACTCACGAAGCCTTTCTCCAGTGTGAGCGCTCTGCTGCTCCTTGAATTTCCCCTTTTTGTGGCAGGCCTGCCCACCCACGCTGTGCCGCCCTCGCGGAGTGTGAGAAACGGCCTTGCTCCGCCCGCCGCTGTACGGATGCTCTTCACTGGGGATGGCCTGGTGCTGGAGAAAGCCCCGGCCGCCCAGGGAACCATCCGCAACTTCCCCACAGGTGACAATACTGTCTGACACGAGGATTTTGCTCTTCATGAACAAAGCCCTGTGGTCCTCCCTTCCAAGGTCCTCCTTGCCACAGTCCTGCTTCTGGTGCTGGTCAAAGTATGAACTAAACGAGCACAGTTTTCCACAAGGCCCACAAGTGCACAGGTTCAGCCCAGCACACGCTCCTTCGTGCTCAGCCAGGTACAAGATGTCTTTCGCTGCTGGGACACACACAACACAGGAACGAGCCACTGGGATAGACAGGCCTGGATCTGGAGTCCTGGAATGTGAAACTCTTTCCACAAAAACACGCCGCTCAGAAAGAGCCTCCTCAGCTTTGACCCCAGGCCAACAACCTGAGAGCAGAAAAACGCCAGGGAAGTGTATTATGAGACTTTGGTGGGACAGGACAGTCCATGACAAATGTGTGTAGGACAAAACCAGGACTGAATCCATGGGTTTGTTTTCAGGACAAGGGAGCCAGAAGCAGGTGAAGGAAGGAGACACTGTGTAGCACTGGGCCTCTGATGGTTATAGAACAGGGTGTGGGGGGCACCTGGGTGGCTCAGGGGCTTAAGCCTCTGCCTTCGGCTCAGGTCATGATCTCAGCATCCTGGGATCAAACCCTGCATCGGGCTCTCTGCTCCACAAGCAAGGAGCCTGCTTCTCTATCTCTCTCTGCCTGCCTCTCTGCCTACTGATCTCTATCAAATAAATCAATAAAATCTTAAAAAAAAAAAAAAGAACAGTGTGTGGGAAGACGGGCCTCACAACTAGCAAGAAAGTAGGATACAGTGCTGTGCCAGCAAGAAAGGTCTGATACAACTCACTCCTCTGTCAGAGGTTCTCAGCAGGACCTTGCCTGTTGGTGACAAGTGTGTACTGTTTAGAATGTGTGTCCCACCCCAGAAGAAGACAACTGCCTTTTAGCTGGTGGTCAATCATTTAGGGCTATGTGCATATCTCATGACACACACAGTGCAGGGTGATGTTGCAGAACACTGCGGATAGAGAAAAAGGGGAAAGATGTGAGGGATATAGATGTAGGGGAGACCCAGGGACTGGAAGTCACAGCAGAAATGACAAGTGGGCAAAGTGTCAAGGGTGGGGAAGAAGGATTGAAGCAAAGTATGGCCACAAGTCTTGGTACTAAAACAGTAGTGAGCAAAGGACAGTTTCCTGGTATGATTTATACTCAATCCTGAAATTATGCCTTCCCGCCGCTCCTCCTCACCGGATCCGATTAATCCCCCTTCCTATGGTTGGAGAGGTGTCTGAGCTATCAGGTACCCAGGGTTCTCCTGTACCCCTCCATTCAATGTAGGCAATTTTCTGGGACCTAGCAGGTTGATGTCCTCAGGAGAAAACAGGGCAGTTAAGTGGGTGACACTGGCCCAGAGGGACCCAAACACTGATAGAATACAGGAAAGAAGTTTATTAGTAGGAGGATTCTGAGGATGGTCTTGCAAAGATAATTCAGGGTTCCCTGCAAACACTGACCTTGTCAGTGTCTATAATTCCCTACACAGGCAGTACACAAAACAGAAGGGGGCAGAACCTACGACGGAGATCTTCCACAAATGAGAACAGTCAACAAAGTAAGGAGGAGCAAAGCTAATCAGTACCGATCGGGCAGGTCCAAGGCTCAGAAACCAAACCCTTCCGTGAGAGGCTTCAAGGCAGAACATGCTGGGGTTTCATAAAGCCCAGGCCCAGCAAACACAACACCTATGCCAGGAAACCAGGGGAGGAAGCAATGCCCATGGCCCAGCTCTGGCAGGGACAGAGATCCTTGGAAAAAGGAGAAGAACAGAGCCTCATATAAGGCAATGGTGTGGGAATGAGGGTTCTTACCCAGGGACGCTATAAGCGCCAAAGTCTCCAGCATCACAGTGTGGTACAGGCGTCTCTGAGCCTCATCAAGGAGCCCCCACTCCTCCTGGGAGAAGTACACCGCCACATCCTCAAAGGTCACATGGCCCTGTCATGAAGAGGGCAGAGCAGTGCATAAGCAGCCTCTCTAGCCAAGACCCCCAAGGCCATGGCCCTCCTCCCCAGCTCCCCAACTCAGAGGAGACACCAGATCCCGCTCTAGGGTACCCCTCTCCATCATGCCAAATGCTTCACTGTTGCCAGTCATCAGTAAGAACAGATGAGGAGAGAGGCAGTCTTACCTGCGCTCTAGGCCGCTGTATACAGTCCCTGCCACTCTCCTCACAGTCAACTCTCCTAGGATCACACAGATCACGCCCCATATGTCCCTTATGCTCAGCCTTCTGCCTTTAGCCCTGAGTACAAGGATGCTGAGTGCATCTTCACACTCCCTCTGCATTTGCACAATGGAACCGCTCCTTTCTCACATGCCAGGTCACAACCACTCACCCACAACACCACTGCCACCTCTGGTCCTTCTCATAGGCACCTTTCTGACTTCCCCATATGTCACTCTTCAAGTGGCTCCCAGCCAGTGCTTGCCAAATGCCAGAGGATCCCGGGCTATCCCAGAGCGGCAGATGGAGCCTCCTGCTAGACACAGTCCTAGCACTGCTCTGAGGACTGCCCCATCTTGCCTGGCTCCGTCTTCCAACTTTAGCCACTCTAGTCCATGCAGGCATCAGACCCCCTAAGCCCTCCTCCTCCTCAGTGCTGCTTGTGTTGTTCTCACACCAGTCACACCTCTCTTCACCTCCTCTCATTCAAAACCGGGCCCACTTCTCCCACCGCAGCCTAAGAGACTCTCAGCTGACCTCCTCTTCCCTTAAGCTAATCTGTCATCCCATCTGACACGCTTCAGGTTCCAACAAGAGTTGTCACAAAACTGAACCTGTGGAGTGAAAAAAGTAGCATGCCTTACTCAGGGTCATCTGATCTCCACTAATTCTCTCTTTTTTTTTTTTTTGTAATTTTTTAAAAAAGATTTTATTTATCCGTTGAGGAGAGAGAGAGTGAGAGAGAGCATGAGAAGGGAGAAGGTCAGAGGGAGAAGCTGACTCCCCGTGGAGCTGGGAGCCCAATGTGGGACTCAATCCCGGGACTCCAGGATCATGACCTGAGCCAAAGGCTGTCACCCAACCAACGGAGCCACCCAGGCGCCCTGCTCTGCCTTTCGATAAATCTTGCATCCAGCCCCTGGGAATCCTGTGCCACCACCTGAACTCCCACTTAAGGCCTGTTCCCTTACACCCACACCCCACCCCCACCCCCCCTGGTCACTGTACCTCCTCATGTCTTAGTGATGACAGCCATCTCTATCCAGGTGCCCAAGAAGTGGGTCAGTCCATGGAGAATATCCTCCCCATCCTTCCCCTGTAATGGCATTGCCACCATCATCTGCAGACTGTCCCCTGTTAAATATGACACGGTCTACATGCCTGCCACCACTGAGGGGTGTCTTCAAACCTGAACCCCTTCCCTGAAATCCAGATGTTTGCTTCTAGATGCCCACCTGCCACCCCCACTCAGAGATCCCTGCAATATCTCAGATGCAACATGGCAAACACTGATTTCCTGACAGTCTGCTAGGAACTTTCCATCTCAGCAATGGCACTTCCATGCTTCCCGCTAAAGCCAAATATCCTAGAGTAATCGCAGATGCTCTCTCATCCTGTAGAGCAGAAAATCATCCCTACTTAAAAAATAGCCAAGAAACAATACAGTCTTCTCCAGCTACGGAGCCAGTGCTATGATCCGCTACCATTAACCTTCACCAAGACTGCAGCCTCCACTGGGGTCTCCCTGCCTCCACCTGCACCCCCACAATCCGTCCTCCACTCTGCAGGCAGAGTAGCCTACTTAGACCTGAATCAGAGCACTTCCTTTCTCTGCTCCAAACCTTCCATGGACCCAGGACACTCAGCAGACCTGATTCCTCAGGCTGCTACCTGACGACTGACTCCTGCCCCTCAGTCTCTGCCCCCAGCAGATCTAATGGAGGCCTGCGGTTCACTGAACACTCCCTTGTGGGCATGCTGGCCCTTGTGCCAGAAAGCCCTTCATCGTGTCACCTTATGGACTAGAGAAATGGGACACCTCAATACAACTTTTTTTTTTTTTTAAGATTTTATTTATTCATTTGTCAGAGAGATAGAGGGGGAGAGAGAGAGAGAGCGAGCACAGGCAGAAGCAGAGGGAGAAGCAGGCTCCCTGCCAAGCAAGGAGCCCGATGCGGGACTCGATCCCAGGACGCTGGGATCATGACCTGAGCCGAAGGCAGCTGCTTAACCAACTGAGCCACCCAGGCGTCCCTCTTTTTTTTTTTTAATATTTTTATTTATTTATTTATTTGACAGAGAGAGAGAGAGAGAGATCACAAGTAGGCAGAGAGGCAGGCAGAGAGAGAGGAGGAAGCAGGCTCCCTGCTGAGCAGAGAGCCCGATGCGGGGCTCGATCCCAGGACCCTGGGATCATGACCTGAGCGGAAGGCAGAGGCTTTAACCCACTGAGCCACCCAGGCGCCCCCTCAATACAACTTCTGAACTTGATTAAGGGCCCTGCACCTAAGATGACCCAGGGCCTAGAACAAAGGGTATGAGGATGTCTCTCTTTTATCTAAGTGGCAGGACCATGGGAGTGGTGATCAGGGCCAGTGAGCACAACCTCCCAGCATGTCTATTATTTCAATGTGTTCACCATCCTGGAGGTTTCCTGAATCTCACTGCTTGAGTCTTTATACCTCCAGCTCCTCTCCCATCTAGGAGGTAGGGGGTAGCTAAAAGTTGAAATGTCTTTTGTTGTTCCTGTTAACATTTCCTTTATTTTTAAGTAATCACTACACCCAAGTAATCCCCACACCCAACACTCAGACTCTTGACCCCAACATCAAGAGTCTCATCCTGTTCCATCTGAGACACCCAGGCACCCTGAAAGTTTAAACTTCTAATCACCTGGTCCTTCTGTTGACCACCCCCAACTTGAGGCTATCCAGGAGTCCCCCCCCCAAGTCACCTCATTAGGATAAACTCCTGTGTGATAAAAGGGGACAGTTATGGTAAGAAAAACCACTGCTAACACCCAGGAAATCCCAAGGGCTTTAGGAGATCTATGGCAAGAGTCCATGACAAAATCCAAATATATATATATATACATTTTACCACAGAGGTATATTGTCATTTCAGTCACCTATTACTTGCTTGCGTAAGTTTAACTGGCTAAAACTGCAGCGTTTTGAACTTGTACTTCCTGGGAGAGCTGAGGCACCTACGAGACCTTCATGAACCTGGGCTGCTCCACCAGCCAGGATGCCCTTCCTCGCTCCACGGGGAACAGTCAGTCTGTTGAGCCTCAGAGCAGAGACCCTCACCTGCCCTCACACCTCCCCTTCCCACCTCAGCAGGGCTCCTTCCTCATTGCACCTTCCCCTCCCGCCGTAAAGCCTAAAGCCCTGGACCACGGAACCCTCCCCCCTGCAGGCGCTCCGCCCGCCCTCCAGCCCCAGCTCTCTGTTCCTTCCCCTCAGGGCCTATCTCAAAGAAGCGTTCAGATTTTTCCAGCCTAAACCCGAGAGCCAGGCTCGGTCCTGGGGCAGGACTCGGGCGGTCACGACACGGACATCACTGCGCCCGCCTCCGCGGAGTCCAGAGCAGAGACTGCAGCCGCCAGGGCGTCCCCTCTGCTGCGGGAGCTCGGGAACAGTGTGTCCGAAACCCAGCTCCTAAGCTCTCCCGAAGCCTGCTGCTCACACCAGCTCCTCGCCTCGGCGCGTCCAGACCCGCGGGCAGGAGACCGACGGAGAGTCTTTCCTCCGGTCCTGGCCACACGCGCGGCCGCGAGACACCAGCACCACCGTTCCGCGTCCTTCGCAGCCTCTCCCCCGCGCCCCAAGCCCGTTCTCCCCGGGCAGCCGCTGACCGGCCGCACAGCGCCAACCCACCCCGCGCCCCCGTTCCGTACCCCCCACCCCGGCTGCTCGCGGCCGACGGCAGTCGCACCCCCAGCTCTGCCGAGGCTCGTCTCACCCGCGCCCCGGGCTTCGCGCGCGCCGGCCCCTTCCTCACGCTTCCCACGGGCGGCCAGAAATGGGCCCCCGCCCACGAACGCCCGCGTTCTGGGGAGCGGGGCCTGGCAGTAACCCGAGGAGACCCACCCCCTCGGGGCTCGGGCCGGTGAGGTCCGGCGAACACACGCTCTCACCTGAGCCGGGAACGCCAGCCCGGCCGTCACCATCGTAACGTGCGGGCTCAGCCGGGCCAGGGGACGCGCGATAACGGCGGCAGCGGGCAGGAGGCCCGAACGCGGCTCCCCGCAGCCGCGCTCACGCCGAACCTCGAACCCGCTCCCACGCGGGGCACACGGGCCTTCTTTCCGCCCCCGAGGTTCTTGCTCCTTCCGCCGGACGCAGATCGGGGGCACGGCCTCCGCGAGCTGCCGGCGGGGACCCCGCCCCCAGGCCTTCCGCCTCTTGGACACGCCCACTGTGCATTCTTATTGGTCAGCGTGGTCGGGAAGCTGGGCGCACAGTCTTCTGGGTAACGTAGTTCCTCTCATCGTGGCTTGCCGCGGGGTGAGAGCTTCCGCCACAGGTGGCGGGTCGGGTGGCCCCTATGGAAGGAGAAAGTAAAAACACATCAAATAAGAGTCCGCAAAACCTGTTGACCTTAACATAAAACTGCCAGTTATCTTATCAGCCAAACATGGGCTTATTTGGGAATAAAGGAATTGTAATCCAGGACGAACAAGCCACGGCAAAACCGCCGGCGGAAGGACGAAGGAGAGGAGCCCACCTTCGCGGAGAAAAGACGCCGGTTGGGAGGAGTGTCACGAACTGGAAGTCCTGGGGTGGCCTGGGAGGTCCAGGTCGAGTGGCTTCTCGTCGGCCGAGTCGCCGAGCTGGGGGGCGAGCAACGCTGGCGTTCGGCCGCGGGCGTCTGCCGGGTCGAGGGGACCCCTCCTGGGGGGCCGCGCTGCGAGTCCGCGGCCGCGCCCGGGAGCTCCGCGCGGAAACCCCGTCCCGCACTCTAGGGGGTTTCCGCTACTACGTCTCGCAGGTGCGTGTGTGTAGAAGGCGGACTGAGTCCGGACTCACGGAGCTTTGGGTCCGCAGCTGCGACCGAACGTAGGTTGGTTTAGAGAGACCCTCCGCTGGTGACGCGGGGTTACCCCTCCGGGCTAGGAAGGGGGAAGGGGTCAGGCATGTGCTCCTGACATTTATACGTAATGGATTCCTTAAAAACTTACACTGAAGTTTTTCATTTTTAAACTTACATTTTATAATTTTTAAAACACTACTTAACATTAAAAGGAGAAATTTGGGACGTAGCTAATAGAGTAAAAAAAATGTAACCGGGACGGGCCTGGGTGGCTCAGTCAGTTAAGCATCCAACTCTTGATCTCAGCTCAGGTCTTGATTTGGGGGTTGTGAGTTGAAGCTGTCTCTTGGGCTCCCGACTGGGCATGCAGATTAGTTAAACACACACACACACACAATAGACCTAGGACAGTGAAATAAACTAAAAAGGGAAGGATTTGTGATTTTTTGGAAGAAACATCATAAAATAAATTTAAAGCTCTTTTTAAAAAAGATTTTATTTATTTATTTATTTATTTATTTATTTATTTATTTATTTATTTGACAGAGATCATAAGTAGTCAGAGAGGCAGGCAGAGAGAGAGGGGGAAGCAGGCTCTCTGCTGAGCAGGATCCTGGGATCATGACCTGAGCTGAAGGCAGAGGCTTTAAACCACTGAGCCAAGCAGGCACCCCAATTTAAATCTCTTTTTTAAAATAAACTTAAATCTAAAACGCTTAGGTAAGAAGATGTAGTCTGGGAATTAATACAATTTGCTCATATAAAAGTCCAAATCAAACTCCAATAAATCTGAAATTGCTGTAGTTACTATCATTCCAGCCCTTAAAGACTTCAGAAATACAAATTCAATAAAAGATCGTGATATTCCCATAATCATAGGGTGTTGGGCAACAAAGGGAGGATCCAAATTAAGTAACTCCTGCTCTTAGAAAGGGCAACATGAACTTCCCCATCAAACAACTTCTCTAGGGGCACCTGCATGGCTCAGTTGGTTAAGTGTCTGTCTTCAGCTCAGGTCATGGTCTCAGGGTCCTGGGATCAAGCCCCGCATCAGGCTGTCTGCTTAACAGGGAGTCGGCTTCTCCCTGTCCCTCTCCCTCCCCACCCCCTTCCTCCTGCTCATGCTCTCTTTCTTTCTCTCTCTCAAATAAATAAATAAAATCTTTTTTAAAAGATACAAAAATTGGGGCGCCTGGGTGGCTCAGTGGTTTAAGCCGCTGCCTTCGGCTCAGGTCATGATCTCAGGGTCCTGGGATCGAGTTCCGCATCAGGCTCTCTGCTCGGCAGGGAGCCTGCTTCCCTCTTACTCTCTCTGCCTGCCTCTCTGCCTACTTGTGATCTCTGTCTGTCAAATAAATAAATAAAATCTTTAAAAAAAAATAAAAAAATAAAAGATACAAAAATTATTTTAATATAAAAGTTTAGGGGCACCTGGGTGGCTCAGTCTGTTAAGCCTCTGTCTTCGGCCCAGGTGGTGGTCTCAGGGTCCTGGGATTGAGACCCGAATCAGGCTCTCTGCTTGGTGGGGAGCCTGCTTCCCCCTCTCTCTCTGCCTGCTGTTCTGCCTACTTGTGATCTCTTTCCCTCTGTCAAATAAATAAAATCTTTTTTTAAAAGTTTGCAGTAATTTTTCTATGAGATTAATGCAAGTCATGAATTTAAAATAAGAAAACAGGGTGCCTGGGTGGCTCTGTCGGTTAAGGGTATGCCTTCAGCTCAGGTCATGATCCCAGAGTCCTGAGATGGAGTCCCAAATGGGGCTTCCCTGCTTAGCGGGGTGTCTGCTTCTCCCTCTTTCTCTGTCCCTCCACCCAACTTGTTCTCTTTCACGTGCGTGTGTGCTCTCTCTCTTAAATAAATAAAATCGTTAAAAAATAAAATAAGAAAAGAGTGTCTGATTGATATAATGCATTGGAATTCAAGTTCAAAACTAACAGTTATTTATAAAAGTTATAGAGAGGGCCTCCCATATTGAGATTCCTCCTGCAAGACTGGGCTGTGGTGGTGCTACAGAACATTGGAAAATGGCTGCTTAAAAAAATCGTTCAGTGGTAATAGGGTATCCAACTGGTTAAACTCCAGTTTTCATCTCTGCTCTTAATCATACAGAAAAATTAATTTCAGATAAGACTTCAATAAAAATATATAACTCTTACAAGATTGTGGAAGAAAACATACTTGTGAAATTATAGAGCAGGAGCTCTCAAGCCAAATATAAAACTTATCAAAAGATATACACAAATTATGCGAAAATAACAGGTTTCCGTTATTAAAAAATGACAACATAAAAACTGAAATAAGACAGGTAAGAAAATACTGACTCATCTACAGGGACACCTGGGTAGCTCAGTTAAATGTCTGCCTTCAGCTCAGGCCATGATCCCAGGGTCCTGGGATCAAGTCCCACATCGGACTCTCTGCTCAGCAGGGAGCCTCCTTCCTCCTCCCTCTCTACTGCCTCTATGCCTACTTGGGATCTCTTTCTGTCAAATAAATAAATAAAATCCTGAAAAAAATTTTTTTGAAAAAACAAAACAAAACAAAAAACCAACCTCTTCTCCCAACTTCAAAGCCATTGCTATGATCCAGCTACCATCAGCCCTCCCCTGGACTGTTGTAGTAACTTCCCCTGGAGTCTCCGGATCACCTCAGGCTGCCATTCCACAACTGACTTCTGGCCCCATCCCTCAATTTTCTGTGCCCAGCAGACATAATAGAGACCTACAATTCATTCGCTGAACACCCAACTCATTGTCATCCCTAAGCGTCTGAACACACTGGTTCCTATGGCCAAGTCACCTTTCTTTTCCCCCTCCTACTGGTTGAGTATTGCCCCAGAAAGTGAATCCTACCCCCGACCCCACCTCAGTTGATGGTGTTTCCATTCTTGCAGGTGCTAGACCCAAACCCTGCAGTCATCCAGCTCCCAGAGATCTAGAATCCAACCACCTCCCCCACTTCCACGGCCGCCCTTCTGGGCCAGCCGCCCTCAGCCTGTCCCAGACTACCGCACTTTTCTCCTTCTTCACCCCCACAGTTGGTTCTCCACTCAGAATTTCCCAGAGGACTTGTTCATGATGAGCCAGATCACCTCCCTTTTCTGCTCCAAATCTTCTGTGGCTCCCCAGACCCTCAGAACAGAGGCCCAACTGCTCAGCCAGTAGTTCCGGTACAGAATCCTGCCCCCACTGCCCTCTCAATTCCCACCAGATATAAAGCAGACATGATTCCCTGAATACTATCCACTCAGCCTCACCTCCAAGCCTCCAGACACTGCTCCCCATCCCAGGGACAATCTTTGGCTTCACGTTGTGCTGGTCGCCAGAAATGTGGATTTTATCATATAAGCCCTGGACTGGATTCAGGATTCAGGAATCCAGGCCAAGGAGAGCCCTGAAGGTCCCCACAGCAAGAAGTGCCAGCTAGAAAGGTGGAGAGGAGCCCATGAAACCGCTCTCCCTCAAACAGGGACCAGCCAGGTGGGGGTCTGGGGGAGGGAGGGCCAATCACAACTTTAATCCATCTCAAATCCTTGATCTTTTTATCACCTGTACCCTGTTCTTTCTGTTTCTGTATGACCTTCTAACACACTGTGTGACTTAGTATCACAGGTGCATTGTTCCCTTTTTCATCAACTACAGAGTAAATTCCAGGATTTCTATTTATATTTTGTGTACTGATATATTCCATATGCCTAGAAATGTGCCTGAAACCCATAAACTACACAATAAATATTTGTTCAAATACTGAACAAATAAGCACCCCACAATACCCTATTTATTCACACAACTCTGGATATACTTTCTTCCTCCACCCACACTGTTTTTCCCTTCAATTTCACTGTGCTCAGTGCTCTCAGAAATGAGAAGGAATCATCTTCTGTAAATAGAGCCCTCAAACCGACTAAGACATTTGATCAACCCCTTTCTTTCACTAGTTAGATAAAATGGTATTCTTCCACATTCCATTAGGACTAAATTATTTCTTTTTTTTTGAAGATTTTATTTATTAATTTGACAGTCAGAGATCACAAGTAGGCAGAGAGGCAGGAAGAGAGAGAGGAGGAAGCAGGCTCCCCGCGGAGCAGAGAGCCTGGTGTGGGGCCTGATCCCAGGACCCTGAGATCATGACCTGAGGTGAAGGCAGAGGCTTTAACCAACTTGAAACACCCAGGCAACCCAGGACTAAACTATTTCAAAAGTAGGTTCTCTCCATCTGTCTCCGCCACCCTTTTTAGAAAAGGTTTTTATTTATTTATTTGACATTTCTGTCTAGAAATCACAAATATTTGACATTATTTTTTATTTATTTATTTTACATTTATGTCTAAAAATCACAAGTAGGCAGAGAGGCAGGAAGAGAGAGAGGAGGAAGCAGGCTCCCTGCTGAGCAGAGAGCCCGATGCAGAACTCCATCCCAGGACCCTAGGATCATGACCTGAGCCGAAGGCAGAGGCTTTAACCCACTGAGCCACCCAGGTGCCCCACTGCCACTCTTTTTTAAACAAAAAAATTTTGAAGATTTTATTTATTTTAGAGAGAGATCACACAATTTGGAGGGAGGGAGAGAGGGAAAAGCAGACTCCCCGCTGAGCAAGTAGCCTGGTGTGGGGCTTGGTCCCACGACCCCGAGATCAAGACCTGAGCCAAATTCAGACACTTCCCTGACTGAGCCACCCAGGGGCCTCCCCTCTGTCACTCTTAATGGACATTCTGTTGGCACTTTTAATAGCTTCCAGAAGTCTTTGAAATCCCAAATATTTTTTAGTTATTTTGGGATTAATTAGAATTAATCTCTACTCCCCAGGCAGACGCTGTCCGCACTTACAGGTGAAATGATAATCACTTCCCAGCAAGCAGATGAGATCACAGACCAAACATTTATCTCTATGTGTCCTACTGAGACACTTCACAGATGCCGTGGTGGCCGTCCTTGTCCTGGGGGCAAACCCAAACTGTGCAAACAGCTTTTCTTTCCAGGTAGGCATCATATTCTTGGAAAATACCCATCTCAGGAAATCCAGGATGATTCTTTTAAACATTGGCCTTCTGAGCTCGTGGCAGGGGTGGGAAATGTCTTAGGTAGATGATAGATATACAGACCCATAAGTGACAGGTAGACAGGTAGTAGATAGATGGAAAGATGATAGTTGAAAAGAGAAAAAGAGAGAGAAAGAAAGGGTAGATGAGATGACCAAACACATACAAACAGGAAAGACATTTGCTAAGGAAACCAGACGCTTGTCACCAGTCTCGTCAAACTGCCTCAGGGCTGCCCAACATCTCCCCTCTCTCCTCAGTTACATTGTTTTGAAACTTCTCTCACTCGCTTCTCACGAAACACAGGGACCAGAGCAGCGTTCAGTCTCAAGGCATCAAGACACAGGCTGTGAGTAACAACCTACAGAAGGTGAGCCCCAATCTGAGGGGACAGCTCGTGTCTGTGTGATACCCGCTGCCGGTGTGCGCGCGCGCATGGTTTCGTGTTCTGTTCTGTTCTGTTCTGTTCTGAGTCGGGATGTTGTGCTAAATGGGGTCTCCAGTGATGTGTCTCTAAATTTCTGTCATCAGTGGAAGACTGCTCGCCCTGTTTCTCATTTAGACCAGTGAAGGGCTCGTCTCTCTGTCATGTACAGAAATGCAAATATTGTGTAAAGATAAATAGGGCGAAAAGCTTGTGGGGCTATGAATAAAAGAATAATTAGGGCTTGAAATCTCAAAGTGGCTATGTTATCCTGGAATTTAAACAGTTTTCAAAGTGCCGCAGGTGTCTTGTTGTCAGACTAATCTGACACTCTCTACCCTCCAAGGACTGCCCTGTGGACTGACCCATTCCTGTATTTTTCCATCTCTCTCTCTCTCTGCCCATAAAATCTCTGAGCTATGGTATGATTGCACCCAAATATGTGTTCCATTTATAAGACTCTTCTTTGTCAAGCAAAAAAAAAATCAATAATATTCTGACCAGACACCCTGTCAGAAGAGGAAGAGGCAGTGAATTCAGAGCCTCCCCCGGGCTCCACAGAACCCCTATGATCAGCGGAAATGATGAGTCTTTATTGTTTTCGAATTGCTGAAGGTCCTCAAGGGCCAGTGAGATGCGTAGCTCAGCAATGTTGTGATTGTCAGGTTCTTGGTTTTGAGCAAACATTTTAAATTCCCACAGCAAATTTTATTGACACATGTTTTTATCATTACACTTCATTTTGTGATTCTTCTTGAAGATGATTCCTGGTTCTTTCTTTATCCCTTCTCTTATTTTGCTTCACTTGTCCTTGTTTTGTAACTGATGTTCATTACACTAGTGATTTCCTGTATTTTTCATATGAATATTTGTAACAAATCCATGTATGGGTAAAATTTAAGTAAATATTCACTGTGAGATACTAACTCCCCCCTCCCTCCCATAATCCTCAACTCTTGGAAAGAACATTACTGCTTGGGGTGCCTGGGAGGCTCAGTAGGTTAAGTGTTCACCTTCATCTCAGGTCAGGATCCCAGAGTCCTGGGATCAAGCCCCACACCGGGATCTCTCCTCATAGGGGAGCCTGCTTCTCCCTAGACCTCAGCCTGCCACTCCTCTTGCTTGTACTCTCTCTGTCAAAGGAATAAATAAAATCTTTAAAAAAAAGAAAAAATATATCCTGGAGAAAACTCTGTAGAATCAGTTCTGCTATGATGCAATGCTTATGCTCCTGAAAACCACCGTGATACACAGGATCCAAAATAAAATTGCAGAGCTTATTGGGACACCAGCAAATTCCATCAGTGAAACATAGAAAAGAAGATAGAAGCCTGGTACACAGAGCAACGCAGTTTTGCACATTTAAAGTATTTTAGAAATATACATATACTGTAATAAATATGACACTTTACTTTAAAAAGCCGAAATTTGCATGTGGATGTCAGTGTCAGAAGGATTATGACTTCTGAGTTATTGTGAAGTGGTAGAGAGCGATGGGCAAAACAGGTGAGGGGAATCAAAAGGAACAAACTTCCACTTACAAAATAAGTAAGTCACGGGGGGCTGACAAATGGTATGGTAATCAGAGTTAATAATATTGTATTATACATTGGAAAGTTGCTAAGAGAGTAGATCTCATAAGTGTCATCACAGGAAAAAAATTTGTAACTATGTATGGTGCCGATGTTAAGTAGACTTATTGTGATCATTTTGCAATATATACAAATATAAAATCATTATCTCACTTGTCTGAAACTGACATAATGTTGTATAACAATTATACCTCAGTTTAAAAAAACCACGTAAATACAATCAGGCAGAAAGGGGTAGCACCAGATGTGGGTGTCTGAGGCATCTTGCACAGTGACCTGAGACGCCTGGTAGATGTTTTAAATTCCTGTGTGGCGTGCTCCAGCTGAGAGCGGTTTTCTGCATTTATCCAGTCTTCCTGACAGATGAAAAACACCCATAAGCAGACGTAAAATTTGCTTTATGCTCATAATGTTTCCTAATTTCTCAGTCATGTTGGAAAAAAGACTGAAACAATACTGACTGCCTCGCTATACAGAGACCCCTCCTCGCCATAGCTGTTGAGAACCGCAGGCAGTCGTGCCCTCACTCAGTCACCCAGAAACTTACAGGTGGGCACTGAGGTTATTTCTTTTGTTTGTTTTGTTCATTTGGCAGAGTTTTCTTTCTCTTCCTTCTTTCTACTTTAATGGATTTTACTTTTTCATTGAAATATATTTGACATAACATTGTGGGAGTAAATGTGTACATGTTAATTTGATACATTTCCATATTGTAATATGATCGCCATTGTAGTGATAATTAGCACCTTCATCATGTTATATAATTATCCTTTCATTTCATCTCATTTCATTTTATCCTTTCATATCATTTCATGATATCCTTTCATATCCTTTCATTATTGGAATAATTAAGTTATAGTCTCTCAGCAACTTTTATGATTATCAGAGGCTATTTCTAATCCATTCACCAGTGAATTGCCTTTGCATATACACCAAAAAAGCATAAAATGTTAATATCCACTTAAAGTGAGAAAATAAGTTTTAAAATAAGTGCTGAAAAATACTCTGCATAGTGTTGACAAGACATTTATTTCTGATTTTTTCCCTCTCATTTTTTTGACTTCAATTAAAATCAGCCCCTAGATACTGATGCAATGGGTTCTGGCAAATTGAAATTGGGAATTATCTTTGTCATTCACACTGTCATTGGGATCCTAGGAAATTCATCCCTTCTTTGTCTTTACACTTTCTCTTTGCTCACTGGACACAAGTTGAGACCTACAGACTTGATTCTCAACCAACTGGTCCTAGCCAACTCCGTGGTCCTTTTTTCCAAAAGGATCCCTCAAACAATGTAGCTTTTGGATCCCAATATTTCCTGAATGACGCTACCTGTAAACTTCTCTTTTATTGTTACAGAGTGAGCACTGGGGTTTCCTTCTGCACTCTCTGTCTCCTCAATGGCTACCAAGTTATTAAACTGAACCCTAGTATTTGTAGGTGGGTGGAACTCAAGATTAGATCCCCAAAGTTCATTGGCTTCTGCTGTTTCCTCTGTTGGATACTACATCTCTTGATAAATTCATTTATTCTTGTAATAATGAATGGTCCATTGAATAGCAAAAACCTTAGTATGAGAAACAATGGACAGTGTTCCTGGAATGAGGAATTGAGATTTAAAATATTAAATACAGTCACATATTTTTTCCTTGACTTTTTGAGTTTGGGCTTCATGGTGGGGGCTAGTGGCTCCATGATCTTCCCCTTGTTCAGGCACAAGCAGCAAGTACAGCACATTCACAACAGCCGCCGTGGCCCCAGAATGTCCCACGAGGCCAGAGCCACATGCACCATCTTGGTTCTAGTGAGCTTCTTTGCTACTTTTTATGCAATCAATGCTATTTTGGCGGTTTGGATGATTGTGGTTGCAAATCCAGGCCAGTGGAAAGTGAACAGCACTGTGCTCCTCTCATCCTGTTTTCCAGTACTCAGCCCCTTTGTGCTCATGGTCAAGGACACTCGAGTCTCTCGGTTCTGTTTTGTCTGTAGGGCAAAGGCAAACTGTTGTCCCAATCTGGTTTCAGTGCTATGAGTTTGTTGTAATAGCATTTACTCATTCATTTAAACACTTGTGAACATTTTATTAACTACTGTGTGATAGGAAATTATGTTGTCATGGCTTATAAGGCCAGGAAAAGCCCCTTGTCTTATAACGGAGGTAAAAATGAATACCACATACTTAAGTATACAAAGATTACTTACTCTGTTAGGATCTTCAAAGGAGAAATTCAGAGAATTTTGAAATAGTGTAAAAGAGGGGTGCCTGGGTGGCTCAGTCGGCTAAGCATCTGACTAAATCTCAGGCCATGATATTGGGGTCCTGGGATTGAGACCCACATGTGGGGCTCCCCGCTCAGTAGGGAGCCTGCTTTTCCCTCTCCCTCCCTCTCTGCCCCTGCCCCACGCAAGCGCATGTGTGCGCTCTCTCTCTCAAATAAGTAAATAAAATCTCTTTTAAGAAGTTTAAAAAAGTAGGAAATTTCTAAGTTTAAGAAATTTTGAGAAATCTCTCACCTTGGGTCTTACAAAAATACAGGCAAGGGTTTTTTAAACATATTTTTTAGTCATAATTGAGTCCAGTTCTTTCTGACAGAAAGAAAAATCACCTGGAAAGATCCTATGGAGCCTCAAGGGATTGCGAGAAATCCTGTGTGTTCAGATTGTCAAGAGGTGGGGGCTCCTGGGTGGCTCAGTGGGTTAAGAGACTGCCTTGGCTCAGGTCATGATCCTAGAGTCCCGGGATCCAGTCCCACATCAGGCTCCCTGCTCAGCGGGGAGTCTGCTTCTCCCTTTGACCTTCCTCCTTCTCATGCTCTCTCTCTCTCTTATTCTCTCTCTCTCAAATAAATAAAATCTTTAAAAAAAAGTAGATTGTCAAGAGGTGGGGAGAGCAGCAGACTACGAAATAAGAAAAGATGGTGATAGAAGGTTCTGAGTGAACACATAGGACAGGCCAAGAAACCTGAACATTTGTTTAAAAAAAAAATAACAGGTCAGTATAGGAGATCAAACTGTAGGTAAAAATTTCAGCTCTCCTTATTTAAAATTATTAAATTTTGTGATCTCTGTCTGTCAAATAAACAAATAAAATCTTTAAAGAAAATAAATATTATTACAGTTTAACTACTTCAAAAAGAATAAAATACCTAGGAATACATTTGACACTTAAATCTATAAGACAAAGATGAAAGAAATTGCCATATCTATCGATATACCATCTCTTATTTCAAATCATTTTATGGTGTCTATTCCCAGTTCTTCCCTTTTTCTTTTCTCTTATTTTTTGCTTTTTTAAAGTTATAGTCCTATCATATATTTTTATTATATGTAGTGATTTCATAAACTTAGTCTTGTTACTGTGAAATTAAAATGACTTTTTTCTATAAATATTTTGAGCTGACTCATCTCTATACAAAGTTAAAGTGGATATTCACACTGACACACTACCCCACCTCTCCTTCCTCATCTTCTCAATCCGGGGTAGGAATGCCATCTACAACTGATGAAGATTCTTCCACAAGGTTTATAATTTAACTACAAACACTGCGCAGAGTCTCTCTTAAATCCCCTCTGCTTGCCTTCTTGTTGAGAACATTTTCCTCTGAATTCTCCTCTCAGAATTTACTAACCATTTCCCATGAATCACACAGGATCTCTGCCGGTGGGGTCAGTGTTTTCCCCCTTAGCAGCTTCTGCTGAGGAAATAACAGTGGCCCTGAGTCTTTCTTCTTCTTCCCAGCCCTTGACACAATAGCATCCCTTTCCTGATACATCACGCCAAAGCTGTGATCGTCGGCCAGTGCTCAGCCCGCCGGTGAAAGGGCAGGGGAGGGATCGGGGAGACAACGGTCCCATGAAAGAAATGGAGTCAATTGTGGGAATTTAAGGGGTCAGAGGTGATCACAGAATTAAGTGCTGACATCTCTTTTATCGGTGGCTGTCCTTGATCCAGTATATCACCCCGGGTTTGGGAATTGTATTGTGGATTTGGAAATTATTGTGCTGCCTGGACACCAGAACTGGGTTTTTGAGAAAGGAGAGGAGATGGAGGATGTGTAAGTGAGGAATGTGAATATTCAGATATCTGATATTCCTTCTACCAACCTTCAGAAGTCAGGCTGGTTTCTAACTCTGTTATATGGCAACACAATTTTGTAGTGTAGTGACTGTAATTGGGTGTCCAGTCAACAATGAGACTATGTATCCCTGGCTCAGTTCAGTGAAAACCAGTTTATAGTCCTGGAGGTCCCTTCCAAGCCTGAGAAATTCAGCTCTCTCCCATTTAGCATATTTCTAATGTTAGGAGCTCAATACCCAGGAGAAAATAGAATCACTCTCTACCTAATGGTACACATTCATTCTTCTTGTTTGTGACTTCACCTTATAGAAGAATTTCCCTGGGGCACCTGGGTGTCTCAGTCAGTTAGGTATCTGCCTTCAGCTCGGGTCATGACCACAGCCCCTGGGACTGAGCTGCACATCAGGCTCCCTGCTCAGCGAGGAGTCTGCTTCTCCCTCTGCCTCTCCCCCAGCTTGCATTGTCTCTCTCTCTAAAAAAAATAAATAAATACATAAATACATAAAATCTTAAAAAGTAAAAGAATCTCCCTGTCTCCAGGAGACCTATCTAGGGTGGGATCTTGCTTCTTCAAGAATTAAGATTTTCTTACTTCCTTTACCTGGGTTAGAGGTCTCATTCTCCACCCCGTGCTTTCTTCTGGACTTGCAACGAGCCTTCCAGGAAACATGGGCTGCAAGTTAGCAATCCACAGAGTGCCTTCCTATTCGTAACCAGCTGCAGAGTCTCGTATTACTGCGCTAATAGCAATAATGATTTTCAGACCCTTCCATACTTTAAAGACCGTATTTTAAAAACTGTATATATTGTCACCCCTTTAATCCTCATTCTTACTTTGCAATCCTTGAACAGCCAAGACACTCAAACCATGTCATTTCAAAAGCACCGGGGCAACTTGTTATCAACACAAATGCTTAGGTCCTTTCTTACCTCAGTCACATCGGGGCTTCTGTGTTCTTATTTCTCCAGTGATTCTGTGTACCTTCAAGTTTGAGAACACCTGCACTAGGAGGAAATGCCAAAATTAAAGAACTACCTAGTGTAAAACACAACCATTAGAGATATACCACAGACATAAAGTCACACAACAGAGAACACCATGTCCCCTGCTCATCAGGGATTGACCAGAGAGATAGGCACTCCCCCACAAAGAGAGTCACCATCGCATTCTAACCCTCCTCTAAAATTGCAGAGCTTTGGTCATATCAGGACGCATTTAGGCAAGTTTTCTTGATTTCCCTTGCTCATGGTATTACGGAAAAGAAACTTTAATATCCTGGATATACTTCACATGATTAATATTTTAAGTTTTGACCACATGTGTCCTGTCTGAGGTTGGGTTTTGTAGAAGCAGAAGCTGGCACAGGGTTCAATGATGTGTGATTTATTAAGAAGAAATTATCAGGAAAAATGGAAGGGCAAGGACTGAGAATGAGGCAAGGGAAGGAGCCACACAAGGGTGTGGCCTCATCTGGCATCTCCATCAACCTGATCTCCCATACAGCTCTAGAGTGTAAATGACACCACAGGTGGTCCTAGTTTGAGACATAGGAACACTCCTTTCATCAAACAGTATTTAAATACTCCCCAGCTAAACTGCTTCTGTGTTTACTTTTCTTAAAACCCTGGACTTACCTATAACTGCAGAAATCCATATATGAGACATTTTGCCTTGTGTTATCTCTGAACATTAATTTACTCTTCTGTTGAGGAGTCTGGATTGCAGGCTGTGAGCATTCTAGAAACCAATCTACCAGTAAATCAAAATGCTGACATTTTTTAAAAAAGATTTTATTTATTTATTTGACAGAGATCACAAGGAAGCAGGCTCCCTGTGGAGCAGAGAGTCTGATGCAGGGCTCGATTCCAGGACCCTGGGATCATGACCTGAGCTGAAAGCAGAGGCTTTAACCCACTGAGCCACCCAGGTGCCCCAAAATGCTGACATTTTTTACAAACAACAACAACAACAACAACAACAAAACGAGTTCTATATTGAAATGTCTACCGTCTGCCTCGTTTGGATGTTTAATAGATTCTAAAACAAAATATATTCAAAAATGAGATCCTACTATTTCCAAGCTCCTCCATCTGCACCACCACCACCACACCTCCCCATCTCAGCTAAGGACAAATCCATCCCTCCACCTGGGACACAACTCTGGAGTCCTCCTTGACTAAGCTGACACAGAAGGTGACCAGTGTAGGAGAAGCCACCTTCTGATCTGCGGACGCTGAGCAGTGTAATCACAATCACGTGAAACTTCTCGGGAATAAAGGTGCTATGCAACGGCAACGCAGAGCACCTTTTCAAGGTGGGTTTTTACTGAATCGATGTTAATGCACGCACGAGGCGATTGGTAACATGCTGCCTAATTTTGCTAGTATGCTAAAACTGGGAGGGAGCAATTTACTTTCCACAAACGGGTTTCAGAGACAATTTCAATTCCCCCGGTAGATACTATCATTGCAATTACAGCAAACAGGTGGAGATCAAGAAGACCCACTCATCCCGGGGTTCAGACGGTCACTTTCTACGCACTCCCAGACCATGACCGTCACGGTCACCATCCCAACGGAAAAGGAAACCTGGCAAATACCTCTCCCTTTCAAACAGACCTCAGGGGGCCCACCACTGAAAGAAACAGGTTACGCCTCGGAATGCGGTGGTGAGACGGCGCTGCTCGCTGGCTGGGACAGGGACGCAGCCCGCGAGTACGCAGGCAGCGGAAAACCGGGTTTTCTGAGGGAGGAGGCAGTGCTCTCGCCACGTGGTGTAACGCTGGCCGAGTCCCCCCTCTCCCCTTCAACCTGCGCCCCAGAAGCGTCCTCCCTGTCGTCCCTGACCGCGGCTGCACCCCACAGAGCTGACTCTCCAGCTTCCGTCTCCCTGGAACGAAGGGCGGCGACGGCTGTGGGTCAGCTCTGATCTCCGAGGGGTGGACTCTGCGTGGTGTCACCGTGCACCGCGTCCTTTTAGGAGCCGGGCACACTTCGGGCACACACGAGACAACACATCCAAGCATTTCCCCCCAAGCAGACCAGCCGCGCCCCAGAAACGCGGTGGCGGCGGGTTAAGAAGCGAAGCAGCCCCGTCCCACCCCCAGAGCCTGGTGACGTCATTTCCCAGAGGCCCTCAGGCAGGCGCGGTCCCGTGAAGGGAGCTCCGGAAGAGCGCCCCTCGAGGCAGCCGGCGGAGCTGCGGGAGCCTTATCACCCAGCAGGCTCAGCGGCAAGAGGCGGTAGCGCTGGGCCAATCACCGCCCAGAGCTGGGATCCCGCGTTCCGCGAGAGCTACGGCGCGGGGCTCGTGGAGGTTGTGTGGGGCGGTCCCAGGTCTGCTCGCGAGGTCGCAGCCTCGGGACCCTCAGTGGGCTTGAGGCCGCGGGCCAGGGGGGCTTCAGAAGAGGCGTCGTGTCCCCTTGCCCTGAGGCAGGGCTGAGGGTGTGTGCGGCGGGTCAGGGGAGCCCTTGGGACCCTGCACGGCCTCCCGCCTTCCGCGGCACCCGGTCCACGCACAGGGTCCCGCGGAGGCGGCAGATGAGCCGATGGACCCTGCACAGGTGAGTGGACGACCCCTCAGGCCCTGTGGACCCTCAGCGATGCAGTCCCAGCGCGTCCATATGGAGGATAGTGTTGTCTTGGGTCCCGTTGTGCCCGGGGGCCCGCCTTGATGGGTTCCCAGCTCTGCGGACCAGCGAGGTGTGGAGGGCCGTCCCAGGCACGTGCACCGAGGGGTGCGAACGCGGGGAGGCGAGGCCGAGCTGCGCGGGATCGCAGCTCTCCGTTCTGCCTGGTGGGAAGACGGCACCAAGATCGGGGTCAGGGCTGGAATGATAAGCCGAGGAACCCGGCCTCTTTGAGGTTGGTGGGAGCCCTGGAGGATTTGGAGGAGAGGAGGGACGTGATTTGGGTCAAGTCTTTTTTTTTTTTTTAAGAGATTTTATTTATTTATTTATTTATTTGACAGAGAGAGAGAGAGAGATCACAAATAGGCAGAGAGGCAGGCAGAGAGCGAGGGGAGAAGCAGGCTCCCTGCTGAGCGGAGAGCCCGATGCGGGGCTCGATCCCAGGACCCTGAGACCACGACTGGAGCCAAAGGCAGAGGCTTAACCCACTGGCACCCCAAAGCACTCTGCAGCCTCCCCGTCGGGAAATCGAACCCGGTCTCCCGCATGACAGGCGGGGATACTCACCGCTATACTAACGAGGACTGGCTCTTGGGTCAAATCTTAATAGGCTTCCTCTATCTGTGGAGGGGAGAGGAGGCAGGGACAGCAGGAAGGAGGCTCCCTGCAGCCCCCACATAGTACCTGGAATGCTCTGTTCCCCATGTCACCCTCAGCCCCCTCACAGTCGCAGCATGTGTCACAAGTGTGCAAAACGGGTTACAAAGCGGACAGCCTGGGTTCAGCTCCGTGTTCTGCCCCTGCACCGCTGTGGGAAAGTCCACTTCCTTGGCTGTGAATGTGCCAATTGCAGTTCTTCCCTCTGGGGTCCTGGTGACAGATGTGGGAGGCAGAGTGTGAAAGGCAGCACAGTGCATGCTGGGAATGCCCAGTAAATGCTGGTTGTGGCCGTTCATTTCTGTGATCTTTGGGGTCGAGGGAGGCCTTTGCTCTGGTCTTGTCCTCTTGGCAGTGTGGTGAGAGAGAAATGCGGCTTCTCAGAATCCCCCTGTCTCTGCTCCAACTGAGTGAACCGAGCTTCAGGAAAGAGCTCATTAGCAGTGTAGAGGCTTCAGGAGCCATTCTGGCTATGCCCTTCCCAGGGCTGTGACCTTGAGTAAGTCTCATCAGTGCCTTTGTCTTCCATTTCTTGGGGTCAGTGGGAATATCGGCATATCCTCCCTGTGGCTTGAAGGGGTCAGAGAGGGCATATGTGTGATGTGTGTCCTCCAGTGTCCAACACTGCCCAGGTAGCATGACTCTGGACACTGTTCTCAGGGAGCATAGCCCCTTGTCCTGTGATGATCTTAGGGGCTTACCCCAGGGGAATCCTGCCCTGGGGTTTCCCCTGTCTCAGGCTTGTATGCAGCCGAGGACTAGGGGAAGAAAGCCTAGGGTCAGACTCACAGTGAGAGCAGTATTTTTGGAATCACTCCTTCTCTGCTGGGATGAAAAGGGCCCTCAGGCCCTGGGAGCCAGGAAGGTTACTGGATTCATCTTTGTAATTGCCATCTGTTTATTACGAGAAAAGTGGGCTTGCCACTTACAATGACAAGATTACTTTTCGTTTAAGATGTTTATTTTTGTGTGAAGAGTAGATGCATTAAAGAGTCAGTGGTGGCAGTGCTGGGGCATGGTGTGACGTTAAAGATTTTTTATTCATTTGACAGACAGAGATCACAAGTAGGCAGAGAGGCAGGCAGAGAGAGAGGAAGGGAAGCAGGCTCCCTGCTGAGCAGAGAGCCCAACACGGGGCTTGAACCCAGGACTCTGAGATCATGACCTGAGCGAAAGGCAGAGGCTTTAACCCACTGAGCCACCCAGACGCCCCCATGGTGTGGCTTTAGACATGAACACACAACAGTGCCCAGGTGTCTCCAGCGTGTGCCCCCTCCCTTCTTTCCTGCCATTCCAGTGCCTGTCTGCAGCAAGGCCATCCCCAGCTTTCGTTTTAACAAGGCCCCATCTCTCTAATCCCGTTCTTTCTTCCCGTGGCCTCAGAAATCCTAACGCCATCGGCATCATCTTAAGTTATTTAGTCCTTGTTGGTGATCTTTGTCCAACGGGGGCTGTGATTGCTCTTTTCGCTGCTCTGTCAGAGCCGTAACAGGACCTTGGCAGCTCGTTGGAGAATGACACCCCCTCAGTGGGCTCTTGTCACACTTAGAATCTACGTTCAACCACCCCCACCCCCACCGGCCTGCTGCACCTGTCCCAGCAACTGCTCTGTGTCCTCCCACATGTCTTCCCTTTCCCCCATCTCACGGCCCTGCAGCCACGCCCTCCTCCACTTGCTGAGCTCTTGCTCACTTGCCAGCCTTTGCCCTGGCCATTCCCTCTGCCCAGGACACGGTCTCTGGAGCTCAGCAGGCATCCTGGTGCATTCCTCAGGCCTCTGCTCAAATGCCACTTCATCTTTCCGGTTCTAGCTAAAGTACCCCTGAACCCACATGCCCGGGAGCTTGCATTTTTGTGCAGCGTTGAGTGCCAGGTTGAGCCTTTCCAGGGTGCTTGAAGAGCAAGGAGGAAAAAGAAGAAGAACCAAACATGGCTATGGCTGGATTCTACTGAGCCCTTGCTTTGCTTTGAGGGACAGTTACTGTGTTTCATCTCATTCAGTTCCCGTCCCCTCAGGGTTAGCTGCTGTTATCATCCCTGCTTTACAGAAGAGGAACTGGAGGCTCAGAGACATTAAGTTACCTGCCCAGGGTCACGCAGCTCTGAAGTAGTTGAACATCACATATTGTCCATTAACTACCAGAGCCTGTTTCCAACCACGGTGGGCTGGGGAGGCCCGAGGATGACACCTCTATTAACCTTTGTGAGGTGGGCAGCGATTTCCCCTACAGGTGAGCGTGGGGAGGAGGAGAGCAAGAGGAGCCGTCCCAGATTGGGGAACCTTGTGGACAGAGGCAGTGAGGAGAGTTAAGGAGGCACCAGAGGGCCTTGTGATTGCCAAGCACCCCCCCCCGCCACCTGCTGAGATGTGTCTTGGGAAGGGGAGCATGTGAGGTCATTTGCTGGACGTTCACCCTGCCCTCAACAGGACACACATCACAGCCAGTCAGAGGCTGCTGCCTTTGTGGTATTGTTCTCAGCCACTCGGGTTCCCTGGTCCGTATGGTGTTCATGACTCGGAGACTTATGCTGTCAGGACTCAGGAAGGGAAAACTGAGTGATAGCTCACCGCGGAATCCCCTGAAGCATCTGAGAAGGCTGGCGGGCCCGAGTGGGTGTGGGGAGATGGTCCAGGCCCTACCACTCCCAGGATGAGTATCACCCCCTTTTGTGCCTCTTGCACGAGGAGGGTGAGGATGGCTGCAGTCCTCTGTCCATGTCCAAGGAAGAGTGGTCAGGGATGGCAGAAGTATATTAAAAGCAATCCTTATTAGAACTGCTTCATCTGGTGCACCTGGGTGGCTTGGTCAGTTAAGCATCCGCATTTGGCTCAGCTCATGAACCTCAGGGCCCTGGGGTTGAGACCCACATTGGGTTCCCTGCTTGGTGGGGAGTCTGCTTCTCCCTCTCCCTCTGCCACTCCTTCCACCGCCTGCTCATGCTCTCTCTCTCTCTCTCTCTCCAATAAATAAATAATTTTTACTAAAAAAAAGTGCTTCACCTACAGTAATGGAGCAGTGTCAGGGTTACTACAGACCTGGGCCAGAAGGACCTAGGTTCAAATCCTACCTCTGGGGGTAGACTGGGAACTCTCAGGTGACTCACTGTAGCTCCCTGAGCCTCAACTCCCTGTGATGTGGAGCTGATGATGCCATTTATCTTCATGGTGATGGAACGGTTAATAAATGTACAGAGTACTGTCATGAGCCAGAGACTCGAGTGCTGGCTTTAGGAATGTTTTCCTTTGGATTCTCAAATAACCTGATAAAGTGAGAGAACTATTATACTGACAGGGGAAATCGAGGCTCAGAGAAGTGAAATGGCTTCCACAAGGTACACATCTCCAGAGCCGCGAACATTTCATCGCTTTACCAGAGCATGTGAAGCCCACAGCCCAGGGCAGGCACACAGGAAGGGCCAGGGAGGTTCGGCTTGGGCTGCTGCCCTTCTGTTATTGGAATTATCATGATTATTTCCCTGTCCCTCTGATGTCCCAGACCACTTATCATCTGTCCCCATGGTCCTCGTGGGAATGTGATTGTCTGTGTCATTCTCCATTGTTTCCACCATGGAGGGCTTCTCTGTCAGCCATGTCTGCCTCCCTCTTAAGTCCAGCTCAGAGCTTAGCCTTCAAGAGGCCTCAATGATTCAGGGCTGGACCTCTGTACACCTTCACCAGACACTAAGTTGCAGGCTCTGGTCCCACCGAACAGTCATAAAGCACATAATGCTACTGTGTTTGACTTTCCAGGCACCGGTGACCTTCAAAGATGTGGTTGTCACCTTCACCCGGGAGGAGTGGGAATTATTGGACCTGCCCCAGAGGACACTGTACTGGAAGGTGTTGAGGGAGACCTGCAGGCTCCTGGTCTCACTGGGTAAGTCTTCTCTTTGCCTCCATGCAGGGACGTGCAGCCTCCTTCTTGGTTTCTTCCTGTCTTTTGAGGCCTGGCTGGTGGAGAAGGCCTTTAGAGCCACCTGCCATCCTTCCCACAGTCCCTGCCATGTTCTAGGCTGAGATGTGTCTGCTCTCCCTTTGTCTCCATCGGGAATCACTAAGATAGTAGCTCTTCCCTTTCTGATTTATCAGATTTTTTTTATATTCCTGATACTAACCTTTTACTCATTCTTTGTGCTACAGTTGTATTCTATTAGAGCTTAGCTTTTTAGAAATTTTCTTTAAAGCACCTTTTGATTAAAAGAAACTCGTATTTTATTTAGTCAGATCAATGTATCTTTTGTTTTATGATTACTGCTTTTCATGTCTTGCTAGGAAGTCTTCCCTTACACCAAGCTCAAGTTATATTCCTTTTCTGTTGCTTACCAACAGGAACTAACTTTGTGTATGACATGCAGTAGAAATGCAGTAACTTTTTCCTGCATGTGGATTGCCGGGTTTTTAGCTCCATTTGTTATATAGCCCTTTCTTCAGCCACTGACCCGCTGTGCCATGTCCGCAGTCAGTGAAGCTGTGTGTATCCCTGAGTCTATTTCTGAGCACTGTGGTGGCCTGCTGCTAGTTTTCCTTATGGCTCTGCCAGTACCACGCTGTCTCAATGTCTGTACTTTCATCATAACCCTAATACTGGGAGGGCAAGCCCCATCTCATTATTCTTTTTCCAGTGACATTCTTGGCCCTTAACTCTTGCATATAAATTCTAGAATCCACTTGTTGAGTTTCATGGAAAATATTGTTATCTGGACTGGTGATGAACTTACAGATAGATCTGAGGAGAGCTGACAACCTTGTTATTAACTTCTTCATTTGTATAGCTCCTCTTTAATATCTTGAAGTCAATATTTCAAATTTCTCTAGCTTTTGTCCCTGTTTTAGTCACCTGGCTGTTCCTCACACAGCGGGTTTAATATGTCCCCCTGGCAGGTCCTGCTCACCCTTAGCCTTGTAGACACTGTCCTGGGAGTGGCCGTGGCTGTACTTACTCTCTCTCACCCTTACAAACTCTGCTGTCTGCTCTCTGTCTGCGTCTCCAGCCACATCTCCCCTGTCCTCTCGTGCTCTGAAGTTCCCTCAGCATCCAAGGTTCTCTCTAGACTCTGCACCTTTGTACACTCTGCCTCCTCTGGCTGCAGTGCCCTCTCACTTTCTGTTTGTGGTAAACTCTTGCTTCGTTAGGACTCAGATCTCAAGACACCTCCCAGTTGTCTTTCTCTCTCATCTGGGCTGGGTTAGATGCACCCTTCGCAGTGCTCCCTGTGACATCCTTTATTAGAACAAACACAGCACATGGTGTCATCATTTCTTTCCCCTCTGGATAGTGAGGAAGGGATTCTTCTCTGGTCCCTACCCCAAATTCTCCCCAAGGTTGTCCCTTTAAAGATGTCAAGAATCCAAGGACCAGCAAAAAAAAAAAAAAAAAAAAAAAAACCTGAGTTTCAGAGCTGTGAAAATCCATCAGGTATCCGTGGCCCTGTTTCCATCTTCCTTTTCCCACTGGCTTAGTGAGTTTGTTCCTTGTATGTTGGCATTGCTAATGGGCCTCTTTTGTGCATTGGATTCCCTTCAGATGACAAAGCAAAAACCAATACTACAGAGCCTTCTGCTTCTCCACCAGCCTTGTTTGAGGGATGCTCGCCCCACAGGTTACTGATTGAGGAAGACTCCAGTGTTTCCACATTGGGAGAAGCCAGGGAACAAGAAAGACCATCAGAAAAACAGGGAGGGCACATAAGGACAGGGACAGTCCCCTACAAGGAAACCTGGCCTGAAAAGGTGAACCCCGAGTATGATGATTTGGTAACAAGTAAAAATCTGGGCAGAAAGGATTTACAGGAGCAAGTCTCTCCAGGAGATGCTCTCCTGGAGTGTGAATCACATAGACCAAGGAAAGATCCCTTGATTCATGGAGGAAAGAAATCCTACAAATGCAAGGAATGTGGGAAAGAGTTTATCAAGAATCACTTCCTTCTTCAACATCAGTGGGTTCACACTAGAGTAAAACCCTATAAATGCAAAAGGTGTGGGAAGACCTTTCTCAAGAAGGCAGATCTCACTGGACACTACAGTATTCACATTAAGAAGAAGCTCTATGAGTGCGCCAAGTGTGAGAAGGCCTTCAGCCGCAGGTCACACCTCACAGAACACCAGCGGGTTCACACTGGGGAGAAGCCCTATGTGTGCATCGAATGCCAGAAGGCGTTCAGCCGCAGGTCACACCTCACGGAGCACCAGCGGATTCACAGTGGAGAGAAGCCTTATGCATGCAGTGAATGTGGAAAGGCCTTTGCCCGCCACTCTGATTTTATACGGCATAATAGAACCCACACTGGAGAAAAACCCTTTGAGTGCAGTGAATGTGGGAAAGCCTTTTGTAACAGCTTTTCTGTAACTCGACACATGAGGTGTCATTCTGGGGAGAAGCTCTATGAGTGCAGTGAGTGCGGCAAGACCTACAGCTACAGCTCAACCCTCACCACTCATAAAAAGATTCACAGTGGAGGAAAATCCTACAAGTGTAAGAGATGTGGGAAGGCCTTTGCCCAGAAGGCAGGCCTCAGTCAACATCAGAGAACTCATACTGAGTTCTTCTTAAAGAGACCTTTTTAAAGTATGGCAGTGGCAAAGTGTTTGACCAGAGGGAGAATGTTACTTGGCATCTGAGAGTTCATACCCACGGCTTCCCTGCATACTGTGTGTGTTTCATACACGTGCAGTTTGTGCTATGGCTGCAATGTTACCTTTACCTGTGGCTGAGCCCTGGCACTACAGAGACTGGAGGCCAGTCTCCCAAAATGCGACGTGGTTCTCAGTAGAGGGACCTTCTTTCCACATGTGAAAGTTCTTTACTGTCACGTGACCTGCAAAGAGACCTGGCCTCACTTTGTCCCATAGCAGAAGCAATGTGCTTTGCAGATGTAGGGCCCTCCTCCCTCATGGTCCATTGTCTCCCCCATCTAACTTTCTGTGTTTCCACGGGCTTGCTGTGCTCTTGCTGGTATGATGGGCAGGAGTCATGAGAACCCCATCCTTCGTGCCCATTACCCCACATGTACCTTGTGTCGTGGAAATACACAGGTGGCTGAGACATGGGCCTTACTGTCTGGAAGGGAAGAACACGTGGTAACACAGAGGGGTGGTGTAGCAATGCTGCTGCTATGACAGTAATGTACCTGGACTCCTTATGTGGCATAATCAGGGTCAACACTTAGGCATGGAGGACAGATGTCCATTGGGAAGAGTGGTCCAGTGGCTGAGGGCTTGGGTCCTTGGGACATTTGGAATTCTAGCACTTCCAAGCTGTGCCCATCACCATCTGGGTGACCTCAGTCATGTCATTTACCCACAGGCCTTTCTTGTATAAGTGGGAAGATGTATGTTCACTGTCAAGCATGGACAGAGGAGCAGACAGTACACAAAGGGTGACAGCATGCAGACCCATATGGGATGGAGGAGCCCCGGCCATGTTCAACAATGGAAGAACATTTTTGGTAAAGGGAACAGCATGTGTGAAGACATTCAGGCAGGCGAGAACTGGCCTTATTAGAGGAAGCAGCTGAATGCCAGTGTGTCTGGAGGAAATGAGTGGTGAGCAGTAAGATGGAGAGAACAGGGCCAGATGCACAGGGCTTTGTGGATTTTATTCTGACTGTTCTGGGAGGCTGAGGAAGGGATTCAGCAGGGAAGTAGCATGATCTTGTCTCTGAATTTACCCTTGGCTGCTGTGTGGAGAGTGGACTGAAGAGGGAAAAACTGATGTGGGATAGAGAGATGAGGCCACTGGGCGCTCTAGGAGTGCATTGTCATTGGACTGGCCCACAATGGTGGCATTGTAGTTGGTGGGTAGATGATGACTTGGGACATGTTAGGAGGCAGAGCCAACAAGACATGTCCATAATTGGGATGATGGGTGAGCCCCAGGGAATGACTTTCCCTCCTCAGTGAAGAATGAGCCCTTTGCATCCATGGGAATGTGACATGGCCTGTCCTTGCATTCTGGGTTTTCAGTCAGCACCTAGTTTGTTGAGTGAGCAAGTGAAGCTGAAGACTCCCTTTCTTGGACAGATAAAGGCAGGACTCCTTCTCCCCTTGATGGTTACATGGGCAGTGAATTTGCCATGGCTTTATTTCTCTGATGCTGTGGGGCCCTGGCCCTGCCGCTACCCAGATTGGTTGAATTTGGGCAGGAAGCCATGCAGGGCTGGTGAGCACCCTTCTCAGCTGCGCTTCTTACTAGTGGCCATGACAGTGCAACTCAGGGACTTTTTGGGTTCTTGGTTTCTTCCTCTGTAAAGTGGGTGATCTAACATCCTCTGTGAGTCTCAGCTTCATTACCTGTGAAACAAGAGTGTTGACTGATGCACCTCACCAGGTGGTTATGCAGGTTAAAGGATAGTGTTGTAAAGTACCTGGTGTCAGATTTGTGGGTATTCTTAAATGTTAGCTGTTGTTAAAATGATTTTCACTACGGTGTTAACCCCCTCGTGCCATCCTGTTCCTTTCTCATCAGTTTACGTGCTGATGGGATTTGTTTGTAAAAATACACTGCAGGTCTTGATGACGTCTCAGCTGATTTTAGATCTTTAGAAGCTTGATCATAGATTCTGGTGACCGTGAGCACAAGGTCTTGGTTCCCCAGCAACCAAAGCCAGGACATTCTTTGCCCCCGGTTTCTTTCCTGGTAGAGATGGGGTGACTGAGGATGCCAGAGAATGTTAATTGTTCTTTGAATAGAAATTTGAAAACTGTCCTTGAAATTTATTAATGAAGATTAAGTATCTTGTGAAGAAGAGTTTTAACCATCAAAAAGTACTGACTGCTAATTTAATTTATTTCATACTTAACCTAATGTAATATTTTACATATTTGGGTTTATATGTCCTCTTATTTTGTGGCTTTCTTTGCCTCACTTGTTCTTTTTCTGGTCCTTAAAAAAACCTGTTACTTACAATCCAGATTTTTTTTTAAATCTAGTTTAAAAAGCTTATTCTGTTTGTTATTGTTTAAGCTAAAATTTACAAACACTTAAAACAGTATAGCACAGACTTAATGCTATTCCTTCTTCCCAGGCAATATAAGGGACTTAGAAGATTCATGTGTTCTATCTCAGTATATGTGTTGAGATTAAGAATCTTAATTCTATCAATCTGACTCCACAAGGACATGTTATTCGTGTTTAATGCAAATAATAGGCAGATGTACCAATCCACATATGTATTCCCCTCTTGGGTCCTCATTTCTTCTGTCACTGTAAATATTTCATCTAAGATTACTTTCCAAAATTTTTAAGTATAACCTTCAGGATTTTATTTTGTGTGTATTAATCTTCCATTAAATTCCTCATTTTTGGTTTGAAATAGTCTTATTTTGTATTCTTTCTTGAAATTTTGACATATATAGAAATCGAGGTTGGCATGGTTTTTTTCCTTCCGCAGATCCTTGAATGGGTCCTTCTGCAGTGTCACAGCACAATAATTATATAGTGACAACAAGTAACTCACTTTGTGTGTGGTCTTAAGAATAGAAGTATTAGGCATGTCTGGCTGGCTCAGTCAGTAGAACATGCAACTCTTGATCCCAGGGTTCTGAGTTTGAGCCCCAGCTTGGGTGTAGAGATTACTTAAAATCTTTAAAAAAAAAAAAAAGAATAGAAATACTAACTAACATTAAGGAGGCATGGAGGGGCGCCTGGGTGGCTTGGTGGGTTAAAGCCTATGCTTTAGGCTGAGGTCATGATCCCAGGGTCCTTGGATCGAGCCCCACATCCGGCTCTCTGCTTGGCAGGGAGTCTGCTTCCCCCTCTTTCTGCCTGCCTCTCTGCCTACTTACAATCTCTCTCTCTCTCTCTGTCAAATAAATAAATAAATAAAATCTTAAAAAAAAAAAAAGAAGAAGAAGAAGAAGGAGGCATGGAGTTTTGGGTTACTACCCAAAGGGTAGTAGTGCTGAATATGTAGGAAGGATAATAAAATGGATATCTGATTAATTGCACGAGGAAGTGGGTAGATGCTCTCCAGTCTGGTTTTCCCTTTATGGACACACAGCTTCGTCTACATGAGCCATGTAACTGAGTTTTGGGCAATGAAATACAGGCAGAAGTTATTAGGCAATTATATTTTCATTACGCTTCCTCATTTGTGTTCCTCCATGGGATATCTTCTCCAGCGTCCGTGATTTCAGTTTGCACACACCTCCCCAGGATTTAGCTGCAGGTTCAGGCATGGACTGGGGCCCTTCTGGGTGCATTTTTAACATATTCCCGTGTGAGGTTAATGGTACTGGTTTGGGAAGTACTGGATTAGAGCACTATTTAATGTCAGTACACGATGATTCTGCAAGTTATCTTTATATCGCCTGTTTTTAAACCTCCTAAATATTACTTTTTGTGTAGTATTGTTAACCATAGTCATCATGCTGCACACTTCATCCCCAGGGCTTATTTACAGTTTTTAAGTATAATTTTTTTTCCTCAGAGGTTGAGGAGGCTTGCTTAAGGCCAGTGAGGAGAAGTCTCCCATTACAGCTCACCCAGGATGGGGCTTTCGCCGGAGGTGGCCCCGCGGCCCTCGCGTTTGGAGTCCTAAACCTGTACTTCCCACGGTCCCTCGCAGTGCTGTGTGTGACAGTACATCCACAGTAGTATGACGGCTAAGGTTGTGGGGACTGGGGAGGGCCCAGCCCAACCTGGTCACGTGCAGGACAGAAACTACATTACCCAACAGGCTGTGCCCCGTGCGTGGCGGCCGTCAGTCGTCCAGTAACAACCCAGGAGGGAGGCATCCCCCCACCTGACTCTGAGGAAGCGGGTGCGCACACTCCCATGACGTCATAGAGGCTGGAGGGGGGGGTCTGTGCCTGTTTGCTGAAGGTGGGGGGAGAAGGGAAGGAGAGCAGGACCCCCCCCCACGCTTTTGCGTGATCTGGGCCAGCCTGGCCCCTCACTCCCCGACCTGCACGGGTCTCCAGCCCTCCGGCACGTACGGCCTTGGGGACCTTTTCCAGGAGGCCGGTTGCGGCCGCGAGTGCGGTGGGCCGCAGTCACGCCCCCCCTGCGGTCACGCCCCCGCTGCGGTCACCCCCCCCGCTGCGGTCACCCCCCCCCCGCTGCGGTCACGCCCCCGCTGCGGTCACCCCCCCCCCGCTGCGGTCACCCCCCCCCCACTGCGGTCACGCCCCCGCTGCGGCCCAGCAGGGTGGGAGCAGACGCAACTCCCAGGGCCCCAGCAGCCCCTCCCAGTTCGCGTGGTGGGCCGGGGGCGGGCGAGTGGGTGCGGGCTGCGGGGACCCTCGGGTCTGTGGGGCCCCCTCGCCCTCCCGGCCCCAGAGTCCCGATATAAAGGGTCCCGTGACCTGGGGCTCCTCACTCGCCCCTGTACCCACCTGAGTTTGGGCTCCTGGAGGCAAGTGGTGGTTGGCCCACGGCCCTCAGCCGAGACCGGGAGCCCGTCCCGTTCTGGAACCGCGGGGCACGGAGTGAGGTTTTCCCGTCACGAGAGCCCGCATGGACGCGCGCTTGGATGTGGCGCTGCGCGGGTCCTTCCGCGAACACGCGCCCGCTCGGGGTCTGACGGCTCCGCGCGACCCGCCCGGGGCCTGACGGCTCCGTCGCGAGTTCACGATCGTTCTGACTCCGGGGAAGACGCCTTTGGCAAGCTGACAGGGCGGTGTGGACTCTAGATGGCTTTGGGTGACGCGGAGTTTAACAGCATCATTTCTTCCCATGTTAGCGCAGGACATCCTTTCACTGATTTGTACGCCGCCCAGGCAGGCTGAGAAAATTCCCATCTAACCCTCATTCGCTGCGAGATTTCATCACAGGTTGGGTTTGAGTCTGTGAAATGCTTTCACCCGTCTTCGATGGCTTTCATTTTCCCGGTAGCATGGACGGCGTTAGACTCCACTATTAGGTCATTCCGGCATACCTGATAAACCACACTAGGGTGTGACTTATTGGGGCTTATATATGTGCATGGGAGGGTTCAATTTGCTAAAATTTTGTTAAATTTTCTGACTCCATTAGTTAACAGTGTTATATTAGTTTCAGATATTCAGTGTTGTGATTCCACAACTGCACACATCACCAAGTGTTCATTTTGACACGTGCACTCCTTAATCCCCCTCACCTGTTACCCCTATCCACCCCCCCCTTAAACCACCAGTTTATTCTCTATTGTTAAGAGTCTCTTTCTTGGGGCGCCTGGGTGGCTCAGTGGGTTAAAGCCTCTGCCTTTGGCTCAGGTCGCGATCCCAGCGTCCTGGGATCGGCCCTGCGTCGGGCTCTCTTCTCAGCAGGGAACCTGCTTCCCCCCCCCCCCCGCCTGCCTCTCTGCCTACTTGTGACCTCTGTCTGCCAAATAAAGAAATAAAATTTTTAAAAAAAGAAAAAAGAGTCTGTTTCTTGGTTCCTCCCCCCCCCACCTTTTGCTTGTTTCTTCAATTCCTCATAAGAGAGGAGCCTGGGTGGCTTAATCGGTTAGGTGTCTGCCTTCTGCTCAGGTCATGATCCCAGGGTCCTGGGATCCAGCCCTGCATCAGGCTCCTCGCTCAGCAGGGAGTCTGCTGCTTCCTCTCCCTCTGCCCCCTCCTCGGCTTGTGCTCTTTCTCTGGAGTTCTCTCTCAAATAATCTTTTTAAAAAATTCCTCATGAGTGAAATCATGTGGTAGGTCTTTTTCAGAATGATTTATGATGCCTAGCATTATACTCTGTCTCCATCCATGTCGTTGCAAATGGCAAGCTTGCTTTCTTTTTGATGGCTCAATAATATTCCATTGTATGTACCTATGCCATATTTCCTTACCCATTTTTCAACCTGTGGATAGTTGAGCTGCTTCCTTATCTTTGCTATTTTTAAGTAGTGCTGCTATAAACATTGGGGTTCATGTATCCCTTTGAACTAGTGTTTTTGTATCCTTTTGGTAAATATCCAGTAGTATGATTGCTAGGTGGCAAGGTAGTTCTATTTTTAATTTATTTTTTTAGGGTAGTTTTATTTTTAACTTTTTGAGAAACCTCCATACTGTTCTCCACAGTGGCTGCAACAGTTTGTATTCCCACCAAAGGTGCCTGAGAACTCCTTTCCTTCTCATCCTTTCCAGCGCCTGTTGTTGCTTGTGTTGTTTGTTGTTTAGCCATTCTGACAGGGGTGAGGTCATATCTCATTGTAGTTTTGATTTGCTTTTCCCTGATAGGTGATGATAAGCAGCCTTTCATGTCTTTCTTGAAGATTTGTATGTCTTCTTTAGAGAAATGTCTTTTCAGGTCTTCTGCCTATCTTTTAATTGGATTGTTTTCTGGACGTTGGATTTGCTAAGTTTGTTTTATATATATCGGATACTAACCCTTTATCAGATATGTCATATGCAGATATCTTCTCCCATTCTGTCAGTAGCCTTTTTAGTTTTGTTGATTGTTTCTTTTGCTCTGCAGAAGCTTTTTATGTAGTCCCAGTTGTTTATTTTTGCTTTTGTTTTCCTTGTCTTAAGGGACCTACATACAAAAAAAAGTTGCTTTCTCTATATTCTTTGTGTATTAGTGGGTGGTTTTTTTTTTAAGATTTTATTTATTTGTCAGAGAGAGATCACAAGTAGGCAGAGAGGCAGGCAGAGAGAGAGGGGGAAGCAGGCTCCCCACTGAGCAGAGAGCCCAAAGCAGTACTTATCCCAGGACCCTGAGATCATGACCTGAGCTGAAGGCAGAGGCTTAACCCTGAGCCACCCAGTCACGCTGGGTGGTTTTTTTAGTATTTCATTTTAGAGAGCGAGCACTTGAAAGTTGGGGGAGAGAGGGAAAGACTCCTCAAGCACACTCCCTACTGAGCATGGAGCCTGAAGTGGGGCTTGATCCCTGGACCCTGAGACCATGACCTGGAGCTGAAATCAAGTTGGCTGCCCAGCCGACTGAGCCACTCAGGTGTCCCTAACAATTTCTTTTCTTTTTTTTTTTTTTTAAGTAGACTTCACACTCAGCATGGAGCTCAGTGCAGGGCTTGAACTCATAACCCTGAAATGAAGTCCTGGGCTGAGATCAAGAGTTGGACGCTCAACTGAGAGAACCACCCACATACCCCACATATTAGTGGTTTTTGATTTGTGGTTACCATTAGGTTTGTATATAACATCTTCTCCATATAGCAGTCTATATTATTAAGTTGGTGGTCATTTAAGTTTGAAGCCATTCTTTACTCTTCCCCCCTCCATATACACATTTTAGGTGTATGTTGTCATATTTACTAGTTTTGTGTTTCCTACCCTCATACTGTCACTTTTGGTCTTTCCTTTCCAAAGAGTCCCCTTTAATATTTCTTGTGTAACTGGTTTAGTGGTCATGAACTTCTTTAGTTTTTATCTGGGAAACTCTTTATCTCTCCTATTCTGAATGATAGTCCTGCTGGATAGAGTATTCTTGGCTGTAGATTTTTCCCATTCAGCACTTTGAATATATCCTACACACTCCCTTCTGATTTGGAAAGATACTGCTGAAAAATCCCAATAGACTTATGGGGTTGCATTAACTGTCTTCTTTTGTCTTACCACTTTTAAAGTTTTTTGTTGTTGTTTTTTTGGGTTTTTGTTTTTTTCTTTTTAACCACTATATTTTGCCTTTTTAATTATAATATGCCTTGGTATGGATCTGCTTTTGCAGATTTTGTCAGGGGTTCTTTGTGCCTCTTGGATGTGGATATGTTTGTTTCCTCAGATTAGGGAATTTTTTTTTTAAAGATGTTGAGAGATGACAAATGGGGAGGAGAAGGAGAAGCAGGCTCCCCACTGACCAGGCAGCCTCATGCAGGTCTTGATCCCAAGCCCCTGGGATCATGACCTGAGCCAAAAGCAAACACTTAACCGACTGAGCACCCAGGCACCCCAGATTAGGGAATTTCCAGCTATTATCTCTTCCAATAAGTTTTCTCTCTTCTCCTCCTCTTTCCTCTCCTATGAGAACGTTAATACATTTGATGGAGTTACTGAGTCTGTTCTTGTTTTGCATAATTTTTCTTTTGTCCATCTTTATTACTTTCCATTACTCTTCTAGGTCATTCATTCATTCTGCTTTTTCTAGCCTGCTGTTCATTGTATCAGGTGTGTTTCTAATTGCATTTATTGTACTCTTCATCTCATTGTTTTTTTTTTATCACCATGCTAAGGGTCTCAGTGATTATCTTCCTCTCTTTTTGGCCCCTCATGCCTTCCAAGCTAATTGCTACAGGTATTTGTTTTCCTGTGCATTCCCTCTATGGATGTGTGTCTTGATTGTCTCCATCAGCATGATTCCCCACCACATCAGCCATGATCCAGTTCTCTCCCAAACCATGTTGCCACACTTCATACCTTCTTTGATGTGGCCTCTTCTCTTTTGTTGTGGAGTTTGTTCTGCCAGTCTTCAGGTTGATTTCTGGGGTATTTATGATGATCATATTTAGTTGTATTTGTGGGATGAAGCAATCTTACAGTCCCCCTACTCTGCCGCCATCACTCCACCTCCAAAAACTTTTCGTCATGGTTTTGCTGTATCTATGTTCATGTGGACATTGCTCTGTAATTTGTTTCACTATCATCCATATTTAGTGTCATGTAGTATTGTGTTCACTTAATTAGTTGGGAAGTGTTTGAACTTTGTTTTGTAAGGCTTTGTATGCAGTTAGTACTGTTTTAGCTTTAAATATTGTAGGGAAAGTTCCTACATGTTTCAGGGACAAGCCTAAGCTGAGAGTCACAGAGAAAACAGGAAGATAAGCCCTACAACCACAAGGAACTGAAACTGTCCAACAACTTAAATGAGCAGAAAACAGAATCTGTCTTAGAGACTCCAGAAAAGAACACCTCCCCATGAACTCCCTGATTTTAACTTATCGAGACCTGTCCTGTGTAGGACTTCTGACCTACAGTACTATAACAAAGTGTTTAAGACACAGGTTTGTGGTTAATTTGTTAGGATAGCACTACAAAACTAATACATCAGCATTATTCTGTGAGCATTTATTGACTAATTCAAGACTATTTTCTAGGCTCATGTACTTTCCTGCACCAACATGGAAACAGCCTCTAAGGAGTTCTGGTTCCTTTTACTGAAAACCTGTATCAGTAACTGGGTATGCTCACATCTACTAGAACGCCACTGCTTTCTAGGCTCTTTCAGAAGAGCTAGGGGATATGTACACACATAAGTATTGCTACATACACTGAAAATCTTTAAGTACATTTAAATCCACAAAGATTTCACAAGCTTGGATAAGGACTCATAAGACGCCAGCATACTCCGATTAAGCTTTAATTTACAAGCAAAGTTATAGTACCATAAGAGAAAAAGAATGTATTACCAAACGTGCAGCTGCTAACAAATAAAGAAATTGAAATTTATGAAAATTAATAAATTCTGCCCTAGGAAAGAGACTGTTAAGAACTGAAAATTTTTTAAAAAGGAAAAAAAAAAGAGGAAAGAAACTCAAAGGCATAGACTGTGAGAAAACACTGGTAAAGCATATAAGGTTCCAAATAAGGAACCTCTATGTAGATTATATTAAATCACAAAACAATAAGAAATTGACCAATTTTTCTAAAAGGAAGCAAAAAACATGAAAAGATAATTCACTACAGATGTATGGGTGGCAGGTTAAGCAGAGACGGATGCTCAACACTGAGTCATTAGAGAGACAGGTCACAGCCACAAACTTACTAGAATGGCTGGAGTGAACAGCCCATGTCTTACATACAAGGATCAGCAACGATGTGAAGAAACTGGAAATCTAACCCTCTGGAAGGAAATATGAAATGGCATAACCATCTAGAACACAAGTTGGCAAGTTCTCATAAAGTTAAATATTTAGATCCACTTCCTGCATGACATTGCGTGAGGACCTTTGCAGGCCTGCTTCCCATCAAAACTGGGGAAAATGATAAAACACAACTTAAAAGTCTCTGGAAATGGAAATATAGTGAATGAGGAAGCACTTCCTCAAGAACATCTAATATTCAGTAAGAACAGCAAGAGCCAGTCACATTGAGCTCAGACCATTCCCTCTCTCCCCACTCCAGTGACAGAGGTGGCCACTCCATCCAGACTAGTAGGGCCAAGAACACGGGGCTCCCTCTCCTTGGAGCTTCCAGGCAGAGAATTCTCTTCTCAGGAGGCAGTATGTCAGGATGTTTGGATGAACAATGTTCAGCTGCTGGCGCCCTCGTAAGGGCTACTTCCAGAGCTGCTCTCCGTTTTGTTAGGTTGACAAGGAGCCTGCGTGTGTACTGCACTCCTAAGGTCTCTCTCCAGTCTGAACATTCTGGTGCTCAACAAGATTAAGCCTTTGGCTGAAGCCTTTCTTCCCATTTACTGTATACATTGGGCTTATCTGGACTGTGAAGTTTCTGTTGCTGAATCAGAGCCGACCCTGGTTAAAGGCTTGTCCACATGAGCTGTATTCAAGACTTTCCTCCACCATGAACTTTCTGGTGTTGGAGGAGGTTGAAACGCTGGCTAAATGATTTCCCACAATTGTTGCACTCATAAGGCATTTCTCCAGTGTGAATCCTCCGATGTTTAACAAGGCTGGAGCTGTGGCGAAAAAATTTCCCACATTCCCTGCACTCATAAGGTCTTGCTCCAGTGTGAACCCTCTGATGTTTAACAAGGCTGGAATTCTCGCTGAAGAATCTTCCACATTCGTCGCATTTAAAAGGCTTTTCTCCAGTGTGAACTTTCCGATGTTGCATGAGGCTAGAGCTTTGGCTAAAAAACTTCCCACATTCACTGCACTCATAAGGCCTTTCTCCAGTGTGAACCCTCCAGTGATTAATAAGGCTTGACTTGTGGCTATAGAATTTCCCACATTCACTGCACTTATAAGGCCTTTCTCCAGTGTGAACTCTCTGATGTTTCATGAGGCTTGAGTTAAAGCTAAAAAATTTCCCACATTCACTGCACTCATAAGGCCTCACTCCAGTGTGAATCCTGTGATGCTGAACAAGTGTGGAATTATGCCTGAAGGCTTTCCCACATTCACTACACGTAAAAGGCTTTTCTCCAGTGTGAACTCTCTGGTGTTGAATGAGGTCAGCATTGCGGCTAAAGGATTTCCCACATTCACTACACCCATAAGGCCTTTCTCCAGTGTGAACTATTTGATGTATAAAAAGGTTTGATTTATGGCTAAATAATTTCCCACATTCGCTGCATTCATAAGGCTTTTCTCCAGTGTGTAGTCTCTGGTGCTGAACGAGTAAGTATTTCTGACCAAAGGCTTTCCCACATTCGCTGCATTTGTAATGCCTTTTCCCAGGGTGAAAGGCCTCCCCACTTTTGGTGCTCCCTTGTGGCTCCCCTCCGCCACAGGTCACCTGATGGTTGAGAAAACCAGAACTAACTGGGAAGTCCGTTCCACCCTCCACACGCTCTTCTGTTCTCAGAGGTTTCTCTCCACAGTGCAGCCTCTGGTGTTGAAGTTTTGCTCTGAGCACCCCTTCTATACAAACACTCTGTTCCCGAGGGGCTTCCTTGGCCTCCGCTCTACGCCGCCAACCTGAAAGCAAAGAGATGATGATGAAGTGTCTGCAGACGTCAGTGGGAGGGCACAGCGTGCTTACAGATGTCTCACACACCCAGGGAACAGTCCGTCATGGTGCTGGCAGAATCAGGCCCGCGGTTCAGAGTGAGGAAGGGCCCGCTGTGCCGCGCCGGACCTGGCAAGCTCGTGGGTTGGTGGGAGGCCTCAGGAGCAGTGAGGACACCAGGACAGAGTGCAGCTCAGGGAGGAGAGGCTGGGTCTCCAACACACTCCTCTGCAAATGGCCTTCCGCAAGGCTACTGATGACCCGGGGAGACAGTGCAGGAGGGTGTGGGCAGGCCCAGAAGACAAGCAAATGCAACCAAATAGCTGGTGTTCAGGGACTATTAAGGATACGTGCACACACCTCATGACACATTCTCTGAAAGCCTGTATTACGACCCTGAAAACGTCATATTCTGCTGCCTCAACCTCCCCACAGACAGGCCATGAACTCTGCGACCTCATACACTAGTGTGATGTGGGCCCCTGCCACAAGTCCTCCTTCCTACCCTCCCCCTCGACCGAGACCTAGCCCTGTTCACACGCACCAGCGAAATCCCCTCACTCCTTTTCTTGTGCAGCCCACCCTGACTCCCCATGAGGGTGATTGCCACAGGTCCTCTCTCCTTCTCCCTGGCCTGGCTGGGCCCGTTCCCTTGGGACTCCCTCCCAGGTGACCCTCCTTCCCAGTATGCAGTGACTGTCTCTCCAAGACCTTTGAGTATAATAAATTCTGTTATTCCTGCTCCTCTCCTGTTGTGGTTGCTCCTATTTTCACAAGAGAATACAAAATGACTTACATAGCCAACAGGATGGTCTGTGATGCCAATCACTCACAAGTGAGGGAAGATTTAGCAAATGCCCCTTAACTGCTTGGCTTACTAACAGGCTGTCTACTGTCTGGAAAGGCTGGGTGTCGTCCTGGCCTTCCTGTGCGCTGCTCTGGGCTGCTCTGTGTGGCCTCTCTCAGGCACCGCCAAGGCTTTCCACCCTAAACTGGGGCGCTCGTTCCCCTAAAATACCCTGAGACTTCACTTCTGGCCAGCCCCGACTCAGCAGGGTGCTGGTGAGGAGAGGGAGTGTTCTCCTAGTGCTCATGTACGGGACAGACTGGTAGCACTGGGTAAAAACATTATGAAGGCTCCCCTGGAATCAAGCGTGAGCGTGGAAGGGTAGCCTCCTTGCAGCCACCGAAGAAACACTGCACATCGGTTGTTGGCTATTAGCTGATCTGTCAGCAGAGGAGGGCTGGGTAGCCCTCAGAAGAGAGAACTCCTGTGGACTCGTGGCACCAGAACTGGGAGGTTTCTCGTGTTCCCATTCTAGTCCATGTTGCCCCTCGATCATAAGCGGGGATGTGGCATCTCAGTCCGGAAGTCTGCCATGGCACCCTGAGAGGGTCGGTGCTGCTGGTGACCCCTGCACTGTGTGTGTCGCTGCTGGGGCTCTTTGCCTCCCAAGCCCGTGGACATCAACGGGTCCCACCCCTGGAGATAAATGGCTCAAGTTCTTATGGCCCAGGATCCCAGCATTTCATTCTAGCACCTCTCAATAACCAGACGAAGTTAGCCAATAATTCAAGAAAGGTAAACACCTTCAAAACCCTTCTGGGTTCTGCTTCATGCCACTGCCTATCAACTTGCCAACTCTGCTCCCAAGGTCCGAGACCGATCCCAAAAGGACATCCGGCCACCACAGCTCTTCTCAACAGTCCAGTCCGGCTGAGGTCACCCTAAGCCATGGGCCACAGGAAGGAAGCACCCCATGTCTTTCCAGACCCAGCAGGTCAAGAACACAGATCACAAGGAATTAGAAACTAAAACAAGTGACTTCAGAAGACTGGAAATCCAAACTACTCTGAAAGCTTTTATGCAAAGAGGTGGGGGAAAGGCGCTCCCTGGTTACCAGGAGCGCTTAGTACGGCCCTGCAGCTCCTGCTCACAGGCGGCCGCGGGGACGAGGCAGGTGCCGGCGTTACTGAAGAGCGTGAGATACATAATTAAAGATCCTCTGGCCCGGGGGCGCCTGGATGGCTCAGTGGGTTAAAGCCTCTGCCTTCGGCTCAGGTCATGATCTCAGGGTCCTGGGATCGAGCCCCGCCTCGGGCTCTCTGCTCAGCAGGGAGCCTGCTTCCCCCCCTCTCTCTCTGCCTGCCTCTCTGCCTACTTGCGATCTCTCTCTCTCTCTGTCAAATAAATAAATAAAATCTTAAAAAAAAAAAAATCCTCTGGCCCGACAAGTTTGAATCTCACATGGCATTTTGGGCTGAAGTCACCCAAGGAGGATAGAAGACATCCCAAAGGCCAGGGCAGGGGTGACAGAGGCCACAACTTTTGATGCGATTAGAAAAGCCCAGGTGAGGAATCTGAAAGTTCTACCAGGCCTCAGGATTCAGAAGTCCTGCCTTTACCGACTGGGATTTTCACGGCCTGGAGACAGGAAGCCCTCACGCTCCTCCACAGAAAGGAGGCCGGTTCGGCGGGTCTGTCGGTACTCCGAACAAACCCCGAGTGTGTGTTCGATCCAGGGGAGGCCCCTTTGTCAGAGTCTAGGAGTTGTTCTTGTAGGTGCCCTTCCGAACAGAGGGCGGCGCTGCTTAATCTCACCGACAGTCTCACACCACACAGGACGGAACTGATTTCCCGACAGGCCGTGAGGGCTCCCCCTGACTGACACAGTCTGGCTCACCACATGGGCCTCCCGGTGTGCAGGTACGCTGCCCCCACTTATGCGACTTAGTCTGCTCCTTCTTTCCCAACTTGCTGACACCCCTACTGCCTCTGGGGGACTCACGGACAACTGAGAGACCCCACGAACTAACTACTAGGCAAGCCACCCCCAAATTACAACTACAGGAACTGTTAGAAGAGCGTCACCCTTTATTACCCACAGGTCTGGTGGCTCAGGGAGCCACTCCTCTGGAGCCACCCAAGGATGCTTCCAGCTCCAAAATCAGCAACCGCCAAGGCCAAGCCGGTGAGGTTCAGCTAGTCCTCAGGCCCCGTCATACCACCCAAGGGCAATCAACCACATACAACTCAACTAATTCCCTGGAACTCTTAGACATCTCCTAACTTTGTGGGCTACAAGAGCCCAAGTCACCAACATTCCAAGCAACCCATTCAGACTTAAAGGAGGTACCCCTCTCAACTACTGGGTAATGCCACTAAAACCACTTACGCCAAAGAAACCGCACTCAATGTCAACATTGCAACGGTCCTTCTTAATTGGCTGCCTGTCCCCGGGACCCCTAACGCTTTGCATTTTCCTGTTATAGACAGAGGTGCCACAAACAAAGCTGGAATGAGCCAAGGTCCCTGGCGCTACCAGTCAGAATCACCAAATGGAAACCTCTGGGGCTGCCCCTGCTGCTGAAGGTAGGAAACACACCACAGTATCACCTGAAACAAGGGACTGCTGGCTTTCAGAGTGCTGTTCAAGATCTACTAAATGAAGGGGCGATGATTCTCATAATTTCTTTCAGTGATCCTATCTGGCCAGTTTTCAAGGTTTCTACCAACAGTGCCACTTAACTATTGATTATCAAAACCCCAAAGCTTAAGTTCTTCCCATCAAGGCTCTAATACCTAACATAATTGAATTAACTGAAGATATCCAAAGGGTGCCCAGTGACAACTTTGCTGTGGCGGATCTGGGCAACATATTTTATTCAGTGCCTATTACCAGTCACAGCCCCCGTTCACCTCTACCTTTCAAGGAACCCAACATACATTTACTGAATTGTCCATGAGTAATTTTTTAAGATTTTATTTATTCATTTGACAGAGAGAGATCATAAGTAGGCAGAGAGGCAGGCAGACAGAGAGGGGGAAGCAGGCTCCCTGCTGAGCAGAGACCCCCCCCCCACACCTTGCAGGGCTCGATCCCAGGACCCTGAGATTATGACCTGAGCCGAAGGCAGAGGCTTAACCCACTGAGACACCCAGGTGCCCCGTCCATGAGTAATTTAAACAGCCCAATTACTGCCCACAATCGGTACTGTCAGGACCCAAAAAGGGTCCCCCCAAAGCACCTTGTCTGCTTACACCACCTGCCTTTGTTCCCAACGTACTCACACAGGATGGCTGCAAATTATAATCAAGTCATCCCCACGGGCTTCTTGCTTGTGCCCCCGAGCCAGCTGCACTTGACAGTTCCCCATGTTAGGTCTCTTGGCCTCCTCATGCTAACTACCTCACAGGCACATTATGCTGTAAATAACAGCACCTCAGGGGCACCTGGGTGGCTCAGTCCGTTAAGCATCTGACTTCTGGTTTCGGCTCAGGTCATGATCTCGGAGTCATGGAATCAAGCCCGGTGTCAGGTTCCACGCTCAGCGCAGAGTCTGCCTAAGATCGTCTCCCTTTCCGCCACTCGCGTACTCTCTCTTTCCAACAAATCAGTAAATCAGTAACAGTACCTCTGGGTTCTACTGCGGCCCAAACTCATGGGTATAGCGCTTTATATACTCTCCCCTGCTGACGCCCAGTGAGTGCACGCACCAGCGTGCAGCGGGTACCCTGAGGAGCCCCACGGTTCTTTATCCGCTGGGTTCTTCCCCTTGGCTATCACACCAGGCAAAACAGGCAGTTTTTATTCCCATCTTATCAGGACCCACCATACCACAGGAGACGCCAGAGCAGGCTTTGTGTCCGACGACATCACATCATGACTGCCAACCAGCACCTCTTGGCAGCCCGCTCAAGACCATGGACAAAGGCTGCTAAATATTGTCCCTTATGCAACAAGCATGCAAATCTCTAAGTCCAGATGGTCATGGGTAACAGACCAGCTTAACTGTTTACTAGCCGGGAGAAGAGTGTTAGAGCTATTCGGGGTACCTCCTGCTGTATGTAAATCAGTAATTCCAGACAGTTAGAAGCAAAGCTATGAAGATTGGCCAAGAAGTAAAAAATCTTTCATAATATACCAAAACCTTCCAGTAGATTCCCTTAAGCCAAGAGGTACATGAACTGTTCCCTTGGCTTTCTCCCCACTAAACGCAGGCCTGCCTGTGGCCCGGGTTTCAAGCCCCCATCATAGGCCTACTAGGACTCCTCTCAGTTGTCACCTAAGTCAAAGTTTGCCTTTGATGGGTAGACCTAGCTATTCCAGTCACCTTTAACGTCCCTACAACCCAGGTGGCAAGCAGTAGCCGTCACAGTCAGTACTGGTAACGATGTTGAGACATCACAGCACTCGTTGTATTGTAACCTTTTAAATTTCATATTTTCCTGTTGCCTCAACATCCCCACAAACAGGCTGTGAGCACCCCGCCCAGGTGACCAGCCTAACCAAGTGATAAGGCTGATTCCTGTCACAAGTCCCCCTTCTTGCCCCCTCCTGTGACCTAGTGACACTCAGATGTTCCAAATGAAATCCACTCACACCGAATCTTGTGTACCCCCCACCCCAGACCCCCAGGAAAGGCACATGCTCATAGGTCCTCACTCACTCTCCGCCTCCCCCTGCCTGCCTGAGCCCACTCCCTGGGTGCTCCCTCTCCTGGGAACCACTCCCCACGCTCACCCCCAGCATGTCATGACTGTCTCTCTAGACCTGCTGAGCAAAATAAGCTTTGTTTCTCCTGAGCTGCTCCTGTGTCTCCTCTTGTGGCCGTGCCTGACTGACCATCTCACGAAGAATACAAAGGAAGGCCACTGTCGGGGAGCACGGCAGAGGGAGCAGTAGGAAGGCTAGAGAGGTGGGGGACAGCCCTGGGTCAGAAATCAGAGTAGACACAGTAAGTGCGCAACTGAGAAAAGATGGAAATTAGCCATGGACCGTGCCTTGGCACCAAATCATCAGGGCCCAGCAGAAGGGTTCCTGGTGGGTCCTGAGCCCGCCCCCGAGTTCACACCCGCCCAGCTCCGCCCTCCAAGTACCTCTCGGCGCGGCTGCAGGCAGGACTGCACAGGGAGGCACAAAGGGTTCTCTCCACCGCTCCACCTGGGTGACTGCACGAGCGCTGGAAGATGCAAGTCCTGAGGGAGACAGAACACAGGCGGGCCCAAGTGACCACCCCACGGCAGCCCGCAGGAAAGAAAACCAAGTATGACAGGAGAGAGTGGAGGAGACTCTTGCGAGAACAACCCAGGGAGGCAGTTGCCATGTCGGCGCCTCAACTGCTGGGACAGGCACGTCCTGTCTGTCAGCCAGAGGAAGAGAGCAGAGCCCAGGGCACGGAGCTGCTGGGGATCTTTACGGCATCCCCAGGCCACAGGGAGGCCAACAGGCTGTGATCCGCTAGGCTGACGGTAAGACTCCTAATCCCCAAATCCAAATGCGGCTTTGGGGCAGCAAGTACTGAGGCCGCTCAAGAAGAGGAGGGGTGGTGCACGCAGCCCAGGCTATCGCGGCACCTACTCCCACGCACAGGGCAGGAAGAAACGCCCACGGTCCGGCCCTGGGAAGGCGAGACCTGCCCCGAGGGAAAGGGGAAAAGCAGAGCCCAGCCCAGGATGCTGCAAAGGGTTGTGAGGACCTTACCCAGAGAGGCCATCAGTGCAAAGTTCTCCAGCATCACATCACGGTACAGGAGTCTCTGGGCTTCATCAAGGAGCCCCCACTCCTCCCAAGAGAAGTGGACAGCCACATCCTCAAAGGTCACGTGGTCCTGTCAAGACAGGAAGGTTGAGCTCATGTGTGGCTTCCTTTCCCAGGACTCTAGGCACCCTCACAAGCGTCCACCCTCCTCCAGAGGTCCCCACCTTAGAGGAGATACCAAGCTGCTTGCTCCTCACTGTCCCAAGAGGCCCTGTGTTCAGCCGTCAGCAACAACAGGTGCGCCATCTGAGCTCTGGGCCTGCCAGATAATTGACCTGGGGTCTCCTAGACTGTGCTGTCCAAACACAACTAACTTTGGGCCACTGTTCTCCCTTTAGCTCCCAGTAAAAGAGCCTGGAGCCATCAGTTTACACTCCCACCCAACATGCACATTGCTGTACCACACCTCCCTTCACTGCCACCAGCACCCCCTACCCCACATCCTGCATCTCCCTGGCCTCACCACACGCTAGTGTGGCACATGCCAACCAGAGGGTGCTTGGAAAATGTAATCAGAATCCCATTCTGTCCCAGAATTCCAATGACCCCGACTGCCAGAGGCAACCCCTCAGCCTGCTTCCAAGGCCTTCCTGCGTGGCCCATATCCTTGCTTCATCCTCAGCCACCAGGAACTACACAGAGATCTCAGGCACCCTTGGACCTCTTCCACTTCTGTGTTGCAAAGGTGTCCCCTCACCTGTCAGTTTCCTCTGATGCTTATCCGAAGCCCAAGCCCACTCGTCTCTCCAGGGAGGCCTACAATTGTCCCAGAGGATCCCATTTTCTCTTGAGCTAATCCCCTGGTCCCAGCAAGGGTCAGAACAAGAGCCTGGGAATCCCAGAGCTGAATGAATAAGCAGTGGCACCACCCTCGCTGTCACCTCGCTGCTTTGTCTCTGTATCTATCTCATGTCTGTTGGCCCCGCCAGACCCTCTTCATGCCTACATCCTGACCATAGGGACACTCTTCTCCCTCCTGGGTCTTTGTGAAGCCCACTACCCCAATCCAGGTGTCCAGCAAGAGACTCAGTCCTCAGCCCCACACTCTCCTCCTTGTCACCTGAAGATGCCCCACCAAATCTGACCCCCGGCTCCGTCCCAGTCCACACACTATCCATACTCGGGGTGTCTCCAATCTGACCTCTTCACCTCAACTCCACACTCATGTGGCCAGATGCCCACTTGACACATACACTGTGTGTCTCTGAAGCATCAGTTCAACACAGCCCCAACCTGGCTCCCACGGAAAATGACTCTTACCACCAACTCTGACGTGGTGGTACTTGCCTGCTTCTAGCTACTACGGCCAAACGTCTCTGAGTCACTGCTCCTTCCACTTCTCTCTCCCACCCTCCACATCAAAGAGTCTGCTTGCACCTACTGAAAAAACAGACACAGATTCCCCCACATCCCACCTCCACAGCCACCCCTAACACTCACTCGGACAACCGCAGCCGCCTCCGCCCCCCAGTTTGCTCTCTGCTCGGCAGCGGGAGCAGCTCATTAAGTCTGGACCTGTCACTTCCCTCTTCTGCTCCAAACCTTCCCTGGCTCCCACCACTCCAGAACAGAGGCCTAGCTCCTGGTTTCCATCAGGTCTTATTTCTGTCTCCTACTGCTTCCACCAGACATGATGCACCTAAGGTTGTGTGAGCATTCCCGGCCCAGCCTCACCTCCAGCATTTTCTAACATTCATCACCGTGAACGTAAGGTCTTACAAATGTCATGCCACTGGTTGCCAGAAGTGGGAACCAATCCCTGTAATTTCTGGTCGGGACTCAGGCCCCTGACCTTAGTGATCATCTTCCAGGGATCTGGGATGGAAGAGTAGAGACAAGGGCAGGCGAAGAGTCACGGAACCCTGCAGCCCACGCAGGTGGGAACCGAACAGGATGAGGATTTGGGATACCCCCTACTTACCTCTGCATGGTCTGGAAGCAAATCTGCAGCAACAGGAACCTACAGAAAAGCAAAGCCATGAGAAGCAGGCAACAGTGTTGGGCCACAAACACCCACCCGAGCCCATCACATCATCCGGGCCTCGTCCTCAGGGATGCCCATTCCCAGCTGTGTAACTTAGGGTAAACATTCGACCACCGTGTGCCTCAGTGTTGTCTTCTATAAGATGGGGATAATAGTGGTGCCCACCCTGTGGGGCCATTACTGGAACTGAATTCTTTCCTAAGTAGTGACTCTTGTTGTCCTCATAACACCTTTGTCAATATTTTCAGTGCAAATAAACGGATAGGTATTGACAATGTGTTTTGCACATGCCTTTTAACTAAAACAATGTGACATTTATATGAAGGAAGTGTTTATTTAAACATTAACTGGTAGGGGCACCTGGGTGGCTCAGTCAGCCTTCGGCTCAGGTCATGATCCCCAGCCCCACATCGGGTTCCCTGCTCTGATAGATCTATCAGTCCGCCCTCCAAGCCGGGTCACAGCTCTCCAGCAGTCCGTTGTATGGGCTTCCTCCACCCTCCTTACCCCATCCCTGTGTTCCCCAAAAAGCCTCTGAAAACTTTGAGCAACAGATGGGAGTCATTTCTCTGTTCACAACCCTCCGTGGCCATCAGCGCCCTCGGAACGGAGGCCCGGCCGCTCGCGCTGCCTTTCCACTGTGACCGCCCCCTCTCAGGTTGTTCCGAGGACACGAGGGAGTCCCCAGCTTTAAGACTCTAGCTCGGGCCCCGTCCCTGTGCCTGTAACCTCCCCACGCCCCATCACACTGGCCGACAGAAATGCGGCCGCGGACACGAGCGCCTCACCGTCCCGGACCCAGGGGGCCGCTCCCTCGGGGCTCAGCTTGCGGGGGGCGAGCCCGGTGTCAGCGCCTACCTGAGCCAGGTCCCTCCGCGCGGCCGCTGCCATCGGACTCTGTGGGCGGACACCGGGAGGAGGACCGGCCCGCGCGACACCGATCCCTCGCCGCTGCCGTACCTCAGGCCCGCCTCCTCTCGCGGCTCCCCGCTCCCGCCACCCCAGCCCCAGGCAGCCTCCCCGAACCTCAGATCAGAGAGAACGGCCCCCAGGCACCCCAAAACGCCCGCCTCTGCGGCCGCGCCAGAAGTCCCGCCCAGCGCGTTCCGCCGCGAGGGAACGACCGCTTTCATTGGCTGAGCGCGGGGCGCAGCGACTTTCGGGTAATGTAGTTTCCACAGGGCCCAACGTGATGGATGGGGGCGAACTGGCAGAGACACCGGGCGGGAGAGACCTGGGTCAAGAGCTGTCCCAGACTCTCCTCCAGAGACTGTCCTACATGTAGATGTCCCTGGATTCCGGTTTCCCTGCGGAGCTGGTGCTACTACCGTCTCTCCTTCTCCTGAAGGACTTTAAGAGGGTCTTGAGAACCACAACAAAGGGGTTCCTTGTACTGAACCAGTTGTACGTTACCAAACTTCCCTTGCAACGCGATGCCCAGTGTCAGAGACAGCCGTGGTGGAGCAATGCCTGATGGACGAGAAAAGCAACGCAGTTCTGAACGTGGGCGGGGAGACAGTGGTTCATCCCAAGGGTTCGCCTTCTTGCCTCACCCCGCACGTGTGTGCCCTTCCCCTTTTTAAGGGCCCAACGTGGGTGTTCAAGTAGGACAATGGGCCTCAAAACCATAAACCAACACGCTCTCAGTCCCAGGTTTTCCTCCTTCATCCCTTTCTATTCCGTGTTCCCGCTGCCCTTTCCGTCTCCACGTACAAAGCAAACCCCGGCAGGTGGAGTGGACTATAGCTGGACTATTACTGACACCGGGAAGCGTTGGTAAAAGAAACGCCACCACTTTAGTGTGTGCTCTCCTAGCACCTCCCTTGCCACTGGCTCCATTTCTTTCCTGTCCGTCTTCATTTCGCCAAATCTTCTGTCCCTTTTATCTGTGGGCTGAGCAGTGGCTGAATTCATCACTGCCTTGGAATGACTCATGAGCACAGATGATGATGTAGCATTAACTCCTTCCTGAAATTTCCTGGAAGTAGGTGTTAAGTACTAGCGAAAGTACTCTGGAAAGGAGGTGAGGAGTCAGCATTGGAGTTGAGAACATGACATGACAGAGACCCAAGTGGCGTTAGTTATTTAGTTATTTAGTTCAGGCCTCGATGTAGCATGGGTTAGGGTGAAACCTAACCCAAGTGTCCACCTGACGCACAGCAAAGCCGATCTGGGACGTCAGGTATGTGATAGAAAAATGGGAACTGCACTCTTGAACTTCGACCTTTATAACTCTGCCCCCTTCTTTGTCTTCCTCAGAGCATTATCAAGGTTTCTACCTGAATCTCTGTTTCCCAAATTGCAATTCTAATTGCCCAAGCAAGAGTCCATTCGCTTTACTTGGCAGTGAATTCTTTCTTGGTCAACAAGATATACTCCAAATTTTTCCTCTTCTAGTCTGAAAAGTATACATTCTGATTCTATTTATTATATTTAAGCTAAAAATCACAAATATGTATGTAATACATTTGAGCTGTGAATTAGTAATGGGAAACTTCACTAAAATGGAGTCAGGAGGTTTCTGCAGGGGAAGTTCTCACTCCCACCCACTTGTAGTTAACTGCAGACCCAACAGGAAGAGATGGACTTGATCTTACCCGAGCAGGACCTTGCCTATTGATACTACTCTACTACTCCTGTAAGGGCCTACTTAGCCAGACCGGGTCCATCTCGGTTGAACAGCCATTTTGTTGTTTATGCAATAAAACTTAAACTGACCCTGCACCCCGCCCCCAGAGGAACTTACTTAGAAGCAAGTCCTGGAAACCAGTAAAATGTGGCCGACCAGTCCCGGATAACAGAGCCCAAATACAAGGGCGGGTGGGTCAGGTCAGGTGGAGATAACAGAGCCCGAATGCAGGGATGAGTCGGGCCAGGTAGACATCCAATCAGAGGCGCGCGCATACTGTCTCCCTAGCTACCAAGGAGTGTGGGCCCCGCCTTTTGGGCGCGTAACTAGGGCGCCAATTCTGACCAAGGTGATAGGCTAGTTCAAATAGCTACTATGGGGTGAATTGTAATTCAATTGGCCACCCGTGTGTGACCTAGCATGACTGTGCAGCTTTCTCCGTGTGTTGCAATCCCGTTGGCCACCTCTGTGTGGCCAGGCTCAACCACATGGCCTTTGCTCTATAAAAGTTAGTCTGTGAGGCTGGGAGTCGCTTGCTCTCTCTGTAAGAGGCGGCCTCGAACGGTCGGTTTGATTCTTGATGCTTGGCGCAAAATAAGGCTTTGCTTGACCTTAGCTTTGTATCAGTCTCGCTCCTTCGATCACGGACCCTAACACTCCAGCCATAGGAAGAAATGTTTTCCTCACCCCCCCACCCCAGACAATAGCTCAGCCCATGCAAAACCACCATGCTTTGAACTCCCTCTTTACTTCAATGGATGTGTAGTTCATAACAGCCTTCCCAAGTTCCCTTGCTTCTCCTTGAAAAATTCTGTCCATGGGCGCCTGAGTGGCTCAGTGGGTTAAGCCCCTGCCTTTGGCTCAGGTCATGATCTCAGGGTCCTGGGATCGAGCCCCACATCAGGCTCTCTGCTCAGCAGGGAGTTGGCTTCCCCCTCTCTCTCTGCCTGTCTCTCTGCCTACTTGTGATCTCTCTCTCTCTCTGTCAAATAAATAAATAAAATCTTTAAAAAAAAATTCTGTCCGTCCTTTGTTCCCCAGACTTGCCTATGGTTTCGCTGCAGCCTGTTTGTCCTGGATTGCAATTCTCTTTTCCCAAATAAACCCATGTTTTGCTGGTAGAATAACTGGCAGCCTCTATTTTTAAGGTAAACAGAGTTACAAATACATTTACTTCCCATTTAGAAATATAAAGGATTTAGAACATTAAGCAACTAGCCTTCTCTCAGTGGATGTTGTCTAAAGGAATGCTTGGGAATTCTGATGCTGAGAACAAAGGTAAAAGAAAAAAATAAATTTCCTTACAACTTAAAGCCCATTAACAAGTCCTTGAGATAGGCAGGTGACCTTCCTCTTGGAACTCAACTGCCTTGATGTTAATACTTTGCTGAGGGCAAAAGGCAATCTTAGCTTAATATTATCTTGACCTCCAAGATCCTGTAAGTCTAGTTTAGCATACAAAAATACCAGGAATGTCTGGCTGGTTCAGTCGGTAGTGTGTGACTCTTGACTTTGGGGCTGTGAGTTCAAGCCCCACTTTGGGAGGTCGAATTTACTTAGGGAAAAAAATATTTGTGCTGCCCTAATACATAAAAATCCCTTTAGAAACTTCCTTTATCTCTACCCCACCAAAGATATATGTTAGCAATCATCCTTCAAGCATATGATCCACTTGTATACATCTGAACGGTCTTGTGACTAAGGTTTTACTCTGCAGTAATAAATGACCTTTTCCTAATAATAGCTAGCCCTTCAAGGGATTAGTCCGTCAAGGTCCTGGAAACCTTGCTTCCAAATTCCTTAGAGACTTAGGCTATGTATAACCCTCTCCCAACTTTAGAGTATATAATCAGGTACCCCCTCACAAACCCAGTGCTGCTCCTTCTGCCCACAGGTTCTGTCTCCATGCTTTAATTTTAACCACCTTTCTGCACCAATGACGTCTCAAGAATTCTTTCTCAACTTTTCACTCCAAACTCCAACATTTGCATATCAATTCCATCATTTTAATTCCATAGGGGGATATATTCGCATTTACAAAATAAATGATCATCTATTTTGAAAAAAGATGTACCTCTCTCACAATCTTGATTCCTTCTCTCATTGCAGACTTTTCATCTGGGATCACTCTTCCTTGAACTTAAATATTTTGCTTAGAATTTTATTTTCTGTGGGTTTGTTTTCCATTACATTCCTCATTTGGAGCCTCTTATAATAGTCTTATGTCACAATTTTTTTAAAAAGATCTTTTATTTATTTGACAGAGAAAGACACACAGAGAGAGGGAACAAGCAGAGGGAGTGGGAGAGGGAGAAGCAGGCTTCCTGCTGAGCAGAGAGCCTGAGGCTCTCGAGCCCAGGATCCTGGGATCATGACCTGAGCTGAAGGCAGCCGCTGAACGACTGGCACCTCTGTCACCTCAGACACCTCGTCGGGTGTCTGAAGTCTTTCCTCTCCCGTTCCTCACCCTCCATGCTGCGGCTTACAAAACTAACTCTGCTGCAGGCTACGAGAGTTTACTTCATGACAATATTTATTAGCTTCCACCTGTAAAGATCTGAGAGAAATTAATTTTCTGGTGAACAGTCTCTGCGTAGAGTCCTGAAATAGTATCTCTAAGCATTTCTGTAACGTGTTACAGATCGCCCTTATCGGAAATATGGGACCGGCTCCCTTAAGGGAAAGAGCAGCCCCGCCTAGTCCTCAAGGAGACGCAATCTCCAGGCGCCGCTAGCTACGCGGCTCCAGAGGCGGCGCTGACGCCTCTCGCCAGTGTGGTCGCGAAGGAAACCACGTTACCCAGGATTCTCCGCGATGCTGGGCCAATGAAGGCTGGGGAGGGGGCATTTCCGGTGGTGCGGGAGACGTCAGGGAGGGACTTCCGTCCCCCTCTTGAGCGGACATGTTGTTTGTTTTTAGATTAACCTACCCGGTCAGTATCCAGACAGCCGTGAGGCCTGAGTGACACGAGAAGGCAAACGCGAGAGGGGGCGTTGTCTCCCCTGAACAGAGGCGGGCTGAGGATCGGGTCCTTGCACCAGTCGACCGCTAATGCCCCCCTCCCCTCCGCGCGCCTTCCCCGGTCCGCAGGTTCCGGTGGCCGCGGCCGCGCTGACCGACCCGGCGCAGGTGGGTGCTGCGTCCTCGGGTCCTCGCGCGACCTCCGTTTCTGAACGCAGACCCTCGAGTGAGAGCCGCCTCAGGGCGCTGCCGCTCAGGCCCCTGTGTCTAGACAGCAGGGGCGCCCCTGGTTGGGCCCCATTTCAGATCGCCGGTGTGGAGGGACGTCGCGGACAGAGGGGCCAGCATATGCAGAGGCTTGGGAGGCGATACAGACGGAGCGTTCCGGAAACCTGGGGCCTTGGTGTGTGAAAGGATCAGAGTGTGAGGAGGACTTAGACTTGCGGTGTCAGTCTGAGCAGCTGTAACGTCAGTGTGAGCGTGCTGGGAGCTATGGAGGGTTCTAGACGGGGGGGGGGACGCCATCCGAGGGCTTTTAAAAGTATTTCATAGGCTGCTTGTGGGACGAACAGACAAGGTTAGGAGTTGAGGCGGCCGGTGAGGCACAGAAAGACAGACCTAGTCCGAGGTAACACAGCTGTCAGGTGGCCTGACCACCTAGGCACAGAGGGTAGGCAGTTAGCCCCGGGTATTTGCCGCGGGGCAGCAGGAGGGGATAGGCATGAGCTCCTTCGTGCTTGCTTGTCTCTCACAGTCTCCCTCTTCCCACAGGTTCCGATGAACTCAGAAGTCATTATGGACCCTGTACAGGTGAGGGAAGGGTGTCTGTGCTCTCAGCCATCCGACCCCCCACTCACCTGGTCTCCAGGATTTGGGTGTCATACAGCACTCTACTTATACTCTCTTGGCTCTTGAGTCTGAGGACCCTGGAGAAGTCTCCAGCCCAGGATTTTGAGCCCAGGCCAGGGGTTATATAGAAAGCTTCTCATTTTGGGTAACTGTTGGAATAAGATGTGGAGAGTTGTTCCAGGTACAGGAACTAACATGTGCATGTAGTGCATTGGAGGGGAGACTGAGATGGAAGTTTTCAAGAAACAGCAGGTCTCGCCCGTGTGTGGTAGGAATCAGGAGCAGGTGGCCAGGAGTCAGGTCTAGAGTGACCAGCTTACTAGCTAGGCCTCTGTTCTGAGAGTTGTGTAGCCATGGGGGTATGGAGTGGAGGAGGGAGGTGGTCTGCTCCAGGTTTTAACAGGCACCCTGTGGATGCCAAGTGGAGAACAGACTCTGTGTGGTGAGGGTAGAAGGAGCTCTGGTGTACACAGGGAGACCAGGAAGGAGGCTGCTTCAACAGTCCAGGTGAGCGGTAGGAAGGGATGGGCCAGAGGGGAGCTGTGTAGGTGGGAGAAGTGTTGGATCAGATTTTTTTTTCATGTGAGAGAGAAAGAGAGAACCCCAAGGTTTTAGCCCATATTAGCTGGAAGGGTAGAAGCTCTGTCAGCAGAGATGGGCAAATCAGTGCTAGACATAACTCAGATGGGATATTAGGATTTTAAATTTGTTGCCCATGTGAGGAGTCTAAGATGTTCCAGAGAACACCAAGTGGAGGCATCAGGTGAGCTGCTGGACACGGGACTGGACTTCTGTGGAGGGGTTCATGATGGAGACATCCAAAAAGCAGGTGGTGTGTAGGCAGGTTTAGGAGGAAGAATGTGCCATGCAGTGCAGTTAGTGAGCCAGGAAGGTGATGGTGGAGGCCAGTGACTGGGTGGGGGGCCAGAGTTGTGAGACAGAGTAGGATCCAGAATTATGTGCACGTGCAAAGTAGTGTGAACTGATGGCTCCTCGGTCTTGGTTTTGGGGGCCTAAAGGAGAAAGGTGAGCCCGGCTTTGGTTGTGGGGTAGCATGATTTTAGTAGCCCCAGGAGAACTGGTTGGCAGGAGGTGGGGGTGGGGGATGGGGAGAGCAGAGTAGTCCTGCAGGCTGGGCCCAGAGGTTAGATGGGGCCTCTCTGACCACCTGCCTGTGGTTGCTGTGGGCAGGTACCATAACAAAGGGACAGTTAACAGAGTGCAGACACCATTGGCATCCACTCCCTATATTTCCTGAGTTGAGGAATTAGGTAGGAAGAAATGCAGGAGGGAGATCTGTGGGGGCCTGGATGGGTGTCCTTGGGAGAGAGGCTACTCATGGACTTGGCTCTCCCCATTGTGGCAGGGACAGGTGAACTTTGAGGACGTGGCCGTGTACTTCTCCCAGGAGGAGTGGGGTCTCCTTGATGAGGCTCAGAGATGCCTGTACCGCGATGTGATGCTGGAGAACTTTGCACTTATGGCCTCGCTGAGTAAGTCCCTCACACCCACCCCCGTGTCCTGTACTGATCTCTGCTGCTCCCCTATCTCCCTAGGATAGTCCAGTCCTTCCTGTTATCAGAGTTTGTTCTCTCCCTGCCTGGATGCCCTGTCCAGATCCATGTGCCTGTGTCCCCCAGTTTCTGGCCCCTCCCTCTATCTGACGTCTGCAGCAGCCTCTCTGCGTCAGGAAATGCGGGACCAGAGTGGTCACCGCTGGCTGAGACCACTGAGCTATTTGTGTAAGACCCTACTTTGAGGTTATTTTATAGTACTTGGTTTTCTTCTCTGAGTGGTGGGTTACCCAAACCAGTGCTGCCCATTTACCTGTCTCATCTTCCCTTTAGGAGATGAATCTTCCATGTCCCATGGGGTTCCCTCCCTGGAGCTGGGCAGCAGGCCCTGGGGATCTGACTGGGCAGACGTTACTCCAGCCAGGACCGGAGAGGCTCAGGGTGGGTGTGGCCCTGGGGAATGGGAGTGGGGAAGGATGTGATGTTGGGACTGTGTTCCTGTCATTCCCTAACCTCTCTCCCACTCTTTTCTTTCCCACGTACACACTTGTCTTACGCTCTGACCTTTGGCCTCTGGCTGTTCCCCACCTCTGCTTCCATAGCTCACCTGTTCCTCTCCACTGCTTCCTCCACAGTGCGCCCCAACATTGGCTTATACTCCGTGTGTCGTGAGATGTGCACGTGCCCTAAACTGCCCTTAGATGCCAGCTCGTCAGTAGTCAAGCTGCACAGCTCTCACCTGTTCCCCTGTGGAATGTTCTTCCTGGGCTGTACCCCACAGGCTCTACCCTGTCCTCCTAAGGCCTCTTCCATTCCTTTTTTCTTTCTTTTTTCCCCCTTAGACTTTCCCATTCTATGATCTTTAGGTGCCATCTACTGCAAGGCAGCCCTTTTCTCAGCTTGAGCTTGGGCCTCTTTTTCTGACAGCATTCCTGTGACCTTAATCTTACTTCGGTTAGACACACGTATATAATAAGGCCACCCCTTCCATCAGTGTTAATTTGTACTTGTCCTGTACATTTGTCTGCTTTCAGGTTGTTGGCATGGAATGGAGGACAAGGAGATAGCTTTTGAGAACAGTTCTGTGGGAGTGTCACAGGTCAGGACTCCCAAGGCAGGTCCTTCTACCCAGAAGGCCCGCCTCTGTGAGACATGTGGCTTGGTCTTGAGAGACGTTTTGCATGTGGCTGAGCCCCAGGGAACACACCCTGAGCAGAAATCATACATGTGTGGGGCATGTGGGAGACAATTCCACTTCAGTGCAAACCTTCACCACCAGCAGCAGCACAGTGGAGAGCAGCGCTTCAGAGGGGGCAAGGGCAGCCCCTGGTTTGTGAACAGCTCCCCTGTCGAACCACTGGGGATCCCTTGTACGACAGGGAAGAGTTTTAAGGACTTCCCAACTAGCTCAAATATTTTCCAGCAGCATGCTCCTCGTAGTAAATGGAAGCCAAACCGTAACACCAAATGTGTGGGTGCCTTTCCCAGTGGACAAAGGCATTACGAGTGCAGTGAATGTGGGAAAGCCTTCAGCCGCAAAGACTCACTTGTCCAGCACCAGAGAGTCCACACTGGAGAAAGGCCTTATGAGTGCAGCGAATGTGGGAAAACCTTCAGCCGCAAACCCATACTTGCTCAACACCAGAGAATCCACACTGGAGAAATGCCATACGAGTGTGGCATATGTGGGAAAGTTTTCAATCATAGCTCCAACCTTATTGTACACCAGAGAGTTCACACTGGAGCGAGGCCTTACAAGTGCAGTGAATGTGGGAAAGCGTATAGCCACAAATCCACACTTGTTCAGCATGAGAGTATCCATACTGGAGAAAGGCCTTACGAGTGCAGCGAATGTGGGAAGTACTTTGGTCACAAATACAGACTCATTAAACACTGGAGTGTTCATACTGGAGCCAGGCCCTACGAGTGCATTGCATGTGGGAAGTTCTTTAGCCAGAGCTCCGACCTTATTGCACACCAGAGAGTTCACAATGGTGAAAAGCCCTATGTGTGCAGTGACTGTGGAAAAGCCTTTAGCCACAAACATGTACTTGTTCAACACCACAGAATTCACACTGGAGAAAGGCCATATAAGTGCAGTGAGTGTGGGAAGGCCTTCAGGCAAAGAGCTTCCCTCATCCGACACTGGAAAGTTCACACTGGAGAAAGGCCTTAGGGTGGCAGGGGATACACCATTTTCTTGTTCCGTTAGTGACTGACAGCGGAGGGAAGCTCTGAGATTAGCCTTCTTGAGGAGCCATCGGCCGGAAGTTGAACCTCATGCATTTAAACATCCACCCCGAGGAGGTTGTTCTGAGTGCAGCCTGTGTGGGAAGCTTTCTGGTGCAGTGTTGCCTTTGTCACCTGTCCAGAAGCCTTGCCAGAATTCTGTCACTGCCCACGTCTCTGGAAAAAAAAGTCACCCCAGCATGTTCTAATAGACAGTCCTCCGCTCCTCCCTTCCCCAGAGGGAATCATCAGTACCTGGAGCCCATTAAAAATCCACACTCCTTCCCGTCTTCTCCACCACCAGCTGGGATAGGCATGGACACGACCTAACTCTGGTCAGAAGGCAGCAAGCTTTGTTCTGCTGGCTGCTTGCAGAGAAGGTTTCTGTTTTTCATGGACTGTTGGTCTCATTTTGCACTCATGATGGATTTGTGCAGGCTTCAAGTCACCTACCTTAGGAGTTGCCTGTCTCATGTTCTATTTTTGCAACAAATGACTTAGTTTTTAAACTATAATTTCGGGGATTCCGTTCACTCTGTGCGCTGTATCGAAAACAGAATCGGATTCTGCCAGTGTGAAGGGGGGAACAGCTTTTGTGCGAGCGCCAAACGTTGCGCCTCAGTGGTGGTAGCAGAATGGCAAGCAAGGAACAGCTTTCAGTTTAGCCTAATTTGCATTACTGCTCAAGGTCTCCTGTGAAAGAATAGTGATCTTGGTGGGCCGAATCTTTTGGCCTATATGCCGAGATTTGTGATCATGGCCACTCTGAGCACTGGGCAGTTGTGACAGCCTCTGATGTATCTGGAGGCAGTATGAATTTGTTCCCTTGTCCCAGAGGGATGTTTCATAGTCCCATATTCTCTTGATGAGAACTTGACCCCTGGGACCTGCCAGTGCCCCTGAAATCTATTATTTAATAGGCAGATGTCACTGTCCCCTAAAAAGACTAGGTAGGAATCATAATTGGCACAGATATTAATAGGGAGTTGGGAGCAAACTACAGGGAGTGTGACTCTAATAAAGGTATATCCACATGTTTCCATCACTATGGCTTTGGTACGAGGTTACAGAAATCCTCAGGATTCCCATATTTGGGTCTCTTTTATGGCTACAGTCACTGTCAGAGCAACCAGTCGAAGCATTTTCTGCAATAAAATGCACATATTTATAGTGTACAGTTTGGTAAGTTTTGATACATGTTTGCACCTGTGAAGCCAAGTTTTCTGATGTGCCCCACAATCCCTCTGCCCCTTACCCATTCCCAGGCAACCATTCATCTTGCTTTCTGTCACAGTAGATTTATTTGAATTTCCCAGAATTTTTTCAATTAGCAATAATCGCGCCTCGGATAAACCTCATTGGCTACAATACTGCCACTGTGCAAAACTCCCAGAAATTTTTTATCTGTGGAAAAATTTATGTACACAGATACTCTTACATATCTGGCTTTAACTTTGAATAATTGTCTTGTGATCCATCAGTGTTAGGATCAGTTCATTCCTTTGCATTCATGCTTTTTCTCTCATTTTAGAGAAGTTCCAAATCAGGTGATCCAGTAGAGGGCTCACACAAAAACAAAGCTACAGTATCTGTTCAACCTTTTCCTGGACGTGATGTGTTAACTTTCCTGACTTATTCTGTGGGTGACACAGACATCCTGGTGTAAAGTGGAAGGGGATTCCAGAACAGGGATAATACAAGAAGGTAGGGGTTTCTAAGAGAATGTCTTGGATAGTGGTTACCACAATCATAGGGTTTTTTTTTTTTCCTTTTGCATTTTTAATCTTTCAACGATGAATTACATTGACTAATTTTAAAAACTTAAACCAGTCTTACATTTCTAAGATGAGCCCCGTTTGGTCATGATGTATTCTTTTTATGTATTGTATTTATTTGCCTTTTTTTTTTTTTTTAAGATTTTTGCATCTGTGTTCATGAGAGGTGTTAGTTTCTAATTTTTCTTAATGCCTGGGCTTAATTGGTATCACCATAATGCTGGCTTTATACATTACGTTGGTTAAGTATCCCCTGATTTTTAATTTTTTAATTTCCGTTTCTGAAGAATTGGTGTTGTTTCTTCCTTGTTTTGTAGAATTCACCAGTGAAATAATTGGATCTGGAGTGTATCTTATGGGAAGATTTGTAATTACAAATTTAATTTTCATAGTGGATCTAGATCTATAGAAGTTATCTTTTTTCCCATAGAGTGAACATTGGTGGTTTGTGTCATTCAAGGAGTTTATTTTATTTAAGTAATCAAACTTCTCAAACCATTATTATTTTAGTGCCTGCAGAGTCTTTACTGATGCCACCTCTAATTCCTGTGTTAACCTTAAAAATAAAACGGCCAGTTATTTTACCAGCCAAAACGTGGGTTTATTCAGGAGTAGCTGAGATTACAATCTAGGACAAGTGAATTTTAGCAAAACCATAGGCAAGTCCAGAGAACAAAGGTAAAGAATGCTTTTTTGTAGAGGAAAGGGGGAAGTTGGGAAGGGCTGTAATAAACTAAAAGTCCACTGACCTAAACTGGGGCTTGTAACTACAGTTTGTTATTAGCTGAACTGTCACTGTCTCTAATTGGTTGGATTGTTGCCAGGGGAGGAAGAAATCTCTCCTGCTGCTGCTGGGATAATCACGTAGTACCGGCTCTCGAAGTCCACCTCTTCCTATCCGGTCTGCAGTCGGCAGCTAGTGCCACGCATGAGCGCACCCCCTGCTGGCCGCCCGACCTCACTCTAAATGAGGTTTCCTTTTATTAACTTGCACATTTCCCCCTTTTGATTAAGATCTTTCTTTGAAAGCATTGCCAATCAATAGTCAGGTTCTTGATGCTTACTGGTTTTGTCCCTCACTACCGGGAAGGTTGTCGTGTCCTATGTTGGAAGGAAAGTGTTGCAAGTGGAAACCAGTTAAGGCCACATTTGAGGAATAAGGAAGGTTAGGAGGGAGAAACTCAGAGTCTTGAAACATCAGCCAGCATCACCTTATTGGGTGATCATTTAAAAAGATTAAAAAAAAAACCCTCAACAACAAAATACAAAACAGTTCTATACAAGTCAAAAGGAACAATTTCAAATTGTATGATGGTTCTTTTTATTTTATTCATTTATTCGTCAGAGAGAGTGCGCGCGCACAAGCAGAGGGAGCAGAGGGAGAAGCAGGCTCCCCGCTGAGCAAGGAGCCTGATGCAGGACTAGATCCCAGGACCCTGGGGTCATGACCTGAGCCCAAAGCAGATGCTTAACTGACTGAGCCACCCTGGTATCCCTGTATGATGGGTCCAAACAAGGACCCTAGGTCTGAAAGTGAAATGAAATGTTTATTGGCACTTATTCCAACTTAGGGGAGAAAGGTTCTCCCTATGAAGACAAACTCGGAGTGATGTATTCCTCTTGAAAATGTTTGCTTAAAGTGACCATGAAAACAGACTACCGAATACTGCTAGAGCACAGGGGAAGAGTGAACCAAGTGCGCTTGGGAAGATAGAGTGTGGGTATGAACATGGAGCAACAGCCGATGAACTCTTTGCAAAACAACAGAACTTTAAAGATATCTTAAAACCGTACCGTTACCAAAAAAACCCAAAACCCAAAAAACCGTACCATTACCTCAAAAAACTACTTAGAGGGTGCCTCGGTGGCTCAGTTGGTTGAGCAACTGCCTTCGGTTCAGGTCATGATCCTGGAGTCCCAGGATCAAGGCCCGCATCGGGCTTCCTGCTTGGCGGGGAGTCTGCTTCACCCTCTAACACTCTTCTCTCTCACGTTCTCTCTCTCTCAAATAAATAAACAAAATCTTTAACAATATATAAAAAATTTTTAGAAACAAATGTGTTCTTGCTAATACAGCCTGTGAGGTTGAAAATTCAGAGACCATGAATTTGGAGATGAATCCGAAGTCAGTCAATAGTTCAGATGAAGACTTCCAAACTTTGAACCTTCCAACCTGCAAGGAAAAGCAGGTGAAAACTAACTTGTCTCAGGGTCACAAGGCTGTTTCTGAAAGGCCGTGATCAAAAGATGCTCTCCTGCTTGCCAGGGCTTGGAAAATGCAGACAGGGGGACTGTCTTCCCATTCAAGAAGAAGCGACAGTGAAAAAGGTATGCGTGTTTGTTTTGCACATCTTGGGAAAGCTGTTGTCAGACGTCTGCCTCAGTTCCAAGAAATCTTTACTCTCAAGTCACCAGATGGTGTGCAGTTCCAGTCAAGGTTTGGTGCTTTCTGTAGAGGTGCCACAGATACCCAAGTCTTTTCCCTGGAGTTTGGTGGCACAAGGGTTGGTTAGCAGTTCCTGACAATGGTCTCTCCAGTGAGGCTGAAGAGTCTGGAAGTGTCTTTTCCAGCAGCCCAAATCTCCAGGTTGCAAAGTGTGATGCTTAAGGTCACGGGGGAGTACTCTGAGAAGATCGCTCTACCAAAACATGGTTGTCTTTAATAGAAGTAATTACGCCTCTACACAGTGTTATCAACTGTGGGTCGAAGAAGGCAGGGACCAAGTCCTGTGACTACCTCAAAGGGTAAAAGACCATGAGTCCCCACAGGGGTGGATGTGAGGTATAGAAGAATTAACAGCCAGAGCCAGGGGATTGGAGAGTCTCAAGTTTTGCAAATTGAGTCTTAATAAGTGCCGCTAGTGCGTTCAGCGAACTGAGGGTTTAAGATGAGGTGCACAACGAAAGTGTAAAACTGGCCAAGCAGCACAGAAATGTCAAAGTATCTGACCAGTAAAATGGGTTCCCTGATCGCTGGGAAGTCTGAGAGAGGTTTCCCATAAGGGACGGAGATCTCAGGTCCTGGGATCGAGCCTCCACATCGGGCTCTCTGCTCAGCGGGGAGCCTGCTTCCTCCTCTCTCTCTGCCTGCCTCTCTGCCTACTTGTGATCTCTGTCAAATAAATAAATAAAATCTTAATATCAGGCCCTCTGAGTATCTAACCTGAGACTGAGCAAATTGCAATTTTTCATTGGCGACTTTATGTCCCTTTAAGGCCAAAAATTTTAACAAGCGGATGTGACCTTCCCGTGAAGAGATTTGAGAAGGGGGCAGAGAAGCAAATCATCTTGCAGCCAAGTAGAGCATGCACAGAACTTTCTGTCATCCAAATCAAGTTCTACAGTTTGTGCAAAGTAAGAGGGACTCTGTGAGACCTTGTGGTATGACTGTCCAGGTGTATTTCTGTTCTTTCCCGGCAAAAACAAGATGATATTGGTTGTCCTTATAACTGGAATACCAGAAGCGCACTGGGTAGTCACAGCGAAGCGGTTTGCTTCCTGCGGGAAGGGGCGCTAGCAGCAGGGGGTCAGGAACAGCAGGGTGCTGAGCAGGGACAGCACTTTCTTGGTTTTCATTGCTCTGAGGTCCTGGACTAACCCCCGTCCTTGGCCCCTGGCTTTTCTCACAGTTAAACCAGGAGTGTTATGGAAAATAAGGCAGGGGATAATGAGACCTTAGAGTCTATAATGGGCTTGATACCCTGGAGAGCTTCTTTATTCATAGGGCATTGGTTATGGGAAGGAGTTTTGAATCTTGAAGGGAAGTGCACTGGACTTTGCCAGTATCTGCTGTTTTCCCCTGGAGAGGATGGTAGCTCGTTCAAGAGCAAGAAATGATCAGTATCTCAAGTCAGCTACAGTGCTGTCAGAGACGGAATAAAAGATAACAAATGGTCCTCTAGTTCTCTTGATGGGCTATTTTGATTACTACTGTAAAATTCCAGAGTTATTCCCCCTTTTGGAGAGAGAGTGTGGCATGATACTTTTCTAAGAAACCGTGGCCCAATAAATGAACAGGGGCAGACTAACTACAGAGGAAATGGGTGAGCGCCTCTCAAAAGGCCTAGCCAGAAGGGAATAGGTACAGACACAGGAACCTCCGAAGTCTGCTAGAGACCCCCACTAGCTGAACTGCTCTAGTTCTCCGAGGCAGGGGCAGCTTTACAGCAGTGGGTTAAACACGAGAATGTAGCTCTGGCGTCAATGACAGATTCACTCTCAAACCGGAAAATAGTTTCCCCAAGCTGATTGAGAGGGAGGACTGAGAAGAGCCCCTAGAGTCTCTCAGACCCCATCACTGGGAATTAGGAAGACATTCGTAAGGTGGCTAAGGGCCGAAGGCACGTGGAGGACTCAGATTTGTTAAGTCTCCGCCACCCCAGATACCCTGGGTTTTTGCAAAAAGAGCAACTAGAGGGACTTTTGTTTTCTTCAGGGAGTGTCATTTGCCAGGATCAAAAATTGAGAATTTTGGTGGTCTTTCTGTAGGTGACTCATCTGGGATGTGAATGAGCTGGTTTGCCATATTAACTCGATCGAGTGGATGGCTTTCCGTCCCATCCTAGTCTCCTAGGCCTTTCAACCAAAAGAGAAAGATCCTGGTTCCATCCATTAGTACACATAGAGTCAAATGCTACCCAGGTGGATTCAACACCTAAAGGTAGACCAGAATGTTCTCAAGAGACGATTTTGTGTTGATTATAATAGTCACGAGCAGGCTCAGCAGGCTTTTGTGTGCAAGCCTGAGTTGTGTTGCCACAGGTCTGCAGACAAAGAAGAGGAGACAGAAGAGAAAAAGAGGCCTCGGGCCATTTTGACTTCTTTTAATTGTTTGCTTCAGTTAATTGAGAAATAGTATTTTACAAAGAGGCAAACTTAGAACCCTGAAAACATCTTGAAGACTTGAGATACCATTTCAAACAGGCATCCCATTCAGGGTTTTTTGTTTGTTTGTTTTAGGAACTGCAGCTTTCTAATTGAATTTTGAGTAAAATAAGTAAGTTTGGGGAGATCAAAAGTCCCATAATGGCCACTGACGCTCTAAATTGCTTTTGGTTAAGTCAGTCTACTGACTAATAAATGTGCATAGTTTTAAAACATAGAACAAGAGTCCCAGTAGGGAGCGGTGCCTCAAAAGCATTTTGATGACTGGGATCTCATTTCTTAGAGGTTTTTCGGAAACAGTGGTTCAGAGGCTGGTGCAGTTCCAGTAGGAACAGCCTGGTGCTGGGCAGGAGCTGAACCAAGGCTGGTGCAGTTCGAGCCAGAATAATCCGACCCACAAAAAAGGCTGGACCGAAGGCCGACGCGCTTCAAACTGGCACAGTTACGGCAGGAACAGTCAGAGTTGTTGGGGTCTTCTCTGGATCCCCATTTGGTCCAACAACTCACCTTAACTTTAAACATAAAATTGCCACTTATTTTACCAGCCAAAAACGGGGTGGTTATTTGGGAATAGCTGAGAATTGCAATCCAGGACAAGCAAGCTTCAGCAAAACCACAGCAAGTCGAGAGAACAAAGGTGAGGAATGCTCTTTAAAAAAATTATTTGACAGAGATCACAAGCAGAGCAGCAGGCAGAGAGAGAGGGGGAAGCAGGCTCCCCGCCGAGCAGAGAGCCCGATGCGGGGCTCAATCCCAGGACCCTGGGATCACGACCTGAGCCAAAGGCAGACTCTTGACAACTGAGCCACCCAGGCACCCAATATGGTATGTTTTCATTTTAAAGTCTCTCCCAGCTTCCTTTCAAGTTCCTTTCACACTTGGCTCGTTTTAGAACTATGTTAGAATTGTGTTATATCAAATATTTGGAATTTTCCTTAGCTTTCTTGTAATTTATTTTTTTTTAAATATTGGTTTAAAGGTTTTAATTATTTGAGAGAGAGAGAATGAGCAGTAGGGAGGGGCAGAGGGAGAGAGTGAAAGAGAAGCAGACTCCCGACTCAGCAGGAAGCCCGATACAGGGCTCGATCCCAGGACCCAGAGATCATGACCTGAGCTGAAGGCAGAGGCTTAATGGACTGAGCCACCCAGGTGCCCCTCTTGTAACTTATTTCTAATTTAATTTAATTGTATTCAGAGTACATACTTTATGACTTGAGGTATTGACATTTGGGACGCCTGTAGGCTTTGCAGCAGCTAGATGTTTTGGCCGTGACAAACCAGAGCCATTTCAGGGTTTACTCCATAGTCACGACACTGTCAGGGGTCAGACTCAGTTACCCGTGTTTTGTGCCCAGCATTTCCCTATTCTGCCTGCCTCGGAAAGAATAACCCTGTGCTTCGAACCCAGAGTGTCTCTCATGGACCCCAGGGCTCAGCTAAGCGCACAGCCACGAGCATCGCCCACTCCTCTTGAGAGGAAGTGAAAGAGGTTAGAGTCCTCAGCAGGCAACTTGCTTTCCTAAAGAATATAAGAACTATACAAGCCGGGGCACCCGGGTGGCTCAGTCATTAGGCATCTTCCTTCGGCTCAGGTCATGATCTCGGGGTCTAGGGATCGAGACCCACATCAGGCTCCCTGCTCAGTGGTGAGCCTGCTTCCCCCTATCTCTCAGCCTGCCGTTCTGCCTACTTGTGATATCTCTGTGTCAAATAAATAAACAAAATCTTAAAAAAAAAAAAAGAATTTATTTGACAGAGATCAGAAGTTTTGATCTCTGAGCAGGGAGCCCGATGTGGGTCTTGATCCCAGGACCCCGAGATCATGACCTGAGCTGAAGGCAGATGCTTAATGACTGAGCCACCCAGGCGCCCCCGATGCTTTTTTTTAAACTAAAGGTCACATCGATTATTTCATGCGGCTTTGAAATTAGCCGCAAAGGCGATCCAGAGGACAAGCTGGTAAGAGCAGCATCTTGAGAATAAGTCTATGGTGGTAACTGTGAAACCCGCACAGTGGTTTGCCTGTGAAAGTTCCAGGCACTTTACAACACGCCACCAAAACTTGCATAAGCTTAAGCAATGAGAGTTCTTCATGTGCGTTTTCCTGGGTTTATTGGGTACTTTACTCAGCTTTGTGTTTTATTGTGTTTGTGGTAGCTGTAATCTGACACCTATAAACTTGCGATGTAGACCTAGAAACACCTGACTGCTCAGGAGTAAACAACCTAAGAAACCCCAGAAGAGGAGAGGAGGAGGGCTCGCCTGGGGTGGCTCATGCTAGTGATTATCCCCACCCCTTGAGGGAAATGCAAATCACCTGAACAATGGCAAATAATCCACCCTCGGTCCACCGTCCCTGAAGCTGATTCAGTGCCTGCTGAACCCTCCAGGAGAGCCGGTAACCGCCCCCGACTCCGCCCCTGCCCTCTTTCTGCCCTGGTTCCTCAGCAGGCATTTCCAGGTTTAAGTTTTCCGCCACTGCAGCTTGGGCTGATTTGCTCCCATCATGTGTCCTTGAGTGTTTACATTCAGTATTCAAACCTGTTTGAGTCTCCACACTGACCGAAGGAGGTGTGCACCCAGCTCCCGGTTCCGACCACCATCACTGCATCATCAAACCCGCAGGGACCGGGCTAGGATGGGGGGCAGGGGTGGTGGTTCTCTCCCATCCAGGTTGAAACCACCTTGTCACGCTCAGTCCATGGAGCTTGTTGGATTGCACGCGTGTATCCACACACCAGGATTTTGGGTGCCCCTATGTCGTGCCTGTCTCAGAAGTCTCCCTGCAGTATTTGCGCGTTTGTGTCCTCATACCTGCTAGGGCGCGTCAGCACCTCCCTCTGTCCTCACAAGCCCCTGGCGGGAGCTGGATGTACGGTTGCGCGTCCCACGTCTATTGTGCATCTTTTCTGGCCATGGACGTGGTGTAACGCACGTGTGCGCATAGTCTTGTTGCGGGGCATCCGCATGCCTCAGTTGTCACAAAGTGTCCCCAGGATGTGTGGTGTGTCATCATCTCCATGATCTCCTTGCACAGCTGTCCGCCTGGAGTAGACCTGAATTACCCAGCCCCCGGCGTGAAGAAATACGGGGAAAGGTGTGTAGGTGTAAAAGCAAACTAAGAAGGAAAAGGGAGTTCTCTGTGGTACAACAAAGGAGACTTTTCCTGCGATCTTTCCTTAGAGCCTTTCCTTGACAAACAAGCACCAAGAGGAACGGGGACTGTGCCTCCAAGACCAGAGTGGCGGGAGGCAGCTGGGTGGTAACGTCCCGTGTTCGGCAGGAAACAACCGCGCTCCGTAGTTTGTGGTTGGGAGGTGTGCGATCGGAGCTTCTCGCTGCGGGGAGACGCGGTCCGCGGTGGGGCGGGAGGAGCTCGGACGTCCCGGCCGCGGGCGGTGCGCCCTCCCCGGCCGGCGGTGCAGAGCCGTCCCGCTGACCTTCGCGCCGGTTGTCGGGCGCCACCCAGTGGCCGCTCTTGTACGTCCCCCCCCGGAGCTCCGGCGAAACCGACGAGGGAGGGGATTTGGCCCCGGTGCCCGGCGCCGAGTTCCAGGAGGCCGTCGGCGCCGGCGGGATCGTCCCGCTCTCGCCCGCGCGTCGCGGCCCACCATTCGCGGGAGATTGGATGCGCAGGTCCGTGGGGTGGTGGGCGGAGGCGCCTGCGGGGCGAACTCGGGAGAACTCGGGAGGCCGCCCAGCGTTCCTGCGCCCGCGGGAGCGGACTGTGACGTTGCGGGGTCGCGGGAGAGGATGCCCCGCGCCCAGACGCCGGCGGCTCCGGAGGGGGAGACCGGCCCGGAACGTGCTGGGGGCGGGCTACGGCGCCGAAGGCCGGGCTGCGGCTCCGCGTGGGCCCCGGTGGCCGGAGGCTCTCCCCGCGGGAAGTTCTTCCAAGTCCCGACGGGTGGGCGGGGTGGGCCGGCCTCGGCTCGCGCCGGTGCGCGTTCCCGCCTGGGTTTCTGTCGTTGCCGCCGTTTTCCGAATTGTTGGCTTAGTTAGAAGACTGGCGCGGAACGCATGGTTGGGACGTGTCCGGGGCCTGCCCGGTTTCGCGCGGGGCCGGTGGTGCCTCCACGGCTTTTCCGAGTCCCTGTTCTGGAGCTGAGGGCGGGCGGCCTCCTGCGAAGGAAGGGGCGTGGGGCGTCCGCCTTCCTGGTCGGAGGGTCTCCGTGGAGCCGACGCTCCGCTCCGGAGACACGGGTGGATGGGCCCCTCTCTGCATGGGAAGGGGGGACGGGGGTGTCTAGCCTCCGCCGCACTCGGTCTTCATCGACGGGGGCGTTTCCGCGTCCCCCCAGCGCCCGGCTTCTACGGGGAGGGGTGGGTTTCCGCGTCTCTCCGGCACCCGGCGTCCTCCGAGGGCCGCGTCCTCGGCGCTGCTGGAGTCCGCCGGGTCCCGCAGAAGCTCCAGCTCTGAAAGGGGAGTCGCGCTGGGACCGGGAGCCGAGCCCCACTTCCGAGAGCCCCTCCCAGCCTGCGGCAGCGCCGTCCCCGAGCGTAAAGCGGTTTTCTCGCGTGGCGCGGACCCTTGTGGCCGCGGAGCCGGGTGAGGAGCCTGGGCAGCCCGCGGAAGCCGCTACGTCTCGGAGCGCGCGTGGGAGCGCTGAGCGGGAGACCGAGTGCTCTTGTCTGGGCTGTTCGCGCGGGTTGTCCGTGGCCTTGGATACGGGGGTGTGGCGTCTTTGTGTCGCAGGGAGCGGCGGTCACAAGCCTGCTCGGCCCCTCAGCGTGTTGGGTGCTAGGGCGGATGGGGAGCAGCGTCTACACGAGCGGCCGTTCATGGGGGCGCCCACGGGGCGGGTTCCCGTCAGGGCCGTTGAGCCGGTCGCTGGGCTGAGCGTGCTCTTCGCCCCGGGCCCAGCTCGAGGCCAACGGGAGGCGAGTGTTCGCGGCTCGCCTCGGGGCACTGCTCTCCCCCTCTCCCCCGCTGGGCGAGTGCGGGGCCGGGCTGCCTCGCTCTGTCGCGGGGACCCGCTGGGGCCGGGGTCTCCAGCCTAGCGGGTGTTTTTTTGCCGGCAGTGATCTTGGCGCTCCCCGGTCCACCGCACGTGCCTGTAACCATGGGCCCCGGAACCCCCTCCCGGATGCGTGTGCGGGAGCCTGTGCCCGCGTGGGGAGGGCGCCGCGCCTGGCCGCGTGCGGAGCTTGCACAGGTATAGCCGGTTAACGGTGGCGGCGGTGCGAGGGGCGTGTTGGGCGGTTTTCACGGTTGTGGGGCTGGGCCGTGGGGGTGGGGGTGGGGGTGGGGGTGGCCGTGGGGGTGGGGGTGGGGGTGGCCGTGGGGGTGGGGGTGGGGGTGGCCGTGGGGGTGGCGGTGGGGGTGGCCGTGGGGGTGGCGGTGGGGGTGGCCGTGGGGGTGGCCGTGGGGGTGGCGGTGGGGGTGGCGGTGGGGGTGGGCCGTGGGGGTGGCGGTGGGGGTGGCCGTGGGGGTGGCCGTGGGGGTGGCGGTGGGGGTGGGCCGTGGGGGTGGCGGTGGGGGTGGGCCGTGGGGGTGGGCCGTGGGGGTGGCCGTGGGGGTGGGCCGTGGGGGTGGCCGTGGGGGTGGGCCGTGGGGGTGGCCGTGGGGGTGGGCCGTGGGGGTGGCCGTGGGGGTGGGCCGTGGGGGTGGCCGTGGGGGTGGGCGGTGGGGGTGGGGGTGGGCCGTGGGGGTGGGGGGTGGGGGGTGGGGGGTGGGGGTGGGGGGTGGGGGGTGGGGGTGGGGGGTGGGGGGTGGGGGTGGCCGTGGGGGTGGGGGGTGGGGGGTGGGGGGTGGGGGGTGGGGGTGGCCGTGGGGGTGGGGGTGGGGGGTGGGGGTGGGGGTGGCCGTGGGGGTGGGGGTGGGGGGTGGGGGTGGGGGTGGGGGGTGGGGGTGGGGGGTGGGGGTGGGGGTGGGGGGTGGGGGTGGGGGGTGGCCGTGGGGGTGGGGGGTGGGGGTGGGGGGTGGCCGTGGGGGTGGGGGTGGCCGTGGGGGGTGGGGGTGGCCGTGGGCCGTGGGGGTGGGCGGTGGGGGTGGCCGTGGGGGTGGGCGGTGGGGGTGGCCGTGGGGGTGGGCCGTGGGGGTGGGGGTGGGCCGTGGGGGTGGGGGGTGGGGGGTGGGGGTGGCCGTGGGGGTGGGGGGGGGTGGGGGGTGGGGGTGGGGGGGGGTGGGGGGTGGGGGGTGGGGGTGGGGGGGGTGGGGGGTGGGGGGGGGTGGGGGGTGAGGAGCGCGGTGAGGAGCCCTGAAGCGGCGCGGTTTCCCAGACGGGCCGTGTGCTGGCGGGCATCTTGGGGTCCGCAGCCCGCGTGGTTGGGTCTCCCGGGCCCTGATTTGTGGTCCGAGAGCGGGCCAGTTGTCACCGGACGTCGTTGCCATCCCTGCTGCTGCTCCCTTCGCGTGCTGCGTCGCCGCTTGGGCCACACCGTGGGGGGGAGAGGCCGCTTTTCGGCGTGGAGCCTCTGGGGCCGAGCAGCGCCGTTCCCGTTGGGGAACCGCGTCTTTGCTTCCCAGGCGCAGGGCAGGGTCTTTCAGGACGGCCCGGCAGGGGTGCGCGTGCGAGTCTTGTTTTTGGTGCCCTCGGGGGTCCGTCTCCAGCGCCCCTGCGCCGTGGTGGGGTCTCTCGGCCGTTCCTGGGCCCCGACCCGCCGGGCGGCTGGCGACCACGGGGACCTGCCTCGTTGGGGTGCTTCCCGGACGCGGTCCCGCAGGAGCAGGGGCATCGAGGGTGCCGAGGCCGGTGCGTGTCCCAGGCGTCCAAGCCCGCTCCCGTGTCCGCGGGGGAGGCCTGAGCGCACGGTTTTCCGGCTCTGGGCCCACAGGCGCGTTTCTCCCGATCGCCGCTGACTCGCCCCCGTGCGGCGCGCCTGGAACCGCAGCGGCTGCGAGACTGCGTGTCCGGGCGTGCGCGGGGCTGCAGGGCAGTGCCCAGAGCGCTTGGTCGTTTCTGTGTCTGGAGACGTGCGGGGTCTCCGAAGGCCAGTTGGGTGTTGTGGGTACCCGAGGTGCCCCCTGTTTCCTAGGGGGCTTTCAGGACCCGAGACTCTGGAAGGCGCTGGGGGCTGAGCTACCGGGAGACGCTGGCCGGAGGCCCCGTGTCCGCCCCACGCTCTCGCTCTCCGCCCTTGCTGCGCCGTGGGGCCGCGCTCCAGGACCTCGCCTCTGGTCCGCGCTGTGGCTCCGAAGGCGGCCGTGTGTGTGGGCGGGGATGTGTCCTCCGCCGCACCCGACGGAGAGAGGCCGGTGCGCGGGTCGGGTCGTGCCTGCCAGTTCCTGAGCCGGGCACGTGCCGCTCCCAGGGGAGGCGGATGTCCCCTCCCCGCACACCGGGTCAGCGGACGAGGAAGAGCCCGCAGGCCGGTTCCTGTGCAGGCTTCTCCCCGGGAGCGCGCCCCGTAGACCAGCGCCTGCCGGCTCAGCCCCCCCACAGCCCTGGCGTGGGCTCCTGCGGTGATGGTGCCTCATGACCGCCCTTGGGTGCGGTAAGAGGGGCTCCGTGCCCCCGGAAACGCACATTGTGCCCTGGCACCTCTGGAGTCTGTGCTCCCGTGAGGTGGTTAAGGGCCCCCACACTCATCTTCCGTGCCCCTGTGACAAGATTGTCCCCACTCCAGGTGTGTGTGGTGGTGCCTCTGTTGGGGTTCTGGGGTTCTCTTGCACCCCCCACAGCGGTTGGTCCTTAGCTACCTGGCCCTGGCTGGCTCTCGCACTACCCCTGACCTCCTAGCCTTTGTGCCCGTGTGTCCCACCCTTGTCCAGGACTCTCCATGTGGACGCTGCAGCCCTGGCCCCAGCTGTTCTTGGGGGTGGGTCTGGGACTTAGGGGTCTCCTGCTGAGATGTGGACACTGGTGCCCACATCTCATTTGCTTTTTGCTGTGAGAAGTAAACGTCTGTGTGGGCCCTTGGGCTTTTTCTGGAGATCAGAAGTGTGCCCGTGAAACAAACCGACCACCACCCCGACCCCATCAGGTAGAGAAGCTGACAATGAGTTGCTTTTAGGGGTGTCAGGGGTAGCCTGATTGGCTTTTATCAGCCCCAGTCTTGGTTTTTGCCTGGAGGTGCTGATCGGGCTTGAATGGTGGGTGAGTTGACATCAGAAAATTTTCAAAAGTTGAAAGTGCATGTGCCCCATCTGTGGGGTGTGGGGGACTGTTTCCATTTTAGTGGGGAATTTTTTTTTTTTAAAGGTCCATTATTCAGCAATCTGTTGTGGAGCACTCCCTGCCGTTCACATTAACTAGAAAGGCTTCCCCCCAGGGTTCTTCTGAAATGGATCCAAGGAGTTTTAACTCAAACCTTCGGTTGCCGAGCTGGAAATTGGTAAATACTAGAAAACCTTAAAGGGAAGGGTAGCCGTGTTGTGATGAAGACAACTGAAAACAGCCACTGGTTTATTTTTATTGCACAGAGTTCCAACACTTTCCCCTCCTTCATTAGCACTCGGAGAGCTAACAGGTAGCAGAGTGAGTGACTTGGTAGGTAGGGAAATGCATAATTTAAGCACAGTGACATACACAACACACCTACTTTTTTTAAACACGTGAATAAATGTGACCAGCACATTAGAGCACAAGCTTGCTCTGCCAGGTGTGTAGCAAGACGTTCGATGAGAGGGTTTGTATGGTCACAGTAAGCTGTTCCGTGACAGCCCTTGTTTTGAGGGGGAAGGATGAACAGTGTGTCATCTCAGCAGGTTTATTTAAAAAGTCCCCTATTTCAATGCTGACTGTCCTACCTTAAGAAGCCAAGTTAAGAGCAGGAACATTAATATTTCCACAGACATTACAAGATGAAAATACTGGGACACGTGGGTGGCTCCGTCTTTATGCATCTGCCTTGACTGTGGGGTCCTGGGCCTGAGGCCCGTGGTGGGAAGCCTGCTTCTGCCTTTCCCACCCCCACTTCCTCCTCCTCCTCTCTGTCAAAAGAGAAGACAAAATTACTTGGGCTGTTACATCTTTGTGTAGTGCATACTGCGGTCATCAGCGATGTGATGCTAAGTACACTGCAGGCCCAGTAGGAATGTGGCCTGCAGTTCCCTATAGGTCCCAAAAGTCACATTCCTCTCCCTTCAGGTGGCTGGGCTCTAGTTCTGCTTTTAAAAGTGGAGCAGCGGGCTCTAAGGGGCCTGAATTTCTTCAAAAACCTTCTGGTATCACAGCCCCCAGTCTGCTGTGCTGGGAGGGGTTCGGAGTCAGGGAGACCAGTATACCGACTCGGGGTATTATGTGTCCTCTACTATGAAAACAAGAGGCTGATCCAAAAAAACACAACTGTCCGCTCAGGGACACAGACCCCACAGAAGACCCCATTTTGGATTAGAACATCAGTCACTTATGCTAGAGAGACATTCAGTACCATGACACCATCTACCCCCGCTCATGCCTACAAAGTTGGGGCGGGTGAGGAAGAGCGTCACTGCCCAGGGCGCTGCACGCTGCCTTGCTAAACAGCCCACCAGCCCGGCTCATTCTCCACCTCCGTGGTAAGGCCCTTCTCCCGGGTGAACTTTGTGGTGGTGCATGAGGTTGGCCCTCCGGCCGAAGGCTCTGCCACATTCGGTGCACTGGTAAGGGCGGGCTGGGCTGTGCACTTGCTGGTGGCGCATGGGAGCAGACTTGTGGCTGAAGACTTGGCCACAGCTGCCACACTCACAAGGACTCTCCGCGGTGTGAACTCTGCAGCACTGAGTGAGTTGTGTGCTCTGGCTAGAGAACTGTCCGCCTGCGGTATGAACTCTCTGGTGTTGAGTGAGGCCAAAACTTTGGCTGAAGAGTTTTCCACAGTCGCTGCACTTGTAAGGTCTTACTCCGCTGTGAACTCTCTGGTGCTTGATGAGGGTGGAGCTTTGACTGAAGAGTTTCCCGCAGTCGCTACATTCATAAGGCTTTTCTCCAGTGTGAATTCTCTGGTGCTTGATGAGGCTGGGACTCTGGTTGAAGAATTTCCCACACTCACTGCACTCGTAAGGCCTTGTTCCCGTGTGCACTCTCCGGTGTTTAATTAGGTTGGAGTTGGAGGTGAAGAATTTTCCACACTCCCCACATTTGTAAGGCCGTGCCCCGGTGTGAATTCTCTCGTGTTCACTAAGGCTGGAGCTCTGGCTGAAGAACTTCCCACAGCGGCCGCATTCGTAAGGCCTCTCTCCCGTGTGAATCCTCTGGTGGCGCACCAGCGTGGGTTTGTTACTGAAGGCTTTGCCGCACTCGCTGCACTCATAAGGCCGCTCCCCGGTGTGCACTCTGCGGTGCTGGACAAGTATGTGTTTGTAGCTGAAGGTTTTCCCACACTCGGCGCACTCATAAGGCCGCTCTCCGGTGTGCACCCTCCGGTGCTGGGCAAGTCTGTATTTGCGACAGAAGCCTTTCCCGCAGTCACTGCACTGGTAGTGCTTTTGTCCGCTGTCAAAAGGCTCCGTGCAGCCGGTGGCCTTAGGGGGTGTCTCCCGGCCGTGAAGGAGCTGGTGCTGGAGAAGGTCCGAGCCAGCAGGCAGGGGCTTCCCTGACGTGGGGGTGGCACAGCTTTGCACGTTCCTTCTGAGGGGCTGCCCCCCACTGTGCTGCTGCGGACGCTGGTGAACGTCCCCCTGCGTCCCACAGGGGGTCTGGCCAGGGTTCGTGCCCAGGCTCTCAGGTGGCTGCAAATCACCTTCTGAGTCCAGGCCACAGTCCTGGGCGTAGGCCTCCTGTGACCCTCCTGTAGACACGTTCTGCTCAGAGGGTGCCGCTGCCTCCAGTGCTCCCTGGCCACCACCTGGAAGCAGAGAACAGTGAGGAGCTCTGCGAGGAGGAAGCCAGCCCACCCCAAATGTGCGTCTGACAGTGGAACGGGTAACACCAGGGGAGCAGGGCAGGGAGGAGGTAGTTTGAAGGACAGGGCTGCGTCACAGGGAGGCCTCACCAAGGCCAAGACACACGGCTGGGGTGTACCATGGGGAGGAGGGGCCGTGTCCACAACTCCCTTCCGTGGAAAGGTGTTCTTGCCAGAGCCTTGCACACCGGTGCTCCAGCATTACTGAAGGGTTCGGTGGTACATAAGCCCGCAGGACACATGAAATGTAGGCCGGTGCTGCAGAGCCCCGGGGACGGGGGAGGATCTACTCCCAGGTCTTTTCTAAGAGGAAATGTCAAGAAAGGGGAGGAGCCTCTGACCTTGGCACCAACAGTGTTGAGCCCAGGACATGACATATTCCTGGTAGGATTCCCAGCTACAGATCACATCCTCCCCCATCTGGAATCATGTCCACTTTGTCATGTATGCGGTGCTCTCCCAGCTCCAGATGGACAACATGGGATCTAGAAGAGGCAGGCCTTTAAGGGAAAGGCAGGACTGGTCCAAGGCAACCAACCCCAAAACCACGTCAGGAAACAAAAGTACCATGGAAACCTTTCCTCAAAGAGCTTCAGACCAGGGGGTGTGGGAGCAATTTGTGAGAGGAGGTGCAGTATGTGGGCCCCAGCCTCAGCCCCGGGGCCTTACCCAGTGAGGCAACAAGTGCAAAGACCTCCAGCATCACATCGCGGTACAAGTGTCTCTGAGCCTTGTTAAGAAACCTCCACTCCTCCTGGGAGAAGTACACAGCCACGTCCTCGAAGGTCACAGAGCTCTGTGAGGAGGAACGATAGTTATAACCAGACACAGTCTCTCTCCGCCCACATTCACTCCCTTCCCTGCTCATTATCTGCCCTAGTTCTCCAGCCTAAGCACTGGTCCCCGGAGGAACAGAGAGGCAGGACCCCCATGCCTCTCCTGCAAGACAGCCAAGGCTCCCCGGGGTCTTGCCTCCCACACATAACCATGCTGGGCCCAGCATTTTCTCAGACTCCTACTCACCGGATCTGGCACCTCCATGGTACATTCGATCCCCACCACTACTTGGCCCATAAAAGTGACTTTTTTTTTTTTTTAAATACCCTATTTATCCATTTGACAGAGAGAGGGAACAGGCTCCCCACTTGAGCAGAGAGCCCGACGTGGGGCTTGAGATCATGACCAGAGCCACTGACTCTTGTCAGTGGGTGGCATCTAGGAAGGTCCTGCCAGGTGCAATAATAGATGCCAACCTCCCATGGCCCCACGCAGAAGGGGCTTCTCCACCTGACCTCGTTCCTGGCTTAGACCACACGCAGATCTCACCCAGATCTCAATAACCTTGGTCACACTCCGCCTCTATATTGCACATTTTGTGCCTCTGTGCCACTGTGCCAGGTATGTATGTCCTAACAACACTTCATGTGAGCTGATCTTAAGATCCCGAGAGAACCACCACAAAAACCTGGTTGAGTGAGTACACAGAAGGATGATTAAGCACCAGTGTGACTTTACCAACTCACCTCCATTACTGCTCTGGTATTCATGCCCATGAAAATCTGGTTACCTGCGGGACGTTCCCCTCCCCCTACCTCCCTCTGCCCAGCTGTCCATTTGTCCCCCATACTTGGGAGTCTCTGAATTATCTGAGACTCAACATGGCCAAAACCTAATTCCTTGATATTCTCACCAAAAATATGGAGTCATCTGTGACCTGGACAGCCCTACTTTAAAAAACAAATCCAGGGGTGCCTGGGTGGCTCAGTGGGTTAAAGCCTGTGCCTTCAGCTCAGGTCATGATCTCAGGATCCTGGGATCGAGCCCCACATTGGGCTCTCTGCTCAGCAGGGAGCCTGCTTCCTCCTCTCTCTCTGCCTGCCTGCCTACTTGTGACCTCTGTCAAATAAATAAAATTAAAAAAAAAAACCATAAAAAAAACCCCCACAAATCCAGGGGCACCTGGGTAACTCAGCCAATTAGGCATCTGCCTTCAGCAAAGGTCAAGATCCACGAGTCCCAGGATCGAGCACAGCAGCAGGCTCCCTGCTCAAGGGGGAGTCTGCTTCTCCCTTTGACCCTGCCCTTTGTGGGGTGTACACTCGCTCTCTCACAAATAAATCTTTGAACAAATCCAGGGGCACGTGGGTGGCTTAGTCAGTTAGGCACCGGCCTTCAGCTCAGGTCATGATCTCAGGGTCCTGGGATCAGTGAAGTCTATTTCTCCCCCTCCTTGTGTGTTCTCTCATTCTCTCAAATCTTAAGAAGACCCCCAAAAGACAAATCCAGAAGCCAAAAGTTTCTCCTACTTCCAAATCTACCACTTTCCCCAGCTACTAATACTGATCTAGACTACTGTACCAGCCTTAGTAATGATCTTTCCCGGGCTGTGGCATATTCTAGCACCAAGGGCAGCTTCCAAAGACCTGAGCCAGATTTGATCTCCTCTGCTCCAGAATTGTGTGGCTGCTACCATGACTCGCAGACCAGAACCCTGACTCGGCTCCTTGCCCTCTGTTCTCAGCAGACATAACAGCGACCGATGAGACCTAGAACACTCCCGTCAATACTGAAACCTGACACCTTTCACATCTCACCCCGCTGCTTGCCAAAAGTGGGACTCTCTCTCCATATAACCTCCGACGCGGGCTTAAGGGCTTATTTAGAGCCTCTAGACACCAAAGGCAGGACGAGTGGCAGCAAGAGTTCCAGGACACCTGACACTCACCAGTGCAGGGTCCGTAAGTGCGTCTGCTGAAAGCAGAAGCTGCAGGAAGGGCAGGGCCATATCAGTTTAATTCCCATCAGGGACACAGGCAATATGAAACACTTAATAATTTCAGGAAAAGACGAAAGCTGAAGGGGATAAAGAAAGTATTTATAACAGAAAGTAGAATGTATTATGGTTATGCCAAAAGCATTTGTGCATTCTCAGGCATGTCCTTCCAAAGTGGGAAAAGGGAGTACAGAGCCTGTCAGGGTTGTGTTGTGTTTGAGTAACATCCCTTAGGTGAATGAGCAGCAATAAGGGATAAGGTAAGTCCATGTTTATGTGTGGGTGGGCTTCTGACCCTTCTGTTGTATTCCTTATGATTCTGATTCTTCTTGTGCCAAAAATGCGTTCCTTTCTTCCTATACTTTCTGGTTGGCCCTAATAACTGTTTAGATATGTGACTCCTTAATCTTCTTTTCCAAGTTTTTCAATAAATGTGCAGAAAAATATTGCAACTATATTCTCCCCCAGAGCAGACAACGAAACCAAACTCCTAGAGTCTGGATTGTGCCTCAAAACTAATCTCTCCGCAGAGGTTGTTGCCGGGGCTCCAGCAAAGGCGCTTTGGCCTCCTGCAGTTCAGCGCAGCTGCATTTCTGTTTCAGCTTCAGAGAAAGGAAACAACCTAGGACCTAACCTTTGCTCCATCATTATGTAAAGTTCTTTACTTTGAGGCATTACTTTCTATTCTTACAATGATTAAACTTCTGCCTATGTTAGCAAAGTAGCTTACCTGAAGTATCCTATCATCGTTTTCTCTTGTAGTGGTACCAGAGGATGATGAAGGAATATAACCACTTAAAAAGCAAAAATCTTGTGGGTGTAGAGTATAAAAATTTATGGTAATTTTAAGTGTGTGTTCACAAAGATAAAATTAGTAACATGGCACAAAGATTGATCAGGAAGTGAAAACAGTTAAGTACAGTAATTTTAATAAATCTAAATCACAACTTAAGAAAACTGCAACATTATACACAAAGAATCTAAAAAAAAAAAAAAAGCCAAAGAAAATATACATAAAGGGTAAAATTAAGGGGAAAGACAAATCTTGACAATATTCATAAGAAGGAGTACCCAAAACAATGTGGAGAAAAGATATCATAACAAACTGGAGCCAGAAAATTGAAACCCAACACTACTAAAAGATTCACAACAACCAAAGCCAAAACCTTTACTTAATACATGTTATTAAAGGATGCCAGGGGGCACCTGTGTGGCTCAATCCATTAAGCGTCTGACTCTTGGTTTCAGCTCAGGTCATGATGTCAGGGCTGTGATACCAGTCCCATGTGAGGCTGCTTGGGATTCTTCCCCTCTCTCCCTCCTAGGCCCCTCTCCCCCCACTTCACACTCTCTAAAACAAGTAAGTAAATAAATACATAAATCTTTTTAACAAAGGATGCCAGAATGGGAGAAAATATTCAAAGAAAAAAAAAAAAGAGGCAACAAAGCAGGAACAACCTGTATTTCATCATAAAAATGCATGCTTTGGGGAGCCTGGGTGGCTCAGTGGGTTAAAGCCTCTGCCTTCAGCTCAGGTCATGATCCCAGGGTCCTGGCATCCAGCCCCACATCGGGCTCTCTGCTCAGTGGGGAGCCTGCTTCCCCCTCTCTCTCTGCCGGCTTCTCTGCCTACTTGTGATCTTTGTCTGTCAAGTAAAATAAAATCTTTTTTAAAAATGCATGCTTTGTGTTACTGCAAATATAAAAGGTTTATAAAGTTTTGCTAAAATACCTGAGTATGTCAAGTATTTTAGAACATACGAAGTTTGGGGCACCTGGGTGGCTCAGTGAGTTAAACCTCTGCCTTCAGCTCAGGTCATGATCTCAGGGTCCTGGGATCGAGCCCCACATCAGGCACTCTACTCAGTGGGGAGCCTGCTTCCTCCTTTCTCTCTGCCTGCCTCTCTGCCTACTTGTGGTCTCTCTCTGTCAAATTAATAAAATCTTAAAAAATTTTAAGAAAAAAAGAACATACGAAGTTCTTTCTAAAGTGACAAGGTTATATAAGTAAGCATAAACATTAAACATCACTTTAGCATATAATTGTTCCAAAAAACTGGCACAGAATTAGATGGAAAAAACTAGAGCTCAAAGTGGGGCACCCATGGGTCTTGATGCCTCAGTGGTGGTACAGAGCATTAAAACAGCAGCTTATAAAGTGCTCTGTGAGGGAAAAGTTTAAGGAGAGTAGGAATTAATTAATTTATAAAAGATTTTATTTATTTATTTGACAGACAAATCACAAGTAGGCAGAGAGGCAGGCAGAGAGAGGGGGGAAGCAGGCTCCCTGCCGAGCAGACAGCCCAATGCGGGGCTCGATCCCAGGACCCTGAGATCATGACCTGAGCCAAAGGCAGAGGCTTAACCCACTGAGCTACCCAGGCGCCCCTCTAATGAGTTAATAAAAGAACAGATTTTTCAAACCGAAAGCATCGCAGTAAAGAATCCCAGTATGTTACAATAAAGGGCTCCTGCTGTCACAGAAACTGAAATGACAAGCCACAGATTTGAGCAAAAATTACACAAATTCTTGAACCCTCCGTACTTGTTACAATAAATTATCTAAAATCTTACTATCTAACAAATTGAAATCGTGTATGTGAACAGTTCCAGCAAGCACTTTTTAAAAATGCAAATGTCATGGTAATCATCAAAGCAAAACTCCGCAAGGCTGGCCCCAGAAGCGGCCGCTGCGCGGTGCCCACAGAACGGTGGAGACTCGTGGACACTGTGAGCGGCTGCAGGGATGCAGACTCGAAACATCTCGAAAGCCAGTTTCGCGAGATCCTGTGAATTGGCACGTGGACTCCCTGCGGGAATCCAGCCTTCCCAGGAGCGCCGGACCGCGGTGCGCTCGCCGACGGGCACGCGCGGCCGGAGCAGGGCTGCGCTCGCCCGCGGTCACAGCACACAACGGCCGGAGAAACCGGCAGACGCAGGAGCCGGAGGACACCGTACTCCTGTGGCGCGACGCACGGCGGCCCTTTCGGAGCGTTTCCAGACGCACGGACACTACTCCACCTCCACGACGGCCACAGCTGCTTCCGGGAAACGCGCCGACGGGGACCCACACAGCGGGCTCAGGGCGCTCCCCGGCAGCGAGCGGCCAGGCCGGCAGCGCGGCCCTCGGCCCCACCGCCCGCTCCCGCCCGCGAGCTCAGCGGCCGAGCGGCCCGCACCGCAGCGCTCTCGCGACCGCCGGGCCGACGCAACGGGCAGGCGCGGTAAAACCCACCGGCCGGCTCTTCACGGGGCGCAGCGACGACGCCAGTGACTGCGGCCGGTCACCCGACGGCGCACGGCCAGTCCGCGCAGGTCCCTCAGGCAGGTCTTACCTCAACATCTGGAAGACCAGGCAAACGGCGGCCCCAAGAACAAAAGCACGAAATTCGAACGCAGCCCGGGCTGGGTGAGGGCCCTGAGAAGCGCAGCACTCACCTGGACTGGGACGGCCACGGCGGCGGCGGCAGGGGCGACGCACCTCAGCCCTCAGCCCCCGCGACAGCTACGCTGAGTCTTGGAGCAGCCGGCGCAGCCCGTCTCCCCTCGCGTTACCTCAGGCCCGCCCGGCAAGCCAAGGCTTCCCACCGCAGGACAGAACCGGGTTCACGAGATGTCGCGGAGGCCAACGCCGGAAGGCCCGCCCAGATGCCGTCCTCGGGCCGGAAGTGCCTCTCCTTGAGCCAACACTGGCCCAGTAAAGGGGACGCACAGCGCACTGCCTTCCGGGTAATGTAGTTCTGATGGAGCCGGAGGGTCGCCCAGGGTCTCCATTCCTGACCTCAGGGACATTGTGGGGCGACACCAAGAAAGGCGCTGGGTAGGGATATCTGCAGACTTTGAAGAAGGAGTGGGGCGGGGCTCCAGCTTCTTGGGTCAACACCCAGATTTTCATGGAACGTAGTCTGTGCTGATCACAGAAATGTACTGAGACAGACGTATGATTTCAGACGTTCCCCCAAACTACAAAGGGTCACTCAGACACAAAGTACATCCACCCATAGCTGGGATCTAAAATACGGTCCTACTGCTTTTCAAGTACATGTTCGACTGTAACTTCATCAACTGTAGGGGTTTTTCTGCTGGAAACAAGGTACAGGGGCTCAGTCCGTTAAGTATCTGACTTTGTATCTCGGGGTCCTGGGACTGGCCTGCCTCGGACTCCCAGCTCTGGGTGGGGGGTAATCTGCGTGACCCTCTCTCCCTACCCTCACCTGTGCTCACTCTCAAACAAATCTTACCGCCCCCCCCCCAAAAAAAAGTAGAGCTGGTGATTATATCCAACCTTCACTCCACGTATTACATTTTTCTTAGATTCTAACACCTATCTGAAAAGAGCGGATGACTTTATCACAATGGGGAAAGGGGGCTTATGAGACACAAAAACGGGCTGAGGAAAAACTGGACACCTCACACACAGCTGTAACGTAAAATGGTGGCAACATTACGGAAAACAGTTCCTCAAAAACATGACGCGGGCGCCTGCGTGGCTCAGTTGGTTGAGCGACTGCCTTCAGCTCAGGTCATGATCCGGGACTTCCAGGATCTCGTCCCGCATTGGGCTCCCAGCTCCTTGGGGAGTCCGCTTCTCCCTCTGACCTTCCCCTCTCTCATGCTCTCTCTCACTCATTCTCTCTCAAATAAATAAATAAAATCTTAAAAAAAAAAAATGACCGTATTACCGTATGGTCCAGCAATTCTACTTCTTGGGGGTATATGCAAAAATAATTGGAAAGCCAGGCACTGAAGAAATCTTCTTTGAAAGTAAGGTGTTAGAAGAAATATTTGTACACTCGTGCCCATAGTAGCAATTATTCACAACAGCCAAGAGGCAGAAACAATTCATGGCTTATGAACAGATGAATGGATAGAGAAAATAAATGGATAAAGAAAATGTGCCATACACATACAATGAAATACTGTTCAACCTTAAAGCGGAAGGAAATTCAGATTCACAAACAAGATACAGCATGGATTGGGTTCTGGGATCAAGCCCCATGTCGGGCTCCCTGCTCAGCCAAGAGCCTGCTTCTCCCTCTCCCTGCCACTCTGCCTACTTGTGCACTCTCTCTCTGCCAACTAAGTAAAATTTAAAAAAAAAAAAAAAAAAAACAGCAGGGATGAACCCTGAGGAGGATACTACGCTATATGAAACAGAACAGTGGTTTCAAGGGATCGGGGGCAGGGGAAAATGGCGAGTTGGGTACTGGATTTAAGTTTAACAAGATGAGAAGAGTTACAGATACCCATCGTACAAGGTGAATGTACTTCACATTCCTGAACCATACCCTTAAAAACAAGATAAACTTCATGTGATATGTATTTTAGCAGAACTTTTTAAATTTTTATTTATTTGACAGAGGGAGAGTGAGAGAGGGAACCCAAGCATCGAGAGTGGGAGAGGGAGAAGCAGGTTTCCCTCTGAGCAGGGAGCCCGGTACAAGGCTTGATCCCAGGATCCTGGGATCACGACCTGAGCGGAAGGCAACTGCTTAACAACTAAGCCACCCAGGCATGCCTTTACCACAACTTTTAAAAGAAAATATATATTGTTTTTTTTCCAGTGCTCATTTAGAACACACTTTCAGCTGAACTCTTTCCCCTTCTGCTCTACTCACAAGTTCCCATTCTTCCCCAGATGCTGAATGCGGTGGGAGTCTTGGCTAAAGAATTTCCCACATTCCCTGCATGTATGATGTCCTTACCCAGTGTGAATTCTCTGACGCTTAATGAAAGTGGTTTGTACCTGAACACTCCCCCACGTTAGCTGCACTTGTGAAGTTTCCTCCAGCGTGCATTTTCTGGTGACTGAAGAAGCCAGACTTTCTAACAAAGGCCTTGCTATATGCTGAACTCATAAAATCTCGGCCTGGTACATTTTGATGTTAAGTCCACATTTTTGTGTAAAGAATTCCCCCACATTCTAGGATGCTGAAGGAGGTGGGACTTTCTGATGAAGGCCTTCCCACATTCACGACACAAAGGCCTCTCTCCAATGTGACTTCTCTGCTGTTTAAGGAGACGCGAGTTCTGTGTGAAAGGTTTCCTGCACTCACCGCACTCTTTCTACGCTACAAACTTCCCTGTGGCTACTGAGTGTGGAGTTGTACCTAAGGAGTTTCCCACGTGGGCTGCACTTAAACACCCTTTCTTCACTGGGATTGCTAAAATGGTTACTGAGGAGATGCCTGGGGGCTCAGTCGTTAAACGGCTGCCTTCAGCTCAGATCATGATCTCAGGGTCCTGGGATCGAGTCCCACATCCGGCTCCTTGCTCAGCAGAGAGCCTCCGTCTTGCTCTTACTCTGCCTGCTGCTCTCCCTGCTTGTACTCTCTGTCAAAATAAATGAATCTTTAAAAAAAAGAAAAAAAGAAAGAAGTCTTGATAAAATGTTTACTGAAGTTGTACCTAAAAAATGTCCCATTTCCACTACACTCTAAGGCCCTTTTGCAGTGTGACTTTCTTGGACTCTATAAGCGTGTCCTGTGGCTGAAGGCTTTCCCAGAGCACTGCACTCACAACCATTCTGTCTGATTTCAAAGGCCTCTCCACTCGGTGTCCCTGTGTGGCTCCAACCCACTGTGAGTGGCTGGGGGGCGGGAGGGAGAAAGACTGTGGAGCCCTCTTCATCCTCCCTCCGTGCCAAGGTCTCTCCTAGATACGCTACGTGGTCCAAATGAAGGGCTCCCCTCATTTTCCTTGAGGGAAAGTTTCTATTCTGCTTCTTTTGATGCTGCTGCACTTTCCTCCACAAGTGTGCGGGCCTCGCTCAGGGCGTGTTCCATCACGCTCAGCCCAGCACAAAAGGTCTTTCCAGAGCAAGCTACGTGGCTCCCAGGGCTGGGACTTCTGGGTGGGTGGGCCTGGCTTTGGAGTCCTGACCTGTGACCCTCCTACAGAATCACCTTGCTCCAAAGGGGCCTCCTCATCCTGGGCTCCGTGCCAGCAACCTGTAAGCAGAGAAATGCTGGGAAAGTGCCAGCTGACTTCGGTGGCAGGAGGCGGCCCCCTTGAGGCCACAGGACCGCTGACAGGCGACGGGGACTCGAGACAGGGAGAGGAAGGCCTGCGGTGCGGAGCTCAGCCTGGCACGCCCCCGTGATGGGAGAGCCCTGACTCTGGGGAAGGACACGAGGGGGAGGGACGTGCGGGGAGGAGAGGCGGGCTCCCCAACCTCCTCCTCTGCAGGTGACTTTCAACAAGGCGGGAGCTGCTGGGGACCGCTGAGCACCGGCACAAGACTGGGTCCAGACGCAGAAATGGGTGATTGCAACACAGTGGCTGGTGTTCAGAGACTATCTAAGGATATGTGCAGCCCTCCAAGGAAGCAGCGGAAGGGCAAAGACGGGAGCCCAAAGTCAGAGTGGAAATACTAACGGGAAAGAAAAGGTAAAAATGAGGTGTGGCCGCTGCCCTAGGCATCGCATGATGGTGGACACAGGACAGAAGCTCTGCATGAGGGCCATATTCTTTTGAGCTTCTGATGTTGCAGAAGTGATGTCCCCCCTGTCTGGTACCCGGGGGCCTCCTATTGGTCAATGTGAGAAACCAGCTGGGCCTGGAAGAGGCCAGTCCGGTCCTCGGGGAAAGGCAGGGAAAGGGAGTGGCCAGCACCTCACATCGACAGCCCCCGTTCTAAATTTACAATGCCTCCAGAGGAAGGTCTTTAAAAAACAACCCAGTGGTCCCTACGTGCGGTGACCGCATCGGTGCCTGCAGTCACTGGCACAAGCAGGCCCCAAAGTATGTTAGCAAGAGGGCTGGGAAAGCCTGGGGCGCAGGCGCTCCAAGCACGGACAGAGAGGCACCCGACCAGGGACGGCCGAGGCAACGGCCCTGGCCACACCGGAGGCATTTCTTCGGCCTGCTAACATGCCAGTCCGCACAGAGCCCAGGCGGTACGCCGCACATGCCACCAGCACCCCCTCCGCCCCAGTCCTACATCAGCACACCCAAGTCCCCCCGCACCGGAGAGCAGCTCTCATTGTCACGTATCCCCACCTAACTCCGTGTCGCTTGAGCTCAGCTGCAGAGGCCTGTGTGAGGATGTGACGATCTCATAAGCAATCCTGACCTCCCCTCACCACTGGACCTTCATTCAAAGCCCCAGACAAGCAATGCTTCCGGCTGACCCCGTTTCCCTCAACGACTCTACCAGCCTGAATGAAAGGGTCTCAGCAAAGATCAGGAAACCTTGCTGCATCCACCGAGGGATGATGGGCCCTGTCCTGCCCTGGTGTCCGGCCTTCCCTGCAGAGGCGACTCAGCATCCATCTTAAATCCACTCAGAAGGCTTTATGACCTCCACCCTTCACCTCACAGGCGCACCCCCCCCCAACACCACTAGTCCAGGTGCCCACCTGACACACAGACTTACCCCCTCCTTCCCTTCCCTTGTCCCTGGTGCGCTACCACCGTACTATAAAGATGCCTCCTCTGAAATCAGACCCAGAGCTTTACTGGGGTCCACACCACAAGAACTATTTTGTGGTTGTCGCCAACCTGAACACCTCCACTGGACTCCAAATCTGGGGCTCCAACAGCCAAGTGGACACATCCCACATCCGCTCAAAAGACTCTGGAACACTTCTGATGCAGCCAAGAACGGATTCTTTACATTTCCTCTGAAAATCCCTTCTGGCTGTGATCGTATAGTGGTTAGTACCCTGTGTTGTGAAAATCCCTTCTGGGGCGCCTGGGTGGCTCAGTTGCTAAGCCTCTGCCTTCGGCTCAGGTCCTGATCTCAGGGTCCTGGGATCGAGCCCTGCATCAGGCTCTCTGCTCAGCAGGGAGCCTGCTTCCTCCTCTCTCTCTGCCTGCCTCTCTGCCTACTTGTGATCTTTCTCAAATACATAAATAAATAAATCTTAAAAAAAAAAAAAAAAGAACATCACCATTCCCTACAGAGGGTCACCTAAACCACTGGGGTGAAAATTAGGGTGGGGAGGAGCCTGGGACATCCCCTCCTCGTTGGTGCAGGGTCCGGCAGCATTTCGGCCGCCACCACAGGAGCCCGTGGAAGGAGGGAGGCCGCGCGAAATGGGAACCACGGCAGATCCGACAAGCAGGTCCAGACTGAGCTCCCTGGGACTCAATGCTGCCTCTCACCAGCTGTAGGACTCTGGAAAGACTGACCCTTCCCGAGTGTCAGTGCGCTTATTCCATAAAATGGGAAGGAGACTGTTTTCCGCCTCGTAGGGCCGACACTGATGCCGCACCTACCTAGGACACACTGCGGACGGGCTACCGCTAGCCCACAGCAGCCATGGTTCTGTGCTCTCAGTGCAAGTGAAGTGGTGGGGCTTTAAGAACTTGATCGTGTATTCCTCCCACTTTTTAAGGGTTTAAGAGGATGTGATACACAAAACTTACATCATAAGCCAATACTGAAAGGTAAGTTAACATTTAAACCAATCATTAAGTATTTGGATAAATTTAAGTAATTCAGTGTATTCCTCTCTATCTGCCTGCTTGTCTGTACATATTTGGAGGGTGGCTGCTTCGTGTTCAATTCAGTAACTGTCTCATGCATTCTTAAGTCAAAGGGAGGCACTGACACTACTAGCCCTTAAACTACAGTCCTCCGAAGACAGCACGCAGGGAGCCCTTGACAGAACCGTGGATGGGAGGTGAGGCAGCAGGGCCCGGACCAGCTGCTCTAAGGAGAAGCTACACCAACTCATACCTCAGTCTCCATGACAGGCCAGCGCCTTACCTCACCTAGATCTCCCTTTTTACAAACACAGGCCAGAATTCATCCCACACCAGGACTGCTCCCCTCGGAGAGAGCATCAGGGATACGTGCCCACCTGTACCCTGCCTTCTGGTTTCAGGCCTCCCGAACCTCACTACAGAGCCCATCTCAAAGAACAATTTTAAGGATCTCCTTCTCTGAGGGCGCCCGGGGGCTCAGTCAGTTCAGTGTCCAGCTCTTGATTTTGGCGGAGGTCATGATCTCAGGGTCCTGGGACTGAGAACCACATCAGGCTCTGTGCTGGGCATGAAGCCTGCTCAAGATTCTCGCTCCGTCTCCCCCTCCATCCTCTAAACAAAACAAAACAAAATAAACAAACAAAAAAACCGAACTTCAGATGGTCTTTCACTTCCCTCTTTTTACTTACAGACAGACTGGATGCAGCAGGAAATCCTACTGACTCTATCTTTATGATCTAGCCAAACCTCCATCACATCTGTGCTCTAGTACTGCTCCGGTCTAGCCCCACCACAAATTCTCCTGGATCTATCACAGTGTCCTCCTCATGGGTCTCCCTGCCTCCATTTCCTACCCATTATTCAACCATTTTAAACTTATGCCCCTAACATTAGGTCCCTGGAACCAATTCCAAGAAGTGTGTGTGTGTGTGTGTGTGTAGCAGCGGTTAGGGGGAGGATTCCCTGGACTTCCTCACACAATACCAAGCAATGTAAAAAGAAAAAAAAAAAAGATATTTATTTATTTCAGGGGGTGGTGAGGAGCAGAGGGAGACAGAGTCTTAAGCAGACTGTGCTGAGCACACAGCCTGAGGCAGGACTCCATCTTATGACCCGGAAATCAGGACCCAAGTCAAAACCAAGAGTGGGACACTTAGCCAACTCTGCCCCCGCCCCGGGGGGGGGGGGCACACAAAGCAATTCTTAAAAGCCAGCAAGATGTCCAAGCAGCCGATTCAATTCTGACACGATCAGGAAACAGCATCAGAATCACAGGTTAAGGGTTCAGTCCCACACGAATGCACCCCCACATCAATCTCCTGCCATTTCAGAGGCCATCTGCAAGCCAGGCTGTTACTCGTGCTTCTCACTGGTTAAAAATCAGAGGTTCTCAAGATCCCTCCTCAGGTTTAACTAATCTGCTGGAATGGCTCACAGAACTCAGAAAACCTTTTTCTTGCTAGATCACCAGTTCATCATGAGAGGAAATAACTTGGGAACGGGCAGGCGGAAGAGATGCATATGGCCAGGTACGAAGACGGCGCAGAGCGGCCCTGCTCTCTCCAGGTGCACCACTCTCCTCAAATGTCCGTGTGCACCAGCCTGGAAGCTCTGAGCCGTGTCCTTCAGGGTTTTACGGAGGCTGCATTACCGAGCAGAGCAGGTTCGGTCAGTGGCTGTTGGCTATTGGTTCAACTTCCAGCCCATCTCCCTTCCCCCAAGGTGGGGGGAAATGGGAAGTGGGAGGTGAGGAACTAAAACTTCCAAATGTCTCATCACAGGGTTGGTCTCCCCTCCCCCCCAACCCACGCCCAACGAGCTTAAGTACTTCCAAAAGTCACCGCATTCACAGAGCACAGACAACTTCATCCCCGGCAACACCTGGGAAATTCCAGTTTCTGGAAGCTGTGAGTCGAGAACCATGGACCCAGACCAGATACATATGAGAAGTATATTTCGGTCATCGTAACCAACAAATATGTATTTTTATAAGTCACCATCGCGGCCCTCCCATCCCCGCCCCTTCCGACCTTCGGCCGACCCGGCTGCCCACGCCGCCACCGCACGCGGCACTCCGCCTCGCCCTCCGCTCCCCGCACCCGCGAGAGGCCCCACCCCCCAACCCCAGTCCCGAGTCAGGAGCACCTGCCGGGCCCTCCCCCGCCACGTCCCACCGCACAGACGGAGCCGGGACCGCACGCCGGGCGCTCTCGGCTCCCGCCCCGCCGGCCCGCCTGCGGGGAGCTGCGCGGGCGCCCCTCCATCCGGCTGCAGCGCTCGGGGCGGGGGGCGGGCGGCTGGGGGCCCGGGGGTCGCAGCACCCACCTGAGCCGGCTTCATCGGCGCGGCCTGCGCCCACGACCGGCGGGAAGAGCGGGGCGGGGAGCGGCGGGCGACCGGGCGGGGACGGGAGAGCCTCGCAGCGGCCTCCGCGGCGGGGACGACGCCTCTTCCGAAACTCTCCTTCCACTCCCAACCAAGCCGCACTTCCCCGCGCGCTCCACCAGCCAAACTGGCCGGGAACGCGAAGGAGCCCAGCGCCTGAGGACGCCGCCGGAAGTCCCGCCTCACAGGCGCATCCGCAGGAAAAGGGCCACATGCTGCGCTCTCATTGGCTCAGCGCCCCACCGGGCTTGCCGCAGAGCCTTCTGGGGGAATGTGTCGTTCCCAGGCGCCACCAGCCCTACGTGGGAGCCGGGTCCTTCCTGACTTGGGTGAGGGAGGCCGAGGGACAACATGCAGGTGCACCGGGCAGTGGGCTCCTAAGATTTAGCGTGGGGTCGCTGACTCTTCAAGCGGTAAACCCAGATTTCCCCTGAGTGCAGTCTTGGAAAATGCCGGAAATAGGTATCTGTTATTGCAGACTCTTAAGTCCACTCCCAAAGGCCGCACGACCAAAGGGACGTACCATAGTACTGTTAAAAAATAAAATTCAACCAAGTAATTTTGAAGATCTAATTGGCTTCATTGAACACCTTATCAATCCATTTGAAATGAGGTTTTCTTTTATTAATGTTCATGCATTTAAGAACCTGACACATATCTGAAAATGACAGCAACTTGTCACATGTCATTTCCTGCCAAGGTGGTGTGTGCCCTTCAACCGTGAAACCCTGCCCTGTCTAAAAGCAATAGAGCGGGGGAGGAGTCAAGATGGCAGAGAAGTAGCAGGTTGAGACAACGGCCGGTCACAGGAGATCAGCTAGATAGCTTATCAAACCATTCTGAATGTTAGGTCCGTGGCCCTGGGAATGCAGCGGGAACGATAAAACGGCCGCCAGACCGCCATCTTCCCCCTACCCAGGACTTTCCCACCAGAAGGACATCTGTCAAGGACACATCACCTTGAGTAAACCGAAACTTATGCGAGAAACAGAAACCAGCCACTTTGGGACTTTCCAACCCCCAACCTCTAACCTACCAAATATGGTTATGAGCACCACCACCACCCACCCGCGCCGCCTTGACCCAATAAAAGCTCACTCAACCCCTTCCCAGGCCGCGACTTCCCCGACTCTCCTCTCCAGAGTCCTGGAAGCTTGCCCGAGGGCACCTTTAATAAACCTTGCCTTGCGCCTATCTCGCCTGGTGTCGTGTGTATCTTGCCCTGTAAAATCTTACATTTGGTGCCAGAACCCAGGAGGAGAGCGAGCCCCCACCCTGGTGAGGAGGCTCTCTCCTCTCCCTAACCGGACCTGGACCTGCCTCTCCGAGTGCCACTTCTGAGACCATGGTGAGTTTCCCCCAATTCCGCGTCTCTCTGGAAAGCCCTGTCCTAATCACGGCCATGTCAGGACGGACCCCGCAGGTCACCAGGTGACCTCCTCGACTCCGGGAATTGGGAGACGTCCTAATTTCGTGGCAGTCGACATTGTCTCTCCGCAACCCAGTATTGGACGAGGGGATGCCTTCCTCCAACCCATGGATTGCCCGGCAAGGAATCATGGGGAACTCCCAATCCAAATTCGACCCCAAAACACCCCTAAGGTGTCTATTGGCTAACCTTAAGACCCTGGAACTGGACCAGGACCTGCGAAAGCAAGGTCTCGTACATTACTGTACCGTTGCATGGCCACAATACCAATTAGACAATCAATCCCAATGGCCTCCGGAAGGCACTTTTGATTACCAAATTCTCACAGACCTAGGTAACCTCGGCAGACACCAAGGCAGATGGACCGAGGTCCCTTATGTTCAGGCTTTCTGAACCGGCGCCCTCGTCTCCCGCTACCCCTCCCCACTCCTATCCCAACTCCTGAAAAAACTTACCCCTTCCCATCCTGGTATTGCCCCTACCGACTCTCCCCTTACATCTCCTTTGAGGCCAACCCCGATAACTACATAAAGGGATTCCAGTATCTGGCCCAGGCCTATGACCTCACCTGGCATGACCTACATGTGGTCCAAACCACCACCCTCACCACAGAGGAGAGGGAGCACATTCAGGCTGCTGCCCGAGAACATGCTGATCAGGTCCATCTCACTGACGCCACCATGCCTGTTGGCACTCAGGTGGTCCCAGCTGCAGAACCCGGATGGGACTATCAGAATGGCCAAGTTGGCCACATAGTCCAGTGACCGCATAGTCCAGTGCCTCATTGCCGGCATGCAGGCAGCCTCCAACAAGGCGGTCAATTATGATAAAATTAGGGAAATCATTCAGGAACCCAATGAAAACCCAGCCATATTTCTAAACAGCCTTACTGAGGCGCTGACTCAATACACTTACCTAGACCCAGCCTCTCCGGCAGCGGCGACTATTTTAGCTACCCACTTTATTTCTCAGTCAGCCGCCGACATCCGGAAAAAAAATTAAAGAAAGTGGAGGAGGGCCCTCAAACTCCCATTTCTGATCTGGTGAAAATGGCATTTAAAGTCTTTAACTCCCGAGAGGAGGCCGCGGAACATAAGCGCCAAGCCAGACTCCAACAGGAGGTCCAGCTGCAGACCCAAGCCCTGGTAGCAGCCCTGAGGCCGGCAGGTTCTGGGGGGCCAACAGAAGGGAGCGCCTAACTGTATCCCTCTGGGGACCTGCTTCAAATGCAGAGCCGAAGGACACTGGGCCCGTCAATGCCCCAATCCCAAAGTGCCTACTAGGCCGTGCCCTCAGTGTCGCATGATGCACCATTGGAAATCGGACTGCCCCAACTCGGGGGATCCCTGGTGCCTCCACGCTGGGGTAACCCTGAGACAGTAAGTCCCGCCTTCCAACTACTCATATTGGAGGATGATTGACGAGGCCCAGACTCGGGACACTCCTCTCACCCACGCCAAGCCCAGGGTCACACTCCAGGTAGCGGGTAAGTCCATTTCCTTTCTTTTGGACATGGGGACTACCTATTCCGCCCTGCCTTCCTACTCGGGTCCTACCCGTCCCTCCCCAGTTGCAGTTATGGGAATTGACGGTACTTCCTCCACTCCAAAGGCCAGCCCACCCCTTACATGTGGTCTGGAAGGGTTCTCCTTCTCACACTCCTTCCTCATCACCCCTTCTTGCCCTGTTCCCCTACTAGGCAGGGACATCCTCCACAAGCTTCAGGCCACCATACATCTCTCTCCCTCTCCCTCAACTTCTGCTCACCTCATCCTCCCTCTACTCCCCTCTGACTGGCCCTCTATCCTGGACTGTCTCCCCTCCATAGACCCGCAGGTATGGGATATTTCCAGACCTGTAGTAGCAACCCACCACACCCCAGTTAAGATACGACTCAAGGACGAGTCTATATTTCCATCCCGCCCACAGTTCCCTATCTCGATGACCCACCTGCGAAGACTTAAGCTCATCATTGACTGCCTCTGGCAGCAGGGTCTCCTTATCCCCATTAACTCTCCAAACAACTAGATGTCACGGCCCAAGGGTGGCAGCCCTGCCTCAGGGCCCTAACGGCAGCTGCTTCTCTTACAAAGGAGGCCCTCAAACTGACCTTAGGACAGCCCCTCATGGTCTTCTCCCCCCATCGACAGGGTGGCGCCCATGCGGGGACAGCATGGTCTTGATGAAGTTCTAGAACATAGGTGAGGTTCAATGGGGTGAGGTCCAGAGCCGATGACCAAGAAAAAATTCTTGAGACATCTTTGGTGCAAAATGGTGGTTTATTAAAGCATGAAGACAGGACCCGTGGGCAGAAAGAGCTGCTGCCCCGCTATCCTGAGGAGTGGCTGATTATATACACCGGAGTTGGGTAGGTGAGGACAAAGGGGGTGTTTGGAAGGGCTGTCACGGTAAAGAAGACTGTCAGAATACTGGAGGCCTAGTTATTGTCAAGCCAAGGCCGTTTTCCCCTCTAATGAGGCCCTAGCATGAAGACAGTTGGGAGTTTCCTGGTGGAATGTCACATTCCTCCCTATCACACATCCTTGTCAATGAGCTTTAGGTTTAGAAGAAATTTAACTTTATTTACATTTCCTTCTGCCTCAGCCTCCTTCAGTTTTATGGAGGGGAGGGCAACGTTAGGGCTTAAGGAACTGAGTTATTTGTCTCTTGAAATTGGGCTATTGAGAAGATAGCTTCTTTGTTGTAAATCACTAGGACATTTGTAAACCAAAGGAGACTCCTGTCTTGCAGGATTGTGGTCTCTACAAGTTAACTATTTGTTTTTCTTTTAGGGCAGCCAGGAGTGCCTGAGGGATGTCACAAAGGTCATCAAGGTGTGGGGGAGGGCAAGAGGGGGTGTAAGGTGCCACCTTTTGCTTTGTCCTCAGCCAGACTTCTGCTCCCTCATTAGTCTCAGGTCCCACGGGGTCACAGAAGGATCGGAGGGTGTCTGAGTGTCGCAGAGCTCACAGGTATTAGAGCGGGGAAGCCGGCTACAGAGACGGAGCTGAGTGAGCTCTCAACTCGGGGTTACCTTAAATTGTGGTCCATGGCACAGGCCACTGCTCTGTGAGTGGGGTCCCCACAAGATCCGGGGAGACCCCCCCTGATAGAGCTCAGGGATCTGCGGGGTTTGGAGACTCCAGGCAGGGCTGTGTGCCAGTGACAGAGATGCTTGGTCACAGGTCAGGTGAGCTCGGAGCGCAGCTGGAGGCCAGGGAGACCGGAGTGACTGAGCGCTTTTCTCCGACAGCGACAGCGCACTGAGGAGTGGGGCCCCGAGCTCTCTCGGCTCCTCCGGAAAGCGAACCCGAGTGGATTATGTAGCCTGGCCCCTGGTAAGGGCGGTGCAATTCTGCCTCAGGCAAAGACACTTGAGAATCACTACAACAGGCCCCTCCCCAGAAGACCAGCAAGAAATCCAGCCAAGACCAAGTACACTTACCAAGAAGGGCGGAATTCCAGAGGAAGAGAAAGCAAAGCATGGAATTCATGGCTTTCTCCCTATGATTATTTAGTCTTGCAAAGTTAATTAATTTTTTTCTTCTGCTAAATTTTTTTTAACTTTTATCCTTTCCTCTTTTAACATTTTTTAACTAGTTTATCTTAACGATACCTTTCATAAAAAAAAAAAACAAAAACCTTTTTTGAACCTTCATTATTACAGTCATAGTTTATCCTTCATTGTATCTAACTTTATTTTTTGTGTACACATAGGGTTTTTTCTTCTAAAAAAATTTGGGATACAACTTCTTCTAATAGATCAAAATATACCCTACATCTAGCACAGGGCTTGGTTCTAGTCTCCAGCCTGAGCAAATTCTCTCCACTTTCTTTTTCTCTATTTTCCCAACCAACTTATCAACTCCTTTTTTAGAAATTAAAAAAAAAATTCATCTTTATAGTCATATTCCATCCTTTCATTGTGTTCACCCTTATATATGTTTTTAAATTTTGGGGAGGTAGTTTTGTCTAAGAGACCAAAATACTCCCAAAATTAAGTGGGTGACCCTGCTCTATTCACCAGTCTAATATATATATTTTTTTTCTTTTTTGTATTTTTCCTTTATTTTTTTTTCTGAACTTCTTTTTGCCCCCTTTCTTCCCCCCACGATTTGGGGTCTCTTCTGATTTGGTTAAAGCACATTTTTCTGGGGTCTTTGCCACCCTTTTAGTATTTTATTCTCTCCTTCATATATTCTTATCTGGAAAAAATGACAAGGTGGAAAAACTCACCACAAGAAAAAGAACAAGAGGCAGTACCGAAGGCTAGGGACTTAATCAATATGGACATAAGTAATATGTCAGATCTAGAGTTCAGAATGATGATTCTCAAGGTGCTAGCCGGGCTCAAAAAAGGCATGGAAGATATTAGAGAAATGCTGTATGGAGAAATAAAAGCCCTTTCTGGAGAAATAAAAGAACTAAAATCTAACCAAGTTGAAATAAAAAAAGCTATTAATGAGGTGCAATAAAAAATGGAGGCTCTTGCTGCTAGGATAAATGAGGCAGGAGAGAGAATTAGTGATATAGAAGACCAAATGACAGGGAATAAAGAAGCTGAGCAAAAGAGGGACAAACAACTACTGGACCACGATGGGAGAATTTGAGAGATAACTGATACCATAAGACGAAACAACATTAGAATAATTGGGATTCCAGAAGAAGAAGAAAGAGAGAGGGGGGCAGAAGGTATACTGGAGAGAATATTTCCCTAATATGGCAAAGGAAACAAGCATCAAAATCCAGGAGGTGCAGAGAACCCCCCTCAAAATCAATAAGAATAGGTCCACACCCCATCATCTAATAGTAAAATTTACAAGTCTTAGCAACAAAGAGAAAATCCTGAAAGCAGCCTGGGACAAGAAGTCTGTAACATACAATGGTAAAAATATTAGATTGGCAGCAGACTTATCCACAGAGACCTGGCAGGACAGAAAGAACTGGCATGATATATCCAGAGCACTAAACGAGAAAAACATGCAGCCAAGAATACCATATCCAGCTAGGCTATCATTGAAAATAGAAGGAGAGATAAAACCGCTTCCAGGACAAACAAAAACTAAAAGAATTTCTAAACACCAAACCAGCTCTACAGGAAATATTGAAAGGGGTCCCTCTAAGCAAAGAGAGAGCCTAAAAGTAGTAGATCAGAAAGGAACAGAGAAAATATACAGTAATAGTCACCTTACAGGCAATACAATGGCACTAAATTCATATCTCTCAATAGTTACCCTGAATGTAAATGGCTAAATGCCCCAATCAAAAGACACAGGGTATCAGAATGGATTAAAAAAAAAATCAATATGCTGTCTAAAATTTATATGGAACCAGAAAAGACCTCAAAGAGCCAGAGGAATATTGAAAAAGAAAGCCAAAGTTGGTGGCATCACAATTCCAGACGTCAAGCTTTATTACAAAGCTGTCATCATCAAGACAGTATGGTACTGGCACACAAACAGACACATAGATCAATGGAACAAAATAGAGAGCCCAGAAATAGACCCTCAATTCTATGGTCAACTAATCTTTGACAAAGCAGGAAAGAATGTCCAATGGGAAAAAGACAGTCTCTTCAACAAATGGTGCTGGAAAAACTGGACAGCCACATGCAGAAAAATGAAACTGGACCATTTCTCTACACCACACGTGAAAATAATCTCAAAATGGATGAAGGACCTCAATGTGAGAGAGGAATCCATCAAAATTCTTGAGGAGAACACAGGCAGCAACCTCTTTGACCTCAGCTGCAGCAACTTCTTCCTAGGAATATCGCCAAAGGCAAGGGAAGCAAAGGCAAAAATGAACCATTGGGACTTCATCAAGATCAAAAGCTTTTGCACAGCAAAGGAAACAGTTAACAAAACCAAAAGACAACAGACAGAATGGGAGAAGATATTTGCAAACGACATATCAGATAAAGGGCTAGTGTCCAAAATCTATAAAGAGCGTATCAAACTCAACACCCAAAGAACAAATAATCCAATCAAGAAATGGGCAGAGGACATGAACAGACATTTCTGCAAAGAAGACATCCAGATGGCCAACAGACACATGAGAAAGTGCTCCACGTCACTCAGCATCAGGGAAATACAAATCAAAACCACAACGAGAAACCATCTCACACCAGTCAGAATGACTAAAATTAGCAAGTCAGGAAACTATAGATGTTGGCAAGAATGCAGAGAAAGGGAAACCCTCCTACACTGTTGGTGGGAATGCAAGCTGGTGCAACCACTCTGGAAAACAGCTGGAGGCTCCTCAAAAAGTTGAAAATAGAGCTACCCTATGACCCAGCAATTGCACTACTGGGTATTTACCCTAAAGATACAAATGTAGTGATCTGAAGGGGCACGTGCACTGAATGTTTATAGCAGCAATGTCCACAATAGCCAAACTGGAAAGAACCTAGATGTCCATCAACAGATGAATGGATAAAGAAGAGGTGGTATATATATACAATGAAATACTATGCAGCCATCAAAAGAAATGAAATCTTGCCATTTGCGACAACGTGGATGGAACTAGAGGGTATTATGCTTAGCGAAATAAGTCAATTGGAGAAAGACAACTATCATATGATCTCCCTGATATGAGGAAGGGGAGCTGCAACGTGTGGGGTCTGGGGGTAGGAAAAAAATAAATGAAACAAGATGGGATTGGGAGGAATACAAACCGTGAGACTCTTAATCTCACAAAACAAACAGGGTTGCTGGGGGAACAGGGGGAAGGGAGACAGTGGTCGGGTGATGGCCATTGGGGAGGGTGTGTGCTATGGTGAGTGCTGTGAAGTGTGTAAACCTGGCGATCCACAGACCTGTACCCCTGGGGCTAATAATACATTATATGTTAATAAAAAAATAAAATAAAAGCAACATAGTAACTCCTGCCTATTTTAGTGTCTACATGGTGTATTTTTCTCCATCCTTTTAATCTATTTAGATGTATCTTTATATTTAAGTTGGGCTTCTTGGGCACCTGGGTGGCTCAGTGGTTTAAAGCCTCTGCCTTCAGCTCAGGTCATCTCAGGGTCCTGGGATCGAGCCCTGCATCAGGCTTTCTGCTCAGCAGGGAGCCTGCTTCCCCCTCTGTCTCTGCCTGCCTCTCTGCCTACTTGTGATCTGTCTGACAAATAAATAAAATCTTAAAAAAAAAATAAAGTGGGCTTCTTGTAAACAACATATACTTGGGTCTTGTGTTTTGATCCACTCTAACAATCTTTCTTCAGATTGCATTTAGACATTCAAAGTAATTGATATAGTTGTTTTACTAATCTAGCACAGTGGTTATCGTTTTCTATTCATTGCCCTGGTAATTTGTTCCTATTGTGCTCAACCCTTTTCCTTCCTTTTGTAGTTTGAGCATTTTATGGATTCCATTTACTCTCCTTTTCAACATAAGTTAGTTTTTTACTTTGTTTACTTGTTACTGTATAGGTTACAGTATATATCTACAGCTAACCCAAATCCACTTTCAAATAACACTACCATTTCATACGTAGTGTGTGTACCTTAATATAACAAAATACTACTAATTCCTCTGTTTCTCCCTTGTGTCATTGCTGTTATTCATTTCATATATGTGTGTGTGTGTGTAGATATATATATCCACACACATACATACTCAAGTACATTATTGCTATTTTTTTTAACAAACCAATGTGTTAGATCAGTTAAGAATAAGACAAATAAGTTATTTTGCCTTCACTTATTCCTTTTCTGATGCTTTCTTTCTTTCTTTGTAGATCTGAGCTTCTGAGCTATGTCATTTTCCTTTTCTCTAAGGTTTTTGTTTGTTTTTTGCAGGGCAGGGCTACTAGCAACAAATTCTATCCATTTTTGTTTTTCTGAGAAATCCTTTATTTCTCCTTCACTTTTGAAGGGATAATCTCACAGGGTATAGAATTCTAGGTTGATAGGGTTCTTCTCTCAACATTTTAAGTATTGCCCTCCACTCGTCTCGCTTGCATGGTTTCTGAAAAGTTGGATGTCATGACCTTTGCTCTTCTAGAGGTGAAGTGTTTCCTTCCTCTGACTTCTTTCAGGATTTTTTCTTCCATCTGTGATTATTTGTAGTTTGAAAATGATATGCCTAGGTGTAGTTTTTTTCTTTTAGCATCTTTCCTGCTTGGTGTTCTCTGAGCTTCTTGGATTGGTACCTGAATGTTTAAATTTGGCTACCTTTGGGGGAAATTCTGTCACTATTGCTTCAAAACTTTCTTCTGTTCCTCTCTTTCATTTCCTTCTGGTATTATTAAGTATGTTACATGTTTTCAATTGTTACATAGTCCTTGGATATTTTTTTTTTGAAGTATTTTCTGTATGTTTGCTTTTCAGTTTTGACCATTTCTACTGAAATACCCTCAAGCTTGTTTCTTTTCTCAGCCATGTCTGTCTAGTCTACCAACAAGCCCATCAAAGGCATTTTTATTTTTGTTAGTGTTTTTGATGTTACACCCCCTCCCCTCAGATTTTCAGTCACTTTGCTTACATTACCAATCTGTTCTTGCTGTCTACTTTAACCATCAGAGCCCTTAGCATCTTAATGACAGTTGTTTTAAATCCCTGGTCTGACCATTCCAACATCCCTGCCTTGTGTGTCTGGTTCTGATGCTCTGTTTCTTCAAATTTTGGTTTTAGCCTTTTATAGTATGTGTTGTAACTTTTTCTTAATACTTAGCACTGGTAAACTGCTATAAATAGAAGTTTTGCAATGTGGTGGTAACTGGTGGAAAGTTATGAGAGGAAGCATAGTATAGGAGTAGAGTTAGGTCTGTCTTTCAGTGAGCTTATGCTTCTGGCCTTTGAATTTCATAGATTTCCCCTAGTCCCAGCACCGTAAGTGGGACAAGATGGCTAGAGTGGTCTGGATTTGGGTATTTCCGAGGCTCTGAAAAATCCCCAGCTGATTCTTCTGAGAGCAGTCCTTGTTAAGGACAGAATGTCTGGATATTTTTCAAAATGGCTCCTTTGTCCCTCTCCCTGCACACGAGTGTCTTTCTCTGATATTCATTGTGAGGAAAATTCCCAGACGTGTGATGATTTCGGTTCTCCTACCACAGCACTGGGGTTCTTGGATGAGGGTCAGCTCCTGGGTTTCCTTCGTTCTCTGTTCCCGTTGCACTAATCTGGGGAACAGCAGTTTATCTTACCACCTCACTTGTCTTATAGACTAAGAAGAGTTGTTGATCTTCCATTATTTTCAGCTTTTTACTTGTCAGGATCGAATGGCAATTTCCAGCTTCTTACATGCTGGAACAGAAAACAAAAGTCCCTGTCTTCTCATATTTTGTTCTAGTCTCTAACCTGGTTCCTTTTTTTTTTTTTTTTAAGATTTTATTTATTTATTTATTTGACAGAGAGAGATCTCCTGTAGGCAGAGAGGCAGGCAGAGAGAGAGAGGAGGAAGCAGGCTCCCCGCTAAGCAGAGAGCCCGATGCGGGACTCGATCCCAGGACCCTGAGATCATGACCCGAGCTGAAGGCAGAGGCTTTAACCCACGGAGCCACCCAGGCGCCCCTCTAACCTGTTTCTTACTAAGAATTTAGAATGTGCATGTCTATAATTATCCAAAACTAGGATCATTTAGATATTTTAAATATCTTCTCAATAACCCCAATCTTAAAATTTTGACTAATGAGCTTTATGAAGTTTTTTTAAAACTTCAATTTATTTACATTCTAGTTAGTTAACATAAATGGTTAAGATTTTTTTCAGGTGTAGAACTTAGTGATTCATGAAACAGCAAGCGTTAAATGTAAATATAAATTTAGATAATTTTTTCATTAAATATTTTGTGCATGTTGAGATTTGACAAATGCAATCAGGGAGTGGAATCGGGAATTGTTTCCCATGTCTCACTCTCAAACTGTTTTCTTTCCATTTCCTATTCTAATGCTTGTTGCTGCACTTTCTAAATTTCTCAATGAGCCACCTGGTTTGAAGATTACATGACAAAAAGATGACCTCAAGCAAGAAGAAATCCTACCAACAGACTGCCTTTGGGCTTTGAATGTCAACACTTCCTCGATTCCCAGTCTGTTGGCCTATCCCGCAGATTTTCTACTTGCCAAGCCATCACAAAGGCTTTAGATAAGTCTTTAAAAAAACACATATTTCCCTCTCTCTCTACACATACACCCTGATGGTTGTTTCTCTGAGGAATCTGATATACCACAGAACTGAACACTTAGCAATAACAAGATGGTAAACTTTATGTGTGTTTTATACAATAACAAAATTTTTTTTAAATACCCTAAGAATTTTTATGATACAAAGACATGGCTTAAAAACACTAGTAGAAAAAAAGCCAAACAAGAATTTTCTAGAAAGGTGGTTTAGATGGTTCAAAACTTTTGAAAATGAATTCACATGAAACTGAAATTTACTTTAAACTTCACTTTCCCATTCTTTTTTTTTTTTTTTAAGATTTATTTATTTATTTGACACAGAGAGACACAGCGAGAGAGGGAATACAAGCAGGGTGAGTGGGAGAGGGAGAAGCAGGATTCCCACCGAGCAGGGAGCCTGATGCAAGGCTCGATCCCAGGACCCTGGGATCATGACCTGAGCCGAAGGCAAGCACTGAATGACTGAGCCCCGCAGGCGCCCCTCACTCTCCCATGCTAAACAATTCTTTCACTCAGTGATTACCACCTTTGTTGTTATAGAGAATGCGGCTCTAACATGTGCCACAGAGCCTTGCTTTTGTTATTGAATGCCACGCTTTTGCACACACAACATGGATAATGCTAAAAATACATATATGCACTTAGTGAAAACAGCTATCCAGGAGTTAACTGTAAGATTCCCTTTATATAAAGTTCTAGCAAATGCAAACTAAAGTGCCACCTGGGGCTGGCAAGTGGGTAAGGCTGGGAGAGAGAGAATAGGAAAGGGGCTAACGGAAACTACAGGGCCTACAGATTAGTCATTGTGACTCCAGTGATGCTCCCACTGTGCACACATATACGAAAATATAGTTTACACTTTTAATAAATGTAGTTTATATCAATACCTCCGTAAAGCCATTTAGAAATAAAGATTCCATATAAAATCTGGATCTCCTCTTCCTCCAGAAATAATATAACATCTGGCAAAGCTGTACTGACTCCATCAACACCATTCCCCGTAACTTAGGTTTGTCAACTCTGATCCCTTCTCAAAACAGAAGGAAATGCTGATAAATGGAGAAATCCCTCTAAGAAAAACAAGCCAGTCTCAAAAAGACCAATACCGTCTGATTCCACTCACATACAGTATCTGGAGCAGTCAAGTTCACAGAGATGGGGTGTAAAACCAGAGCTGCCGGGGGGGGTCAGGAGGGGGCAGGAGGAGCTGTTCCACGGGTACAGTTTCAGTTTTGCCAGATGAAGGGAATTCTGGAAATTAGTTGCATAAATATGTGAACTTTTGAAACTACTAAACTGTGCAACTCAAAGACAGGGTAAACTGCTACATGCACGTTGCCCCAACATAAACGTGAAATGACGAAGTGTCTTTCAGCAGGTCCCAGGGACAGGTCTGAGCAGATATTTGGCTGAAGTCTTTCCCCCTCTGCAATGCTCTCTGGCGCGGTGTGAACTTCTTGGTGCAGAACAAGGTTGGAGTTTGAGATGAACAAAGGCCTCTATTTGTTGCACAAATAGGGTCTTTTTCCATCTTGAATTCTCTGATGCGTAATGAGGCTGGAGTTGTGCTAAGGCTGCGCACTGCCGGCCCTCAGGCCTTCCTCCTGTGGCCTCTTGGTGCCTAATGAGTGGCGAGCTGTACCCACACCATGCTGCACATCCGCTGTCCCCGTAAGGCGCTCCTCTGAGTTTAGAGCAGTGCCTAAAGCTTCACCCTCTTCTCCGCACTCCTGAGTTTCTCTGCCAACGGAATTCTCTGGTCAGTGGCGTTGAGTTGTATCTCAAGATCTCCCCGTATTTATGGTGCTCGCAGACCTGTTTTCACTGTGGATTTTCTGGTGATGGACGAGGTGCGACTTTCTAACGAAGGCCTTCCGACATCTGCTGCACTCGTAGGGCCTTTCCCCAGTGTGGATTTTCTGATGCTCGACGAGTATATGCTTGTGGCTAAAGGCTTTCCCACATTCGCTGCACTCGTAAGGCCTCTCTCCAGTGTGATTTCTCCAATGTTTAATAAGGTTGGAGTTATACCGGAAGAATTTCCCACAGACACTGCACTCATAAGGCCTTTCTCCAGTGTGAACTCTCTTATGTCTAATGAGTCTGCAGTGGTACCTAAAGGATTTCCCACATTCGCTGCACTCATAAGGCCTCTCTCCAGTGTGACTCTGCCAATGCTTAATGAGCTTGGACTTGTACCTAAAGAATTCGCCACATAAGCTGCACTCATAGGGCCTTTCTCCAGTGTGAACTCTTTGATGTCTAATGAGCGTGGAGGTGTACCTAAAGAACTTCCCACACTCACTGCACTCATAAGGCCTTTCTCCAGTGTGAACTCTCTGATGTTTAACGAGTGTGGAATTGTACCTAAAGAATTTTCCACATTCACTGCACTCATAAGGCTTTTCTGCAGTGTGAACTCTCTGGTGTCTAATGAATGTGGAGCTGTACCTGAAAAATTTCCCACATTCGCTGCATTCATAAGGCCTTTCTCCAGTATGAACTCTCTCGTGTCTTATTAATCGATAGTTGTACCTAAAGAATTTCCCACATTCTCTGCATTCGTAAGGCCTTTCTCCGTCGTGGATTCTCTGATGTTTCATGAAGTTGGCATTGTACTTAAAGAACTCCCCACATTTGCTACACTCATAAGGGCTTAATCCAGTGTGAATTCTCTGGTGACTAATGAGTGTGGAGTTGTACCTAAAGAATTTCCCACATTCACTGCACTTAAAAGGCCTTTCTCCAGTGTGAATTTTCTGGTGCTGAACAAGGTGAAACTTTCCGATGAAGGCCATCCCACATTTGCTGCATTCGTAAGGTCTTACTCCAGTGTGGATTTTCTGGTGCTCAGCAAGGACCTGTTTTTGGCTGAAGGCTTTCCCACACTGAGTGCACTTGTAATCATTTTGTCCAGCTTCAAAGGCCTCCCCATGCTCAGTGTCCCGGTCTGGTTTCGGCGCACGGTGAGGGGCCCGGTGCTGGAGAAGGCCTGTGCTGGCTGGGAAGTCCTCCCCGCCTTTGCTGCATGTGAAGCTCCTCTCTGCCACGCGAACACTGTTGTTCACTGGAAAGGAAGGACTCCCCTCATCCCTTCTGGAAAATCTGTCTTCAATCTGCTCCTTCTGGTGCCGGTGCAGGTCTGCTCCACGAACGGACAGCTCTTGGTCAGGGTACATTCCATCACGCTCAGCCAAGCGCAGGAGGTCTTTCCAGAGTGGGCCACATATCTCCCAGGGCTGGGACTTCTGGGTGGGTGGGCCTGGCTTTGGAGTCCTGACCTGTGACCCTCCTATAGAATCACCTTGCTCTGAAGGGGCCTCCTCGTCCTGGGCTCCGTGCCAGCAACCTGTAAGCAGAGAAATGCTGGTAAAGTGTCCCCTGACTTTGGTGGGAGGTGGCGGCCGCATGGGGAATATGTGTCAGACACACCCACGGACGAGGCCATGGGACCACCGACGGGCGAGGGGGGCCTGAGACAGGGAGAGGAAAGCCTGTGGCGCAGAGCTCAGCCTGGCATGCCCCCGTGATGGGAGAGCCCTGACTCTGGGGAAGGACACGAGGGAGGGTCCTGTCTTAGTCCATCTGGGTTGACACAACAAAATCCCACAGACTGGGAGGCTTACAAACGACAGAAATTTATTTCTCGCAGTCCTGGAGGCTGGAATTCCGAGATCAGGGTGCCAGCACGGTCAGGTGAGGGCCCTCTTCCAGGCTGCCAACTTCTCACCATGTCCTCACCCAGCAGAAGGGGCTATGGGGCTCTGTGGAGTCTCCTTTACAAGAGCACTAATCCCATTCGTGGGAGCTCTGCCCTCATGACCTAAGCACACCGCGAAGGCACCATCTCCCAGCACCATCACACCGGGAATGAGGTTGCAACATATGCGCTGGTGGCGGGTGGTGGGGCACAAACACTCAAGACAGAGCAGGTGCTGTGCAGGGAGGAGACGCAGGGTCTTTGAGTCCCTGCTGTGCAAAGGGCCATAGCTGCTGGTGACCAGTGAGCCCGGTGCAGAAAACTAAACAGACCTAGAAATAACGAACCACGCGGACACACTGCAACTCCAGAACTACTTAAGGGTACGTGTGGACCACGCCATATCCTCAGTACAGCTCAGACGTTGGCGAGCCCTGCCCAGGGAGCAGTGACACTGCCAAGGCCTGCAGGTGTTGGATTGTGCTGGAAGGAGGATTCAAATTCAGAGTAGACATGAAAATGGAGAAGAAAAGGTGGAAATGAGGTGTGGCCCCTGACCTTGGCATCAATCAGTGGTGAGCAAAGGACAGGTCCCCAACTCTGACACACCCTTCCCCAGCTTTCTCGCACCAGGGCCACACACTTTTGAGTGTCTCTTGCCACTGATACAGTAATGTCCACCTGTTAGGTACTACTGATGTGACACCTGAGACAGGCCAGTCCTAGATGAAAGAAAGGAAAAGGCGAAGCCAGCGTGCACCCCAAGTAACCCAACACAGGATATCCAACATCTTAAAATTATAAGAACTTCACAGGAGAGGCTATAGAAACAACCCAGTGTGCCCCCAAATTAGTAATTAGGTTGGTGCCTGAAATTTCTGGCACAGGGAGGACCCAAGAAATGTCAGCAAGAGGAAGGGGGAAAGCCTGGGGCATCATGGTTCCATGCATCTAGATGAGGTGACCCAACCAGGGACAAGGGCGGTCTGAGGGATCTCCGAGACAAACTTGAACATCTCTGCCTTCTGAGCCCGATCTTGCAAGTGCTCCAAGCAGCAGGGACGGGACTGCATCGGGAGAGTGGGTGCGGGGCGCACAGCCCAGGCCTGGCACCAGCAACACAGATGCCGGGAAACCGCGACAGGAAGTAGTACCCGCAGTCTCATTGTGGAAAGGCAGAGCTGCCCCTCGACCAAAGGGGAAGAGCAGAGCCCAGTCCGGGACGCGGCGGGGGCGGCGCGGGCCTTACCCACGGAGGACAGGAGCGCGCACGTCTCCAGCATCACGGTGTGGTACAGGAATCGCTGAGCTTCATCAAGGAGGCCCCACTCTTCCTGGGAGAAACAGATGGCCACGTCCTCCAAGACCACACGGCTCTGCCGAAGTTGGAACACCTGGTTCACGAGCAGCTTCCCGTGTGAACTGTGCCTCGCGCATTCTCTCGTTAGCTATTCGCCACCCGCTAATCACGGGCTAAACGAACAGCCAGGAGTGCTTCCCCCTCTCCCTTGCAATCCGGAGCCCACACTGAACTCGCACACCAAACCCACACTTGCCCTGCCCGAAATCAAGCAGGATCGGGTACCAGACAGCCACGGACGCCCCTTCCACTCCACGTACAGGGAAATTCCAGAAAATAGTCATCACCAAGCTTCTCACCCCACTCTTCCGGCATTTCTCCCAGAGAGCTCGATAAGGCTCTGACCGTAGGCGTCCCTCTGCTGACGTATATGCCTCCTAACCAAGCTGGGCGCTTGCCCACGTGGCCCTGTACCCGGGGTGCTCCCACCCCCCTGAGAAACAGAGTAAGAACCTCCTTTCAGTATCACTGGTCTCTCCATGTCATCACTCACCTGCCTCCATAAATTAAACTCCCGTGGGTGCAAGTATGGGATACACGCCTCTCGCCAGGCCCTTATGTCCTTCCCGCACACATCCCCCCCGCCACTCGTCCTCCTCCCTAACTTCCCAGTGTGGAAGAGTTACCAGCTGCTGGTGGCACTGGTGCCTGCTCTCGCCTCATTCCCACTGACCAGTGAGTCCGGAAGGCGATATAAGACATGAGGAGCGAAGGGGCAGAAGAACATCATCTAGATCATGGGCCTGACAGCCAGTTGCCCTGGGGTCTCCCCGGTCTTGTCTGAGAGGTGAGACTCAGATGCTCAAGTCCAACTCGGACTTGTCCCTCTCCCTTGGGCACCCCGAGCCAACACTCACACTGTGCCTCACCTGCATGCTGGTCGCTGGACTCAGCCCCTCTACGCAACCCTGACTCCTCCACAGTGACAACTCCAGACACCCCGGCCCACACCACTGGCATCTCCTTCATGACCTAACAGGCAAATACAACCCGGATCTGATTCAGCCCAGGCCCTGCCCCTGAACACCGGAAGTCCCCGAGGCCCCCAGCGCCAGGTCCAGCCCCAAGCCCGGTTTGAAGGTCTCCCTACCAGGCCTGGCTTCTGGCGTCACCACCAGTCACCTGCCCGTGTGAGGACATCACACACTCTCGGCCCTTTCCCCCTTCTGTATCGCACCAGCTGTCCCCCAAGCAGTCAGAACCTTCCCCTCTGCTCGTCTGAAGGCCAGGCACCCGCACCTCCCCATGCCCACTCCACAGGAGGTCGAGCACCGCATCAGGCTGGCCGGCTTCCCCCGCAACATCTGTGCAGGTGCAGTCCGTCTCAGAACACTTTCTCACTCCTATACCCACTGTCTCTCTCTCTCTCCCCCTCTCGCGCGCGCACGCACCCCCCCCAGCTTCCTCAGCTTCGTGATGCCCCAACACCACCCAGTTGCCCAATCAAGACACGGCGGCTGAGTGGCTCAGTCAGTTAAGCATTTGACTCTTGGTTTCAGCTCAGGCATGATCTCATGGGTCATGGGACTGAGGCCCTTGCTGGGCTTTGCACTCAGCAGGGAGTCTGTCTGTCTGTCTCTCTCTCCCTCTGCCCCTCCCTGCACTCAGGCACTCTCTCAAACAAATCAATCAATCTTCTTCTTTTTTTTTTTTTTAAAGATTTTATTTATTTATTCAACAGAGACATCACAAGTAGGCAAAGAGGCAGGCAGAGAGAGAGGAGGAAGCAGGCTCCCCGCTGAGCAGAGAGCCCGATGCGGGGCTCGATCCCAGGCCCCTGAGATCATGATCTGAGCCAAAGGCAGAGGCTTTAACTCACTGAGCCACCCAGGCGCCCCCCCCATCAATCTTTTAAAAACAAACAAACCAAACCCCCCGGTACTCAGGCCCTTCATTCTCACTCATGCTCTTCAAATGGCGTCACCCCTGTAACCTAGAGATGCTGCCTCCTCAACCTGACCCACGGCTTCCACCCAGCCCACGCCCCAGCCACCGCGCTGCGGTTGTCCCCGGCTTGACTCTATCCCCCGAACTCCAGGACTCTGTGTTCAGGTGCCTACTAGAGGGGCACCAGGGGGGTTCAGTCGGTTAAGCGTCTGCCTTCAGCTCCGGATATGATCCCAGGGACCCGGGATGGAGCCCCGTGTCGGGCTCCCTGCTCGGTGCCGAGTCAGCTTCTCCCTCCCCCCTTCCACATGCTCACTCTCTCTCAAATAAATATAATCTTAAAAAAAAAACAATAAAGCACCTACTTGACACCTCTCCTTGAAATCTCTGGGACTTTTGTTACAGACAGAAACTGACTCTTCACGTTCCCCTGCAAATTCCTCATACCACTGACTTCCTCCGTTTTAGTTCAAGCATCCATCATCCTTCCTAACGCGGCCAAAAGCTGGGGGCATCCCTGACTCTCCCCGCTAGCCCACTTCCTCATCTCCCCGAGTCTCCACACCCCAAAGTCTGAGCAGCGCTGTTTAACACACATTCAGAAACCAACGGCTCCTCCACATGCGTGGCCACCGGTCCTGGGCAGCCGCCGCCACAACGCTCACCTGGACTGCGGCCAGCATTTCACTTACAACCCCCTTGCGGCCTGTCTTCCCCTCTGCAGCCAAAGGGAACTTGTTAAAATCTCCAACACAGCACCTTCCTCTTCTGTTTCAAACCTTCCCTACCTCCCAGCAACCACAGATTAGAGGTCCCAAGCCCCAGCTGTCACTCAAGGTCTGACACCTGTGCACCCCTCGCCAAGCCCAACCTGCCTCCCCATTCTCACCAGCTATAAAAGAGACCCGTGGTTTCCTGAACATCCCAGCTAAGTCTCACCTCCAAGCGTGTGAACATTCTGAATCCTGCGGCCAGGGTTGAGTGCCGCATCTTACGTCACTGGTTAGAAATGGGAACTGCTCTGCACGTCATCTAAATACAAGACCCTGGGCCCGGGGAAAGCACATGGTCCTCAGACTTAAGAGAGTGAGAAGGGTAAGAGAAGCTTCAGGACACTACCACTCTCTGAGGGTACATACATCGGTGACAACCAGGATGGCTGAAAGGTGAGACCCCCTCCACTCACCTGCACAGGGTCCATAAGCATTTCTGCCACCACCGCGGGACCCTATGGGAGGAAGGAGATCATGAGAAATGAGTAACCATGGAAGGATGTCATGAACTGAGCTGGACCACCACTCCTGCCCTGCCCTGGAGCAGACTGATCTCAGCCTGGTGGCCCACGTCCAGCTCCTCCAGAAAACCGCTGCCTCTTACCAGCCGGGTGACGACTGTTCCTGTCCAGAGAACCAACACTTTTGTATACATTTTCAGTGCAAATGAAGTACTAGGGTTTTGAAATCTGAGGTCTTCATTTTTACCACTTTCTAAGATTTCAGAGGATATCATACATAAAACTTCACACTGTAAACAACAGGTAACTTAATGTCAAATCAATTATGAAGTGTTTGTATAAATTTAACATGTGGAATAGGTTTCTGTCTACCTCTGCGTACATATTTAAAAGAATATTGATTGGGACGCCTGGGTGGCTCAGTCATCAAGCATCTGCCTTCGGCTCGGGTCATGATCCCGGGGTCCTGGGATCGAGTCCCGCATCGGGCTCCTTGCTCCGCAGGGAGCCTGCTTCTCTCGCTTCCTCTGCCTGCCTCTCTGCCTGCTTGTGTGTACTCTCTCTCTCTCTCTGGCAAATAAATAAAATCTTAAAAAAAAAAAAAAGAATATTGATTAACGAGTACTTAAGTCAATGCATTTTCTTACACGTTTTTAAGGTAATGAGTTGTAGAAAAAGGCTGAACAGACAAGCCACTAGTCCCTACAGCAACAGGACCTGCCTGTTACACAAGCCTCAGGGAGCTTGTTGGAGGCCCTCGACTGGACAGCAGCTCGTCCGTCTTGCCCTGAGGGGTGAGGAAGCAGTCCCCTGTCTGGAACCCTGAGGCTCCATCAGCCTGGCTGACCTCTCCTTTGTTCCATTGGGAGTGGTCCTGAGGGTCAGCGGAGCCGCAAGCAGTCAACACTCGCACATAACACCAGCTCTACCCGAGGGAAGTTCCTCACCCCAGCACCTCCCTTCCTAAAGACACGGGGACAGACCTCTCCTACAGCACATCCGCTTTTTTTTCAAGGAAGCGTCAGGGATGCGGACAACTGCCTCCCAGGCCCTGCCCACCAACTCTCAGCCTCTGCCTCCCTCACCATCCAGAATCACCTTAGGCCTCACCTCAGGCCTCGCTCCTTGATCTTGCCTTCAGGCCCTGCTCTGCCGCAGTGCACAGACTCCGCACCCTTGACAGGACAACCCCGCCTGCCCTCCAAACCGTTACCTGCAAGTACTCATGAGTATCTCCATCCGCGGTATCTCAGCATCGTCGCGTCCAAAACCAAACTCATGATCTCCCGCTTCCTGCTCCCTGGGCTCGCTCCCCCGCCTCCACCCCTTAGATGTTCAGGCCAAGAAGCCTGGACATGGCCCTTCGCTCGCTACCTCTGCTCACAGGTGTGGGTGATGCGGCCCGAAACCCCGTGGGTTCCGTTGCGGACTCCACGCGGTATCTCATCGCATCTCCCGCCGCCGCCGCCGCCGCCCTGGTCCAGCCGCCGTCAGAACTGCGCGCGGGGGCGGGGGGCTGCAGTGTGTCCCCCGCTGTCTCCGCTCCGGTCCCCGTCCGGCGCTCCCCTGCCTTAAACTTGTGACTCTGCGCAGGGCCCTCCCATCCCCGCCCCTTCCGACCTTCGGCGGACCCGGCTGCCCACGCCGCCACCGCACGCGGCACTCCGCCTCGCCCTCCGCTCCCCGCACCCGCGAGAGCCCCCCCCCCCCCGGTCCCGAGTCAGGAGCACCTGCCGGGCCCTCCCCCGCCACGTCCCACCGCACAGACGGAGCCGGGACCGCACGCCGGGCGCTCTCGGCTCCCGCCCCGCCGGCCCGCCTGCGGGGAGCTGCGCGGGCGCCCCTCCATCCGGCTGCAGCGCTCGGGGCGGGGGGCGGGCGGCTGGGGGCCCGGGGGTCGCAGCACCCACCTGAGCCGGCTTCATCGGCGCGGCCTGCGCCCACGACCGGCGGGAAGAGCGGGGCGGGGAGCGGCGGGCGACCGGGCGGGGACGGGAGAGCCTCGCAGCGGCCTCCGCGGCGGGGACGACGCCTCTCCCCCTCGTTCTCTCGCCCCGTCGGCTCCGCAACCGCCAAACGCCTTGGAAGTCTTGAACCCCCGAACCCGAGAGCAACGAACTGACACGGAGCGGGAACGCCGGAAGTCCCGCCCCCCGGCGCGCACGCACGCAGGCGTCGCTCCCTCAAGGCTTCATTGGCTCAGTCGCCGCCGCCGCCGCGCCCCGCAGACTTCTGGGTACCGTAGTTTCCGCTACCGTCGTCCCCTTCCCCTCTTAGCCGAAGGCCCCCTCTCCCGCCGTCGCGGATTAAGCAGGGGAGGCCTCGTCGGGGGCTCTGGGAAATGGAGTCCCGTGGCCCCCAACGGGGCGGGTCTCGCCCGCTCTTAAAGGGGACCTACAGGATTTCTTGGAGCGCAGGCTGCGAAGTCACAGGCCGGTCCGGGCGCGGTGGCTTCGTATGCTGAGACGCACGGGAAGCGCCCCAAGGCCGCGTGTCCGAAGGGACGCACCATCCCGGCACCACGTCCACTCACAGCCGTCTGCGACCTCGCCGCTTTTCAAAGACAACCTCTGGAGTCCGTTTTAGCCCGCGGTCTGCTTGGACCAGGACGCGAAGGAAAGGCTTCCGACGGAGCTGTGCAGGGGACACGGGGGCGGGACGACCGACCCGAAGGAGGTGGAAGGGTGACGCTGTGCTTCTGATTCCCGGCAAACATCCTTCGTGCACGAAGAACCACTCAGTGACCGACTGAACCCCGCGAGTACTGTTTCCTCAAATGCCACGACTCCATAGCCGAGCTGTCAATTCCTCTAAGGACTGGAAATCTAGGGCGCCTGGGGGGGCTCAGTCATTAAGCGGCTGCCTTCGGCTCAGGTCACGATCCCGGGGTCCCGCATCCGGCTCCCTGCTCAGCGGGGAGCCTGCCTCTCCCTCTCTCTCTGCCTGCCCCTTGCCCTGCTTCTGAGCGCCCTCTCTTTGACAAATAAATAAATAAAATCTTAAAAAACAAAACAAAACTTATCAAACTCAACACCCAGAGAACAGAAGTCTCTCCAAAGACACACAAATGGCCAACAGGTATATGAGAAAATGCTCATGGTCCCTAATCATCAGGGAAGTGCAAATCAAAAGCACAATGAGACATCACCTCACACCCAACAGGACAACTATTATCCAAAAAGCAGAACACGAGTCTTGCCAGTGATGCGAGAAACTGGACCCCTTTCACACTGCTGGTGGGAATGCAAAGTCGTAGAGGGCTATGGAGCACAGGGACGTTCCTCAAAAAAACTAGAAATAGAACTGCCGTACGATGCAGTAATTCCATTTCCAGGCACACACACAAAAGGACCTGGAAGAGATTTTAGCAAGTTCATGTCCACTGAGACACGATTCATGATAGCTAAGAGGTGGAGACAAACTGAATGCCCGTCAACAGGTGAATGGATGATGAAAACACAATACACACAAATAACAAAATATTACTCAGTTTTTAAAAAGGAAGTTTTGCAATACGTGACAACATGATAGACCCTGAGGAGATGATGCCAAGTGAAATAAGCCAGACACAGTATAAAGACGAGTATTGCATGACTCCACTTAGGTGAGGAGGAATCTAGTCAAATTCATACAGAGTGGAATGATGGTGATCAGGAGCTAGAGGGAGGGGAAATGAGAAGTTACTAATCAACAGGCATAAAGTTTCAGGTAGGTAATACAAAATGTTATTTTAATCATTTTCTTTGCTGTTAAAGGAAATCCTACATTTCTCATGTTTAACTGTTAGTATATACTGGTTTTTATCTGTTGGAAAACATCACCAAAAAGATATGACCGCCAGGTGACCTGTGAGCTAGACCCCGGGCACTCCAAGGTTCCTCACCCCCTCGCTGTCCTTGGAATGTGGGTCCTGCTTGTCTTTCTCCCTCCCAGAGACTGCTCCAAGGACACAGCCTTGAGATCATGATGTGGTGTTGAGAACACCTGCACAATGTATGTGACTGAACCCAGTTAAGGCCTCTTCATAAACTCAGATTTGACACGCGGTGCAGGGATCCATTCGTCTTGTTGCTGCCCAAGACAAGCCTCATACTATGTTCCCTTTGCTTATTAAAACAGCCACCTACCAATCTGGACTGGCCTCTTTCTTTGGTCTCTCCCTACCCTCTGCATACAGGAGCTGGTTTTATTTATTTTTAAAGATTTTATTTATTTACCTGACAGAGAGAGAGATCACAAGTAGGCAGAAAGGCAGGCAGAGAGAGAGGAGGAAGCAGGATCCCCGCTGAGCAGAGAGCCCGATGTGGGGCTCGATCCCAGGACCCTGGGATCACGACCTGAGCCGAAGGCAGAGGCTTAACCCACTGAGCCACCCAGGCGCCCCTGGTTTTATTTTTTAAAAAGATTTTTATTTATTTATTTGACAAAGAGAGATCACAAGTAGGCAGAGAGGCAGGCAGAGAAAGAGAGAGGAGGAAGCAGGCTCCCTGCTAAGTGAGAGCCCGATGTGGGGCTCGATCCCAGGACCCTGGGATCATGACCTGAGCCAAAGGCAGAGGCTTAACCCACTGAGCCACCCAGGTGCCCCCAGGAGCTGGTTTTAGACTACACCTGGGAAAACTCCTGAGAGAAATGTGAACTTGACTACTCATCATTTTCAATATTGAGTGAACAATTGCATACCACCCAAATACCTTTGGAAGGGAGTTTTATCATCTAAAGCCAACTCCAGAACACTCACCACAAACTGACACATGCATTTTGGCATTTGCTATTCAGTACACATGAAAACAGCATAAACTCCTCACCTTCTCATTTTGTTGTTTCCTTTGCCGTGTAGAAACTTTTTAGTTTGATGTAGTCCCACCTCTTTCCTGCGCTTTGGTGTTAATTAAAAATTCTTTTCAATACCAATGTCAGGGAGTTTTCCCTTTATGTTTTCTTCTAGCTTTACCGTTTCAGGTCTAATGTCTAAGTCTTTAATTCATCTTTTTTTTTTTTTTAAAGATTTTATTTATTTGGGGGGAGTGGAGAGAATGAACGAGAGAGAAAGAGAGCATGAGAGGGAAGAGATCAGAGGGAGAAGCAGACTCCCCACCAAGCAGGGAGCCTGATGTGGGACTTGATCCCAGGACTCCAGGATCATGACCTGAACCGAAGGCAGTCGCTTAACCAACTGAGCCACCCAGGCACCCCCTTTAATTCATCTTTAGTTGATTTTGTCTATGGTGTAAGATACGGGTCCAATTGAATTCTTTTGCAAGTGGATATCCGGTTTTTCCAACACCATGTATTAAAGAGGCTATCCTTTCCCCCATTGTATATTCCTGTTTCCTTTGTCAAAAATTAGCTGCCTTTATATGTGTGGGCTTATTTCTGAGCTCTCTCTTTTTTTCCATTGGTCTTTGTGTCTATTTTGATGCCAGTACTGTACTGGTTTCATTAGTACAACTTCATAGCGTAGCTTGAAGACAGAAAGTTTGATGCCTCCAGCTTTGTTCCCCTTGTTCAAGATTGAGCTACTCAGTGTCTTTTGTGGTTCCATATAAATTTTAGATTTTTTTCTATTTCTGTGAAAAGCGTCATTGGAATTTTGACAGAGATTGCATTCAAATATCTGTAGATTATTTTGGGTAGAACAGACATTTTAACATCATTAATTCTTCTAATCAATGAACATGGAATATCTTCACGTTTATTTGTATCTTCGATTTTTTTCATGAATGTTCTATGGCTTTCAGTGTTCAGATCTTTCACTTCCTTCGTTACATGTATTCTAAACTATTCTTTTTGTCGCTATTGTCAAGCAGATTGTTTTATTAATGTCTTTTCCAGATAGTTAGCGTGTAGGAATGCAAAACTGATTTTTGTGTATTGATTTTGTATTCTGAAACTTTACTGAGTCTATTTACTAGTTTTTACAGTTTGTTTTGGTGCAGCCTTTTACGTTCTCATCATGTAAGATCAGTTCCTCTGCACACAGAGACATTACTTCTCCCTTTCCATTTCGGATGCCTTTCAATTCTTTTTCTCACCCAGTCGCTCTGGCTAGGACTTCCACTACTATGTTGAATGAAAGTGGAGACAATGGGCACCCTTGTTGATAATCTTAGAGGAAAAGATTTTGGCTTTTCAACGTTGAGTATGATGTTAGCTATGTGCTTTTCAATATGCCTTTTATTAGGTTAAGGTATACCCCTCTACTTGTTACCAACTCTTTGTCATAAAAGGATGCAGAAATTTGTCAAATGCTCTTTCTGCATTTATTGAGATGATCACATGGTTTTTATCCTCTGTTAATGTGGAGTATTACATTTATTCTTTTGCATAAGTTGAGTCATCCTTGTAGCCCAGGGATAAAGCCGATTTCATCATCGTGTAAAACTTTTAAGTTGCTGCTGAATGTGGTTTGTTAGCATTTCTTCGAGGACTTTTGCATTTATGTTCATCAGTTTCCAAATATTTAAAATTCAGAGAAAGTTCTGCCTGCCCTGTTGAAATGCTATATTGTACACCCAAAACTAGTACAACACTGTATGTTAACGACACTGGAATTAAAATTTTCAAAAATTGAAAATAAAACAAAGAAGAAGTTCTGTCTGGAAGTGGAAGACGGAAGGGGGTGTCATCAGCAGGGCTGGGGTGGGAGGGCTTTATTCTTGCCAGCTTCAACCATACACAAGGGGCAAAAACTAAGGCCTGAACTCAACTGTGGAGTTAATTTTAGAAAATATGATTTGAACCTCCAGGCATGAGTCCAAGCATTTGCTGAAACCTCAGCATCAGTTTTGCCTCAACCCGCCGTACGCAATGTTATTTGACACAAAGCTCTCATGACCTTTACGAGGCTCTAGAGGGTAGGGGTAATTATAGGCAATCTTTTTTCTATACGTACTTTCTGGATAACTGCACATATCCTATGGGTGAGTTAATAGTTAATGTTTATTTTTAAGAGTTAATAAATTTAAAAAAAAGATTTTATTATTTGAGAGAGAGAGAGAGCATGGGTGGGAGGGAAGGATAGGAGGGAGACACAGACTCCCCACTGAGCAGGGAACATGACACAGGACTCAATCCTGGGACTTCAGGATCATGACCTGAGCCGAAGGCAGTGGCTTAACCAACTGAGCCACTCAGGTGCCCCAGTAGTTAATGTTTTAAAGTAAGAGCTCTCCTTTGTTCTAAGTCTTCCCTGCCTTGAAGCTCTTGGGTGAATCTGTCTGATAAGATTTTTAAGATTTATTTATTTATTTGAAAGACAGAGATCACAAGAAGGCAGAGAAGCAGGCGGGGGGCGGGGGGGAGCAGGCTCCCTGTTGAGCAGACAGCCTGATGCAGGGCTCGATCCCAGGACCCTGGGATCATGACCTGAGCTGAAGACAGAGGCTCTAACCTACTGAGCCACCCAGGCGCCCCTCTCTAAGATTTTCAATAAAAACCATGTTAAGCCTGTGCAGCTGCTGTTCTCCTCTGGAGGCAGTCCTGCACATCTGCTCAGTATTGAGTCTGAGCGTTTTATTTTCAGCGCACAGCGACAGTCAATCCCATCCTCAGCGTATGGCTGGACAGATACCCCCGAGTGGACCATGACCTCATAGGATGTATTTTAGGCACCTGAAGAGTAAAAGCATTATAAGTTTATTGTAAAAATTGAAAATAGTGTGAGTAGGGGGGCCTGGGTGGCTCCCTCTGCCTTTGGCTCAGGTCATGATCTCTGGGTCCTGGGATCGAGCCCCACATCAGGCTCCTAGCTCGGCTGAGAGCCTGCTTCCCTCTCTCCCTCCGCCTGCCTCTCTGCCTACTTGTAATCTCTGTCAAATAAATAAATAAAAAATCTTTAAAAAATAGTTAGAGTAAAATAGTTATAAAGCACGCATATGTTTTATTAAAAACTAGAAAGAACAACAGTCGAGTCATATAAGTAATGAGGATTTCAACTCAAAATAACTATAAAATACAAAACATGTGAAAGAGTAGGTGGGATGAATAACATAATGGATACAACTAGCTATGAATTAAAACGCTGTAAATTCATTTCAGAGGATGCTTTAAAAAAATCTAAACACATTTTTTTTTAAAATAAGGGACATGAACATAGAACCTATGAATAAGGAAAATTTAGTGAGACCAATACTTAGAATAATCCATAACTAGTCACATTAAAATAAAGCACTTTATCACAGAACAAAGAAAACCTTGCAAGCTGACAACCAGAAAAAACAGACCACTTTAGAACAACAATGGGACCGAGCCATAAAATTTGATCAAACCCAGGCGATACAAGTCTAGAAAAATAGCTCATAAAAAATGAAGTGATAAGCTTTAATTCAAGATTTTTCTGTGCAATATATCCATAGTCAACATGTCCAAAATGAAGCTATTATGCTAAATGAAATAAGTGACAGAAGGACAAACGTACAATTTCTTCTATACGAGGTTCTTAGAGTAGTCAAATTCATAGACAATAGAGATACAAAGTAGAATGGTGGTTTCCATGGGGTTGGGGGGAGTGAGGCTGGGAACCGAACATGTTCAGTTGGGGAAACTGAAAAAGTTCTGAAAACGGAGCGACTTGCTTAATACCACATGTGATGGTTGATTTTGTGGGTCTACTAGGCTAGACCACGGCAACCAGATATTTGGTCAGATATTATTCTGGATGTTTCTTTCAAGTGCTTTTTGAATTAACATTTCAATCAGCAGATTACCCTCTGTAATGAGGTAGGCTTCATCCCCTCAAAGGCATTAATAGAAAAGCAGTAACTTGCATAAGTTAGAAGGAATTCTGTCTACTGACTGCTTTGGGTTTGCACTGAAATTCTTCCCTGAGTCTCCAGTCTGCCAGGTTACCCTGAAGATTCTGGACTTGCTTAGCTGACATAATCGTGTCACCCAATATTTTTAAAATAAATCTCTCTCTATACAGACGTATATGTACAGACATACACCAGTTTAGTTCTGTTTTTCTGGATAATTCTAATATGCAACAGAACCAAATGCTTAAAAGTGATTAAAATAATACATTTCATATTATTTTTATCACTATAAAAATGATTATTTAAAACATTTCTAAGAAATTTTATGATGCAAAAATATACCTTAAAAACACTATAAAAAAGTATTTGAGTAAAAAGAGAAAATTCTAAAACAATGCCTTGGTGGACATTTGTGTAGAGGCAGATGGTTCCTAAAGTTTTATTGGCAATCACTTCATATGCAGCTGAACTTAAATTTGAGTGACTTAGTTTAAATTTCACTTTCTTACTCTTTGCTCAGTCATTGTCTACACTTAAAAGTACTTTTGTTGTTTATACATTCATACAGCTCTAACACATAATGCAGTCTTGCTCACTTTTGGGAGTACTAAAACTTTTTTGTTGGTGTTTTTTATTATAACATTATAACCAAATGGAGAGTCCCAATCAAATCCCTCAAATCCCATGAGACAATTTATAGTTTTGTATAATTATTCACAGCAGCCAAATTTTGATGTATTATTTTATGTGCAAAAGAGAATTTACTTGCTGCAGTAGAACCCATTAATAGGTGAGATCAGGGGAAATTACACATGAAGACAAGAAGTGTCAAAGCAGCAGCAAAGTCAGTGACACCTCACCACACCACCGAGAAGGATTTGACTGCCTGCGAGGGGGGCAGGTCCGTAAGTAAATTAATTGCTCTATTTTTGAACTTTAACATGAATCCCTAAAAGTTTAGTTTAGCCTTACTAAAACATATTCTTATACAAGATTTCGTGCTAGGAAATATCTAGACAAGTACTGGACTGGAAAATAACCCAAGGGAGTCATTGCAACTGCTTCATGGTGATTTTGCTTTGCTATTTTGTGAAGATTTATATTTAAGAAAGACACCAACTTCTTTCCTAGTTGTAAATCCTGAAGGCATGAACCAATGCCATGGAAAGACTATGGAAGAGCATATATGGAAATAGGGAAAATATATGGGATATGTGCAGTATTTTCAAAGCAGAATGAGATGGCCGTCCTCACGCGGTGCACAGTAATACCACCAACCGGGAACTTGTTAGAAATGTGAATTCTCGGGGCGCTTGGGTAGCTCGGTGGGTTAAGCCTCTGCCTTCAACTCAGGTCATGATCTCAGGGTTCTGGGATCAAGCCCCGCATCAGGCTCTCTGCTCGGCGGGGAGCCTGCTTCCCCCTCTCTCTGTGCCTGCCTCTCTACCTACTTGTGATCTCACTCTCTCTGTCAAATAAATAAAAAAAATCTTAAAGAAAAGAAAAGTGAATTCTCAGGGACGCCTGGGTGGCTCAGTTGTTTAAGTGTCTGCTTTGGCTCAGGTCATGATTGAATCCCACATTGGGCTCCTTGCTCAGCGAGGAGCCTGCTTCTCCCTCTGCCTGCTGCTCCCCCATGCTTGTGCTCCCTCTCTTTGAGAAATAAATAAATCAAATCTAAAAAAAGAAAAATGAAAAGAAACGTGAATTCTCCTACTTCTGACTCAATGAGAACCTTTGGGGGTGGAACGCGGCAGTCTGTGTTCATGGGATTCTGATAGAAGCTAAAGTTTGAGAAGCAGAGCAAAAGAAAAACAAGAATAATATAAGGCCACTGGACGTAAGAAAATATTTAAGCTTAAAATTTTGGTGCTAACACTTCAATGGACCCTGAAAATTTTGAATCACCATATGATCCTTATCTCCCAGAACAAGGCCAACTCTTTATATACCCTCCCCCCAATGTGAATGCAGGGAATGAGATATTTGCACATCAATGCTCAGAGCATTTATGCCAGAGTATTTCTGGCAAACGCCAGAAGAGGGAAACGATTCACGTATCTATCAACAGGTGAATGGAAAATCACAAAGTTGCAAATATATGCAATGAAATATTGTTCAGTCTTAGAAAGGCAGTCTCATATATATTATTACAACATTAATGAACCTTGCAAATGTGCTTAAATGAGCCAGACACAAAAGGACAAATATTGTATGATTTCACTGACATGATGCACCCAGAGTAAGAAAATCGAAGAAGTGGAAAGTATAATACAGATTACAAAGGCTGGAGATGAGGTGAGGAATGGGGATTGTTTACTGGGCAGAGTTCCTCCTTGGAATGATGAAAAGTTCCAGAAATAGTGGAGATGGTAACACAATATTGTGAATGTACTTAAGGTCATTTAAATTGTACACTGAAAAACGGTTAAAAGGGTAAATTTTGTGTTATATATATTTTATCACACTAATAAAAAACTGTCAGGGGCACCTGGGGGCTCAGTAGGCTGAGCCTGTGACTCCTGATTTCGGCTCAGGTCCTCATCTCCGGGTTGTAGGACTGAGCCTCCGCTGGGCTTCACACTCAGTGGGGAGTCTGTCTGAGATTCTCGCTCTACCTCTCCATCTGCCCCTCCCCCCGCTCTCTCTCTCAAATATATCTTTTTTTTTTTTGAAGATTTTATTTATTTACTTGAGAGACAGAGAGAGAGAGCATGAGGGGAGAGGGTCAGAGGGAGAAGCAGACTCCCTGCTGAGCTGGGAGCCCAATGCGGGACTCAATCCCGGGACTCCAGGATCATGACCTGAGCTGAAGACGGTCACTTAACCAACTGAGCCACTCAGGTGTCCCTCCTTTTTTTCTTTAATTAATTTTGCTTATTTATTTGAGACAGAAAGAGAACAGGAGAGAGATCATGAGCAGAGGGGAGGGGCAGAGTGAGAAGCAGGTTTCCCAATGAGCAGGGAGCCTGACACTGGACTCAATTTGAGGACTCTGGAATCATGACCTGAGCTAAAGGCAGGTGCTTAACCAACTGAGCCACCCAGGCGCCCTAAAATAAATCTTAAAAAAAACTCAAACTGTCAAGGTTACTAAAAACAAGGAAACTGTTACAACCATGAGGAACCTAAGAAGACAGGGGGGCTAAATGCAATGTGATATCCTAGAAGGAACCCCGGAACAGAAAATGGATTTTGGTAAAAACTAAGTAAGTCTCAATCAAGCATGACTTCTGTTACTAATAATGTATGAATATTCACTTATCACTTGCATAAAATGTACCGTATTGATATAAGACATTAACAGTTGGGAAAACTGGGTTATGGGGTAAATGAGAACTCCCTGTTCTATTTTAGTAATTCTGCTCTAAATCTAAAATTGTCTGAAATTAACTGTCTACCGAAATAATTAGACAATAAAGAAATTAATAAATTTCGACACTTTGCCAAGAAAGCAATAAAGCACATAAAAAATAGTATCACATGGGGCACGTGGGTGGCTCAGTGGGTTAAGCCTCTGCCTTCGGCTCAGGTCATGATCTCAGCATCCTGGGATTGAGCCCCGCATCGTGCTCTCTGCTCAGCGGGGAGCCTGCTTCCCCCTCTGTCTCTGTCTGCCTCTCTGCCTACTTGTGATCTCTGTTAAATAAATAAATAAAATCTTAAAAAAATAGTACCACGAATTATTACAGAAATGCAGATTAAGTAAGACCAAGATACACTTATTTTAACTTAAAAAAGACAAGCTATACCTACTGTTGACAAAGAGGTGTTCCAAATGGAACGCTGATAAGGAGCTGGTGGGAGTATAAAATGGCACATTCACACTGTAAACCAATTTGGCCAATTCTTAAAAGTTAGACATCCAGCTGTGAGCAACACCCCCTTCTCAGGTATTTACGTATAACATTCGTTCTGGTAGTAGGTCGGCGAGAGAAACACACTCTGTCATACACAGCCAATGGAAGACCACTCAGCGATGAAAAGGAATGGACACAACAGGGATAAATCTCCAATTAGCTGTACGAGGATACACTTAAGCAGTCCGTTTATATAAAAACAGAATGAAAAGCAGCTGTGCAAAAGTAGCCTGTAGGATTCCAAGTATACAGAAAAATTAAAGAAATGCAAATTAGTGTAAAATGACATTCGCCGCACTCATAAGGCATTTCTCCGCTGCTGCAAACTTGACGGTGTTTAACGAGGCCAGAGCTGTGGGTGAAGACGTCCCCACATTCGCAGTTCTCGTGAGGACTGTCACTTGCGTGGGAACCGCCCGCCGTGCAGCGAGACCGGAGTCGCGGCACAGAGACGTGGCGCGCCTGTCCCCGGAAGGAGCCCGTCCTCCACCGGGATCCGCCGGCCGCCCGGGGGGCACCGAGCTGCAGCCGAAGGGCTTCCTCCGCCGCGGCACTCACCAGGCCCTTCTCCAGTGTGAGTTCTCTGGTGCCGAAGGAGCGTGAAGCGGTACCTAAAGAATTTCCCACATTCGTTGCACTCGTAAGGCCTTTCTCCAGTGTGAACTCTCTGATGAATAATGAGCGAGGAGCTGTCCATAAAGGATTTTCCACATTCTCTGCACTCAAAAGCCCTCACTCCAGTGTGGATTTTCTGGTGCTCGGCAAGTTTATGTTTGTGGCTGAAGGCTTTTCCACACTCACCGCACTTATAAGGCCTCTCTCCAGTGTGGATTTTCTGGTGTTCAACGACTTTGTCTTTGCGGCTGAAGGCTTTCCCGCATTCGCTGCACTCATAAGGCTTTTCGCCGCTGTGGATTTTCTGGTGCTCGGCAAGTTTATGTTTGCGGGTGAAGGCTTTCCCGCATTCGCTGCACTCATGTGGCCTTTCACCAGTGTGAACTCTCTGGTGTCTAACGAGTGTGGAGCGATTCCTAAAAAATTTTCCACATTCACCACAACCATAAGGTCTCTCCCCCGTGTGGATTTTCTGGTGACCAACAAGTTGGGAAAGTCTAAGGAAACCCTTCCCACACTGGTTGCACTCAAAAGGCCTCGGCCTGCTGCAGATACCCTGGTGGTCCCCGAGGCCGGGTATCTGTGTGAAGCATCTTCCACATTCTGGGTTCGCGTAAAGCCGATCATGGCCCTTCAGGTGCTGACGGGGGTGGGACTTTCGGAGGAAGGCCCTCCCACATTCCTGGTACTCATAAAGCTTTCTTCTGCTGGGGATTTTCTCATGGTCCACAAGTATATGTTTATGGCTGAAGGTTTTCCCACCCTGGGTGCACTTACAATAATTCTGCTCATTCCGAAAGGCCTCTCCACCTCCTGTGTCCCAGTGTGGCTTTCCTACAACACGAGGGACCTGTGGCTGGAGAAGGCCTGAGCTGGCTGCGATGTTATTCCCACCGTCCCTGCGTGTCAAGGTTGTCTCTGTCACGTGACCTCTGCAGTTCTTCACAAACGGAGGCCTCCCCTCACCGCTTCTGGAAAGTTTCTCTCTAATTTGCTGCTTTTGGTGCTGCAAATGCTTTCCCCCACAAGCGTGCGGGCCTCGCTCAGGGCGTGTTCCATCACGCTCAGCCCAGCACAAAAGGTCTTTCCAGAGCAAGCTACGTGGCTCCCAGGGCTGGGACTTCTGGGTGGGTGGGCCTGGCTTTGGAGTCCTGACCTGTGACCCTCCTACAGAATCACCTTGCTCCAAAGGGGCCTCCTCATCCTGGGCTCCGTGCCAGCAACCTGTAAGCAGAGAAATGCTGGGAAAGTGCCAGCTGACTTCGGTGGCAGGAGGCGGCCCCCTTGAGGCCACAGGACCGCTGACAGGCGACGGGGACTCGAGACAGGGAGAGGAAGGCCTGCGGTGCGGAGCTCAGCCTGGCACGCCCCCGTGATGGGAGAGCCCTGACTCTGGGGAAGGACACGAGGGGGAGGGACGTGCGGGGAGGAGAGGCGGGCTCCCCAACCCCCTCCTCTGCAGGTGACTTTCAACAAGGCCGGAGCTGCTGGGGACCGCTGAGCACCGACACAAGACTGGGTCCAGACGCAGAAATGGGTGATTGCAACACAGTGGCCGGTGTTCAGAGACTATCTAAGGATATGTGCGGCCATCACAATACCTCAGGATAGGCCATATGTCAAGTGTACTGCAAAGGGACCAAAGGGAAAGGATGACAGACGGAAGCCACAAAAGCGGGGGAGCTGGGAAATTCAGGATTGGAAATGATCATGGGAAAGAAGAGGTAGAAATGAGGTATGACCACTGTCCCTGGCATCATACAGTGGGGAACCCAGCCCCGACACCACACCCATTCCCAGCCCCCAGCCCCAGGGCCATGTCCTGTTGCCACTGATGGAGTAATGTCCACGCTGTCAGGCACCAAGGCCCCTCCCACTTCTTCAAGATGAGCACTTCGGTGGGACCTGAAATGGGCCAACCCAGGTGAAACGCAGGAAAAGGGAGTGGAAAGCCCCCACAGCAATCCTTCACACAACATCCCACATTCCAAAACCAAAACAACTTCAAAGGAGGGTCTTGCAGAACCAGCAGCCTGTACAAATAGAGACCACACTGGTGGCTGAAACTGCCGGCACAGGTGTGCCCCAAGAAACGCCAGCGAGGAGGAAGGCATGAAGCCAAAAGCCTGATCGATGACGAGCAAGACCACTGGGATTTCTCAGACAAACTCGGAGCAGAAGTGCACTGGGCCCAGACCCGGCTCCCATAAATGTGTGCTTGGAATCCAGGAGGGAAGCAGGGACTGTGATGTGCGTGTGGGAACTACCCCCTGGGAAAGGGAAAACCAGCGAACAGCCCAGGACACTGGAGTGGGTGCGAGGGCCTTACCTAGCGATGACAAAAGTGCCAAGGTCTCCAGCATCACAGTGTGGTACAGGCTTCTCTGAGCCTCGTCAAGGAGCCCCCACTCCTCCCGGGAGAAATGTACGGCCACGTCTGTAAAAACCACAAGCCCCTGCCGAAATGGGGACGGTTCAACCAACACGCAGCTTCTCGCCCGGGATCCTCAGCACCGCCCCGCACCCCACCTCCATCGCCCCCACGCTCCCCACCCCAACTTCCCGATGTGGAAGAGGTGTAAGGTCTGGTGGCACTGGGCCTCTCTCCCGTCACTGCCACTGATCGCCACGTCCAGAATGCGGGAGAACAAGTGGCGGAGGGCGCAGAAAGCCCCACCTAGGCTCTGGGCTGCAGGGGAGGGGCGCGCTGCTCTATCAGTAAATTTGGCTCAGGTCCCCCAGGTCTTGCCTGCCAGACAGCAAAAGCTGGACTTGTACCTCTCCCCCATACGCGCCACAGCCCAGGACCTGGGGTCAGACACTCCCGTGCTTGGTCGCCGGCGCGTCGCTCTTGCAGCTACGGATCTGGCCCCTCCACTTCGGCCACTCAGAGCCGAGGCCGCCAGCCCGCTCTGCAGGCGACGCCGCAGCCGCCCAGCACGCCGCTGTGCGCATGGGGTCCAGGCAGTAGTTTGCAAATGGAATCAACAGCCGACGTGGCCCCATCCTGCCCCAGAAACCCAAGATCCTTACACCAGGGACCACTAAGGTCCCTTTGTGGTTCTCCCCGTGTCCCTGTGTCACACTCGCCCTCCCAAACCTAACGTCAGTACCTCACAGACTCTTGGCCCTCAGCTACGGTGCCGCCACACACGCCGTCCTGCAGGCAGTCACAAACAGCCTGTGTCCACCTGACCCACATCCGGAGCCCAGCACACTGACCTCCCCACCGCAGGCCTAGCAACGCTCCTGGCCGATCCGTTTTAACCTCAAGTCCTCTACCAGCCCGAATGCAACAATCCGGGTCTGACCAAGAGTCATCACAACACTGATGAGTCCAAGGAGAGATAATGAGCCCTGCCCTGAGCTCACCGACATCTGACCGCCTTCGTGCAGACGCTCAACACCTATCTCCTACCCTTGACCCTGGGAGCCTTTCAGACTCCACCTGCGCCCCTCAGAGGCACACCTCCCCGCAGCCCCTGCCCCGCACTCTGGTCTCCCGCCTGCCTTTGTGACGTCCACTACCACCACCCAGGCTCCCAAAAAGGATTCAGATCTCGGCCTCCTTCTGCCCCTTCCCACCTCCACAACCACATGATCCCCCCTCTGAAAACTGAGGCACGGCGACACTTCAGTCCACATGCCGGCCACTGTGTTGTGGCTGTCTGCAACGTGAATGCCTCCCCGAAACTCCAGACCTGTGTGTCCCTCGCCGACTGGGCACCCCCTACTCAGGAGTCTCCGGAACATCTGTGACATCGGTGACAAAACCTGACCTCCTATTCCCTCTGAAAAGCCCTGTGACTACTCAATTCCTCCATTTCAACTGACAGAACATCCAAACTTCTAGAGAAACCCAAAGGCCTTGGGGCTGTCCCTAACTCCCCCTCCCTTCGCACACCCCAACGCCCTCATTCGCCGCATCACATACCGTGGGCAACTGTGCAGACGTGTCCAGAAGGCACCAGTCCTCTACCTCCCCAGCCACCACCCCCTGTCCAGCCATCAGCAGGACTCACCTGCAGTGTCACAGGAGTTTCCTCCCAGGTCACTATTCCCACCTTTACTTAGCCTCTCATCCACACTGCGGCTAGACGGAGCCCGTTCAGCTCTGGATGGTATCACCAGACCCATCTGCTCCAAACCTTCTCTAGCTCCTACTTCCTTCAGATCAGAGACCCACAACCCCGTGTTGTGATTGCGGATCTGGTAACTGTGTGCCCCCGCTCCCAGCACTCCCCCTCCCACCCCATATTCCCACCATACATAAGAGCCTCGCAGTTCCCTGGGCATTCCAACGCTCACCCCGTCACCTGAGCAATCTGGAACCTGTGCTCAGGACGCCCTTCCACATCTTACCCCGTCAGTTGCCAAAAATGGGCAACGCTCCATAGGATCCAGGGCTCAGTTCAAAACCCTGGGCTTTGGTGAAACCACAGGGACTTTAGGCCCAAAGGAGGAAGAAGACCAGGTGAACAATCTCAGGACACCACCATTCTTTACATGGGAGTGGCCAAACCACCAGGGTGACAACTGGGGTGCGTGAAGGTCTGTCACATCCTCCATTCACCCGTACAGGGTCCATAAGCATTTCTGCAAATGCCATGGGAACCTGAGGGAAGAGGGAGGCCATGAGAAAGGTGCAACCTTCGTAGGATCCTACAGACTGAACTGGACCACCCCTGCCCCGCGCTGGAGCACAGTGATCTCAGTCTGATCCCCTAAGCTCTCAGCTCCTCTGACTTCGGTCCGGTCCTTCCAGCCATGTGACTGCAGAGGGACTGAGCCTCCTGAGCCTCAGTTCCTTTCCTGTAAAATGGGGTAATGATGGTCCCCACCTCACAGAGCTGATAACAGTATTAAACACGATTAATACACGCTACTCGGCAGCCACTGTTATCCGTGGGATTAGCAACTCTGTATGTTGTCAGTGCAAATAAAGGGATAGGGTTCTAAAAACATGGGTCTGTGCTATTTCTGCTTTTTAAAATTTTCAGAAGATGTGATATATTACATTCTATGGTTGGCAAATACCACAGATAAATTAATTTCGCAATTTTATAAAGTATTGCCATGTTTAACTTACTGAACGAATTAACTTCTAGTTGCCTCCTCATGTGTAAATATATAGATGACAACTGGTTACCTGATATTTTAACCGATAAATGTTTCATACATTCACACACAAACAATGAGCTGTAGGGAGAGTCTGAGCAGGTAGCTCAGCTACTCTTCCCTTCTGCGAACAAGCCCACCTGCTACGTGATCCCCTGAAGGGCGCTCGCAGGACCCCTTTACTGGAGCACTCCTTCCTTCCTCTTACCCTTGAGGTGGAGAAGAAATGAGCCCCTGTCTGGGACCCATTTGCTCCCCAAATCTGGTTATTCCTTGGTCTCGCAGGAATCAGCTGACCTGCAGAGCTGAGAGCCCATACACCCATCCCCACCCAGACCAGCAAACTTACAGCCTCCAGGCATGCTTTTCTAGACAAAGGCCAGAACACCTTCTATATCAGGTACGCTCCTTCACGGAGCATTAAGGATGCTGAATCCCCTACACACTCAGCCTCAGCCCTCCTGACACCACAGAGCCCATCAGCAATAACCACCTTAGGACTCGCTCCTTGATCTTGCCTTCAGGCCCTGCTCTGCCGCAGTGCACAGACTCCGCACCCTTGACAGCCCAGCTCCTCCCGTCCTCCAAACCGTTACCTGCAAGTACTCATGAGTATCTCCATCCGCGGTATCTCAGCATCGTCGCGTCCAAAACCAAACTCATGATCTCCCGCTTCCTGCTCCCTGGGCTCGCTCCCCCGCCTCCACCCCTTAGATGTTCAGGCCAAGAAGCCTGGACATGGCCCTTCGCTCGCTACCTCTGCTCACAGGTGTGGGTGATGCGGCCCGAAACCCCGTGGGTTCCGTTGCGGACTCCACGCGGTATCTCATCGCATCTCCCGCCGCCGCCGCCGCCGCCCTGGTCCAGCCGCCGTCAGAACTGCGCGCGGGGGCGGGGGGCTGCAGTGTGTCCCCCGCTGTCTCCGCTCCGGTCCCCGTCCGGCGCTCCCCTGCCTTAAACTTGTGACTCTGCGCAGGGCCCTCCCATCCCCGCCCCTTCCGACCTTCGGCCGACCCGGCTGCCCACGCCGCCACCGCACGCGGCACTCCGCCTCGCCCTCCGCTCCCCGCACCCGCGAGAGCCCCCCCCCCCCGGTCCCGACTCAGGAGCACCTGCCGGGCCCTCCCCCGCCACGTCCCACCGCACAGACGGAGCCGGGACCGCACGCCGGGCGCTCTCGGCTCCCGCCCCGCCGGCCCGCCTGCGGGGAGCTGCGCGGGCGCCCCTCCATCCGGCTGCAGCGCTCGGGGCGGGGGGCGGGCGGCTGGGGGCCCGGGGGTCGCAGCACCCACCTGAGCCGGCTTCATCGGCGCGGCCTCCGCCCACGACCGGCGGGAAGAGCGGGGCGGGGAGCGGCGGGCGACCGGGCGGGGACGGGAGAGCCTCGCAGCGGCCTCCGCGGCGGGGACGACGCCTCTCCCCGCGCTTTCCATGTACTTCAGTCACGACTCTGGTCATTTAAACAAGAAAAGGTCCGGGAACCACAGTAGAACGGGACGCTACAAGGCGCCGCCGGAAGTCCCGCCCCGGCCCGAAGCGCACGCAGGAACACCTGGCGGGATTTGGGGGGGGGGGGGTCATTCCCGCCGCTGCGGCCGCACGGCCTTCTGGGTAATGTAGTTTCCGCGCCGCTACTGCGCAGACGCAGACCGTCGGTCGTCCCAGACAGAGGATAAAGGCCTGGCGAAGTACGAAGAGCTCTGAGAAATGGAGTTCCGGGTTCTACAGGGGGCGGGGCTTTGCCAGTTCTTAAAGGGGCGATAGGCAGCCTTCACAGAAACGTCCGGAGACCTGTTGTTCCAGGTTCCGGGAATCGCAGCGTTATTTCCAAAAGCCTTCACATAGAAAGGGACACAGCACACCGCGACGTTACTCGCCGCCCCAAGTAGCTCTCCGCTATCTTGTTGCTTGCCAAAGACCGGAACACTGACCCTTTGGAACCCTTTTTACAGGCTCCACTAGTTTCAATAAGAAAAACTTCCAAAGGGCCGCCTGGGTGGCTCAGTGGGTTACGCCTCTGCCTTCGGCGCAGGTCATGATCTCAGGGTTCTGGGATCAAGTCCGGCATCAGGCTCCCTGCTCAGCGGGAAGCCGGCTTCCCTCTCTCTCTGCCTGCCTCTCTGCCTACTAATGATATCTCTCTCTCTGTCAAATAAATAAATAAACAAAACTTAAAAAAAAAGAAAGAAAGAAAAGAAAAAACTTCCAGGGGTGCCTGGGTGGCTCAGCCCTTTACGTGTGGGGCTCTTGATTTCAGCTCAGGTCTTGATCTCAGGGTCATGAGATCCAGCCGTGCCTGGGGATCCATGCTCAGCGTACAGAATCTGCTTGAGATTCTCTCCCTTTGCCCCTGACTAACTAACCAGCTAACTAACTAACTAACTAGACAGGGAGGGAGGGAAGAGGGGGAGAGGAGGGTAGAAAGGAGGAAGGGCCTCCAGACAGGCCTGTGGTGGGGAAATTGAAAGAGGAATTTGAGGAAGCCCTGAAGTAGATAGAAAGGGCGAGGATGGCCCTCTGATTCCTACTGAAAACATCCTCCTGACTGTGTGGCCAGTAATGGTGTTCCAACCTAGAGGACAACACTTCAATTCACATAGTATTTATTACTGTATCTGAGATATGTCCCATTTCTTTGAGACTCTGAAACCTACCTGAAAAAAACACATGCCATCTTCTACCCGAACAGTGTGTGCCTTCCTGACAATCCGCCATGTGTGCAACAGGAGGACATCCTATCCCTGAGATAAAAGAGTTGAGTATCCACAGTCTCATCTCTTTGCTGGTTAGTGATTATCATTTCATCTGTAACTGCAGCAACGGTGAATGCACAGACAGTGGAGATGATCTCTGGAAAAACACTTGTGAAATTGGTATTATTGAATGCTATTAAAAATGTTTTTCAAAAAAAATGGCAAAAATCGTTCTAGAGAAATGTATCTGTGACAAGTGGGGGGAGCGTTAAGATCTCAGTGAAGTCTGAGCAAGAGTCACGGAGTCTAGGGAGTTAGAGAATGAAGCAGAGACTGCAACCTTGGCTTCATTCATGGTTTGGTCCCAAAATGTGACTATTTTTAATACCAGAAAACATCGTACAGTAACAGCCTGTGTAGGGAGAGGAACACACAATACTTACAGAGTTGCCAGAAAGATAAGAAGGAAAAAGGAAGTTGTTCTGTTGTGTCTTTACTGATCTGTGAATGGCCAATAAGAACTTATAGAAATTAGAGTAATAAATAGTCCCTTTAGCTGAACTCTAGCACACAGCAGCACATTTTGAAAGTGCTCCAGAATAAAAGCAGGACAGGACCCACTCTAAATTGTGTCCCTGCAGGCCAAACAGCTAATGGCCCACTTCCCAACCAACCACTTACTGACAAAGACACTTGTAGATACTATGAATAGAAGGAACACTGGGGAAAGGATTGTGCCATCTTATGAAACAAAAACCAAGACAAAGAAAACACCTCAAGTTAGATCAATGAGGGTGCTCTGAGGAAGGAAAAAGTGCCTAGATGACTTAACCAAGATGACTTAACCAATGGTCGTCCTCATCAATTCCTGATAGAGTGGGTTACTCTTTCTACACTAAAAACTGACACATTTGCTCAGTCTCTTTCTCAGAATGTAATATATTTAAAATAACAAATACATTTTCTCTATTTCAAGCCTTAATTATAACACCTAGGCCCCTGACTGAACGATTAGAAGCATTCCTCCTGCTCTGTGATACCAGCCCTGAAAATTTAACAGGGATTTATTAAACCACATACTACCAAAGATCCTATGAGTAAATGGAGAAACTACAAGAGAAAATTTTTAAATGTAAGTATTCTGAGCTTGATAAAAGTAAAAATGTTAATATAAAAGTCAATGTGGCACAGCAAAACTAAATGATTAGAGGTAAATGTACAGCTTTAAACAGCTTATTAAAATGAAGAAAGATGTCAATAACCTAAACATCTATGTTAAAAAAAAAAAAAAGAAAATGAGACCAAACTAATCCCAAACCAAGGATAAGAAAGAAAAATGATAAAGATTAGGAAAAAAAAACTTACTGAAATTAGAAAACAGAAACACACATGCACACACAAAACCTGATACCTAAACCACACAAAAATACTACAAGAAAGACAATTACAGGCCAGTATCCCTGATGACCACACATGCAAAAGACTTCAACAAAATATTAGCAAACTGAATTCAACAATACATTAAAAGAGTCATAGACCATGATCAAGCAGGATTTATTCTAGGGATGCAAGGAACATTCAACATCAGCCAATCAATCAACATGATACATCACATTAACAAAATGAGGTATAAAAACTATATGATCATCTCAGTAGGTGCAGAAAAAGCATGTGACAAAATTCAATACCCATTTATGACAAAAACTCTAAAAAAATGTGAATGTAGAAGAAATGTACTTCAATAGAATAAAGGCCATATACGACAAACCCACAGCTAACATCATACTTAACAGTGAAAAGTTGAAAGCTTTTGCTCTAAGATCAGGCACAAGGCAAGGATGCCAGTCTTGCCACTTTAATTAGATCAGTATTGGAAGTCCTAGCCACAGCAAATGGACAAGAAGAAAGAAAGAAGAGGCATGCAAACTGGAAAGAAGTAAAAGCGTCACTAGTCACAGATGACGGACTGCACATATAAAACCTTAAAACCTCCACCCAAAAACTACTGGAACTAATAAATGAATTCAGTAAATTTGCACGATACATAATCAACATATAGATATCTGTTGAATCTGTATACACTAATAACAAACTATCTGAAAGAAAAATTAAGAAAATAATCCCATTTACAACTGCATCAAAAAGAATAAAATATCAAGTAATAAATTTAACCGAGGTGAAAAGTCTGTCCTCTAAAAACTACCCAGACAATGATGAAAGAAATTAAAGACAATGCAAATAAATGGAAAGACAATCCACACTCATGGATTAGAAAAATTAACACTGTTAAAATGTCCATACTACCCAAGGCAATCTACAAATTCAGTGCAATCCCTACCAAATACCAATGGTATTTTTTGTCACAGAATTTGTCACAGAATAATCCTAGAATTTGCATGAAACCACAAAGGACCCCAAACAGTCAAAGGAATCCGAGGAAGAAGAACAAAGCTGGGATACCATGCTCCCAGATTTCAAACTATACTACATATCTATAGTAATCAAAATAGTCTGGTATTGGGACGCCTGGGTGGCTCAGTTGGTTAAGCGGCTGCCTTCGGCTCAGGTCATGATCCCAGCGTCCTGGGATCGAGTCCCACATCGGGCTCCTTGCTCGGCAGGGAGCCTGCTTCTCCCTCTGCCTCTGCCTACCACTCTGTCTGCCTGTGCTCGCTCTCTCTCTCTCTCTAACAAATAAATAAATTAAAAAAATTTAAAAAAAAAAAAATAGTCTGGTACTGACACAACAATAGACACAGGACAACAAAACAGAACAGAAATCCCATAAATAAACCCACACTGACATGGTCAATTAATCTATGACAAAAAGACAAGAATATAGAATGAAGAACAGACACCATATTTAATAAACAGTGTGGGGAAAACTAGACAGCTACATGAAAAACAATGAAATTGGGTCATTTTATTATACCATATACAAAACTGAACTCAGAATGGGCTCAAGACTTAAATATAAGACCTGGAAGTATAAAATTCCCAAAAGAAAACACAGGCAGTATGTTTCTGGGTATATGTTTTTGGATATCTCCTCAGGTAAGGACATCAAAAGCGAAAATCCACAAATGGGAAACCAACGGAAAAGCTTCTGCACAGCAAGGAAACGATCAACAACGAAAAGGCGACCCACTGAATGGGAGAAGATACTCACAAATCACACACCTGATAAGGGGCTAACATCAAAAATATATGAAGAACTAAGAAATTCAATATAAAAATCTCCCCAAAACTAGGCAGAGGACCTGAACATCTTTTCCAAAGATGACTCACAGATGAACAGCAGGCACATAAAAAGTTGTTCAACATCAGCATCAGGGAAATGCAAATCCAAACCATAATGAGGCGTCACCTCACCCTTGTCAGAATAGTCCTCATCAAAAAGATGAGAACTAGGTATCGGTGAGGATGTGGAGAAAAGGGAACAGTTGTGCACCGTGGGTGGGAATGTAAATCGGTGCAGCCACTACGGAAAACATATGAAACTATACGATACGACCTGGAAATTCCACTTCCAGGCATTTATCTGAAGAAAGTGAAGCACTGAGGAGACATTCAAAAACATATATCCAGGGGCGCCTGGGTGGCTCAGTGGGTTAAGCCTCTGCCTTCGGTGCAGGTCATGATCCCAGCGTCCTGGGATCGAGCTTCGCATCGGGCTCTCTGCTCAGCAGGGAGCCTGCTTCCTCCTCTCTCTCTGCCGGCTTCTCTACCTACTTGTGATCTCTGTCAAATAAATAAATAAAATAAAATTTAAAAAACAAACAAAAAAAAACATATATCCAAAAATCCATATGTACACCTATGTCATCACAACATTACAACAGCCTCGACATGGAGGCAACCGGCATGTCCAATGATAAGCAGATGGATAAAGGTGTGGTATGTGTGTGGAGTTACATATCTACCTAGTTCTCTCTCTCTCTAAATATCTATCTACCTAGCTATAAAAAAGAATGAAATACTGTCATTTGAGACGTGGATGGACCCAGACAGTGTGATGCTAAGTGAAATGATCACACAAAGGCAAATACCATACGACTTCACTTACATGTGGAATCTAAAATGCAAAAAAAAAATTAACAAACAGAACAGAAACAGCCTCACAGATACAGAGAAGGATGGTTGCTAAAGGGAAGGGGGACGAGGGTAGACGAGAAAGCCAAAGAGGACCAAGAGGGACAATCCTCCCGTTATGAAATAAGGCACAGGGATGTCATGTGCAGCGCAGCTCAGTGATACTGTAACAACACTGTTTCGTGGTATGCTAACCACTGTGGTGACCATTCTGTCATGTACACGAATACCGAAGCAGTATGTTGTACACCTGAGACTTATATATTGTACGCCAATCATGCTGCAACTAAAAAAACCATGAACTTAAAAATGAGTTCTTTCAAAAGATCAACAATATTGACAAAATGTGAAGTAGGCAAAGAAAACAAGTTAACAAACGCAGAAATGAAGACATTACTCACCCTAAAAAAATAAAAGTATCAAAAAAGAATATTAAAAAGTCTTTGTCGGGACGCCTGGGTGGCTCAGTTGGTTAAGCGGCTGCCTTTGGCTTAGGTCATGATCCCAGCGTCCTGGGATCGAGTCCCATATCGGGCTCCTCGCTCAGCGGGGAGCCTGCTTCTCCCTCTGCCTCTACCTACCACTCTGCCTGTGCTCGCTCACTCTCTCTCTAACAAATAAATAAGTTTAAAAAAAAAAATTAAAAAAAAAAAAGTCTTTGTCTTCCCAAATTAGACAATTTGGTTGAAATGGAAAAATTGCTTAAAGGACACCAATTATCCAAAACTGACACAAGTACAAAATCTACTTAGTACTATATTAAGAAAAAATTTTTTTAAAGATTTTATTTATTTATTTGACAGAGAGAGAGATTACAAGTAGACAGAGAGGCGGAAGCAGGCTCCCCACTGAGCAGAGAGTCCGATGCGGACCTCGATCCCAGGACCCTGAGATCATGACCCGAGCCGAAGGCAGAGGCTTAACCCACTGAGCCACCCAGGCGCCCTATAGTAAGTAAATTTTGACTAAAAATTTATTGAAAGCCTTCCCACAAGAAAATTCTAAGGTCAAGGGCCTTCACTAAGGAATTCTAGCAAATATTTAAGGAAATCCATCACTAATCTTTCAAAAACTCTTCCATCCTTCCAGAAAATAAAGGAGGAAACACTCCCAACTTTTTCTATGAGGTCAGGATTCCTCTGACAGCAAAGTCACACAAAGACAGCACAAGAAATCTACAAAACCAGGGGTACCTGGGGCGCTCAGTGGGTTAAGCCCCTGCCTTCGGCTCAGGTCATGATCTCAGGGTCCTGGGATGGAGCCCCACATCAGGCTCTCTGCTCAGCAAGGAGCCTGCTTCCCTCTCTCTCTCTCTGCCTGCCTCTCTGCCTACTTGTGATCTCTCTCTCTACGTCAAATAAATAAAATCTTAAAAAAAAAAGGAATCTTTAAAACTGTTCTCTCTCATCAATACAGATGCAAAATACACTAACAAAGTATCAGAAAACTGACTTGGCAACACATACAAAGGAGCATAAACCATGACCAAGTGGGATTTGTCCCAGGAAATGCAAGATTAGTTTCACATCTGAAGACCAACTAATGGGTTATACCATATAATTACGCCCCAACCAAAGCCCACTCCACACCCACAGGATTATCTCAATTGATGGAAAAATCTGGAACAGAGTCTAAGAACAGATCAGCAGAAACAGGCAACTGGCTGTTGACAAAGGAGCAAAGGCAATTCAGTAGAGATAGTCTTTTCACCAAATGGTGCTTGAACTAGTGAACATCCTCATGTTTAAAAAAAAAAAAAAAAAAAAAAAAAGATCTAGGAGCACCTGGATGGCTCAGTAGGTTAAGGGGTTAAGGGGTAAGCGTCTGCCTTCGTCACGGGTCATGATCCCATGATCATCAGGTGCCCTGCTCATGGGAGAGTCCGCTTCTCCCTTTTCCTCTGCTCCTCTCCTGGCTTGTGTATTCTCTCTCAGATAAATAAAATGTTTTTAAAAATATGATCTAGATATAGAATTTATACTTGCACAAATATTTTCTCAAAGCGAATAATAGACCTAAATGCAAAACACAAAACTACAGAACACCTAGATGATAACACTGAAGAAAATGCAGGTGACCTTGGACTTGGCAATGCTTTATATACAACACCAAATACAATCCTTGAGAAAAACTGGGTGATTTGAACTTGACTAAAATTAAAATTCTGCTCTGCAAAAGACAGTTTGATATGAAATATGAATATGAAAATGATACTCACTTGTCATTAGGGAATTTCAAATTAAAGCGACAACGACCTACCCTTATACACCTACCACAATGGCCAAATTCCAAAACACTGACACCAACCAAATGCTGATGCGGATGGGGAGCAACAGAGACTCACATTCACTGCTGGTGGGAATGCGAAATGGTACCGCCACTGTGCAAGACAGTTTCTTACAGGGGTGCCAGGGTGGCTCAGTTGGTTAAGCATCTGCCTTCAGCTGAGGTCACGAAGCCAGGGTCCTGGAGTCAAGCCCACATCAGGCTTCCTGCTCAGTGGGGGGTCTGCTTCTCCCTCTGCCCTTCCCCCCACCGTGCTCTCTCTCTCAAATAAATAAAATCTTAAAAAAAAAAGTTTCTTACAAATCTAAACATACTCTTAATACATAATCCAGTAAATCACACTCCTTGGCTAGAACTCAAGAGATGAAAACTTAAATCCACATAAAACCTACACACAATGTATGCTGCAGGCTCACTCCTAAGTGCCAAACTTGGAAGCAGCCAGGACGTCCCTCAGTGGGTGAAAGATAGACAAACGGTGGCACATTCATGTAACGACATGTTATTCAGTGGTGACTTGCACAGAGAGCTTCAGAGCAGCTTTCTTTGGAACAGACCCACACCGGGAACAACCCAAGCATCCACTGACAGCAGAACGGACGAGGAACAGGGGCGGCCTCTGCGTACGACGGAGAAACCCTCCACAGCAGAAGTGAACGACCTACGGAGACAGGCGATGAGACGCAGTAATCTCGAAACCGTTACGGACGGTGCGAAGGGCTACAGCCCCCACTCCCCCCAGTGTATATACCTAATGCTCCTGTCCACAGAAAATTCTAGAAAATGCTTGTTGTTCATGAATTGTGGAAAAGGGTATTAGAAAGACTGAGATAAGAGGATTATAAAGGGACACAAGGAAGCTTCTGGTTGTGTCGAATACGTTCATTATGTTCACCGTGGTTATGGTTTCACAGGCATATACACAAGCTGAAACATGACACATTACACACTTTCATGTGTGCAGTTCACTCCATGTCAATCACACTGCAATAAGGTTTTTGAGAACTAAGTGTTCCCCATCAAGTCCCTCTTTGCCATCCCTCTTAGAAAGTCCCATCTGCCGACTGTCTTGGTTCTCCCATCCCCCTCTCCCAACTTAGGGGGATGAACCCCGCCTGAATGTCAGCAAAAACCAGAGAGCAATGCAATCCACGTCCACTCCGGTCACTAGGAATGCTAGCTGGGTCAGAGAAGCCCTACCCTTGGATCTCTCTTTTGTCCATGCTGAGGTTCCTGCCTGTGTAGTGATGGCCACAACGCCAACAGCCCAGGCAGATACAGGAATCCACAAACCTTTAGACACTGAGAGTAGCCTTGGCCACAGGAGATACAGATGTCTGAGGGTCCGGAGAATTTCTACATTCTCATCCCACAAGAGTCATAGGGACACCTGCAGATGCCTCTGCTAGAAGAGACACATAGCCTCTCCACTGGCCACATTCAGCCCCACTCCGCTGTCTCAGTGTTTCTGTACCAAATATGAGCCCCGCCTTGCCCTGTGGGCCGTCCAGTCAGTGACACTTGCCTAGGGGATTCTGGACATCGGCGACTGGCTCCTATGCAGATCTAGGACACAGAATCCCTCAGAAGTGCTGGGGAATATGGGACATTCCCTAGGAACAAGAGACCCAATTCGCGTTTCCAGAAGCACTGGAGATCTTCACCAACTATGCCCTCCTCCTAAATGAACTCTGGGCTCCCAGGGTATCTTGCCTTCCAGACCATACGCTGAGGCACACAAAGTGCTTTGCTTTTTTCTAGCAAGCCTTGGGCACAATACAAATTAGGCTAGCTAGACTGAGATCTGTTCTCTGCCATCCTGCTAACCCTTCCGAGGCACATGGAGTTGGTGCAGACAAGAGGCGCTCTTCCCTTCACGGTGGAAGAACCCAACTTTTTCTTAACCCACTACACACAGCGAACAGACCCCACCCCACACACAACGGTAAAGACTGCCACAGCAGGCCTGTGTCACTGCACGGATCAGAGCAGCATGGGGCAAGCAGTTCTAAAGTTGGGGGACTCAGAAGAAGACAAATGAGTTCGTGGTGGTTATATTTAGAGTCAACCTTGTTCATGAAGAGAAATCTTGTCTGGAAATCCCAGCAGACGCCAGTTCAGGTCCTTCGGGCCAGAGCAGGATCATGTCCACTCAGAATCCAGTTACGGGGGAGGAAGTGAGGGCCTCACTGGGCTCAGAACACTCACGATTCCCTCCAGAGAACAGGAGTGACTGACAACACACTGTGGGACCTTGGACAGCTGGGAGCAATTAGATGGCTTCCGCCACAGGCACTGGTGGTGACAGAACTCTGTCAAGAGCCCTGGATGGTTCGGAAAGTGCAAAGCACCTCATGAAAGCTTCCCATCTATGCGGTACTGACTGGGACTGTCCCCGTGATACCCGTATGAACGGACAAGGCTCACCTGCTCGCTGCTGGTTCCCTCACAAAGGGTACTTGCAGGTATTTGCTCTGGTGTGAATCCTATCAGGTCGAACAAGGAGATGGAACACTTTCTTCACTCATAAGGCCTTTCTCTCGTGTGAACTTTCTGGAACTAAACAAATTTAAGAGATGGAGCTAAAGGGCCACCGAAACTGCCGCGTTCACGAGACTTTCTCCGGGGTGAACTTTCTGGTGCCGAACGAGATGGGAACTTCTACTGTAGGCTTTCCCACATTCGCTGCACACATACGGCTTTTCCCCAGTGTGAACCCGCTGATGTAGAACGAGGCTAGAGTTTCGGCTAAAGAATTTCCCACATTCGCTGCACTCATAAGGTCTTGCGCCAGTGTGAACCTTCTTGTGCTGAACGAGGTGGGAGCTACTAATGTAGGCCTTCCCACACTCACTGCACACGTAAGGCCTTGCGCCGGTGTGAACTCTCTGGTGTAGAATGAGGCTGGAATTGTGGCTAAAGCATTTTCCGCATTCACTGCACTCATAAGGCTTCGCTCCAGTGTGAATTCTCTGGTGTACAATAAGGTTGGAGCTATGGCTAAAAAATTTCCCACATTCACCACACTCGTAAGGCCTTTCTCCAGTGTGGATTTTCTGGTGTTGCACAAGAGTGTCTTTACGGCTGAAGGCTTTCCCACACTCGCTGCACTCATAAGGCCTTGCGCCGGTGTGAATTATCTGGTGCTGAACAAGAGTGTCTTTGCAGCTGAAAGCTTTCCCACATTTGCTGCACACGTAAGACCTCGCTCCTGTGTGCACTCTCCGATGTTTAATGAGGCTCGAGTTATGGCTGAAGAACTTTCCACATTCAATGCACTCGTAAGGCCTTGCCCCAGTGTGAATACGCCAGTGCTCAATAAGGTGGGACCTCTGGCTAAAGAATTTCCCACATTCGCTGCACTTGTAAGGTCTCTCTCCCGTGTGAAATCTCTGGTGCTGCACGAGTGTGTCTTTGCGGCTGAAGGCTTTTCCACACTCACTGCACTTATAAGGCCTTTCGCCAGTGTGAATTCTCTGGTGTTGAACAAGGTGGGAACTTCTGCTGTAGGCCCTTCCACACTCACTGCAGTCGTAAGACCTCTCTCCAGTGTGAACTCTCTGGTGCTGAACAAGTGTGTCTTTCCGGCTGAAGGCTTTCCCGCACTCATTGCATGTGTAATGTCTTTTTCCAGCGTGAAATTTCTGGTGCATTTTTAAGTGAGACGAGTGAATAAAACCCTTCCCACACTCTTTACACACATGTGATGTTTCTCCACTGTGAACTTTCCTGTGATTAGTAAGTGCTGATTTCTCCTTGGACAGATTCCCACATGGTGGGCATCTACAGGGTCTTACTTCAGTACGACTTAGCTGGTTGTCACGGAGAGTAAACGTATTCAGGAAGCCCTTCGCACTGTCAGTGCAACTGAAAAGCACCAGTCCATCCTGGTCTCCCAGGTGTGGGCCAAGACTGGCGCTATGTGGGAAAGTTGCCATGAACTCAGTCCTGTTGTGTGGAATCATCCCACTGCCAGTGGTCTGGCAATGGAAGAGACCAGAGCTGTCCAGCAAGCCCATCCCTTCCTCCTTGCAAGTAAGGGGTCTCCATAACATGTGGGCTGCACAGTTCTTCCCGTGTGAGGCCCCACCAGCATCCGCTCTGAAGAGATCCTCTTCACTGTATCGCTTGTGGTGCTGGTGAAAGTCTGCACTGAACGAGAATCCTCTCCCACATGGGCCACGTGTGTACAGTCTCTGCAAGGGCTGTGATCCCTGGTCTTTGGCCAAGTGCAAGATGTCTTTTAAGAGTGGGTCACACACCTCACATGGGTGGGCTTTCTGGATAAATGCACCCGACTCAGGAGTCCCGAGCTGCGACACTCCCACAGAAATGCTCTGCTCAGAAAGAGTCTCCTCATTATCTGTTTCACGCCAACAACCTGAAAGCAAGAAGACGCTGGTGAGGTACATACTGACTTTGGTGGACAGCAGCAGCCCCCTCACTTATGTGTGTGTGAAACGCCGAAGAATGAGAGCACTGGCTTGCTGGTGGGACCAGGGAGCCAGGATCAGGGTGAGGAAAGGCCCACGGGAAGTCCCAGGCCTCTGAAGGTCACAGTAAGGAGAAAGGGTGGGTAGAGACAACGGCGGTACGTGGTACAGCACACAGCACACAGAGGAGGGGAGTCCGGCTCACTCCTCCAGGGAGTAGGGCCTTGGCCGCTAGTACCAGCTGAGCTCTGCGCAGAAGGACATGTCCAGGCCCAGGAAAATCTGACTGTGAATAAGCAGCTGGTTCTTAAGGACTATGTGAGGATCGCTGCACAACTCCTTGCACACTGATGTAGCCGGCACTGCAGAGCAGAGAGGAATGACTGAGACACAGAAGCCAGAGAAGGGAGGAAAGAGTCAAGAGATGGAAGACAAAAGAGAATTACAAGTGGACAAAGTGCCAAGAATGGGGAAGGAAAGGCAGAAATGGGGTATCGCTATAGGCCTTGGCAAAACAAACAAACAAAAAACATTGGTGAACACGAAGTAGGCTGAACATGTGATCTGAACCCAGCACTAACACCTCACTCCTCCAGCTCCCATTCTGCTGGGCCAGGCCCCTCTGGGTCTCTCTCCCTGCGGCTGGGGTGACGTCAGACACCCAGGGCTTTCTGCCCCTCTCCAACTGGGCCACTACATGGGATGTAAAGTTGTCAAGAAAACACAGGGCAGATGAATGGCCCAGGAAGACCCCCCACACAGAGAAGAAAATTCAGTGTTAAAGAACAGAACCTCGAAGGAAGAACCTCGAAGCAGAACAGCCCGAGACATTCATGAGCAACGACCATGACAGCTTCTGTAACTCCTGGAGTGCTCAGGCCCCAGGAATGTCGACTACACGAGGAGGGCCAGCAGCTGGGACACCGAGGCACCACGGATCCAGACACTTACGTGGCCAGGGAGTGCACAAGCCACGCCGAACCTGTTGAACAGACTGAAAAAGCCGCGAGCCCTGAACCCACTCCTGCCAGACTTTGGGCAGAAAGTGCTGGATCTGCCCCGCAAGGGAGGGGACACTGCACACATCCCAGCCCTGGCACGCACAGCCCTCCCTACTCTGGGAACCAAAGAAGGGAGGGAGAAGAGCCACCGAGCTGGCTCTAGGGAACAGGGGATAACCAAACCCGGGGACACTGGAGGGAACAAGAGGGCCTGTGGAAGGCAGCCTCTAAGATGGCCCCGAGAATGTCCACCTCCCGCTCTACTGCCCTTGTGTAAGCCTCCTCCTCTGCCTGTAGGCTGGACTGCCTGACCCATTTCTAAGGACAATGGGATGTCACTTTGAAGGTCAGGTTAGAAAAAGGCCGGATTCCATCCTGGGCATTCGCTCTCACTCACTAGCTCAGCGGGAAGGCAGCCTCCCCGTTAGGAGCTACACTACAGAAAGGCCAACATGACAAGGAACTGAGGCCACTGGCCGAGCCAGACAGGAACTAATTCCCACAGTGCAACAAACCACAAGAAACTAAATCTTGCAAACAACCACATGACTGGATTTGTAAGTGGATTCTTCCTGACTGGCCTTCAGATGAGAACAGAGCCCGGGCTGACAGCTTGACTGAAACGGCATCAGTCTAAGCAAAAAGTGCCCAGGTGAGTTGTGACCAGGTTCCTGATACTCAAACAATGAATGTTTACTGTTTTAAGCCAGTAAATTTTGGGGTAATTTGCCATATACCAATAGACAAAGCAGGGACTTACCCAGCGAGGCCACAAGTGCGAAGTTCTCCAGCATCACATCACGATACAGGAGTCTCTGGGCTTCCTCAAGGAGCTCCCACTCCTCCCGGGAGAAGTACACGAACACATCCTCGAAGGTCACACAGCCCTGTCATGAGGGGGGACAGCTGAGCCCACAGGCAGCAGGGGCCCCCAGTCGATCCACTCACACAACCACCCCCGGTGCCTCTCCTCTTGGCCTCCCACCTCAGACGAGATAGCAGGCTTTGGCGCCACCAGTGCCTGCTCTCCCCTCCTGTCTCTCTGATCATTGCTTGCGGCCCAGAGCCAGGCAGGTGGGCAGACAGACACCGTGTAAGCTGTGAGTCTGCTGGGAAGGGCACCAACTCTCTGGCGGGTCAGTTCTCCTGCTGTCCTACAGACCATGCCTCCCAGACACAACCTTAAGGCCATCAGTTCACACTTCTCCCAACACGTACACCCTTCTTTGAACCACCCCTTCTTCCCAGCTGGAACCGCCATCACCACCACCAGCCTTCCGGCCCACAACATATGCACCTACAGGGCACACCCCCGGGGGGAGTGCTCTTGTATCTTTGTGACAGGCACCACTGTCACCCAGCGCCTAAGCAAGAGACCCAGTCCTTGGTCCCAAGTTTCAACTTTCTTGTTATTAACTGCACTGCTGCCATGACCTAGAGAGACTCCCTCCTAAATGTAACCCACAGCTCCACCCCCTTCCACATACTGGCCACCACCTTTGGAACTTCTGCAACCAGTACCTCTGCCAGTACGAAAAACCTGCATCCAGCCTGATGTGTCAACTAAGTAATCCCTGGGATTTCTCAAACTAAACATGGGAAAAACCTACCTCCCAACAGAACCCCAAACAGTTACTCCTGTTCCCAGCCTCCCTACCTCAGCTGATGACATTTCCATCACTCAACCAGTAAAGAAAACAGAACAAAAAAAACAGACAAAAACCCCCGAGGTCACCCACAACTCATCCCTTTCTCTCATTCACCCTTCACACCAGAAAATCTGGTTACCCCGCTTACAAAACAGATACAAAATCCACCAACTTGTCTCCCCTCCTCAGCCACCTCTCTGGGTCAGTGACCATCAACACTCACAGACTATTGCGGTAGGTGCCCCCTCATACCCACTGCCCTGTTCTCAGCCAGAGAGCAGCCGAAGGGAGTCCATTAAAATCTGAGTCAGGTCACCTCTCTATTCTGCTCCAAATCTCCCATGCCTTTCAGCACCCTCAGAATGAGGCCCAGCTCCTCAGCCTGCCATGCCTGCCTGCCTCCTGACCCTACTCCCAAGAGACAACTAAGATCTGCGGTTCCGTGAGGACACCCAACTCAATCTTACCTCCCGGCATTTGCACAACGCTGTTCTGGGCCCAATACGCCCCTCAGTCCTCATCCAATGGGCTGCCAGAAGCAGGAACCTTTCTACATAACATCAGCCTGGATTCAGATCGCTGAGCTAGAAATGACCCCCGCACCCCCCACACACACCCCACGCCGCCTTCGCGTGCCCAGACGCCAATGCAGACAGAGGTAAAAGTAAAGAGTCCCGGAGTATCACTATGTCTCATCAGAACACCTAATGGGCCGTACTTTAAAAGTAGATACCAAATTCATACGCCTCCCTAAGCTCCACTGCCCCCACTCTGGTCCACCCACCATTAACGCTCACCCGGTCTACTGGGGTAAGCTCCACTCTGGTCTTCCCGCCCAGACCAATGCCCCCCCCCCCACTTTCCACTCTGCAGCCAGACGGATTCTGTTAACACCTGAGCCAGGCCACCTCCGTCTTTGTTCCGAATCTTCCATGGCTCTCACTACCATCAGAACATAAGCCGAGCTCCTCGGGCGACCATTCCAGGCCCGACTCCTGACCACCCGCTGTGTGTCCTCACCAGATGTCACAGGGACCTCCGGTTCCTGGGACACTCCGAATTCATCTCCACCCCAAGTATTTGTGCCAGCTGGCCCCTGCACCGTGGAAACCCTTGCACAGCTCATCCCATCCACGCGGGCACCAGGGACCCCGCCACATACCTGCCGGGAGTGACCGCCCTTCGCCGCCTTCACGCTCGACAGCAGGGAGCGCTGAGGGCAAAGCGAGGAAGGTCCTTGAACACCCCCTACATCCGAGTCGGTGAGGGCCTGAGGAACCCTCTGCTCACCTGAGCCCCGTCCATCAGCGCCAGGGCCGCCACCGGATCCCGCGAGCAGAACCGGGTCGTGAGAAGCGGGCAACCCGAGCAGGCCCTGCGGGCTCAGCCACAACCCCGGAGCTCCACCAGGCGGGGAGACCTCGGGCCGCCCTCCGAGCCCGTCGCCCCCGTGAGAAGAAGCGCACAGGCTTAGGGCGCCGCGGCCGGGGGCGTACGAGGACAGAGCGCGGACGCGAAGGCCTCGGGAAGGGCGCAGCCCCGGGGGACACTTCCGCGCAAGGCAGCCGGTCCCACGACGGCGCTCATGGAGGGCAACAAAGGCGCGTATTATCGTCCTTCCCTCTCGGTTCCGCAGAGCCGCGCGGGAAGCGGACCTGCCCCGGTTCAGGAGCCTCTACCACCGGGGCGGATAGTGCCGGCACAGGCAAAAGACGTCACGATGGCGGCGCCGGAAGTCCCGCCTCAGCCGCGTCGGGCGGCGGGCAACGCCTCTCTTCCGGGCCGTCATCGGCGCGGCGTCGATGCGGCGAGCACAGATTTCTGGGTAATGTAGTTGGTACCCTGCATCCACCGAGGCAGTGGGCTTCTTCGGGGTTTTTCCAGGCAGCTGCACAGCCGCCGGGAGGAGAAAGATAAGGGAGAAATGCCGTCCAGTAGTGCCCAAGCTCCTCTTAAAGGGGACGCACCCATATTTCCGTGGTCACCTGGGACGAAGCCACCTACTCAGAGATCTCCTGCACGCGATCCAGTCTTTAATCCTGGGGGAGCTGCTTCACCTCTCCGAGCTTTGGGAACTGAGGTTTAAATTGAATAGTGAAAATGCCTCCCTTGGGGGCCTTTGTGTAGGATCGTTAAATGTTCCCTAATTCATTGATCCCCAAATGTAAGCCCCCGAGGGGCAGTATCTTCATCACCTGTGAACTTAATGAAAATCAGAGTTCTCTGACCCAACCTACACCTTCCGACAAGTAGACCCTGGGGGCGGGGCCCTGGCTTAAGCTTGAGAACGCGAACTCTCTTGAAACAAGTCATGACCCGGCACCTGGGTGGCTCAGTCGGTTAAGCTAAGCATCCGTCTTCGGCTCACACCATGATCCCAGGGTTCTGGGATCCAGCCCCGCAGTGGGCTCTCTGCTTCGTGGAGAGCCTGCTTCTCCCTCTGCCTACTGCTCTGCCTCCTTGCGCTCTTTCTCTGTGTCAAATAAATAAAATCTTAAAAAAAAAAAAAAGTCATGACCACCCCTCTCCCCCCCACCAAATTTAATAACTAAAACGGGAAAATAGTACAACCTACGTCGTGGGAAATGAGTTGGTAAGTGCTTAAGACAGGGCCTAGGGCTAAATACAAGCTGTTATTGTTGTTATTCATCGTCATCACAGAGTTCTCACATACACTGCTGTAGGAGGATGTCAGGGACCCCTCTTAGCAGGGGTATAGCATCATAGTAGCAGCATAGGTGATGGTTAGAATTTTTGCATAAAACATATGTGTATACCTTTTGTGCATGTAATTTTTAAAAAGGCACCATGGGGCACCTGGGTGGCTCAATTAGTTGAGCAACTGCCTTCAGCTCAGGTCATGATCCCAGGGTCCTGGGATAGAGCCCCGTGTCAGGTTCCCTGCTCAGTGGAGGGCCTGCTCCTCCCTTTCCCTCTGCCTGCTGCTCTGCCTACTTGTACTCTCCCTCTATCTCTCTGTCAAATAAATAAAAACCTTAAAAAAAAAAAGGACACTATATACAAGGTTTCATAAAGCACAGGTAGGCCTATTGTTCAAGGAACACATTCTTACAGGCCTATGATGCAAAACATAGGACTATCAAGACTAATTGCTCTTGGCCTTAAGTGGGTATGGAATTAACATGGTTTCATATCATTGACTTAAAAACAAATCAGTTGTTTTGCTAGCTGCTATTCTAGAATAGCAGAGAACTGCAATTCAGGACAGGTAAGCTCTGACAAAAACCACAGACTAGTTCAACAAAGGAAAAGAACCATTCCATGGAGAAGAAGGAGCAAATTGGGAAGGATCGTTTTGAACAGAAGTCCATTGGAAAAAAGCAGGAGTTCAGAGTGATGATGGTTTCTCTTTGCTAGAGCTGTGGCAGTGGTCGATTTCTTATAGGAGGTGCAATGTACATCTCTTCCTGTTGGGTCCTGTAATTGATGACTCTTCCCTTGGCCTCTGCTGTTAGCAATTCTTGACTTCCAGTGGTACTGAGTAGAGCTTCTCCTTCTGGCCTCTCAACTCCATTTCACTGAGGTTTTCTTTTTATCAATTTTCACGTTTCCCCCTTTTGATCAAGATCTTTCACTGAAAGCATCGCTGATCAAGAGTCAGTTTTTTGGGGATTTCTGGGTGGCTCAGTTGGTTAAGCTCTGCCTTCGGATCAGGTCATGAACCAGGATTCTGGGATCGACCCCCACATTGGGCTCCCTGCTCCATGGGGAACTTGCTTTTCTCTCTCCCTCTACCTGCTTCTTCCCTGATTGTGCTCCCTCTCTTTCTTTCTGTGTCAAATAAATTAATAAAATATTTATGATTTTTTATTTGTTTGACAGACAGAGATCACAAGCAGGCAGAGAGGGAAGCAGAAGGTGGGGGGGGGGAGCAGGCTCCCTGCTGAGCAGAGAGCCTGATGCAGGGCTTGATTCCAGGACCCCGGGATCATGACCTGAGGTGAAGGCAGAGGCTGTTAACCCACTAAGCCACCCAGGCGCCCCATAAATAAAATCTTTTTAAAAAAGTGTCCAACAATAGCATGGATACGAGAGACACATCTAAAATACAACATTACAGGGCGCCTGGGTGGCTCAGTAGATTGGGCCTCTGCCTTCAGCTTGGGTCATGATCTCGGGGTCCTGGGATTGAGTCCTGCATCAGGCTCTCTACTTGGCGGGGAGCCTGCTTCCTCCTCCCTCTCTGCCTCTCTCTCTGCCTACTTGAGATCTCTCTCTGTCAAATAAGTAAATAAAATCTTAAAAAATAATAAATAAAATAAAATATAACATTACAGAGATATTTGAAACAGGTCTTGAAAAACTCACCTGTTATCATTAAAAAATAACACATGAACACATGTGAACCATGTAATTACATCAGAGAAAAATAATTTCAAGGGAGAAAGCATCACCAAGAAGACAAAACATGTAATTTGTAATACTGACTCAAATTACACAGAGCAACAGTTTCAGAATAACAAGGAAAAAGATAACAGTCCATGAATATATCAAGCATTTTTATATCAACCATCTTAGAAATTATTTTATTGCTGAATAATTATATCCCTGTATATTCTTTTTAAGATTTTCTTTATTTGTGGCGCCTGGATGACTCCGTCGTTAAGCGTCTGCCTTAGGCTCAAGTCATGATTCCAGGGTCCTGGGATCGAGCCCAGCATCGGGCTCCCTGCTCAGCAGGAAGCCTGCTTCTCCTTCTCTTGCTCTCCCTGCTTGTGTTCCCTCTCTCTCTCTCCCTCTCTCTCTCCCTCCCTCCTTCTCTCTGTCAAATAAATAAAATATTTTTTTAAAAAGAGATTTTCTTTATTTATTTGAGAGAGGGAACACAGGTGGGGAGGAGGACCAGAGGAAGGAGAAACAGACCCTCCACTGGGCAGGGAGCCATGCAGGCGCCCACCCTGACATCTCTATATATTCTTTAGAGATGTGTTTAATAAAATTCTGTAGGTACATTAATAGTTTAAAACACATATATTTTAAAAGATGATAAATAACAAGTGATACATTCATCTCACAAATGCTTTTTAAAAATTCACAGCAGGGGCACCTGGGTGGCTCAGTAGGTTAAGCCTCTGCCTTCGGCTCAGGTCGTGATCTCAGGGTCCTGGGATCGAGTCCCACATCAGGCTCTCTGCTTGGCAGGGAGCCGGCTTCCCCGTCTCTCTCTGCCCACCTCTCTGCCTACTTGTGATCTCTGTCTGTCAAATAAATAAATAAAATCTTTAAAAAAAATCCACGGCAAAGAAAAGCACACTGATTCCATTCATACAGATTTCAAAATCAAGCATAAAATGTACTTATAATTAGTGATACATATGCAAGGTGTCCAACTATGAATTAAAAAGAACTAGTAAAGCAAACTTCCTGGACAAAGGATTCCTCTGAGGTGTAGAAAGGAATGTGTAATCTGTGCGGTTCATAACGAAATTCCAGTCTTACTTATGCTCTTTTTTATGCTATGGGCTGTGCACTGATATTTATCTATCTTTTTTTCTACATGTGTAATTTCGAGAAGACAAAATGGACACACCTTAAGTGTGTGGCTTGACAAGTACTTGCCTGTCAACACACGTATAAACCGCACCCACACAAAGCCACAGGGCGCTCCCAGCAGCCCCGCACAAAGATGACCATGACTGTCCTTTCTCACCACATATGAGGTTCATCTGTTTTTTGACCTTTCTACAAGGTCGCGGCACATACTACTTTATCTCTGATGGGTATTACTGCCACTCACTGTCTTTTTCTAGGAGATTCACCCGCACTGTAGCGTGAAGCAGTAATTTTTGTTGCTGTGTTTTCCTCCGGTTTGTGGCATGTGATTTGCTCAGGCATGTCCCTATTGAGAGCTATGTGCGTGGTGTCAGGGTCTTGGTTATCATCAATAAAGTTGCTTATAAACCGATAATCCTACAGTTGACCCTCGAACAACACGAGGGCTGGGTGTGCCGACCTCAAGTTAAAAATCCATGTATAACCTCTGACTCTTCCAAAACTTAACAAGTAATAGTCTACTATCGAGCAAACTGAGAAAATAAACAGTTGATTAACATGTTTGGTTACCTCCCGCATCCTTACAATGAAGTAAGGTAGTGAAAAGAAAATGCTACAAAGAAAATCATGAGGGAGGTGCCTGGGTGGCTCAGTTAGTTAAGTGTCAGCCTTTGGCTCAGGGCATGATTTCGGGGTCCTGGGTGGGGGCACCCTGCTCAGTGGGGAGTCTGCTTCTCCCTCTGCCTCTGCCCCTCCACTCCCTGCTTGTGGTCTCTCTCTCTCAAATAAAATAAAATATTAAAAAAAGAGAAAATTATAAAGAAGAGAAAATATATTCACAGTACTGTATTTTTTTAAAAATCCACATTTAATGGACCCATGCAGTTCAAATGCGGGTTGTTCAAGGATCAACTGTGTATATTTTGAAGGAAAAATGCCCTCATTTCTATTGGGCATACACACAGAACTGGATTTGCTTGGTTGCAGTATACAAATATGTTGAAATTTTATACAAATCTTGACATGTCAGAGTTAAAGCCAAAATGAACGGGAGCATTCTTCGAGAATCAGCTGGCTATGCGAAGCTGACGGCAGAGACCACTGTCTGTGTTACCATCTGTAAGTTGCGTGCTGCATATCCTTGTGTCAGTGAAGTGTGTAATGAACTTCTGTAATCCCGTGCACTTTTTTTCTCTGGAGCAGACGTTACACATTTACCTGCACACTCTTGTGGATACAGATCTGCTCATCCACATTAGGGGATTTCATTGTGAGTGTGTGTCTGCATGAGATCCTGCGTGTGCGCCCCTCTTTGGATGGCTCTATCTATCCATATACAACCATTTGCACACGTGTGTCTGTCAGTGCGACTGTATCCATTCGTCTACCCTTGGCTACGTACCTGTCTCTGTTGTCCTTGTGTTCTCGTGTCTGGGACTTCCTTTCTGTGGATGTTTGCATAGTCCTTCTGCATGTGCGTGTCCCAGCATGAACCTGCATATCTGCAGGTATGCATTTATGCCAATGGGTCCACCTGCCTGCTACCCACAGGGAGCACCGTTCTGGAAGCACTGGTCGTGACGCATGTGGGACTTGTACCTGGGTGTCCTTCCATGTCTGTGTCTGTCTTGTGGGTGCACATGTCTTCAGTTAATAGAAATACACCGGTGCCCAACTCCCAGGTCTGTGTCCTGGTGGGTATCCATGTGTGCATCTGCATAGGACTTTATGTCTTGTGTGTGTTTCTCTGGGTGTGCATGTCTGCCAACACATTTGTGTTAGTTCTCTGTGATGGTATTGTAAGGTCTGTTCCCAGACTATGTGTGCTCCATGGCGGGTCTGAGTGTGCTCTGCCTGCATCTCCCTCTGGGTGCTCCTTACCGGCTGCTCAAACGGGACCCAGGTCCCTTGCTCTGCCACAGCCCAGTCACCTCTTAAGGGGACTCTCTGGGTGCCACTAGGGCTTCACCAGGAATGGGGCACTCTGGAACAATGTCCCCACTGGCATCTCTGGGCCCTCGGCTAGTCCCAGCTCAGAAGTCGCCTCCTCCAGGAGGCCTCCCTGACCAGCCTCTCGGATGGGCCGGTCCCCCGGCCCCGGGCGCGGCTCTCCCCACCCTAAGCTTCCACTTTCTCCAGTGCACAGGATCCTCACATGCGCAGAGTTTTGTGTGTGGTGCTCCCTCTTCCTAGGGCTCTCCATGTGGGGCTAATTTCTGTCTGTAGGATGGGTGGAAATTTGCCATGATTGGGAAGGGAAAGGAGAGCTCAGGGGGGTCCTGGAGGCCAGGTCATGGCATTCGTAGCTGGCCTGGCACTCGGTTAAACTCTGGGATTCTCCTGTGGGACATAAACAAGTTCACAGAACACCAACCTCAGTCAAGGCCACTCAGTGACCATGACAGACTGAGACAAAGACAAAACCATCCCATTGTCACGTCACCACAGACAAAACCCAGAAGTCTGTGTGAACAATGGAAATGACCAGGTATCGACCCTCTCCTTGGTGACCTAAGTGACAGCTATGTCATCTCCCAGCTGCTGCTGGAGTGACACTTCCATCCCTGCTTTGTAGAATAAACATTTCAGGATATCCCATCATAGGATCAACCCCGCCTCCTGGTAATGTCCAGTTCCGACCAAATCTCTTCCTTCCTCCCTCCCTCCCTCTCTTTTTTAGCGCGAGAGCGAGAGCGCGGGAGCACGCACGCGGCGGGGAGCAGCAGGCAGAGGCAGAGGCAGAGGCAGAGGCAGAGGCAGAGGCAGAGGCAGAGGCAGAGGCAGAGGCGACTCCCCGCTGAGTGGGGAGCCCGACGTGGGACTCCATCCCAGGACCCTGAGACCACGAGCAGAACCGAAGGCGGGCGCCCAATCGACTGAGCCACCCAGGCGCCCTCCATCTCTCCGTTCTTAAACCCTCCTCCAAGGCACGAGCACAAGCCCAGAGCCCGGAAGACACCCCGACACCCTGAGTGTTGCGCGTCTCCGGGAGCGCGGCCTCCCCCGCAGGGCGGCGACAGGCCGATCCGACCGCGACCGGCGTCAGGTGCACTGCCGGGGCGGGGGCACTGGCGCCAGCTCCGCATAGACCCGACCACGGCTCCGGACGCCGGCCTTGCTCGCCGGCTGCTCACTCACACCTCCTGCCGGACGGCTGGCGGACACCTCCCAACCGGTGAGCGCAAACGCCGCCTCCTCCTCCGCGCTGGCCTCGGGGGCTGCGCCCGGCTCCCACGGCAGGCCCCGCTCGCCGCCCCGACCCCGGCGCCCGGCAGACGCGCCCAACCCCAGCCGCGCCCGGGCGTCCGCGCTTCCCGGGGCAGCTCTGCTTTCGGTGTTTCAGTTCAACGTCCCGCGTCCCGTTTTATACCAGAACAGGGAACTCCAGGGGCGAGGGACGGGACGAGTCCTGCGGCCGCGGACGGGCGCGACGGGCGGGGGCGGACAGGCTGGAACCCCGACGCCTCCGAGCTCTCCCGCCCCCCTCCCTGTCCTCGGCCGACGTCCCACCCTTCCCTCTCGCTCCCGGCGGTCCAGACACGCGCCGTCAAAGCAGGTGTCCCTTCCCCCACCTGTTTAACGTAACCCCGTGCGAGCTCGAGGCCAGGGCTCGGCGAGGGGGGGCTCCCAGGCGGGGAGGGACGCGTGCTGCGCGCAGCGTGTCTCCGGCCCTCGCAGACCCAGACGCTCGCGGTCCGCGCGGCCACAGCCTCGGGTCTGTGCGGCGGGTGGAGGCGGCACGGGCCCCTGAGGGGCAGCTCTCTCTCCCACGGGACAGGACACAGGACACGGGGTCGTTCATAACTCGAAGTGTCGTGTCGGCAGAGAACGAGGAAGTGCGGTAGAGGCCGCGGAGCGGGTGGGCCCGCGGCCCGCGCTCGCTGACCCGCTGTTGAGCAGCGCTCAAAGTGAGAGTGATTCTGTTTGTATTACAAACTGCAGATTTTTTAAATTAACGATTTTATTTATCTGACAGAGACAGAGGTCACAAGCAGGCAGAGAGGCAGGCAGAGAGAGGGGAGGAAGCAGGCTCCCCGCCGAGCAGAGAGCCTGATGCGAGGCTCGATCCCAGGACCCTGGGATCATGACCTGAGCTGAAGGCAGAAGCTCTAACCCACGGAGCCACCCAGGCGCCCATAAAATTGCAGGTATTTTTATCATGAGGGAACAATGATCACCTCATATAGTTCAGCATTTGTCCTCAAAGACAGTCCCAAAGGAAGGAGATATTCCCAATGCCTCGCCTGATGAGAGCACAAAGGAAGTGTGTCCACAGGCGACTGTGAAAGTACGTGCACCTGCACGAATTCCGCTTCGTCTGGTGAATTCCGGTCACCTTTCTTTTCTTTTTCGGTCACCTTTCTTTATAACAACGCCGGACACATTCTCGTAAGATTAAACAACGAGATTCATTATCCGTGTTTGTTTTTTCAGTTTATCATGAATTTAAGTGGAATGTGTTTTACTGTTTGTTTTAGCCCTAATTTGACCCCCAGAAAACTACTAAAATGGACTTGGAGAAGACCCTCAAGGGATTGAAGAAAGTGAAAAACCCAGTTGGAGGAAAAGTTTGACTCACCTGGGAAGACTGCACAGCTATGACCATCCCGTTTCAGAGAAAATAAAGAAAACGCAGATCTGGATCAAGGAAAAGTGAGCAGAATGGATGTCTAGAATGACACGAAGAAGAGGCTTGCTTTTCTCATCGAAGACTTCCCCCACCGCTCTTACTCAACGCAGCACTGGCGTCCCAGCTGGAGCAACTGGGCAAGACAAATTAAAAGGTGCCCGAAGTGAAAAGAAAGAACTAAAACTCCTGTTTTACTTTACTATATATTTTAAATTAAATTTAATATATAATAATTATATATATAATTTAATACATATTTTACTTGTTATACATTTACTTATATATTCTTATAAACTAAAAATCCAAAGACTTAAGTAAAAACTGTTAGATCTCCTCAGTGAATTCAGTAAAGTTGCAGGATATGAAACCTATACACACAAATCAGCTGCATTTGCACACACTAACGATGAAACAATCTGGGGAAAGAAAAAACTATCTCATTCAAAATAGCATCAGAAACAGCAAAATACCTAGGAATGAATTTAACCAAGGAAGTGAAAGATCTGTATAATGAAAAATGCAAAATTCTGGTGGAAGAAGTAAGACACAAACAAATGGAAGGATACGTTGTGTTCACAGGCTGAAAGTAATACCCTCAGAATACCCATGCCATGCACAGCTGTCCGCAGATTCAACACAATCCCTATCAAAATGCCAATAGCACTTTTCACAGGAATAGAAGAAACAGAACTGCAAGGCCCCTAACAGCCAAAACAACCAGGAGAAAGAACAGGTAGCATCACATTTCCTGATTTCGACTATACTACAAAGTTACAGTAACCAAAACAGTATAGTACTGGCTAAATTAGACACAGACCAATGGAACAGAATAAAGAGACAGAATTAAAACCTCACATACAGGGGCGCCTGGGTGGCTCAGTGGCTTAAAGCCTTTGCCTCCGGCTCAGGTCATGATCCGGGAGTCCGGGGATCGAGCCCCGCATCCGGCTCTCTGCTCACTGGGGAGCCTGCTTCCTCCTCTGCCTCTCTGCCTCTCTGCCTACTTGTGATCTCTGTCTGTCGAATAAGTAAATAAAATCTTTAAAACAAAACAAAACAAAACACCTCACATACACAGTCATCCAGTATTTGATGAGAGCTGAGGACATCAAATGGGGGAAAGTCTCTCCAGTGAATGGTGTTGGAAACCTGTATAACCCATGCAGAGAAACGAAACCGGATCGCTACCTTACAGCACTCACAAACACATTAACTCAAAACGGGATCAAGGACTTAAACACAGGCCTGATGCTATAAAACTCCTAGAAGAAAACAAGAAGTTCCAAGACAATGGCTTTTTGGACAGGACATCAAAGTTACAAACAAAAGAAAAAATCAACAAGTGGGACTACATCAAACTTAAAAGCTTCTGCATTGCAAAAGAAATAATTAAGAAAAATTAAAAGACAACCTATGGAATAGAAGAGAATATTTGCAAACCATGTTACCAGATAAGGGGTTAATATTCAATATTTTATAAAGAACTCAGACACGTCAATAACAACAAAAAAAATCTGGTTAAACCAGGGGCAGACGAACTACCCAGACATCTTAAAGACATCCAAATGGCTGACAGGTACACGAAGAGGTCCTCAGTATCACTAACCATCGGGGCAATGCAAACTAAAACCACAGTGAGAGATCACCTCACACTTGTCAGAATGGCTAGTATCAAGAAGACGAGAGAAATGTCACCAAAGATGTGGAGAAAAAGGAACATTTGTGCACTGTTGGTGGGACTGTTAACTGGTCCAGTCATTTTGGAGAACAGTATGGAGGTTCTTCGAAAACTTAAAAATAGGGGCAACCCTCTTGGGTCCCCTCCCTCCTTGGGAGATTTGTACTATCACTTTGCTATTGCTCAGTAAGCCTTGCTTCGCTGCCCACCAAAAAAAAAAAAAAATTAAATAAAGGGTGCCTGGGTGGCTCAGTGAGATAAGCATCTGCCTCCAGCTCAGGTCATGATCCCAGGGTCCTAGATCGAGCCCCCAGTCAGGCTCCCTGCTCAGTGGGGAGCCTGTTTCTCCCTCTCCCTGCTGCTCCCCCTGCTTGTGCTTGCTCTCTCTCTCAAATAAATAAATATCCTTTAAAAAAATTAAAAACAGAACCACCATATGGTCCAATAATCCCGCTTCTGGGTATATAGATGGCTAAAGGAAATGAAAACAGGATCTCAGAGGTATCCGCACTCCAGGTTTATTGTAGCATCGTACACAAGAGACACGACGTGGTAACAACTGAAGTGTTCATCAAAGGAGAAGATGCGGTATATACACAAGGACTATTATTCAGTCATGAGAAAAGAGGAAATGCTGTCATTTGCGACAATACGGATGGCCCTTAAGGAAATTATGCTAAGTGAGGTAAGTCAAACGCAGAAAGACAAATACTATATACTTTTATATGTGGAATCTTAAAAGAAAAACAAAAAACCAAACTCAAATTCGAGAGTGGAATGATGGGTTACCAAAGGCTGGATGGGGGATGTTGTTTAAGGGTATCTACTTGCAACTGGTAGATAAATAAATCCTGAAGATCTAATACGCAGCACGGGGAAGACAAGGAACAAAACTGTATTACAACACTGAACTGGACAAGAGACTAGATCTTAACTGTTCCTACCACAAGGAACACCGAATACCACGAGGATACAGGTGCTAATGCTACAATGGCAATCATACTAGAGTGTAAATTCATCAGCTCAATGCTGTACACCTTAAACTCGCACGGGGTTATATGTCAATCATATCTCAATGAAGAATAAATTAGTGAATGAATATCTGAAGCCTTAAATGGTCTTAAAATGGTGCAGAAAATGTACCCATTCATATCTATGAACTTAGCTCCTTAGATATGAAATGACTTTAGGTGACAATATTTTTAGTGTTCTAACTTCTTTTAAATTTTGAGTGCTTCATCAACTGACTTCACATTTATCACAAAGACTTACGACCCTGACTTGCTGAGTCAGTGTTTTTTTTTAACAAAGAAGGATTTGGGTAAATACCCGCAGAGGCTGTCAAGTGCCCAGCTCTCCTGACACAGAATGGCAGTGGCTGTGCGTAGGCCAGGTGAAGGGATGAGGCCCCCTCGTGCCCACCTGCCACCCCAAACAGAAACAACTGAAAACAAACTGTCATGGGTTTGCCGGGGACACCGGAAAGAAACCAAGAAAGTAGTCCTTCTTCTGTCACGTCTACTTCTTTTCTTCCTCCTCTCTTAGGCCTTTTCTCTTTTTTAAATAATGTTCCATGATTGCTTTAGAGCGCATACTGAGTGCTAGCTGAAGGTTTTGTTAACTGCACCATAACCACGAGTTTCCTCTCCTTTTGCCACTAGTTTTCTTTCTCACTTGGAGTAAGGTCCGAGCAGAGTCAACTTCCAACAGGACCCTTTCGAAGACAGAAAGCGATGATCTGCTTCGGAAGATGTTCTCACAACGATGACACTTACAGGGTTTCTCTTTGGTATAACTTCTCAGATGCCGAGTGAGATGTTTCCTCTGGCAAACATCTTCCTCAGGAGTTACATTCTCCCCAGTATGAGTTCTCGGGTGTTGACTGAGCTAAGTCCACCCGCAAAAGGCTTTCCCACATCTCTTCCACTCACAGGGTTTCTCCCCAGTAGGAATACTTCGGGGGGGTGAGGGATGAACGAAGGCGGAGTGTGTGTCCACAGTCGCTGTATCCACGAGGTTTTCCCCACTGTGACTCCTCGTGCCAAGCAAGGGAAGAGCGGTCACAAAAGGCTCTCTGATCTTTACACTCAAAGGATTCTCCCCCAGCGCGGATGCTCTTAATGCCAGGAATAAAAATGGTGAATGAAGGCCTTCCCACCTCATTGCCCTCAAGCCTTCTCTCCTGGGGAAACCCTTACATGATGATTGAGAAAACAGCCGACACAAAAGGCTTAGCCCACATATTCTGTACTTGAAGAGACTCTCTCTCTCGGGTGGGGGAAGTCATTTTGGACAAAAGCAGAGCCATCCCACACTTTCCCGCATTCCTTGCATTCACGAGGCCTCTCCCAGGGTGAGTCCGCTGCGCTGCAGGAGGTCTGACCTGCAGCTGGAGGCCTTCCCACACTTGGAAGTACTCCCCTGGCTTCGCTCAGTGCGAATCCTCCCACGCTGACCTAGGCCTGCCCTCTCAAGAAAGGCTTTCTCACATTCACCGTGGTCACAGGCTTCCCTTCAGCATGATCTGCTGATGTCGAACAACTACGACAATATTTGTTAAACTTCCACTTGTACGAGTACTGCCCATAGACCACGGAAGCTTTCTGTGGGGTGAGTGGTTCAGAGAAAGCACTCCCCTCCCCGAGAGACTCACTCCCATGAAAGGGTTAAAGGCAGGTCAGCAGTTCCCACACCCATGTGCTCCGAGCTCACCTTCCTGGGAGGACTCTCCTTGTGGGAAAGTGTCCCAGGCTCAGGAGCCTTTCCTGCACCTCCAATGGCCCTTGTTGTTCCCAGGTTCACCACAGCCAAGAGTCCCCTGAGATGCTCTGAGTCAACCAACCCAGGAGCGAGGCTACCTCCCAACAAGTGGAAGGCTTTATGGTCTCAGATTACGATCTCTTACCTAAAGGAAATCTGATACGCAAAAGGCCTCCCCACCATCAGGGCCCCTGTGTGGTTTCTCCCCACTGCGAGGGGCCTGTAGCTGGTAAGTCCAGAGCTGACCACAAAGTTCTTCCAACCCTCCCTTCAAGTAAAGGTCTTCTCCAACACCTGGGATCTGCAGATCTTCAAAAATCATGCCTCCTTTCCTTTCTGAAGAAATTCTCTCTGCTCTGCGGCCTCTGCATCTGGTCAAGGTTTATACTACCCCAGGAGTCTCTCCCACAGTGACGCACATGGCGGTGTTTGGGTGCTGCTCAGATGGTGTTCCCTGTGGCTCAGCCGGGTGCAAAGATGTCTTTCAAGACCGGGTCACACATGTCACAGGGATGAGCCTTTTGGGTGGAAGGACCTGCCTTGGGAGTTCCCATTTGTGACACTCACAGAAACACCCCGTTCGGAAGGTGCAGCCTCATCCCTCACACGCCACCAACCTGAAGGAAGATAAAGGCAGGGAAGTGCATGTTTAGTGGGTGGCAAGTGGCAGGCCATGACACACGCGTATCTGACACAACCAGGAACGAGCCCATGGGACGGCAGAACGTGGGAGCTAGCGTCAGGATCAGGAAGGGAAGGCTGCAGGCCTCTACAGGTCAGAGAATGACAGAGACCTCACAGGAAGAGGGTACAAGGACGGAGAACAGTACGAGGAGGGGCAGGGTCTCCAAATCACTCCTCTGGCCAATGATCTCCCAGCAAGGCCTTGTGGTAGGTGAGTGCTGTGCAAAAGGGTCTGTCCAGGGCCAGGAAAATCTGGCTGGAATGGAATACTTCGTTTTCAGGGAAAACTGAAGGATGTGAGCACAACTCATGACGCCTTAAATGAAACCCAATGCTGTAGAGGACCAAGAGAAGATGGAGGGCGGAGGGAAGGGACTAACAGGTACCTGAGATCAGAGTACAAATGACAGTGGGCAGAGCATCCAGATGGGGAAGGAAAAGAAAGGAGGTCAGCCACAGGTACCAGCGTCCGAACACCAGAAGACGGGCTGCTGGTATAACGTGAAGCCAGCCCAAATGCGACCATTCCCTCGGCTTCCACTCACCAGGCCCAGGCCTCCTCCAAGTCTTCTTTGCTGTAGCTGGAGCTGTGTTTACCTTCTCAGGCACCCTGGGCTCCCCTCTGGCTCCATCTGGGTAACTACATGGGACCTGGAAACGGCAAGTCCTAAAGGGAAAGAAGAGCTGCTGAGTGGCTGGCAGCACCCCAGGGCAACGTTCTCCAAAAAGAAGATTAAATATGTAAAAAAGAATCTTGGAAAAGCGTCTTGCAGGAACAGCTCACTGTTCTTCACGAGGAATGACCATGTCAGTGCCTGCAATTCCTGGCACAGTCAAGCCCCAGGAAAAGTCAATCAGAAGAAGGAGTAAGAATGTAGGCAGAGAGGAGGTGTTTGGACACCCAGTCGAGGTGTGGCCAGGCCATCTGGGATCCGCTGGGCAGACCGCAAGACTCCTGACCCCAAAACTCTTCGTTTGAAAGCTTTGGGACAGGAGAGATTGGGGCTGTAGCAGAAGAGGAGCCAGTGCCCACTGCCCAGCCCTTGGACCCACACCACCTACCCCAGGGAGCCAAGGAAAATGGTCGGTCGTGCCATGACAGTACTTTAAGACTGCGAGCTGCCCTTTGGGGAAGAAAGGGAAGAATAAAACTCAGCCCAGGAAACTGGGAATCATACTATCCCCTGCTGTCCATGTTCTTGAATGTGGGCTGAACTGAAAACTCCTTTTTAATGAAAAGAATATGGCAAAAATGACAGGATGTCACTTCTGAGAACAGATTACGAAAACACCAGCGTCTACGTTGGGTGCTGTCTCTTGCTCGTGCTCGTGGAAATCAGCTGCCTTGTTGTGATCTGCTTATAGAGAAGACAACATGGCAAGATCCTGAGGGAAGGCTCTGGCCAAAAGCCAGCAAGCAAATGACGAGTTAGTCCAACGGCCTCCTGCTCAGGTGCGTGACCTTGAAAAGAGATGACCTCCCGCTGAGCCTTCCGATGAGAGAGCAAACTTGGACAGCTTGACTCAAGGTTATGAAAGACCTTGAGCTAAAGGTACCCGAATAAGATATGCCTGATTCTTGACCCACAGAGACCGTGAGACGGTAAGTGTTTGTCTTCACTCCACTAAGCTTTGGGATAATTTGTCATGTAGCAACGGGTAACTAAAGCAGGGCCTTACCCAGCGAGGACACAAGCGCGAAGTTCTCCAGCATCACATCACGATACAGGAGTCTCTGGGCTTCCTCAAGGAGCTCCCACTCCTCCCGGGAGAAGTACACGAACACATCCTCGAAGGTCACACAGCCCTGTCACGAGGGGGGACAGCTGAGCCCACAGGCAGCAGGGGCCCCTAGTCGATCCACTCACACAACCACCCCCGGTGCCTCTCCTCTTGGCCTCCCACCTCAGACGAGATAGCAGGCTTTGGCGCCACCAGGGCCTGCTCTCCCCTCCTGTCTCTGATCATTGCTTGCGGCCCAGAGCCAGGCAGGTGGGCAGACAGACACGGTGTAAGCTGTGGGTCTGCCGGGAGCGGCACCAACTCTCTGGCCGTCCTCCAGACCATGCCTCCCAGACACAACCACACTCGGCTTCGCCTTCTCCCGAGCCTCCACTCCGTGACCAGGGGAAGCTGCTGAGGGAAATCCGTGTCAAACCACCTTGGTCCTCGGCTCCAGACTTTCAGAAGAAAGGCCCGCGTGCGGGGCTGCCCCGCCCCTGCCCTCTGTTCCCGTCGGACCCACCGCAGACCCTGCTGTCTCCCAGCTCAGGCTCGCTCCCACTGCTGGCCCGCGCCCGCGCCCGCGCCTCGGTCCCCCTTCCGAGTGTTACTCCACCGGCCGCCGGCAACGGGATCATCCCCACGTCCTCTCACCTGCGACCTCCCCCAGGGCCTCCACGGCCGAGAAAATGCGAGATTAAATGGAGCCCCGCCCCCCCACCGGCCACGAGGAGGAGCGGTGCCCCGGAGGGTGAGACGCGGCGGGGCGCGCGGGGGGCGGGCCTGGGCGACGCTCCGCTCACCTGCGCCGGATTCATCCGTGCTGCCGCCCCTGCCACACCAGGGGTCCGGGGGGCTGAGCAGGGCCCGAGAGGCGGGAGACCCGGTGGGTCCCGAGGGCTCGGCTTGGGCGGGGCCGGCCAAAGCCCGTGCGGCGAGTGGCGGCCCGAACCGCGCTCTAAGATGCTCTGAGAGGCTCACAGGGGCCGGGCCGCCGCCTCCCGGGGCCTGGGCGACGGAGCGCGGGGACCTCGGAGGAGGAGCGGCGCCGGCGGCGCCCGTCCCACAGCCCGGCCACAGTCTCGGGGACAGGGGGCGGACGCCAGGCGTCACGGCTGGCCCAGGGCGCGGAGGCGGTCCCCGCCACGTCACTCCCCCGCCTGGCGCGGCCCGGAGTGCCCCGGCGCGCGCTCCCGTCCACGCGGTCGTGGCGCGACCAGCGGCCGCTCAGTCAGGGATGCGCCCCTGCGGCGCGGCCGGAAGTCCCGCCCCTCGCGCAGGAAGCGCCGCCGGGCGGTCTGCGGCGGGGCGCTCGGGGCGGAAGCGCAGAGCACCTGCTTGTGGGCCCTGCGGCTTAGGCGCGGGGCCAGTCCTCGGGACTACGACGGGGCCAGCGGGGGACCAGAGCCCAGGCTTCCCGGTGCAGAGAAGCGTCCGCACGCCCGCGGGCGAGGGGCGAAGGCCCCCCCGAAGCCCGGCGGCGCGAGAGCGGAGGACGTCTGCGGCCAGCCCGCCTCGGTGCGCGGGAGACTGCGGGGCGGGCGCAGCCGGTCGAGGGGCCCCGCTGCCGCTCCCAGGCTGGGAACCGGGGCTCTGCGTGACTCGGGCGGGAACGAAGTCCCTCGCGGGATTTAACGTGCCCCTCACGCGGTTAGTTCCCGTGAGGTCACTCGCTGTTAGCTGTCCCATGCCCGGCTGCGGGAGGCCAAGTCGCGCTGGCTCTTTGCGGGATCCTGGGCATTGTTTATCCAACAAAATACTTCTTGATTGGAAAGTAGCCTCACAGGTATTGATTAAAAATTTCACACAAAAGCACAGATTTGAACTATTTCGCTTATTTAGTTGTTTCTTAAATAGCGTGGCAGGAGAGCGTCTTCAGCTACAGGGAGGCGAGCCGCGCGACACAGGCGGTACGACAGGCCCCAGGACTGCGATCTCGGCGGCGGCACGACCAGCGGCTGTCAGGGCAAGCGGACGGTGGAGCTGACCGGACCTGCGTCTCCTCTCTGACCTTCGTCCTGCCCTTCTGACTGCTTAGGGCAGGTGGGGCCGGGTGCAAATACGTGATCATGAAGCTCGGAGGCTTTCGGTCATGATGTCCTGTCTTTATCAAAACAATGTCACCGGGCGCCTGGGTGGCTCAGGTCATGACCCGGGAGCCCTGGGATGGAGTCCCGCGAACGGCTCCCAACTCCACAGGGAGTCTGCTTCTCCCTCTGACCTTGTCCCCTTTCATGCTCTTTGTCAAATTAGTAAATAAAAATCTTAACAAACAAAAACAAAAAAACACTGTCACCATCAGCCCACCCCCTGAACTTGCAGCCCCCAAAGGAGTACTAAATCCTGGGCGGTGTGAAATCTAGAACCACCGAGGATATCCCCAGAATTGTGCACAAACGTGAGAACAGTTAAGACACAATTTCACCATCACTTATGCCTATATCCACCTGGCCACAGCTCATTCACATGGTCCCAAAATAAGTGTAAGGAGAGCTGAGACATGCTGTCCTCCCAGGAGTCCAGACAGGGAAAATGCGATTTGGTAAGGATCCAGCCACCTTAGGTCACAATCCGTCAATTTGGTCATCAGACATGTATTTTATTTTTTCTCCTATGGATTCTACACTGTCACTTTTTTATTATTGCAACAACTCAAACCCCATCTAATTCCTGAGCCCATCTCACAGTTACAATCTCTAGTGTGTCGTTCAAATACTATTCTTTAACAACAGGAAACTATCAACACTAAGTTGCTTCCACTCATTTCCAGTATACGGTGGGTCAGGAACACATGGAACGACATAGTGAAGGTGCCAAAAAAATAATCGTCCAGGGCGCCTGGGTGGCTCAGTGGGTTAAAGCCTCTGCTCAGGTCATGATCCCAGGTCATGATCCCAGGGTCCTGGGATCGAGCCCCGCATCGGGCTGTCTGCTCAGCAGGGAGCCTGCTTCCTCCTCTCTCTGCCTGTCTTTCTGCCTACTTGTGATCTCTGTCAAATAAATAAATAAAAATCTTTAAAAAAAATCGTCCACACAGATTTCAATACTCCACAAAACAGTATTTTTGAAGAAAGAGCAGGAAATAAGACAATGTGAGGCCAAAAACGAAAAATATAATAGAAACCTAAGCCATACAAAATGAATCCTGATATTTAAAGTCAAAGGAAAGTGATCCCTGGTAAAAGGTCTGCACTGACAGAAGGAATGAATATCCAAGAGAGATGCATCTGTGGATTAATATAATTATTCACTATCTATAAAACACATGAACAGTATCTCCTTGTTGAGTAGAATAATAGAATTGCCATGCAATTCTCAATAATTCCCCTTAGATTGTGCAAGAAAAGGGTAAAGGTATTAACACTATATTCTGTTGTGTTAGACATGTCTTATAATTTTTAGCTTAAACATTAATAAAATAGGGCCACATACATTCCCAACTAAAAGCAATGTTTAGAAAGAAAATAGTCTATACAAATTTTTAAAGGAAATTGTAAGAAACAGAACTGAAGCAAAGATAAGAACAAAACAGGAAGATGCATTTGAACCCAAATATTCTAGCCAGCACAGGACATGAGGAATAAATGCTTGAATTAGTAGTCAGTTATTTTTGGTGGGTTGAAAAATATCCCACAATAATCAGTTTATAAGCCACACTTCTAAGATACAATGTTACAGAAATTGATGAAATAAAAGTTAGAGAAATATATAACTATTTTTAAAGATTTTATTTATATATTTGAGAGAGAGAGCCAGCAGGGATGGGGGTGGGGATGGAAGTGGGGTGAGGGGGTGGGGCAATGGGAGAAGCAGAGAGTTTTTTTTTTTCTTTTTAATTTTTTTTTATTTTAATAAACATATAATGTATTTTTATCCCCAGGGGTACAGGTCTGTGAATCGTCAGGTTTACACATTTCACAGCACTCATCATAGCCCATACCCTCCCCAATGTCCATTTCCCCACCACCCTCTCCCGTCCCCCCTCCCCCCGCAACCCTCAGTCTGTTTCTTGAGATTGAGTCTTTTATGGTTTGTCTCCCTCCCAATCCCATCTTTTCATTTTTTCTTTTCCTACCTCCCCCCAACCCCCCCGCCTTGCATCTCCACTTCCTCATATCAAAGAGATCATATGATAGTTGTCTTTCTCCGATTGACTTATTTCACTAAGCATGATACCCTCTAGTTCCATCCATGTCGTCGCAAATGGCAAGATTTCATTTCTTTTGATGGCTGCATAGTATTCCATTGTGTATATATACCACATCTTCTTTATCCATTCATCTGTTGATGGACATCTAGGCTCTTTCCACAGTTTGGCTATTGTGGACATTGCTGCTATAAACATTTGGGTGCACGTGCCCCTTCGGAGCACCACGTTTGTATCTTTAGGAAATATACCCAGGAGTGCAATTGCTGGGTCGTAGGGTAGCTCTATTTTCAGTTTTTTGAGGAACCTCCACACTGTTTTCCAGAGTGGTTGCACCAGCTTGCATTCCCACCAGCAGTGTAGGAGGGTTCCCCTCTCTCCGCATCCTCGCCAGCATCTGTCATTTCTTGACTTGTTAATTTTAGCCATTCTGACTGGTGTGAGGTGGTATCTCATTGTGGTTTTGATTTGTATTTCCCTGATGCCGAGTGATGTGGAGCATTTTTTCATGTGTCTGTTGGCCATCTGGATGTCTTCTTTGCAGAAATGTCTGTTCATGTCCTCTGCCCATTTCTTGACTGGATTATTTGTTCTTTGGGTATTGAGTTTGATAAGCTCTTTATAGATTTTGGATACTAGCCCTTTATCTGATATGTCGTTTGCAAATATGGGAGAAGCAGAGAGTTCTAAGCAGACTCAGCACTGAGCTCAATCTCCCCACCCTGAGATCATGAAGCCAAAATCAAGAGTTGGACGCTTAACCGACTAAGTCACACAGGTACCCCTATAGCTAATAAAATTATTAGACAAAAACACAAAGATTTGTATTTGTATTGGAAAAATAGATATAAGGAAGAAAACAGCTGGAAGACATACTTTAAAATTTGTATACAATTCTTTTTTTTTTTTTTTTAAGATTTTGTTTCTTTGAGGGGCACCTGGGTGGCTCAGCTGGTTAAGCCTCTGCCTTCGGCCTGGGTTGTGATCTCAGGGTCCTGGGATTGAGCCCCGCATCGGGCTCTCTGCTCAGCGGGGAGCCTGCTTCCTCCTCTCTCTGCCTGCCTCTCTGCCTACTTGTGATCTCTGTCTGTCAAATTAAAAAAAAAAAAGATTTTGGTTATTTGAGAGAGAGAGCACAGCAGGGGTAGGGGGGTAGGGAAAGGAAGACGGACAAAGGACTCCATGCTGAGCATGGAGCTGGGCATGGGGCTCAGTCCCAGGACTGTGAGATCATGACCTGACCCAAAGTCAGATGCTTAACTGACTGAGCTAAACAGGTGCCCCTAAAATTTGTATGTAATTCTTAGCATCAATTCAAACTATGTAAAAAAAAAAACATTTTTACTCTAAGAATAAAGAGTTAAATGTGGGATATTTTACTATGATTTTTGAAAGGCAGGCATAATATTGGTAAGTTTCCGTTAGAGTCACACAACAAGATGGACAAATCTGACCTGAAGGATACATACAGAAATGTAGACACTGACTATAGGAGGTTTGCTTTTTAGCACAAACTCAATATGTATGAAACTGACTATATACAGAACCATAAAAAAAAAGGGGCACCTGGGTGGCTCAGTCAGTAGAGTGTCTGACTTGAGATTCTCTCTCCCTCTGCCCCTCCCCTCACTCATGCTCTCTTTCTTAAAGAAATAAATAAATAAAAATTTTTAAAATCCCGCTTTGGGGCGCCTGAGTGGGTCAGTGGGTTAGGGCCTCTGCCTTTGGCTCAGGTCATGATCCCGGGGTCCTGGGATGGAGCCCCGCATCGGGCTCTCTGCTCAGTGGGGAGCCTGCTTACCCCCTTCTCTGCCTGCCTCTCTGCCTACTTGTGATCTGTCTGTCGAATAGATGAATGGAATCTTCAAAAAAAATTAAAAATCCCTCTTTAACTGCATAGAATGAAATAAAGAATGCTATCAGGATAGAGATTAGCAACAGAAAATATCTGAAAAAAACTAAAGATATGCTTGGAAAATTGAGTTCCAAAATACTAAATAACCCATGCCTAAAGAAAGTGAAGATAATCAATATTGAAGTATGTGTTTTGAAAATGACATCCCCAATGCCAACTTGGTGGGCCTTTTATAAATAGCATAATGGATGGTATTCAGACAAGCTCGGAGAAATAGACATGGTCTGCGCTTGAGTATGGGCTTGGGTTCCTCATCGGAGTTCTCTGCACTTCAGTTTCGTATTACATTGAAGGGGTTTCCATGGTTCTTTAAAGTGCTCAACCTCTATTATTCGAAGCATACTTTTGTTTTAAAATTCTTATAGAATATTCAACTTGAAGCTTTGCTTTACAATGTACCAAAAATGATGATACCCCTACATATTCTCATGAGATGCAATTAATGAATTCCATTAAAAGGAATACCCTTTAATGTATATAAGGGTGATAATGAGACAGGCATACGTTCATCTCAAAACCCTTTAAAAATCTCAATAATAATAACAACAACAGGCAATACAAAAAAGGCATCTGTAAAGCATTATCCCATTCATATAAATTTCAAAATCCAACAAAAATACAATAACCACTATTAGTAATACACATTTAAGGTGTCAAACTATGAAGAAAAGTAAGAAAATGAGTAAAGCAAAATTCTGGACGGTGTTCTTTGAAGTGAAGGATAGAATTTGCAATCTCACAGGTTCATCAGTGGCATGCTAACATTGCCAGCTTCCATTTTTTACTGGGGATAGGGGATGCGTTTCTACTTACGACATTTATCTTTTTCCTCCTTATTCATACATGTCTAATTCAATGAAATTAAATGGACAAATCATAGAAGTATAGCTTGGACACTATTTATGTATTTCCCATGCAACTCCTAGCTGTACAGAGAGAATATTCCCAATAACTTCTCAGACATGTATTTGCCTCCCCTCAGTTAACACTATGCGAACATGACCATTATTATGTTCTCAATCAACATGTATTAGGTTTTCTTGGTTATGAACCTATCTATAGAATTCTGCAGTATTTACTACCTTGTGTCCAATGTACATTGCTCCTCAGAGCACTGCGGGATGAAAGCAGCAGTCTGAATCTGTTTTCTTCCACTGAATGAGAGGTAGAAATTAAGCATCCTTTAAAAAAAAAGATTTTATTTATTTATTTGACAGACGGAGATCACAAGCAGGCAGAGAGGCAGAGAGAGAGGTGGGGGGAAGCAGGCTCCCCGCTGAGTAGACAGCCCAATGCGGGGCTTGATCCCAGGACCCTGAGACCATGACCCAAGTCGAAGGCAGACGCTTTAACCCACTGAGCCACCCAGGTGCCCCAGAAATTAAGCACCTTATAGATTACTGTCATCTGAATTATTTCCATTTCTTGGTTATCATGAAATTATTATAAACTTTCGTATATATTTATATTGGTGTAAAAAGCACTCATTCCTAATGCGCATGCCCCCAAAGTGATTAGGTTTGTTATAAAATGTTTAGAAGTAATATAAAATCTTTACCTCAGACCACATAAAAATATTAACTCAAAAATGGGTCTAGACCATAAAATATCTAGAAGAAAGCATTATCTTTGCAACCTTGGGTTGGAGAGAAACTTCAGTTAGAGAGTACGCAGAAAGAACACATAAAAGAAAAAAATGAATTTTGGATTACATCAAGATTAAAAACATCTCTTCTTTGAAAGACATGTCTTCTTTGAAGACATAAGCCATTGATTGAGAGAAACTATTTGCAAAACACACATCTGATAAGAGGAGTAGCATCCAGAATATTAACTAAACCAATTCTTACAAGTCATTTTAGGGGAAAAATTTTAAATGGGCAAAGGATTTAATCAAGTAACCAAAGATTTATGAATGACCAATGAACATATGAAAAGATGCTCAGTATCATTAGTCATTCTGGCAATGTCACTTAAAACTACAATACAGGGGTGCCTGGGTGTCTCAGTGGGTTAAAGTCTCTGCCTTTGGCTCAGATCATGGTCCCAGGGTCCTGGGATCGAGTCTTGCATGGGGCTCTCTGCTTGGCGGGAAGCCTGCTTCTCCCTCTCTCTGCCTACTTGTGATCTCTGTCTGTCAAATAAATAAATAAAATCTAAAAAAAAAAACCCTACAATACAATAACTATATGCCTGCCTAAATCACTACAATGAAAAAGACTGATGAAGACGCACAACTAGAACTCTCACGCGCTGTTGGCGGAGTGCACACTGGCACGGCCACTTTGGAAAGCAATTGGGCAGTTTCCTATTTAGGTAAATACACACTTGCTATAGGACGGAGCTATCTCCTCCCACATATTTACACAAGTTAAAAGGTCTCCTTCCAAATATCTGTTGAAATATCCGGGCAGTTTCGTGCACAATACCAAAAACTTGGAATTGCTGTCCATGAACTGGTTAATGGATGGACAAATTATAGCACACACAGAAAACAAAATACTACTTGGCTTTATGTACAAGGAAGAGATGAGGAACAGGACTGAATCTCAAGATCATTATGCAAGTGAAAATGCCTGAAAAAAAGACCACATATTAAGTGATTCCATTCATTTGACATTCTAATAAAACTGTCCATGATTCCTAAGGCTGGCGTTTGGGAGAGGAATTTCCATGAGGGAACATTTTGGGGTGAGGCAAATATTTTCACATCTTGATGGTGATAGTGATCACAAAATTGTATACATATTTTTCAAAATTAATCAAGATACATTCTTAAAAGATTCCTGAATGGAAATTATGCTTCAACACATTTTTTTGCTTCAATACATTTTTAAAAATAAAGTTTAAGATAAAATTTTTTAAAGATTTTATTTATTTGGGGCACCTGGGTGGCTCAGTGGGTTAAAGCCTCTGCCTTCGGCTCAGGTCATGATCCCAGGGTCCTGGGATCGAGCCCCACATCGGGCTCTCGCTTAGCAGGGAGCCTGCTTCCTCCTCTCTCTCTGCCCGCCTCTCTGCCTACTTGTGATCTCTGTCTGTCAAATACATAAATAAAATATTTTTAAAAAAAGATTTTATTTATTTGAGAAAGAGAGAGAGAGCATGAGAGGAGAGGTCAGTGGGAGAAACAGACTCCCTGCTGAGCAGCAAGTCTGATGTGGGACTTGATCCCGGACTCCAGGATTGTGACCTGAGACGAAGGCAGTTGCTTAACCAACTGAGCCACCCAGGCACCCAAGTTTAAGATAAATTTGATGCATTTCAGGTACTTCCGTAGGCTTGTCCAAAAGAACAAAGAAGGAATGTAAAGAAAATATGCACAAAGCAATAAAAAATTTGCATTTTACACTGGGTGAAAATTTTGAGTGAAAGACTTAGAGAAGAGACTATCTAGCATATCAATCATTTTATAGGCTGAAAATATTAACATCACAAGGGAAAAGCTGTAGAGAGCCACAGTGGGTGGGCAGTGCATAAATCATGGGGAAATGCACACTGGGGTTGCCACGATTTTGGAAGAGTAACACATAAAACTTCATTTGAAGTACCTTTAATCACTGAGGGGCACTGGAGTCTAGAAATGGTGATAACAAAGTCAGAAAATACTGTTCATCTGAGTAGCTGACGTCTCCAGATGTTTTAGTTTACTTCATGAACATCTAGGACTTCCCCTGTGCAGAGAAGAGCTGCTGGAAGAAAATGGATCAGAAACCAGGATGATAAATAAGGGCAGGTATGTTCCAGCTGGAAATATAAAAACCAGAACCTTGAGAGCAGGCTAAGATGCTGAAAAATATGAACATACTTAGAAATGAAGGGTAGGCAGAGGTTTGTTGGGTGGTAGAGATGGGGGTCCAGCTTTCTCCAAAATTCCCCCAGAGCCTGAATCAGCTCAGAAAATGTAGGGCTTATGAATACTGTTGGTTTAGGGCCATGTATGGCAAGTGCCATGAAATGGAGCTAAAAAGGGAGCTTTTCAGTGGAGGGTGAAGCAGTATCTGCAAGTGAGAGTGGGAAAATGAGAGCGAGGGGCAGCTGGTGAATGGACAGAAAATGCGAAAACAGAACTGTTTACTTCAGATATTTTATGGCAGGAAATTGTGAGCTGAATCCTGGGGTCTGGGGAGTATATCTGAGAAAAGAACTTAGGACGCACAGGAGGGACAGCAGGCTGACATCATGGGCAAGTCTGGTTCCATCCTGCTGGGGACCCTCTGATAAGACGTGTGGGAGAGTGGGTAGTACAGAGCCTGGGATATCAACAGCGCTGGCTACAGAAACTGCCTCGCACGACCTCAATCCATTCGTCTACATTGTGACGGCACCTTCTGTGGAATGGCCAGCTAGTGTTGGCAGGTCAAGTAGTCAACACACTGTTGTAACGGTGTCTGCAGAGGCCCTCTTGGCAGGGAAGTTAATACTATACCCGGAGATAGCATCAGTCCCAGTAAGGATGAGTCGTTTCCCCCTCCAGAAGAGAATGGATCTGGTATAAACAATCCGCCACCATGTGGCAGTTGGTCTCTTACAGAACGTACGGCCTCATGATCTTAGTGTTGGTCTTTGGAACCGGCACGTTAGACATTCAGTAAGGGAAGTGGCTATTTCAGTTGGGGGAAGAGGCATGCCATGCTGTGGGGCTCACCTAACACCTCCGTTTCTGCTACCGAAGCCAACATTACCTATAGCTCTAGAGTGCAAGGACCGGGAAGGCCAAAGACTGAGCCTGGCTAGCCTCGACTACTCTGCTTCTCTCCCTTCTCTGCAGTGGGTGCCGGGAGGCACTAACGGGGGACACATAAATCCACTCACTTTGCACTCCCTCTAGTAACTGCATGCTCCTGTTCCACACAAACTAATCACTGCTCTGCCAGTCTTGATTCTTCGGTGCTTCTGAACAACCGGACCCGCCACTTGCCACACAAGTACACAGACACCCTGACATCAGGCCACCTCTCCTAATACAAAAGTGATGCCCAGTTGTACTCGTCCGGGATCTGGCCAAAGAGAGGGTTTCTCCACACCAGTGTCCTTCGGGGGCACCCTACGTGAGATGTGATGTGTCATTGGCACGTTTGCAGCCTACCCTGCAACAAGCAAGGCGCTCGGCCTGTAACAAGGCCTGGGTTTTTCCTATTCAACCCCCGAACCAAAAGGACAAGAGTCTCATTCCACTTTTGATGTTTGTGGTCCACTTTCAGCCCCATCTCCCCCTCTGCCCCACATTTGGACAACATGATATAAACCCCCACATGCTCCTTCCCTTTGTACAGGTGGGAGAGCTAAATGCCCACCCTCACCGAGTACTAAGGCAGAAGGAGGTGACTGACCCAAGGCGGTATTCTGCTTTCACCCGTGGGATAGTGTGGCGAAGGCCCAGGGGAGGAGCTAATCTTCCAACCCCACCCAGAAGAATGAGGTCAGTCCGCACTCCACTCCCTGACCCCTCCGCAAAGGCAGGTTGATGGAAATTACTCAATTGGAACAGACATGAAACAGACTGGAAAAAAAAATGTGAAAAGAACAGAGCCTCAGGGACCTGTGGGACAATTAAAAAAAAAAGAAAGATTTAACACGTTATTCAAGTTCCAGAAAGGAAGGAGAAAGGGTGGATCTAAAAATCATACTGGAAGAGAGGCGCCTGGGTGGCTCAGTTGTTAAGCATCTGCCTTTGCCTTAGGTCATGATCCCAGGGTCCTGAGATCCACCCCGCGTTTCTCCCTCCCCCTGCTGCTCTCCCTACTTGGGCTCACTCTCTCTGTCAAATAAATAAATAAAATCTTAAAATATATATATTAAAAAAACTTTTAAAAAAATATTGGAAGAAATAAAGGTTGAAAATGTCCCCAAATTGACTGACTAAAGGGATATGCCTACAGTTTCAAAAACCTAAACACATCCCAAGCAGGATAAATGAAAAAATTCTACACCAGGACACAGGATAATCAAATTTCTGCAAACTAAAGATAAACATTTTAAAAGCAGCTAGAGGGAAAGGACATATTATCTGTAGGGGAACAATGGTTTAAATGGCAGATTTCTCACCCAAAACCACAGAGGCCTGAAGGAAGTAACATAACATTTTGCAAGTACTAGGAGAGAACTGCCAACCACTAACCCTATATCACATCAAAATTATCTTCAGGGGCACCTGGTTGGCTCAGTGGGTTAAGCCTCTGCCTTTGGCTCAGGTCATGATCTCAGGGTCCTGGGATCGAGCTCTGCATCGGGCTCTCTGCTCAGCAGGGAGCCTGCCCCCCCCCACCTCTACCTGCCTCTCTGCCTACTTGTGATCTCTCTCTCTCTGTCAAATAAATAAATAAAATCTTTAAAAAAAATTTCCTTCAAAGATAAGGAAATAAAGCCATTGTCAGATGAAAGAAAACAAAGAACATTTGTCACCAGGTGATCTACCCTGAAAGAATGACTACAGGAAGTTCTCCACAGAAAGGAAATAAGAGCAAAAAGAGGCTTGAAATTTCAATGAAAAGGGTTAAGAAACAGAAGTAAATTGAATACCCTTCTTCTCATAGACTTTTAAAAATGTTTGACAACTGAAGAAGGTAATAACATCATTTGGTCTTCAACATATGAAGAGTAGACACCCACGACAACTGTACGAAAAGAATAGTGAGTGTAAAGGGAGCCAACAGAAGTAAGGTTTCTACATCGCACTTAAGTTGCTAAAATACTGTCGACAGGAGACTGTGATAAATTGCACATGTACATTTTAATACCGAGAGTAGCCACTTAAAAAGATGAAGGAAAAAATATACCCCCGAAACCCTATACATGAATCAAAACTGATTTCTAAAAAATGTCCAAGGTCCAAAAAGAAGGCAAGGAAACCCCCTTTCCCACCCCTACAAAAACCAAAACAGAAAAATAGGAACAAGAAAGAGGAAAAATTAGGGGTGCCTTGTGATCTCTGTCAAATAAATAAATAAAATCTTTAAAAAAAAAAGAAGAAAAATGAAAAATCAAAGAGGAAAAATGACATTATTTACTCCAAACATGTCAATAACTATTTCAAATATAAATGGTCTAATATACCAATTAAAAGACACACTGTCAAATGGTAGGGGGGAAAAGCTTCTATATGCTAACCACAAAAAAATTACCTCAAATATAACAATATACGTAGGTTAAAATAAAAGAGAAGGATGAAGATGAACCATATAAATAGCAATAAAAATCCAGCAGTGGCTTTATTGATATCAGATAAAGTATACTTCAGAGCCATGAAAATTAACAGGGACAAAAAGGGATATTAGTTACATGATAAAGGGTCAACACACCAAAAAGATACAGTATCGTAAGTGTATGTGCAGCAAACAAGAAAACATTCAAACACACAAAGCAAAAGGTAAGCAGAACAGAAAGAAATAGACAATTCCACAATTCTAGTTGAGGATTTTGACACTCCTTGTTCAGTGATTGACAGAAACACGAGGAACAAAATCAGGAAAGATACAGAAAATCTGAATAACACCAATAACCAGAAGACTCTGAAATTTATAGAACACTCCTTCCAGCAACAGCAGAATATATATTTTCTTCAAGCACCCATGAAACATTCAAGAACGTTGCTTATGGCTCACCTGTTTGTGGATCATGAAACAAACCTCAACAAATATAAACATTTTAAAATCACACAGAGCATGTACTCAGACCACATGTGAAACTAAAAATAACAGAAAAATAACAAAATATTCCAAACACTTAGAAATCAAGGAGCACCTTTCTAAATAATCCATGGGTCAGAGAGGGAGTCTCAAATGGAATTAAGAAATATTGGGGCGCCTGGGTGGCTCAGTGGGTTAAACCCTCTGCCTTTGGCTCAGGTCATGATCCCAGTGTCCTGGGATCGAGCCCCGCATCAGGCTCTCTGCTCTGCGGGGAGCCTGCTTCCTCCTCTCTCTCTGCCTGCCTCTCTGCCTAGTTGTGATTTCTGTCTGTCAAATAAATAAAATATAAAAAAAAAAGAAATATTTAAACTGAATGAAAATGAATTCAAAACAAATGAAAGTTTGTGGGATGGAACTTCAACACTGCAGAGGGAAATTCATGAACCAAATGCTTCTTATATTAGAAAAGAAAAAAAAAAAACCCCAGGTTAGTTAGCTAATCTATGATCTCAAGAAACTACACAGTGCTAAATAAAACCAGAGGGCAAAAGAAATAACAAAGACCAGAGAATATATTGAGAATAGAAATAGAGAAAATCAAGAATATAAAAAGCTAGTTCTTTGAAATAGTCAATAAAATTGATAAAAATCTAAGATTAATAAAGAGTAGAGGGGCGCCTGGGTGGCTCAATGGGTTAAAGCCTCTGCCTTAGGCTCAGGTCATGATCCCAGGGTCCTGGGATCGAGCCCCGCATCGGGCTTCCTGCTTCCTCCTCTCTCTCTGCCTGCCTCTCTGCCTACTTGTGATCTCTGTCTCTGTCAAATAAATAAATAAAATATTAAAAAAAAACAAAAACAAAAAACCTAACCATTATTTTTATGTAACAGTAATGTTAATGTGCACACTGACATTAAAACTCAGTATGATACATAAAGATGTCCCCAAAAAGTACTTAGATAAAAATCTAACAAAAATTAATCAGTAGAAAATTATAAAACACTAATGAAACACAAAAAGATCTAAATAAACGAAGAGACATACCATGTTCATGGATTGAAAGAGTCAACATAATAAAGATGCCAAATCTCACCAAAATGATCCATAGACTAATGTAATGTCTATCAAAATCACATCAAGATGTTTTATAAATAAAGAAAATCATGATAAAGTGTATATAGAAAGCCAAGGGAAAAATTAATATGGAAAAATTAAAATTTTTAAAATATAGGGGAAGTCATCACTTTACCCAATTTTAAGATTTTCTGAAGGCTACAGTAAGATATTGCAGTACTGGCAGAGGTTTAGACATGCACATCAATGGGATAATATAGAGAACTCAGAAACAGATCAACATAAACATGCCCAACTGACTTCTGACTAAGGAGTAAATGTTCAATGGAGACATAATACTGTAGTCTACTCTTCAACTAATGGTGCTGGCCAACTGAACATCCTTAGGCACAAATACAAGAAAGAAACTCAACCTAAACCTCACATGGTAATACAAAAATGAACTCAACATGCATCAGAGATTTAAATGTAAAAGGTAAAACTATAAAACTTCTGAGAGAAAATATTCAGGACAGAGAGCTTGCTTAAGACTTCTTACATATGACATGAAAAGGATTAAGAGGTTCCTTCATAATAATGCCATGAATCAATGTAACAAAAATGGCTTAGCCTATGATGACAATACAAAAGTACACACGTGGTGACTGAAAGGGCCCTGAGGAACGTTTAGTGTGAATGCAGGGTTATTTTTACATCTTTATCCACAGCATATTTCTTTTTTTAAAAGATTTTATTTATTTGTTAGGGGCGCCCAGGTGGCTCAGTGGGTGAAGCCTCTGCCTTCGGCTCAGGTCATGATCTCAGGGTCCTGGGATCAAGTCCCGCATCAGGCTCTCTGCTTGGCAGGGAGACTGCTTCCTCCTCTCTCTCTCTGCCTGCCTCTCTGCCCCCTTATTATCTCTCTCTGTCAAATAAATAAATAAGATCTTTAAAAAAAAGATTTTATTTATTTGTTAGAAAGACGGAGAGAGAACACAAGTAGGCAGAGCAGCAGGCAGAGGGAGAGGGAAAAGCAGGCTCCCTGCTGAGCAAGGAGCCTGATGCCAGGCTCAATCCCACGACCCCGAGATCATGACCTGAGCCGAAGGCAGCCATGTAACCAACTGAGCCACTCAGGTGCCCCATCCACAGCATATTTCTTAGTGAGAGATAATAGTATCATATGTAGCTCTAACAACAACAACAACAACAACAACAAAAACACAACCAAAAATACCAAAGGAATTCCAAAAGACCCTGATAAAAGGTACTAGTCCTACCTTAGTATACCAGGACTAAGGCCATAATAACAACTGTGAAACTCTACAGATAACTGCATGTGCACATACTAATTTTGTCTGTTAAAATCCTAGTCAATTTCCTCAATAGCAAATCTTCACACAATCTTTTTTAAGAGTTAAAATGAGATTCCTTCTCTGTGCTTTTCTGAGTTTGTTTGTTTGTTTTTTTAAAGCTAATTTATCTATGTTTTATTTTGTTTTGGCTCTAATTCAATCCCTAGAAAACAACTGATGTGGACTTGGGAAGAGTCTCTCTAAGGAGGATTGGAGAAGCTTAGGAACCGCAGAGGGAAGAATTCAGGTTCACCAGGGAAGGTCACATAGCTACACTGCCATCTTCATCACAAAAACAAAAACAATAAACAAGTAGGTCAAGAGCAAGTACAAGTAGTGGGTTGTTAAATACACATGAAAAAAATTTTGTGTGTTTTTTTAAATCAAAGTCTTAAGCGTGTGGTACAGTGGGCCCATTCATATGTACATTTTTATCTCCTAAAATATAACACTTCGTAACTCAAGCCTTTATATTTCTCATGAAGGCTGATGCTACTCAAGGGTAGAGACAACGCTGCAGAACAAAGGCTTTCAACAAATGTTTTTAGACACACCTTAAATGTCCAACTGTCCTGACAATGGACAGCAGTGGAAACATACATAAGAAAGAGGGGACAAGGCTCTATGAACTCCGAAACATCCTCCCCTTTCCCAAATGAGATAAGGAAAAACAAACTGCCACAGGCTTGTAACAGAAGTCTGAAAGAAGCCAGGCTTGCATTTCTTTCTCTTTTATGTCTTTTCCTCCTTTGTTTAAATATCCCTGAGGTAATTTTTCAGTGTAAACTGAGGAGAAAGATGTGGCTGATGGTTATGCTAAGTGCATGAGAATGATTGGATCACACCCCTGGATGAATTCCCAGATGCAGGATAAGGCTCCGGACAGGGTAACTTTCCCGTCTGACTCCTCAGATGACAAATGATGTCCTGCAACAGAGGGTTTCTCATCGGGAAGGAAACTGAGGGGGTTCTCTTTGGTATGAACGATCAGATTCTGAGTAAGAAGTTTCCTCAGTGGTTACATTCAAGAAGTCCTTCCCCAACAGGAGCTCTTAGAGGGTGACTGAGGACTGCCCGCTCGTGAAGGGTCTTCCCACTTCGGTCACACGGACAGGGTTTCTCCCAGTATGAATCCTCTGATGCTGAGTGAGGGACGAGCTGCGACTGAAGGCTTTTCCACACGCACTGCACTCATAGGGCTTCTCTCCAGTGTGGATAACGGAGTGTCGAATGAGACTGGTGCTCCAGCAGAAGGATTTCCCACACTCCATGCACTCATAGGGCTTCTCTCCGCTGTGAATCCGCTGATGCCTCGTGAGCCCTGACCGGCGGTTGAAGGCCTTCCCGCACTCCGTGCACTCATAGGGCTTCTCTCCAGCATGGATGCTGATGTGTCGAATGAGGTCTTTCTTAGTGCTGAAGGCTCTCCCACATTCTTTACACTCAAAAGGTTTTTCTCCAATGTGAGCCCTTTTATGCAAGATAAAAGTGTAGCAGTACGTAAAGGCCTTTCCACACTCATTGCACTCATAGGGCTTCTCCCCAGTGTGGATGATAGCATGTCGAACGAGGTTTGCCCTCTGGCAAAAGGCTTTACCGCACTCCACGCATTCATAGGGCTTCTCTCCACTGTGAATCCGCTGGTGTCTCGTGAGGTATGACCGGCGGTTGAAGGCCTTCCCGCACTCCATGCACTCGTAGGGTTTCTCCTCGGTGTGGATGCTGAAGTGTCGGATGAGGTCTGATCGATTGCTAAAGGCTTTCCCACATTCCTTGCACTCGTAGGGTTTTTCTCCAGTGTGGGCCCTTTTGTGCAAGATGAAAGTAGAGCAGTGGGTGAAGGCCTTTCCACACTCGCTGCACACATAGGGCTTCTCCCCAGTGTGACTCCGCTGGTGCTGCTTGAGGTGTGAGCGGCGGTAGAAGGCCTTCCCACACTCGAGGCACTTGTATGGCTTCTCTCCCGTGTGGATGACATAGTGCTGAATGAGGTCCGTGCTGTCGCAAAAGGCTTTCCCACATTCATTGCATTCAAAGGGTCTCACCCCGGTGTGAATCTGCTGGTGCCAGGTGAGGTGTGACCTGCGGTTGAAGGCCTTCCCACACTCCATGCACTCAAAAGGCTTCTCTCCCGTGTGGATGATGTAGTGCCGAAGGAAACCTGTCTTATCACGGAAGGCTTTCCCACATTCTTTGCACACAAAGGGCTTTTCTCCAGTGTGGCTCCTGTTATGCAGGACGAGATTGGAGCGGTGGGTGAAGGCCTTCCCACATTCGCTGCACTTGTAAGGCTTCTCTCCCGTGTGGATCCGCTGGTGCCTCGTGAGGTGTGACCTGCGGCTGAAGGCCTTCCCGCACTCCGCGCACTCGTAGGGCCGCTCCCCCGTGTGGATCATGTGGTGCTGCAGGAGGTGTGTGCTCTTGCTGAATGTTTTCCCACACTCGGTGCATTCATAGGGCTTTGCTCCAGTGGAAATCTGCTCATGTCGCACAAGAAAGCAGTTCTTGGTAAACACTTTCCGTTGTTCCTCACACTGATAGGGACATTTCCCTTCGTGACTCAAGGGATCTTTCAGTAGTCCCCGTGAGTCATGACCGTGGAGAACATGTCCTGCAGGGATCAGCTGCTGTACAGTCCTTGAGTGTGGACCATCATCTGTCCCTAAACCAGCACGTTTAGGCTTCATGTTCCCAGGGAGCTTCTCCGTTTGGGGGTCTATCCCTGGTTTCAACCGGCCTTCCAGCATTTCCGACGGCCAGACCTGACTCTTGCCTTGCCCCAACTGGGAGCCCCCCAGAGCCTGCTGAGCCTGTTGTTCCTGTGGTGAGACTTCCTCAGACAAGGCAAGGTGAGAAAGGGAAAGCTCTGGGGTCTCGGGTTTTGTGGTGTCACCTGAAGGGAATACAATATACAGACGGGCTTATTAGAGATGGCAACACAGAAAAACAAAATCGCCATTTCAGTGGGAATAAAGAAGAAAACAATGGCTCTGTGCCTGCCATGTTTTCAAATCTCTAAAATCCAGTTTGCAATTTCTTTTCAGACCTTGAATTCTTGAAACCTTTGAGGAGAAACCTAGAGGGAGAGAACAGACTGGGGACAGAGTGTCTGGCAACTGGGGACAAGAACACAGAGTAATGACACAGTATGTGCTGGGTTTGCTTAAAGCAAGAATGCTCCAGATGCTCCAAGAGGCCAGCAAAGGGGCACCCGACGCAGCCTCCATGGCAGCCGGGAAGAGGCCGGTGAGGGTTTCCAGACAGGGAATGTGAGAAACTGCCATTTAGAGAAAACAGGAAAGCCATTTCAGCCTTAGCTGATGGGATGAACAAAGGCTGAGTCTTCCAAGACTCAGGGAACCTGCAGGGCACCGGAGGACGGGGCTGGTAAGAGTGCAGCCCCTGACACGGGACTGGTATCCTCACAAGCAGAAACACAAGGGCTTTTGCGTCTTCTCAGCACCACGTGAGAAGAGAAGAGGAGACTCTTCTCTGCAAACCAGGAAGAGGGCCCTCATCGGACACCAGACCTTAAGCTTTGGGCCTCCAGAACCGGGGGAAATAAACGTGTCATCCTCCAGTCTGTGCCATTCTCGTTACAGCAGTCCAGGCTGACCAGACTGCTGGTATGACTACTGTACTCATTCTTGTCTGTGATGTTAACTGTATTATTTTCAAAAAGAAATGAATGAGCAGACAACTTAGTTAATACATCAATTAATCACGGTCATTCGTGAATCAGTGATGACAATGTGTCATCAGCCAAGGTTTGGCTTTGTACAAACCAAAATTTGTACCTGAGGTTCACGAAGCAAGGATTAGAGGTCACAGCAGTGTTATGGTTAAGATCATGGTCTCCAACCACAGAAACCCTAGGCCCAAGTCCCACAAGAACTCAGTATGAGCTCCGTAGCACCTGGCAAGGCACTCACATTTCGTAAGCTCTCCTTCTGTCTCCTAAAAAGTAAAGCCAGAAATAAAGACTGTGCTGTAGGACTCTGTGAGGATGAAGTGAAATCCTGCATTTGCCACGATCATACACGAACCACGTTCAGTATGATACCAGACGCTGCGCAAAACTGGCTACATGTCAGCTCTAATTTTTTATTATGGGTTAGTCAAATAATATGCATCTGGGACCTAATTAGCGAGCATATAAACTGGCAGTGTCAGAATGTGTGGACTGACCGGGAAGAGTACTAAAGAGTAAAAACAGGGGTCCACGAGCTGTCTGCCAAGCCAACGTTAAAGTCACCAGAAGAAGAGAAGGGAGGTCCTGGGAGATTAGGGGCGGAGACCGCAGGAGGATCAGATGCTCGCGACACAATCTAGAAGCCTGCTGAATTATGAATGCACAAGCACAGAAGTTCAGAGCGTTGGCTCAGGAGCCAGAACGCTTGGTGCAAATCCTGCCTGTACCGAGTGAGCTGATATTGGACAAATTACTGAGCTGTTCCCATCTCAAATCCCTCGTCTGAAAAACTGAGAGACTCTCAGTTTCTGCCCCACAGACTGTCCTGAAGGTTAAATGAGAAAATGCCTGTAAAGTCATCGGCACACTGCCAGCCACTGGGGGATCGTTCGGGAAATTGTGGGCCATTACCCATCATCACTCTGGCTGCTGCTGTATTTGAAAATTAGGAGCAAAGCAGTGACCGTATAAGGAACATTTTCAGGGCTGTGGTACAGAGGAACCCCCTCACAGGGCCTCAAAGCACAAAGAGAACGATGTCACCACTTTCACAGGTGAATGGTGGGAATGTGAGCGGGTTCGGCCTCTCCAGAACTGCCTGGCATTTTCCAATAAAGCCAACCTGACCTAGAAACATACCGGAATCTGTTCCTAACAGAAATTAGTGCTTATCGACACCAAGACACGTAACAAGAATATTCTTAGCAGCATTAAGTTGAAAACAAGAGGAATGCCCGCCAGGAGGGGAATGGATGAACGACTGGCAGTTTTTCACACAATGAGACGTCACACTAGACTGAGAGTGAACAAACTCCGACTGTACGCGACCGTATGAAAAGACTCTCATAGACGTAACGAAGGTCAAGAGGAGACGGACACACAGACACCATGCAGTGGGGTTCCAAGTCAACACAAATTCATGCTGGTGGTCTCAAAAGGGATTACCTAGCAGAAGGGGCTACTGAAGGCATGAGACACTGACGAGGTGCTAGAGATGTTGTACAGTAGTTCCCTTATCTGTGGGGGATTTGTTTCAAGACCCCAGTGGGTCCCTGAATTTGTGGGTAGTACCAACCCTATATATACTATGTTTTTTCCCATATATATATATACACACATATATATATAAAATATGTATAAATACACGCTTATAATACAGTTTAATTTATAAATTTAGCACATAAGAGATTAACAAAAGTAATAATAAAATAGAATTAAAACAAATACTGTAATAAAAGTTACACGAACATGGCCTCTCACTCAAAATATTTTATTATACGGCACTCTCCCTTCTTCTTGCGATGCTGTGAGAGGATAAAATGCCTACACGATGAGATGAAGTGAGGTGAATGACACAGGCATGTGACACAGTATTAGGCTACTGGTGACCTTTTAATGACACATCAGAAGAACAATCCTCTGCTTCTGGGCCGTAACTGACCGCAGCTAACTGAAACTGCAGAAAGCAAAGCCACAGACCAGGGCAGACACTAAATATTAACACAGGTGGTGGTTATATAAATTTATACACACACAATGATTCATCAAGTGGACCTCTTAAGATTTTTGCACAACAGAGCATAGGAGTTACAGCTCATTCAAAAAGTGCAAGAAAAGAATAGTAAATGGGCAAAGAGACCACGAGTGCAGACATCTCTTGCAAGAATGAGGCAACTTGGGATGCCTGGGTGGCTCAGTTGTTAAGTGTCTGCCTTCGGCTCAGGTCACGATCCTGGAGTCCTGGGATCGGGCTCTATGTCAGGATCCTTTTTCAGTGGGGAATCTGCTTCTCCCTTCCCCCCTGCTCATGCTCTTTCTCTCTCAAATAAGTAAATAAAATCTTGGGACACCTGGGTGGCTCAGTCAGTTGAATACCCGCCTTTGGCTCAGGTCATGATTCCAAGGTCCTGGGATCAAGTCCCACATTGGGTTCCTCGTTCAGAGAGAAGCCTGCTTCTCCCTCTGCCTGCCAATCTCCCTACTTGTTCTCTCTCTCTCTCTCTGAAAAATAAATAAATAAAATCTAAAAATAAATAAATAAAAAATAAAATCTTTAAGAAAAAAAAAAAAAGAGGGCACCTGGGTGGCTCAGTGGGTTAAGCCTCTGCCTTCCGCTCAGGTTGTGATCCTGGGGTTCTGGGATCAAGCCCCGCAACAGGATCTCTGCTTGGCGGGGAGCCTGCTTCCTCCTCTCTCTCTCTGCCTGCCTCTCAGCCTACTTGTGATCTCTCTCTCTGTCAAATAAATAAATAAAATCTTTAAAAAAAATAAAAATAAAAAAAATTAAAAAAAAAAAAAGAGTGAGACAACTTTTCCAAGAAGATGGGTTATACAGGGAAACAGAGCTGATACCAGTGCGAAGACACTGGAGAGTTATAGGCCTTTTTCATTTACTTTCCTCTACTGTGCACAACCAAGCATATTTTTCTATTGAGCAGAGAATGGGTAAAGTTACAGAAGAGGCAGAAAAGGAGCGAAGAAGCCAATTCCCTGACAAGGTGTGATCTGGCCTCTAGTGCGGTCATTTGCCGTGGTCGGGGGCAAGGCCTCCTCTGGGGGGTGGGAAGGGAAGCCACACACAGGAGAGATTCAGATCAGTGTGTAATGGTTGGCGATCAAGCAACACAAGAACACAGACTATTTTTGACATGAAAATATACGAAGACATCAGTGGCTGAGGGGTGTGGTGAAGGTCTGGAACAAGCCATCCGTGCCTGGGGGATCCAGTGGGGAAGACGGGGCGGATCAGAGGCACACAACAGATGCGGGGAGACCAGCTCTCACCCAGGCAAAAGTTGAAAACCTGGACGCAGGAGTGTCGGGATGGGTCTCGGGGAGGAGAGGGGGAGGGGAGCCATTCATGGGAAATGGACGAGATGTGTGACCGCAGTGGCTGGTGGTGGTGAGGTGCTGACGAGTTATCTGAAGTCGCAGCCGGCCTTCTGACATGCATGGGAGGTGGGAGGAGCAGCAGAATCCCGAGCTCCCTCTTAGGCATGTTGGGCATGAACTGTCTTTTCCACACTCACAGATGTGAGACTGGTGACGAGGGGGAAGGCTCGGAACACCCTCCAAGGGGCCGAACAGACACACACTTAGGACCACCAGAGGCGAGAGTGTCTGGCTCTGCAGAGGCGCCAGTCACCACACCAGACGTCCCCAGGGCCTCAGCAACCCAGGTCTGCGGAACGGAAGCCGAACGTTAGCTGGAAGGTTAGGCAGACAGGAGGGGTGCGAGGACTTGGAGCAAGGGAGTGTGTGAGTGTCTGACCGGCACCGGGAGGACGGGTGGATGGAGAAGGCGAGAAAGGCTGGAGTGCAGGGTAGAGCTTGCTTCCTGGTGATGCAGAAGGAAGTCTGAGGTACTATCGTTACTCATGAGGGTTAATATTATGACGTGAATAACACTAACAGCTCACTCTTCCTGAGCCATTCGCTCACCGTGGGTCAGGGCCAGCGTGAGCCAGTTTCACGCACGATCTGGTGCGTCCTCGGACAACCCGCTGACTCAGGAACAGACCGAGTGCAGCAGACTACACCCACCGAACCATCTGTTCTCTCCTTGGACACACAGCTCAGCCTCATTTTCCAGCCCCAGGTGCTTAAGTGGGGCCAGATGTCTTGTTGGTGGAACGGGAGGAGAAACAGTGTGACTGGACGTGGGTATGACACCTTCCTTTCTTCTCCCGTTTCCCCTCTGCCAGCTGGAAGATGCCAGAACAACGTGCAAGTCTCGTGATGGCAGCAGGTACCAGAATCCCTGAATAACTGCGTGGCGCACAGCTCCACGCTGACTCCACGGTCGCTGGGTGAGAAAAGGACTTTCATGTGCTGAGCCACCAAGATTCTGGAATATGCCTGTTAGAGTGGCTCTATTTACACTGGCTGAGCTTATGTATAAAGGCACAGTGAGACCATGCCCCCTCCCCAGGGCCACAAGGCTGCTGTGGGTCCCAAGCAGCTAGGGCTGAGAGCCCGAACTTATAACCTAGCAGGCCCCACACCTCCACAGGAGCGCTGGGGATTGTGATAGGGCTGCACAGGGTGGGCAGGAGGACCACAGGTTAAAAGGCTCATGGATCCTAAGCCTCTAGAGAGGCCACAACAATAAAACTTCCACAATTCCAGAGGCAGTAAGCACTGTGCTGTCTGCAAGGTGCTGTGACCCTGACCAGGCCCGCTGATGGCACCCACCTGGGCAGAAGTTAGGGGAGAGGCCTCTCTTCAATGGATGTAACTCTGGGCTGTGATCCAAGGCAAAGATCAGCTCTGGTTTGGGCAAAGGACAGCCTGTTCAAAGAGACAGAGAAAGGTTGTGGAAATTGTGGTGAGAGGAAAGAAACCCTCAATCTAGACGGGGACTTCAGAATTCGGAGAAGGCCTCAGAATGAAGCTGCTCGCATCCATCCAAACAAAATATGACCTGGAAACCAATGCATAAAACATCATTATGGGGCCCCAAAGACTGCAGACATCAGTGTTGGCTCCAGCGACAGCACCGAATCCCTTTGATCTCCAGCCTGTAGAATCCCAGCACTGTTTGGACCTATCTTCTGAAGGCGCTTCCTAATTAACCCAGTCAGGGGCCTCGGCCTCCCTGTGCCTCAGCCATACCCGGTGAGCCTGCATGTCACCATGGACTAATTTACACAAAACCTCTGGGGTGAAGCCTAGCCATCAGATTGTAAACACTTCCCAAGTGATGGCACCCCACCTGGTAGGTTAAAAAACCCTGGTTTCCACCGTTTCACAAATGGCATCCCTGATTATTGACAGTCTGAGGTAGGCAGAGTGGCTGGGTACTCTGAGTAAAGAGAAGGGTTTATTCCAGGCAGGAAGACTGGAAGACAAAAACAGGAACAAGGAAACAGTGACAAACATGGTAAATATTAATCCCATTACATCAACATCACTTAGAACATCAATGTTTCTCTAAATGCTCCATTATAAGACACAGATTGTCAGAGTAGATCAAAAAACAAGACCAGGAGTGCCTGGGTGGCACAGTTAAGTGTCTGACTGTTGGTTTCAGCTCAGGTCGTGATCTCAGGGTCGTGACTGAGCCCCGTGTCAGGTTCCACGCGCTCAGTGCAGACTCTGCTTGGAGTTCTCTCTCCCTCTCCCTCTGCCCCTCCCACTCGTGCTTTCCCTCTCTCTAAAATAAATGAATACATCTTTCTCTTTTTTTAAAAGATTTTATTTATCTGACAGAGAGAGAGACAACAGAGAGGGAACAGAAACGGGGGGAGTGGGAGTGGGAGAAGGAGACTTCCCAAAGAGCAGGGAACCCAATGAGGGGCTTGATCTCAGGACCCTGGGATCAAGACCTGAGCTGAAGGCAGACGCTTAACAACTGAGCCACCCAGCCACCCCAATAAATGAATAAATCTTAAAAACAAAGACAAAAACAAAACAAAACCCAACTATAGATTGTCTATAAGAAACCCACTGTAAATATAAAGACACAAACGTGTTGAAAATAAATGAATGTAGAAAAATACACTAATATGTTAATAAAATATGCTAATACTATCAAAAGAAAGCAAGCGTATCTATGTTAATTTCAGACAGAAAAGACTTCAAAGCAAGGAAAGTTACCAGGGATAAAGAAGGTATTACATAATGATAAATAGGTTAATTTGCAAAGAAGACAGAAAAATCCTTAATCCATATGTGTCTGGCAACACAGTGTCAAACTACACGAGGCAAAAACTGATAGAATGACAAGAAGAAATAGATGAATCCACCATCAAAGTTGGAGATCACACTATTCCTCTAGGAGCAATGTACAGATCCGAAAGGCAGAAAGCTAGTAATGACATAGGTGAACTCAACAATACCATCAATTAACCGGCTATAACTGACATCTGCAGACTACATCCAAAAACAGATACACATTCTTCTCAAACTCACATGGAACATTCCCATGATAGATTATATTCTGGGCCATAAAAACACACTTTAATAAATTTTAAAAAGAACAGAAATCATTAAAAAAAAGGGAAAAAATCAGGAGGCAAAAAACAAAGCTTAAATAAAATGAGCGAACCCATGATTTGAAATTAAACATTAATGATTGAGAGAAAGGAAAAAAAAAGAATAGAAACCATAAAATGTCTGCCCTCAGACCACAGAATAATTAACTAGAAATTAATAACAGAAATATAATTGGAAAATCACCAAATAGGTAAAGATTAAACAACACACTTTTAAATAACATACGGGTCTAAGAAGCAATCTCAAGAAAGTAAAAAATATTTGAATTAAATGAAAACAAAAATATAGGGCACCTGTCTAGCTCAGTTGGAAGAGCATGTGACTTTTAATCCTGGGGTCATGAGTTTGAGTCCCATGCTGGGTGTAGAGGTTACTAAAAATGAATAAATAAATAATCTTTAAACAAACTAACTAAAAAACCAAAAATAAAACCTAGCGAAATTTGTGGGATAGAGCAAAGCAATGCTTCGCAGGAAATTTATAATAGGATACATATTTTTTGCTCTCTGCTCCCTGCTGAGCAGAGAGCCTGATGTGGGGCTCGATCCCAGGACTCTGGGATCATGACCTGGGCCGAAGGCAGAGGCTTTAACCCACTGAGCCACCCAGGTGCCCCAGGATACATATTTTTTTAAAAGAAAGATCTGAAGTTAGTTATATAAATTTCCACCTTAGCAACTAGAAGAGTAAATTAAATGCAAAATAAACACTACAAAAGTAATAAGAATTAGAGCAGGAATCAATGAAATTGAAAACAGAAAATAGAAAAAAATCAACAAAACCAAAATTTGGCTCTCTAAAAAGATCAATAAAATTGATAACCTTCTAGCCAGACTAACAAAGAAAAAATAAGAAAAGACAGAAATGACTAATATCAGAAATAGAACAGAGGGGGTGCCTGGATGGCTCAAATGGTTAAGCATCTGCCTTCAGCTCAGGTCATGATCCCAGGGTCCTGGGACTGAGCCCCGCATGGAGCTCAGTGCTCAGCTGGGAGCCTGCTTCTCCCTCTTCCCGCTCAGCAGGAAGCCTGCTTCTCCTCCTTCCACTCCCCCTGCATGTCCTCCTTCTCTCACTGTCTCTCTCTCTGTGTCAGATAAATAAAATCTTAAAAAAATAAATTAAATTAGGGGCGCCTGGGTGGCTCAGTGGGTTGAAGCCTCTGCCTTCGGCTCAGGTCATGATCCCAGGGTCCTGGGATCGAGCCCCGCATCGGGCTCTCTGCTCCGCGGAGAGCCTGCTTCCTCCTCTCTCTGCCTGCCTCCCTGCCTACTTGTGATCTCTCTCTCTCTGTCAAATTAAAAAAATAAATAAATAAAATAAAATTAAATTAAATTAAATACCACTTACATTAGTACTCCCCAAATTAAATACTTAGGTATAAATTTAACAAAATATATATGGGATCTATATGAGGAAAGCTACAAAACTCCAGTTAACAAAATCAAAGAATAAATGGAATGATATTTCATGTTCATGGATAGGAAGACTCAAATGTTGTCAAGGTGTCAGTTCCTCCAAATTTGATCCGTAGAGTTAATGCAATGCCAGTCAAAACGCCAGCAAGTCATTTTGTGGATACTAACAAACTGATTCTCAAGTTTATATGGACAAACAAAAGACCCTGGTCTTCTACGCAATAGAGCAAAAAGGAAACACTTAACACTCCTGTGGAGCCAGCAACCTGAGTCCAAGAAGGCTAAAGCAGTGAGAGGGGGAGGGGGATGTGAGCAGGAGGAGTCAATCCTCAAGAAAGGGGGGTCAGGGGGAGAGGCAGACTTCGTGATGCTAGACGCCATTTCATGAGCCACCAAGAACAAAAAATCTGCACACAGTAATTTAGTCAAAGAGAGACACATGCATAAATATAAAATATCATCTATTCTGGCCAACATTTCACAAAAGAAACCACCAAAAAACGCAGAGGAGAGCTTTTCACAATGAAGATGTGTCTGTTAAAGTGAAGAGATGAAGCTTTATGGGGGACTTGCTGCAGTGGCCCTATTTTCCTTATTTGCCAAGGATGGCGTGTTGGGAGAATTAAGGGAGTGAAAAGAAACAGTATTGGCATATAAAAAGGAGTAGAGACAGGAACAAGGGGCCTCACACGGCAAGGACTGGGCAGCCACTTCCTGCTGCGAAATAGCCGTGGCAGAAAAAAGTCACTGTAAAAAGACAAAGACACAAGCAGACCCACAGACAGAAGCCAGGACAAAAGCCCCCAAAGCAGGGATTAATTGTGTTTCTCTAAGTTCCTGTATCAGTCCCTCAAGGGGCCCAGATGGAACTCCTGCCTTTAGGCTTTGTGAGACGACCCCACTTCCTCCCAACACACCCTTCTCCTTTGGCTGTGACCAAAAATAAACTATGTTTCTTGCTTAACCCTCCCTGAGACACAGGAGAGCAGGCAGGAAGACAGGAGTCTAGAAAATGACTGAAATGGAGAGGACGGGAAGGCTACAGAGACCTTCTCAAGCAGCCGGGCCTGGAGCCAGAGAGCAGAGTGAAGGAGGTGACAGGTCTCCTACACCACAGAGTTAGGGAGACCTTACCCAGAGAGACCAGGAGCCCACACGTCTCCAGCATCACTTCCTGGTACAGGGTCCTCTGGGCCAGGTCTAGCTGCCCCCATTCCTCCCGGGTAAAAGTCACGGCCACATCATCGAAGGTCACAGGCATCTGAAAAGTCAAACAGAGGCAGTGTGTTGGTCTTGGGGCTGCTGATGGGAATCACAGCCCATTTCTCTCGATGGAAAGGGAGCAGAGTGACCAAATACCCCCTGAGGGCTGAGCTCTGTGCGGGACTCAAGGAGGCAGAGATGCTGTTTCGCCTGATTACAGCAGCATGAGAGACAGGGCCTCCTGCGTGAGGTTGGGACCTTCCCGTGTGGACTGTGAGGCACAGAGTGGTAAGGGCTTTAAGACACCACGGGGATGGGAGAAAGTAACAAAGATAACAAAAACAGCACCAATAACAATTACAGCAAGAGCAGCCCAGACTCACCGATCTTCACTGCGCGCCTGACTCGTGCCGATGCACTTCCTGTCCTGCTAATGTGAACGTCCCCAGCTCTGAAGCCATAATCCTGAGGTTTGAATCCCACGTCTTAGAATCAACACTTGCCTGCATGTGAACTTAGGAGCCTCACGTCATTTCTCTGAGCCTCAGTTTCTGGATCAATACAGTAATTCTCACCCAGCAGTAAGAGTATGAGAATTAAAGAAAAAATCTTTGTAAAAGAAACACTGGGGTGACTAGGCACAGCCTGTGAACTCAGTATCATTACCACGTTCCTGCCAGTCAGGGCCCTGAGGTCCGGGGGCTTCAGTAGTTCATCCACAGTTCACATGTGGTATGAGAGGCAGGCTCTGAACTGAGGTCCCTCTGGTCCCTCTGGTCTAGGGTCTAATGGCATAATCCTGACACTCCTTCATTAGTAAAGGAGTCAATGAAGATGTGAGGAATTTCAAATAAATTTCCCAGCCACATTCGTTTTAGCCATCATTGATAATTCTGTGGACATGGGCAGAGGAGCAGCTCATCGTCACCCACCTCACAGGACGATCACCTGAGGTGGTGGTACCTGCTTGGGAAGTGGTAGGGCCTGGATCGGGTCCCACTGCCTTCTGCTCCTCAGAGACTACCAAGGAGAATACACATTCTACCAAGGAGAATACACAAAAAGGAAAAAGTTCCTTTTTCCTACATGAGTCTTCCCCTCACCCCCTGGCTTTGGCGACTATGAAGGAACTTAAACCCCCACCCCAACCACCTGAGTCTCAACAGCACATATTGCCGAGGAGAGAATACTTCAGGCCCAGAAAATAGAAGTTACTGAGGACAATGCGGGCTTTGGCCATGAGAATAGCCTTTGATCTGTCACAGTGTCTGTCACGGGTGAGAGTATGATGGAACATCCAGCACACGACCCACAGTCTGGCCCTCCCAGGGTTATATCTCAGCAGACGGGGACAGAGGGGCCATGGAAATCACACCGGCGCTCTGGGGACGCCTTAAACAACCAATCTACCCTTTTTGTCCACACATTTCCACTTGCTAAAATGCCATATCCCCACGTCATGCCCAAGGCCTGTACGGAAGCCTGCTTGGCTTACAAAGTTGACTTCAGGTGTCACCTCCAGGTATCCCTGTCTGCTTTTTGTAGAGAAAAGAGTAAAAATGCAGGCTGGGGTGGTCAACACACTGGTTGTTTCTGCTACTTAAGAGCTGCAGTGAGTTGGGGCACTAAACCTCTGAGCCTCGAGGTGTTCTTGGGCAAAACAGAGATAACAACACAACTCAACTCAGAGAAGCCGAGGATTAAGTGAGGTGATATGCCTGTCAGCCCACAGCAAGAACGAGTGGAGGTCAGCTATCGCGCTTCTCCTGTTACTGCTCTCGCTTTGCTCCCACCACATCCCAGACAAATTCAACCACCACACTTGTTTAATTTTGCCAGGCTCCCTACACAACAATGCCGGATGATGGGCAAGCAGGGAAGGGGCCATTTTCACCTGAACTGCTACGAACGTTCTCTCCAAGCCAGTGACATCTGAGCAGAGGCCAGAGGATGTGAGAGGGAGGCCCTGAAACGTCACAGGGGGAGTATCCCAGGCAAAGGCCAGTGCAGGGACAAAGGCTGGGGGTGAAGGAGAACCTAGCATGGTCAGGCTGGTACGGCCCAAAAGGCCAGAGGAGGTCGGCGGGGGCACGGGTAGGCCCCTGCAGGTCATGGCAGCGGGCGGGATTAGTAAGCGAGGGAGGCCTTGGAAGCCAGCACTTCTCCTCCTTCGTGCCCAGACTGAGCACCGCCCGAGATCCGCCACAGATGCAGGACTACGGATCAAGGGACACGCCAGCCACTTGCTGTCAACAAACGACAAGGAGAAAATGAAACCGAAGGGCATCCTTGGCCTGCAGGCGCCCAGAGCCGCCGCAGCAGAGGGCAGCAGTGCTAAGAGCATCGTCCACTCACCCACACGGGGTCCGTCCACGCCGCCGCCATCATGGGACCCTGTGCACAGAGCAGGGCCCGGGGGGCAGCGGCCGAGGGGCTGCCACCTGCTCGCTGCCCAGAGCGGGGTGAGCTCGGCTGACTGTCGCACTCCGAGCCTCAGTTTCCCCAGTGTGAAACGCGCCCCAGGCCCTCAGCGTCGCGCCAGGGCTGCGGAGAGAGCGCCCCGCGCCCCGCAGGCGCTCCCGTGACACCCCGTTACGGAGGACGAGGGACGGGTGTCAGGCTCATACAAAGGCACGAGGAGGGACCTACGGTCCACACCACCGTCTCCGCTCCGGCCTCGGAAAGGTGCCCTGCCTTACCAAGCCCCTGTTCCAAGCCCCACCGCCCGGGAAGACCAGCCCGGCGCAGGCGGATGACGTACCCTCATGGGCCCGGGAGCCCCGCCCCGCCGGAGCCGGCCGCGGGAAATGCCCCTGTGCTGGGCAGTCATTGGCCCAGCGCCCGCGCGACCCGCGGAGCACAGCCTTCTGGGTAATGTGGTTTTTTCCTTTGCGGACAGTCGCGGTGGGGCCGTTTCCGAGCGTGTCTTCTCCGGAAGAGTCGCCTCAGACCCGCTACTCAGAGTGGGATCTAGGGGCGGGGGCGCGGCCGTCCCTGTCCCGCCCGGGGAAGGCGAGGCTCGGCGGCGGGGACCTCCGCCCGCGGTCAGGACGCGTGGTCACCAGGCCCGTGGGTCGGCTGGTGACTTCCCCGTGCGCCTCACCTCCCGGAGATGCCCCCGGACGGAAGACGGACGCTCGAGCCGTGACGGCACCGCCGGGGCCAGGACGCCGGAAGCCGCCTCCGACGCGGCCCGTCTGGGGCCTCCCGTGCGCCGGCGCCACGCGCTGCGGCGCCTTGACGCGCGGGTCGGGCCCGGGAGCCGGAGGAGCGGCGTGCGAGCGCGGAGCTGGGGAGGCCGCCCGCGAGCCCAGGCTGGAGCCCGGCGCTGTGGAGAGTCTGTCCCGCGCGGCAGCTCGCCCTGCGTGTGAGCGCCGGCGGACGCGGGGTTCGGGGGTGGTCGGCCACCGCCGCCGCCTCGAGTCTCCGCGAGGGCGAGGGTAGGTGGAGACGGGAACGGACCGGGGCGAAGCCGGAGCCAGCCCGGCGCTGAGGAGGGGCAGACGAGAAACCGACAGTCACGTTAGCGGTTCCAACAACCCTGCAAGACCGTATCTCAGATGTCTTAGAGGTCACCGTCGGTTACTTCTTTGGGGGTCGCCCCCCCCCACTCCTCTCAGGCAAAGGTGAGAGAATGAAATGCAGCTTCCAACGAATCGAGCGCACGCGCACCTGCAGAAGCGGAGACGGTGCGCGTCTGACCCTGCTGCCCTGTCGCGGTTACTAACACATCACGAGGGAGCAGGCCTCGCTTTCTTTTCCCCCCGGGTGTATGAATGGGAATCACAACACGCATATTTCTTGTAAGTACGTGTATTTATTCACTTAAAAAAAAAAGAATTAGTAGTGCTCTCGTGTAAATGAGTACAGGGAGAGAAAAGAAATCTTCCCACAGAATTCCAAGTGATACGCAGACACTTTATTTCAGGTGATGGAGCTTGACTCCCCCGAGTCGGCTGGATTGGTGACTGAGTATGCAAAGAGAAAAATGGTAACTCGACAGCAGAGGAAACCGGCAGACACCACCCTAACCGCCTGATGGAGGCTAACATCCTTAGTACTGTCATGTTCACACCATGTACGAGTACACAGCAACAAAACTGTTCTGGGATGTCCTTTCCCAAAACCCCAACTTCACTCATCACACAAAAAAAGAAAAGAAAAAGATAAGATAAATGCAAATTGAGGAACATTGTATAAGATACCTGATAAATCCTCATCAAAAGTGTTTGGATCATGAAAAACAAGGATAACAGAACAACTGTTAGAGATGAGAGGAAACTAAACAGATAAAATGATTAAATGCAACTTGTTGGCCTGGAATGGGATCCTGCAACACGAGGACGATAGTGGGGGAAAAATTTAGTAAAATCCAAATCGTTTGTAAGGTAAACAGTATTGTATCAATGTTGATTTCTTTGCTTTGACGAATGTACCACATATCTGTGAAATAGTAACATGAGGTGAAAGTGTGTGGAAGTTCCATGGGAACTCAATATTTGCCACCTTAGACTAAATCTAAAATTGTTTAAAAATCAAAAAATGTAAAAAGAGCAAGGAGGGACATCTAGCTTGACAAGATGAGTAGTTATGTGGACTCATTCCCTAGTGAAACTGGTGAAGAAGGTCATGAAACAAGCAAACAAAACAAACAAAATTTAATGTCTGTGGAAATGTTCCTAAGGATATACGACAAATGAACATTTATTCAAGATGATTTATAATTCTGTAAAAACACCGGAAATCTTTGGTATTTGAACTGAAAGACTTTCATTCTCCTTCAACATTCCCATCAGCGAGAGAAAATCCAGTGTGCGGTGGTGCAGATGAGAGCACAGGGGTCCCTCACTCCCAACTCCCAGTGGGAGAGTTACCTTCCCAGGAGGGGCAGACGGTCTGCGTTGTTCATCCTGCTCCCAGCTAGTTGTTGCTAAGGTTAAATTCCTGGCCAGTGTCGTCCCAGAGGTCTCTCTCTCCACCCAGTCAGCACCTCTGGGTTGGAGACCCACCTTGGGCATCATGCTGGTTCCATGAGAACAAGAGAGATTCTTCAAGGAATGGAAGGAAGAGCTGACTGGAGCTGACTTCCCTTAAGAGGGTGATTTCCCACAAGTGACACAGGCTGAACATGAAGCAGATTGATTACAGAATACTGGTACGCTATCATTTTCACCCCAGCTGAGAGGAAGTATTTCCATACTAGGAGAGAGCAGCTGAAAAGACTTGAAGCGACTTTACATCCACCCCACTGATCCTTCAGCTCCCAAAATGGGGGTGTCAGACGTGGGCCATTGTCGCCACTCCCAGGTCACGAGCACTGGCTCAGTTATTTTGCCTGGGGGAGGCAGAGGACCTGGGAAGACAAACTTGGGAGTACCTTGCCTAGGGAAGAACAAACATCAAACACCGTAGGAACCCAAGGAGCTTGAATATTTTTGGTTCAGGCCGTGGAGCAATTTGCCCCAGAACTTTGTTGAAAGCAATGTTATTCTGGAACTCTCTCCTCAAAACCCAGGAAAGGTATCTTTAGTTCTCTGTAGGTGGAAAAACTCACCAACTCCCAAATCCTCTCTGGCCAGGAATGCGTTCAATGGGTCATGACCCTGGAATTCTGTAATCAGTCTGCTTCGTGTTCAGCCTGTGTCACTTGGGGGTAATCACCCTCTTAAGAGATGTCAGCTCCGGTCAGCTCTTCCTTCCATTCCTTGTAGAATCTCTCTTGTTTGCATGGAACTAGGAGCACACACATATCCTAATCCCAAACAATGACTGTCACCCTGGGACTGTAGCTCCCCATGGAGTCACATGCTAGTTTTTGGGGGGCAGAGACAGGGCGCGAGTAGATCAACAACCAGCAGTCCTAACAATGGGAGCATTTAGTAGCCTCCAGGTAACATCCACGCTACAAATGTCTCCTAGAACAGCTGAAGGAGGCACTTTGCAAGGTGCTGTGAAGGATACTGTGTTGAGTCATTCATACCCAAACTGTAGACAAGTGGTCTGGGGTGATGGACTCCTCATGTCAACCATTCCCTCGTCATGGAGGTCTCCCTGTATCTCTCAGTTTTAAAGTAGCCCTCCACCCCAATATCACTCTTCTATTTCTCTCTTGTCACTCATAATGATTTAAAAATCTATTTACAGATATTTATTTGGTCAATTCAGTATTTACTGAGTGCCAGCTGACAAGAACTGCAATCAACAATGGGGACATATACATACCAAGAAAGTACATTCCTGCTCTAGAACACCTTTCATCCTAACCACCAATGACTGAAAAACAAAACCAATGAAAACCCTAAGCAATATAGGTTGAAAGGAGGGAGTGCTGTGGAGATCGGGAAATCAGAGCAGATGAGAAATAGTGGGAGAGCAGAATGGAAGCAGTTCCGCAGTACTAAGCAACGTGGCTGGGACAACTCTAATGAGTCACAGCAGATCAACCAATTCCTGGGCACATTTTATTTACTTGTTTTCCCCTGGGTACATTTTAGAGCATACAGGAAACTTCGTTCCAAGCTCCTGTTGATGACCTACAAGGCACAACACAAGGTCTCGATTTCTTTCTCTGATTCACCTCGTCCCACGTGAACCCCTGCAGACGCAGCTCCGGCCACGCTACCCTTCGTGCCCTTCTTGCGGCACCCTGTGCTCTCGCACTTGGTTCCTGTCCTGGCTGTTTTCTGGGTGAAACACTGTTCCCTTAGATAGCAACTCGGTGACTCATTATGTGCGCAGAGATGTTGAGGAGGGAGAGGATTACCATGAAGGGAGAAGTTTATTCTTACAGACCCTTACGCTCAGCATGCAGGGCACACGAGGCAGGGCCATGTGAAGACCAGGATGGGTTAGGAGGCAAAAGTGGAGGACAAAAAAATGGTCCAGAACTTTTATATTTAACACAGGAAAGGCGAGGCAGGGCAGGGGAGACAGCTTGGGATTGGCTATTTTGAATACTACTGGCAGGCTGTAGGAGAGAGGGGGTGTCCCTATTTGTCTGATACCAGGACCTGATGATCAGCACAGAATATTGTCTCCTACAGTGGAAGAGCCTGGAAGAAGGGGGTGGTTCCCATGAGGGTCTTTGGATTGTCTAATTCTCGTGTGAAAGGCAAGTCCCTGTCAGTAGTTGGCTGTCTCTGAGAACTGTTCCCAGGAAAAGGCAGCCTCCCTGCAGAGAAGCCCCACAAACAGAGCACCACGAATAGATAAGAAAATACAGTGAATACACTGTGACATGGGTAGTAGCTACAGCAAAGTTTAAGTAAATTGGTGATGTCACTTGATTCAGGTTTCGAAAAGATGACTCTGGGTGCTCGATGGAATTTAGATTATGGAAGGGGCATGAGAGGGGGAAGGTCTGTTAGAAAATTCTGACTGCATTCCAGATGGGTGAGGCCGCTGAGTGAAAGGTAGTGACAGGGGAGGTGGGTCATCACAAAGTGCGAACAGCTGACCAGAAGGGACAACTTACCAAACTAGTGCAGAAGCACGGACACGAATGTAATGGTCTCACGGTAGGCACTGTTGTTATTTAATCTACCCACACCCCACGCGGCCTCCTTCACACGGTGAGCAGATTTCCGACGGTACTACAGTGTGTCCTCACGGAAATGCTTTGCTACATAGAGATGCTCGGGCAAATATCACTGTCTGCTGTCCCAGAGCCCAAGCCAAGGGCCAGCACGGGGGGCTGTGCGGGAAAGTGTTCACGGAGCAGCCTCCGCTACGTAAATGCTACGGATCGCAAAGGACTGGCCCCTGACCAGCTCCGAGAAGACAACCCGAGTCCTTGAACGTGGCCCGGCCGGAGGGACGTCAGGCCTGTACCTGCAGGGCCCGCTGCTTCAGGCTGACCGGGTCACTTAAGCGAACGGCGTGGCTCACAGGGAGCCGAGGGTTTCGTATGCCTGAGCCTCTGAGCCACACTGTACCTTCGCCTCCTGCGGTCCCACAGAGTATCCACGGGCAGTCACCAAGGCACCGCGTGCCTCAGGAAGAAACCCTGGGCGCCGAAGCGTGGTGACTTTCCCTCATCGGCGACACTAGAACGTGTCGTCCCACGTGTGCCGAAAGACTTAAGGGCCTGTGCGACTGCGCTGCGAGGGGACGCCTGGAAGCTTGGGCTTAGTTTCTTTACCCTGTGAGCCCTTTCCCTCTGGGGACCTTGACCTGTGTCCTTGTGCTGTCACAGACGGTAGCTGGGAGCATAGCAGCCGTTCTGAGTCGAGGGACTCCTCCTGGCGAACCACCAAGCAGGAAGGTGGTTCGGGAGCAAAGAACCATGTGCGCACACGGTCATGACCCAGACGGGTGTGCGGGTGAAGGTTCCCCGAGGAAGTGCCATCTGAGACGGGAGGGGACGGCTGAGCGCGCGCTCACCGGGCGGCGTGGGGACGGAAGAGGCCATAGCAGCTGCAAAGTGAGGGAAAGGGAACCGGGACGTGAAGAGAGACCAGAGTCGTGCGAGACAAAAGGTAGTAAATTAGGCACATCCCGCCCCAGGTAGGGCCCCGGGGTGGGCCATGTTAAGCATTTGGTTTTCATCCCGAGAGCGAAGGGAAGTCACGAACCCTTTAAGGGGAAGGGGGCGGGGGTGAGCCCTCCGTGACCAGGTCGGCGCCGCATCTCTGGCTCCGTGTGGAGAAGCGACTGCGGGAGAAGAGCGGAAGGTAAACGGATGCTGAGGCACGGGATGCTGCCTGGCTGGACCCGGGAGGGGGCGGTGGACCCCACAGCGGCAAGGCGCCACATGGGAGGACGTCACCGTGACAACGGCTGCTAGATGCGGAGACTGAGAGAAGCAGGATGAACGGGGACTTTTAAAAAGCCGCCAGCAGCGAGGAGCAAGGCCGGGAAGTAGATCCCGGCAGTCTGACTCGAGGGCCCGTGCTCCTGAGCCTCCACTGCTCCGAGGAGGGCAAAAACCAGCTGCCCCCTTACAACCGAGCTCAGACCGTTCACCCGTGAGACGTGTGAGCTCCCGTGAGACGTGTGAGCTCCCGTGAGCAAGCAGCGGACAGGCCGTCAACTCTCCAGACCCGAGGACGACATCACTGAGCCTTCCAGAGGCAGCCCCGAGTCTGGGACTGCGACAGGAAAGGCCGTCTGTGGGCCCGGGGGGGGGTGAGAACGGAGGGAGCTGCGCCTCCTCCCAGGGGCCGGACTCCCCCAGGCGTCCAGCATCCGGTCTCTGTAGCGGGCCCTCCCAGCCGGAGCCCAGCGCTCCCACTCCCTCCCAGTCGCCCCCTCTGACGGATCTCAACCTGACCATGCCCAACACATTATTTCATCTCAAGTTACGCACATTTAATGATGCAGAAATTATTATGGCCACATATTTAATTTTCTTCTTTTGGAGCCAAAGGCTACACGTTTCAACAGTGGGAACAGAGTAAATGAGAAATCACGGACATAAGTGTGATGTAAAAACAGCATCGACCTGGCCGTTTTGTCTTTGTGGAACTAAAGGCAAAAGAGGGAATATTTGCAAATCAAATGACCTGAAGCCCCATCTATATAAAGAGAGGCAGGAACCTGGCTCCACAGTCTCGCACTTCGTCCCCATTAAGTTCAACCCTACAGTGGAAGAGTATCTGTGGCTGCACTGATTTAGTTACCATGGTCACATGTACGTAAGCTGTCACCTCAAAGCTAGGACTTTGTCACTGCAGCAGGCTGTTGACTCAACCTCTTAGTACCATTCAAGTCACTGTGAAGAAGAGCTCACATCGCAGGCCTGGGACTGCTATCCCCGGAGCTTCAAAGTCTGCCTTTGGCTGGAGTTGGGACCTTATATTTCAGGAGGTTTCCCGTAGTTCCCAGAAATGACAAATGGCTCGGTGTGCCTATTGTTTGTGTCAACCACGTGGCTTATGCTGGTGTCTGCTATCCTTCTGGAGGTCTAAAATTTTTATTATATTTTAGAGAAACAGTGCCCAATAAAAACCCTGGGTATGGAGTTTTTCTTTCCTTTCTTCCTTCCTTCGAGAGTTTATTTATTTGAGAGTGAGCACAAGCTGGGTAAGGGGCGAGGAAGCAGCAGACTCAAGCAAGGGGGAGAGCAGAAAGAGAGGGAGAAGGAGACTCTGCTGAGCAGGGAGGCCGACGCGGGGCTTGATCCCGGGACTTGGGGATCGTGACCCGAGCCGAAGGCAGAGGCTTAGCTGACTGAGCCAGCCTGGCGCCCCATGGCACGGAGTTTCGAATGTGCTTCCCTCGTAGACATTGCACAGATGCTGTCCGGACTCGTTGATGGAACCTGAGCACTCAGAACTCCCGAGGAACTCCGTACTCCCGCCTCCTCGCTTGGCTGACTTTGCTCTGAACCCGTCCGCTGTAGTAACTCAGGCAGAGCTGCTGCGCACGCGGCGTCCTCGGATCTTCCTACCGCATCGTTCACCCCGCGGTAGTCTTGAGGACTTGCAACACACACCACTCATTACGCAGTCAAATGCTCCACCGCCATTCACTGTGGCTTTGCAAGTCTTAGAGATCTGGCCATAAACGCTGCTGTGGTTTCTCTCTGAGGCCAACACATGCCACATGCTGTGCCAACTGCATACACAGCGTTGTGTGAACACTCTGCGAGGGGCCCGGACATAGTAATAAAAATACACTGCCGTGTGTGACCATTTACTAAGACACACATACAGCAGGTGTCTACGGAGGAAAATAAAAAGCTAAAGACAACAGAACGAGACACTGGCTGGATGCGGGGAAGACGGAAGAGGAATGGCGGCAAGGAATCGAGCTCGGGCAACGGACAGAACACAGCGGATTCACTGAGATGTTTCTCAGGCACCTCAAACACGACGTGTAAGACCAAATGCCTCCCGTAGTCCTCTTCTGCCTCCCACCACCTGAAACCCAGAGATTCTCTATAAATTTCTACAACATTATAATAACTATGCAGCCATTGAAAAGTTAAGTTTGGTTTATCTCATTCAACCTAAAGGAACGGCCACGGTGTACAGTCAAAGAGAAAAGGGGATTATAGCTCAATGACCATAATTTGATCCACTTTAATAAAAATGATGGTGACCAGGAAAACAAAGACTTATCCTATGAGAAGGAACACAGGAAAGGATACGGACATGAATCCTGCAGCTGCCCTAACTGGCCTCAAATCCTAGTCCCATACTTGGTTAAATGTACGACTCTGGGTAAATCCCTTAGCCTTTCTGTTCCTCTGAACAGATCAGTTTTCTGATCCATAAAACAGGGATAACATGACCTACCACACAGCGTTATCGCAAAGATGAAGAGCTGCTGTGTAGAAAACATTCAAAACAATGATGGAAACATAGTGACGTACCATGTCTGCCTGCTCTCGTGCTGGCCCACCGCCTCCTCGTGGGGACGCCCGTGACCACATGGCACACGCAGACAGGCTCCGTGCGTATGATCACTGCCCAGGTATACAAGGATGACCAGACAGAAACATTCAACCTGGAGACAAGGATTTGGGGAACTCTGCAGATCACTGAGCGTCAAATACCTCGAGGGGGGAAACTCACTCACTCACGGAACCCCTCCCAAGTCAGAAGGCAAGGGCGACAGACGGACTGAGAAGCACCACTGTTTAACAGACGGAAGACAGAGATCCTCTGAAGGAGCAGGGCAGGCGCTCAAAGAAACCAGGAAAGTGCCTTCCAGTCAAAGAGGTGGGCAGCAGGAAAAAGGTCCCATCACAGCCTGTGTGTGGGGGGAGGGGGCGGTGGAGAAGGGTGGGAGGGCAAGAGGGAACTCGGGGAGACTTGCTTAGGTCAGGTGACGGCGCTGGAGACCACTGTTTAGTTGTCAGTGGGGTGAAGGGACATGAGGACATGAGGGGGTGGCGACAGACAGTGGATGGAACAGTGACACAGGGTGTGTCCACGCCAGGAAAGAGAAGGGCAGAGCTCACTGGGCATGTGGGGCAGAAAGTGCCTGGGGGTGAGACTAGAGACCTGAACACAGGTACGGATGAGGCGGCTAGAAGGGGATTAAGAGAAGTTACAGACCAAGTAGTGGGGGGTATAATAGACATCTTAGACAAGTCAGGGATTGGAGATACGTGTCCAACCACAAAGAGGAAGAGTGAGCCTTGAAGAGGACAGACCTCTTTCTCCTTTGAGGCTACACAACTGAAAAATTCAAAAACCAAAATGAAAACTCGCTGGGTGAGCTCAATAGATTAGCTACGAGAGAGAAAAGACTCAGTGAGCTCAGAGAGATCAATGGAACTAAATCCCTCTAAGCAACAAAGAGAAAACAGACTGGAGAATGGGGGGGCGCGAGTCCATGGACCTTCTGGCACAAGAACAGAAGATCTACCACTCACGTTACTGGAGTCCTGAAAGAGAGGAGAAACTGGGGCTGAAAAAGATAATTGAAGAATATCTAAAAATCTTCCAAACTGGCAACAGATTCAAAAAGCTAAGCAAACACCAAACAGGATAAACCCCCCAAATGTCATGCCACGTTATATCATAATCAAACTTCCGAACTCTATATACAATAAAAACCACACTGAAAACAGCTTGACAGAAAGAGGCATTTCAGATAGAAAAACAATGGGTCAAATGGCAGACTTCTCATCTGAAACCAAGGAGAACAGAAGAAAATGACGTGCTTCCCAAGTACTAAAAGGAAAGAATTGCTGACCCCACATCCTGTATCCCACAAAAATATCCTACTAGAATGAAGGAGACTTGCATTGTTAGATGAGGGAAAACAAAAACATTTGTTACCTGAAGACCTTCCCATAAGAAAGACTACAGATGATCCCTAACTTAGAACGGTTTTAGGATTTTTTTGGCCTTATGATACTGTGCAAGTCATAGTCAGCAGTAACAGTCACAGCCAGCAGAAACCGTAGTTCCAAAACCGAATTTTGACTTATTTCTCCTCAGACCAGCAATACGCACGGCAATACTCCCTTGTGACACTAGGGGAAGCACATCTCCCAGGCAGCCCTGCAATCCCAAGGGTGACCTACTGGTACTCTGCAGGGCCCTACGTTGCCAGCATTTGGGATATGTGTCTTGTGTTTCCCACCCCATCATTCCTACAAAACACCCATCTGTGGCTCCGCTTTCTGGTGAGAAGAGAAGGGCAATTACTCTTGAGAAGAAACTCAAGATAATTACCTGGCATGAAGGCGGTGAACTAGTAATGGCCATCACATGTGACAGTTCGGACTTTCTTAAACAACAACCAACCATATTAATGGTCAGTATTGATTAAATCCACCGTCATCACGAAGAAAAGAGATGGGCCAACTGACGGGCAATGGGGGGACGTTGCTGTCACGCGGATAGATGACCAAATGCCAAAGCTGAGCACATGCTGCTTAGCCCACTGACAATCCAGGCTAAGGCAAGAAGTCGAATCCTAAAAGAGCGTGCTGATGACCCTACAAATACACAAATGGTTACAGAAAGTCCTCAGGGATTCCAGTGCTTCACGAGGCATTGTAATTTTCATCATGTGAAGGTTGGCAATGAGGCAGAAAGTGCCAACACCAAAGGTGCCGAAGCTTTTAAGGAAGACCTGCACAGGAGAATTATGAATGAGAAATATGTGCCAGAACGAATATTTAGTGATAATGAAACAAGCTCGTTCTCGAAGTGTGTGCTGGGGCATTCATACATTTGTCAGGAGTCCCAGACAGTGCCAGGACTCAAGGCACGGAGACATATAATGCTGCTTTTGGGTGGAAATGTTGCAGAGTTCAGATGAAAGCCTTTTCTACTCTACCACTCAGAGAGCCCTACAGTATTCAAGAACGTGAGCAAGTATATGCTTCCCATATGTTATCACCACCACAAGAGAACCTGGATGACATTAGCGCTGTTTAAAGGCTGGTTTTCAAACTGTTTTATTCCACAGGCAAGAGACTATTATAGGCAAGACATCGTCCCATTCAAGAGTCTTCTTATCTGAGAGGGTGCTTTAGGGCACCCACAGCAATTCAGGCACAAGCATCCCGCTGTAAAGGTTGTACCTTTGCCAACAAACACAACTACGCTCGTTCAATCCGTGCACCAACGTGCCACAGCTATGTTCAAAGCACACTATTCATGCCATTTGTGTAGGCTGTTGAAGTGACTGAATCTGGCCAAAATCTCCCGTTTTAGAAAGATCTTCACATTCTAAACGCTCTCCAGAATATCCCTACAGAGCGAGGGGTCACGCAGCAACGCACGATGGAAGCTACACGCGAACACATTCAGAGGCTGTAATGAAGATTCTGCCGTTGAGGAATGTTAAGTAACAAGACGTTAGTGCCTGGCAAACAACCACGTCAGTGATGAGCATATCCCTGAGCTTGCTGGCGTTGAGGCGGAAGAGCTTTCTCCTGGGGACTCCGCTAATCAAACTGCAAGGACAAAGAAAAAAGCAGCTGACGCAGAAGTCACGTGGAAGCGCCAAGAAAGGTCACAGCAAACACCGACGGGGGACTCGGCTGCTATCAGCAGTGCCATCGGGATGTTCGAACAGGTGGATGTCAGTCACAAGACATTCCCAAGAGCTGACGGGCAGACACAGGATGCTCCTGCTTGCTACACAAAAACATGTAATGAGGGGCGCCTGGGTGGCTCAGGGGGTTAAGCCTCTGCCTTCGGCTCGGGTCATGATCTCAGGGTCCTGGGATCGAGTCCCGCATCGGGCTCTCTGCTCAGCAGGGAGCCTTGCTTCCCCTCCCCGCCTCTGCCTGCCTCTCTGCCTACTTGTGATCTCTGTCTGTCAAATAAATAAATAAAATCTTAAAAAAACCCATACAATGCAAAGAAGAAACAAACCACACAGTCAAAACTTGGTATCCCCCAAAGAACTCTGCTGGCTAAACCCTCAACAAGTCTTGCCGCCTTGGTGCCCTCTACCCGCTTATCTTCAGCCTCATCACAAGAAAGAGAAATGGACGATCCTGTCCCTGTAGCATCCCCATTATCCACAAATTAACTGTAGCTCACCACTTCAAACGTTCCTTAGGCCCAGCTGTGTATGTTAATGATAAGTACCCGCACAATCATGGTTTTTCACTTTCGGTATAGTATTCAATACATTACATGAGATATTCAACACGTCATTATAAAATAGGTTTTGTGTCAGATGACTCTGCCCACCTGTAAACGAATGTAAGCGTTCTGAGGACAGATAACCCAGGAGAGGTTACGCTACGATGGTCAGGAGGGCTGGTGTACTAAATGCATTTCTGACCACGGTGTTTTCAACTTACAGTGGGTTTACGGACATGTAACCCCACAAGTGAGGGAAGATCTGTGTAGGAGTTTGCAAAAGAGAAAGGAAATCTTAATAGAAAAAAATCTTTAAGACAAAAGGACAATGAAAAGGATACAAGTAGAGGTAAACAGACTATACTTCTCATGGGTTTTGTAAAAATTCCTTGTTGAAGCAAAAAACATCATCCGATATGCTCAGTGTACAAAGGAAATATGTAACACAATTATACTAGAGAGTGGGGAATGTGAAGGGGCGGATAAAAGCCAGGTTTCTACATATCAAAGCGCTAGGGCGTTGATGCCACAGGCTGTGATAAATTATATGTGTATAAAACAATACCTAAAATGACTACTAAAATACAAAGAGATATTCTCAGAAACATATTTATAGCAAATGGAATTCTAAAAATTAAAGTTAACCCACAGGAAGGCAAAACAAACAAACAAAACACCCCAAACAACAGAGCAAAAATAAACAGGGAACAAAGAAAGGCCAAATAATAAAATGGCAAACTCAAGCCCTAACATATCAGTAATTATTTAAACTTAAATGGTCTAAATACAGCAATTTAAGAAAGAAATTAGCAGAATGGATAAAGACAAAGCATGACCTGAGTATGTGCTATTCCTGGACACTCACTTCAAATATAACGACACATGTAAGGTTGAAAATAAAATTATGGAACCATATAAACCCCAAACTGCAAAATATTACCCCCAAAATGCAATAGTGACTATATTAGTATCAGATAAAATATACTCCAAAGAAAATTTACAGGGGCAAAAGAGACATTACATAATAATAAAAAAGTCAACACACCAAGATGACAGAGCAATCCTACATGTGTGCGCACCGACAACAGAGCTTTGAAACGCTCAAAGCAAAAACTGGTGAATTTAAAAGGAGAAACAGACAACTCCCGATCAAACTTCAGGACTTCAATATCCCCCTCTCAGCTATTGAGGGCAATACCAAACAGAAAATCCAGCAAGGATACAGAAAATCCGAAAACATCATCAACCAACAGGATCATGTGGACATTTACATAAACTCCATCCAATGACAGTAGAATACACATTCTTTTCAAGCAACTTTATAAACATTCATCAAGACAGACCATATTTGGGATCATAAAGCAAACCCCAACAAATTTAAACAACTAGATCAAATATAAAACAAACTAGAAGTCATTAACAAAAAGCATGAAATACCCCAAACACTTGGAAATTAAACAATACACTTCTAAATACTTTATGGGTTAGAGAGGAAGTTTTGAATAAAGAAATTTTTAGAACCAAATGAAATGTAGTTAAAATGTATTACAACTTGTGAGGAAAGTGCTGTGAGGACAATTTATAGAACGTAATGCTTACATCAGAAAAGCAAAAAATCTCAAATCAGTAATCTAAGCATCCATTTCAAGAAACTACAGAGGAAAATACCGCCAAAGCAGATGGAAGAACGGATATAATAAAGGTCAATACAGACATCAGTGAAATCGGGAACAGAAAGCTAACAGAGAAAAAACAGTGGTATAAAGTGCTGCGTCTTTAAAAAGATCCAAAAAAACGGTAAATACCTAAGAAGATTAACAAAGATAAAAAGAGAGTTGCTGCGTTTCCAATATCAGGAATCTAACAGGAAATATGAGTAGAGATTCTTCCACCATAAACAATATAATAAAGGAATACTTGAAACAAATAAGAAAGCTTAGATGAAATGGAACAATTCCTAAAAACGGACAGCTATGAAAATTCATCCAATACTAAACATTCTGAACAGTTCTATACATATTAAATAAAATAAATACATAACAAAAAGCATCCAAAGAAAAATCTCCAGACATAAATGTTTCACTGGAGAATGCCACCAAACATTAAAAATAAAACCAATTCTATATACTATCTTCCACATAATAAGACTACTCCCAATACATTTGGGGAGGTCACTATCACCTACACACCCAAACCAATGACGGTACAAAACAAAAGACAAAAAACAAAACAAACAAAAACGAGTGAAAGAAAGAAATCTATGTATCATTACCACTAATGAAATTGCAGGAAAACTTCCTCAACATACTAGTATACTGAATACTGTAATAGAATAATAATTATGTTCTAAACCAAGTAGGGCTTATTTCAAGGACACAAAGTTGATTTCACATTCAAAACTCAAATTAATGTAATACATCCTATCAACAAGCTACAGAAGAAAAAACCACAAGATTATATCAATTGGTAGAGAAAAAGTGTGTGATAAAATTGAACACCGATTCATAATAACAAAAAACCCCTAGCAAATTAGGAATATAGGAAGCTTTCTAAACTTGATAGGAAACTTCTATAAAGAAAACCTTATACTAACATCATACTTGATGAAAAATTATATGTTTCCCCCTAATATCAGAAACCAGACAAGAATATCCTTTCTTACTACTACTACTGTTCAACATCATATTGGAAATCCTAGCTAGCACAGGAGATAAGAAAAGAAAATACTAAGTATACATATGGTAGGGAAGAAATAAAACTATCTCTTTTGTGGATAATATTTCTATGTTTTCTAACCCCAAGCATCCTATCACAACAAATAAATGGCTACCATTCAGTAAGGGTGCAGGATACCAAAACAACATCCAAATTTTAATTACATTTCTGTATACTACTAAAACTTGTGTGGAAATGGAAAGTTTAAAAATCAATGCCATTTATAATAAAAGGAAAAAAACCACCTTGATATAAACCTTATAAAATCCATACAGGACCTATCATTGAAGTTTATACAACAGTGATGAAGTAAATCAAATGATACTTAAACAAACAGAGTTTGGGTTAAGTATGAACATACTGTGTTCATAATGATGCGAATTCTCAACAAATTGATCTGAAAGTTTAACTCAATTTCTATCGAAATTCAACAGATTTTTTTTCATAAAAATAGACAAACTTCTCCAAAAATTTATGTGGAAATTCAAAGTTATAAAGAATGCTAAATCAGTTTTAAATAAAAACAATAAAGAGAGAAATCATTTTACACAACTCAAAGATTTACCATCTAATTATAGCCATCAAGTAAACCAATAGTACAGGACCAAGAAAAAGTCTAAGTATCAGCTCCTTAAAACCACATGAAGTTTCTTTCTTTCTTTCTTTCTTTTTTTAAATCAAAGGCTTAAACAGTTTTAACCGGTGCAACAGCATGTGCCCAGTCATACGTGTGTTCTGATCTCCTCAACAGAAAGGTGTTTGATGGTTCCAGCCTTTGTATTTCTCACAAAGATGAAGCTCCTTAAGAACAGAGACAGTGTTTTAGAACAAAGAAGATGTTCCTGAAGTTTCCAAACCTGCCTTCAATTAACTCTCTTGACACTGGACAGCAAGGAATGTATATACAAGACACAGAGCAGTCTGGGTCCTTTATCCCTAAAACAAAACCCTCCCCCTGCCAAGTAAACTAGGGACGCCATGACAAAGTGCCAAAGGCTTGGCACGGAAGTCTGAAAGAAAATGTGTGTTTACAGTTCATTTTCTCTTCTATGTCTCTTTCTTAAAAAAAAAAAAAAAGAAAAAAGAAAAAAAAATTCCTGAGATATTACTGCGGTATAAAACAAGGAAAAACACGTAGCTGGAGGTTTTCCTATGTGCACATCATCACTGGGTCTCTCCCTGGATGAATTCCCAGATGCAGGATAAGGCTCCGGACAGGGTAACTTTCCCGTCTGACTCCTCAGATGACAAATGATGTCCTGCAACAGAGGGTTTCTCATCGGGAAGGAAACTGAGGGGGTTCTCTTTGGTATGAACGATCAGATTCTGAGTAAGAAGTTTCCTCAGTGGTTACATTCAAGAAGTCCTTCCCCAACAGGAGCTCTTGGAGGTTGACTGAGGACTGCCCGCTCGTGAAGGGTCTTCCCACTTCGGTCACACGGACAGGGTTTCTCCCGGTATGAATCCTCTGATGCTGAGTGAGGGACGAGCTGCGACTGAAGGCTTTTCCACACTCACTGCACTCATAGGGCTTCTCTCCGGTGTGGATGATAGAGTGTCGGATGAGGTTGGTGCTCCAGCAGAAGGTTTTCCCACACTCCACACATTCATAGGGCTTCTCTCCGCTGTGAATCCGCTGGTGCCTCGTGAGCCCTGACCGGCGGTTGAAGGCCTTCCCGCACTCCGTGCACTCATAAGGCTTCTCCCCAGTGTGGATGCTGAAGTGTCGAATGAGGTCTGCACGATTACTAAAAGCTTTCCCACATTCTTTGCACTCAAACGGTTTTTCTCCAGTGTGGGCCCTTTTGTGCAAGATGAAAGTAGAGCAGTGGGTGAAGGCCTTTCCACACTCGCCACACACATAGGGCTTCTCCCCAGTGTGGATCCTCTGGTGCCTCTTGAGGTACGACCTGTGGTTGAAGGCCTTCCCGCACTCCAGGCACTCAAAGGGCTTCTCCCCAGTGTGGATGACGTAGTGGTGAATGAGGGCCGCGCTCTCACAGAAGGCTTTCCCACACTCACTGCACTCATAGGGCTTCTCCCCAGTGTGAGTCTGCTGGTGCCACATGAGGTAGGACCTGTGTTTGAAGACCTTGCCACACTCGAAGCATTCGTAGGGATTCTCGCCACTGTGGATGATATAGTGACGAATGAAACCTGGCCTATCACGGAAGGCTTTCCCACATTCTTTGCACACAAAGGGCTTTTCTCCAGTGTGGCTCCTGTTATGCAAGACAAAAGTGGAGCGGTGGGTGAAGGCCTTCCCACATTCGCTGCACTTGTAAGGCTTCTCTCCACTGTGGATCCGCTGGTGCTGGGTAAGGTGTGACTTCCGGTTGAAGGCCTTCCCGCACTCCATGCACTTATAGGGCTTCTCCCCTGTGTGGACCATGTGGTGTTGAAGGAGATAAGTGCTTTTACTAAATGTTTTCCCACACTCGGTACATTCGTAGGGCTTCACTCCAGAGTGAATCCTTTCGTGTCGAGCAAGGAGGCGTTTCTTGTTAAAAACTTTCCCACATTCATTGCATTTAAAGATATTTTCTTCTTCCTGAATCACAGGATCTTTATCTGACCCACATGAGTCACGGTCATGGACAGCACCTCCCCGAGGGACAGGCTCCTGTACAATCCCTGAATACACACTACTAGCCGTCCCTATGTTGCCATGTTCAGAGCTTGATTTTCCAGGGAGCTTCTCCTTCTGGGGGTCTATCTCTGGTCTCAAGTGTCCTTCTTGCATTTGCAATGACCCATCCCTTTCCTTAGTTCGGCCCACCTGGGAGCTCCCTGGAACTCCTTGTGTTAGTTGTTCCTGGTGGAAGACTCCCTCAGACAGGGCTGGCTCACTAGTGGTGGATTCTGTGGTCTTGGATCTTCCTTTGTCATCTGAAAGAAACCCAATACATAAAAAGGTCCGTTGGTAATGCCAACACAGAAAAAAATGAGCATTTCAGTGAAATGAAGAGAAAAAAACAAAGATGAAAATAGTGTCTCTGTCTTGCTACCTCTGAATCCCAGGATTAACAATGTCTTTCTTTCTTGATCCTAGGACTGTTGATACCATGAAAGGGAAACCTGGGGGAGTGGTTGGGTTAGAAGACAAAGTCTAAGAGAGGAGACAGACTCAATTCCAGACTGGACATTTATACAAATAGGTAACTCATTTGGGCCCCTGATAGTTCATGCTTAAAAGATGACTGAGGGCAATGTCTGACCACATGCAATCAGAGGGTTGGTGCTTTGAGCTATAAGATAGCAACTAGGCCTCTGGACAGTCACATAGGAAATGATTCAATCAGCTGTGCTTATGTGAAGACAATCAATAACTCTGGCCCTCAAGTCCGGTGAAATTCCTAGGCTGCCAAAACTTCGTGCATGGATTTCTATACATCAATCCCAGAAAGGTAACAAGTCCCTGAGGATACAGTAAGTCATGTATGGAACCCCTCCAAAACCCATTCCTAAAGAACACCAGACATACTGGACGTGACTTTACAACAACCACATTAAATAAGTTCAAAGAGCTAAAGTGAGATATGGAGAAAGTCAAGAAAACTATGTATAAACAAAATGGAAATATCAATAAAGAGCTAGAAACCTAAAAAGAAACCAAAAAGAAAAGTGTAATAACTGAAATGAAAAATTCACCGCAAGAATTCAAACCAAGATTTCAGTAGGATGAAGAAAGAATCAGCATACTTAAATACAGGAAATGAAAAATTCTTGGGGCACCTGGGTGGCTCAGTGGGTTAAAGCCTCTGCCTTCAGCTTGGGACATGATCCCAGAGTCCTGGGATCGAGTCCCACATTGGACTCTCTGCTTAGGGGGCCTGCTTCCCTGACCCCCTGCCTTTCTGCCTACTTGTGATCTTTGACTGTCAAATAAATAAAGAAAATCTTAAAAAAAAAAATGAAAATTCTGTCCAAAGAACAGAAAAAAAAAAAAAAACACACCAAGATTTAAGAAAAGTGAACATACTCTAATGGAATTGTGATACACCACTAAACGAACCAATATACTTATTGTGGGATTAGTCAGAAAGAAAAAGGGTAAAAGAAAGTTTTTTAATAAGTGGCTGAAAATATCCCAAATCTGATGAAAGAAATCAATAATAAATATCCAAAAAGATCAGTGCCCTCCAAGAAAGAAGAACTAAAACAGATTCACACCAATAAAACTTACAAACTTTTGAAACCCAAAGATAAACAGAGTATCTTGACAGCAACCTTGATGCAACTTGTCACATACAAGAAATTCTCAATGAGATTACGAGCAGACTTCTCATCAGAAACTTGGGAGGCCAGAAAACAGTGGGTCGATATATTCGAGGGTAAAAGAAAAAAAAAATGTCAAACAAGAATCCTATATCTGGCAAAAGTGTCCTCTAAGAGGGAGAAATTAAGGGGCATCTGGGTGGCTCAGCTGGTTAAGCATCTGCCTTTGGCTCAGGTCATGATCCCAGGGTCCTGGGATCGAGCCCTGCATCAGGCTCTCTGCTCAGCAGTGAGCCTGCTTCCTACTCTCTCTCTCTCTGCCTGCCACTCTGCCTACTTGTGATCTCTGTCAAATGAATAAAAAAATAAAATCTTTAAAAAAAAAAAAGCTAGTGTTACTGTAACTTCAGGCTATAATTCCACATCTAGTTTCTACATAATTCAAAAGACTAATGAATTTAAAAGAGTTATTAGTCTTAAGTCTGGGGCAACACAATATACAAAAATATACTTTCGTGACACGAACAACCAAAAGAGTTGAGAACGGACCTGTAAAGGAGAATTTTTTTTGTTATTCAAAGCAGGCAAGTATAAAATCAGATTAATGCTACACATTTAAGATGCTTAAACACAATCCCCATGGTAACCACAAAAAAATACCTATAGAATATACACAAAAGGGAATGAGAAAGGAATTTAAACATTTTACTACAAAAAGTCAACTAAAGGGCACCCAGGTGGCTCAGCTGGTTACACATTTGCCTTCAGCTCAGGTTATGAGCCCAGGGTCCTAGGATTAAGGCCCAAGTTAGGCTCCCTGCTCAGTCTCTTTCTCCCTCTCCCTCTGCCCCTCCCCCTTCTCATGCTCTCTCTCAAATAAATAAATAAAATATTTAAAAATAAGTCAGCTAAATATAAGAGAAGACAGTAATGCAGGAAATGAGAAACAAAAAAATCAATAATGCATATAGAAAGCAAATATCAAAATGATACAAGTGTCTTCCTATCAATAATTATGTTAAATATAAACAGATTAAACTCAAATTAAAAAACAGAGACTGGCATAATCCATAAATCACATGATCCAACCATATGCATCTATAAGAGACTTACTTTAGATCCAAAGACACAAACAGATTAAAAGTAAAAGAAATGAAAAAGATATTCCATGTAAATACTAACCAAAAGAGAGCAGGGATGGCTCTATTATTATCAAACAAAATAGACTTTAAATCAGAAGAGATTACAAAAGACAATGAACATTATATATATATATATATATATATTTTTTTTAAGATTTTTATTTTTTATTTACTTGACAGAGAGAGAGAGAGAGCGAGTGAGAGCACACAAGTGGGTAGAGTGGCAGACAGTGGGAGAGGAAGAAGCAGGCTCTCCACTGAGCAGGGAGCCTGATGTGGGGCTTGACCCCAGGACCCTGGGATCATGACCTGAGTTGAAGGCAGACACTTAACCGACTGAGCCACCCAGGCACCCCAGAACATTGTATTTTAATAAAAGATCTAGTACAGCAAGAAGCTGCAACAACTGTAAACATGTACTTAAAAACAGGCCATCAAAATATAAGGAACAAAAAGTGACACAATGAAGGAAAAGAAAGACAATCCTATAGTAATAGATGGAAACTCCAGTATCTCATTCTCAATAATGGAGAGCACAACCAGATGAAATATAAGTAAGGAAATAGAGGACTTAACATAATAAACCAACTAGACATAACAGACATATACAGAATATTCTACCCAAAAACAGGATATAAATTCTTCTCAAATGAACATGGAACATTTTCCAGGATAGATCATGTTAACACCAAAATTCGGTCTCAACAGATTTAAAAAAATATCATATAAAATATGACTCACTTCTACTGAAAATGAAAACTTAAGATATTAAAACTTATAGGATGCAATGAAAGCAGCATTAACAGGAAAATTTATAGTTATAAATGCTTATGTTAACTAATAAAAGAGATGTCAAATCAACAAACTAGTAGACAACTTAAGGATGCAGGAAAAGAGCACACTAAAACCACAGTGAAGGGAAGGAGGGAAATAGTAAGGATTAAAAGGAAATGATAAAGAAAATAGAAAAATAGAAACAAAAATCAGGCAATTAAAAACTTGGTTCTTTGAAAAGATCAACAAAATTGGCAAACCTTTAGCTAGATGAATTAAGAAAAAAAAAGACACTTAAATAACTAAATCAGAAATGGAAGTGGGGACATTACTACCGATTCTGCAGAAATAAAAGAAAATAAGATTATAAGAGAGTATTATGAACAACTGTACACCAACAAATTGGGTAACCTAGATAAAATGGACAACTTTCTGGAAACACAAAACCATGAAGACTGAATCAGGAAGAAATACAAAATCTGAATAGACATCTACCTAGTAAGGAGACTGAATTAGTAGTAAAAATATTTCCCAACAAAGAAAAACCGTGGCCCTGATAGTTACACTTATGAATTCCACCAAAGGCTTTAAAAGAAGAACACCAATCCTCCAACTTTTCCAAAATATCGAAGAGGAGGAAACACTTCTTAAATCATGAAGGCCATTAATACCCTGATACCAAAGCTAAAGACACTACAGTGAAGTTATAGCCTAATATACCTCACAAACACTGATGTAAAAAATCCTCAACAAAATATCAGCAAATTCTGCAGCATACTGAAAGGATCATACACTGTGACCAAGTGGGGTTTACTGCTGCAATGCAAGGGTGGTTTGACATAAGAAAACTGATAAATGTAACACCACATTACTAGAATGAAGGGAAAAGCCCATACAATTATCTCAATGGATACTGAAAAAGCCTTTGAAAATTCAACACCCAGGGGCGCCTGGGTGGCTCCGTGGGTTAAAGCCTCTGCCTTCAGCTCAGGTCATGATCCCAGGGTCCTGGGATCGAGCCCCACATCCGGCTCTCTGCTCAGCGGGGAGCCTGCTCCCCTCTCTCTCTGCCTGTCTCTCTGCCTACTTGTGATCTCTCTCTCTGTGTCAAATAAATAAATAAAATCTTTAAAAAAGAAAAGACATTTCATCAAAGACGACATACAAATTGTGAATACACGCAAGGTGTGAATGCCTGGGTGGCTCAGTTGGTTGAGCCGCTGCCTTCAGCTCAGGTCATGATCCCGGAGTCCCGGGATCGAGTCCCACATTGGGCTCCCTGCTCCACAGGGAGTCTGCTTCTCCCTCTGACCTTCTCCCCTCTCACTCTCTCTCTCAGATAAATAAAAATCTTAGCGTTCGATTGGTAGCGGGAGCGGAGAGCGGACTCCAGAGAGCCCTACGCGGCCCTACGGCCGCCGCCGGCCTAGTTTCCTTCCCGGCCCGGGAGGAGCTGCCGCGGCCGCCGCCGGCACAGTCCCCATCACCGCAGCCGTGAGCAGCGAGGCCGAGACCCCGCAGCCGCCCGCCGCCCCCGCCCTCCGCGCCGCGGCCACCGAGCCCCGCACCACGGACAGCGGCGCAAGGAGCGGCGGCCCGGGCGGCCTCACATCGGCGGGGACAAGAAGGTCATCGCAACGCAGGTTTGGGGACAGTAAAACGGTTCAGCGTAGAAACGGGTATGGTTTCGCCCGCAGGGAGGGCGCCAGGAAGACGCAGCCACAGCCCAGGCTGCGCCAGAGAAGAACCCCCGGAGCTGCCTTCGCTGCGGAGGCGGCGGAGGGGCCGTGAGCCGGCTGCGGCCGAAGGAGAAGAGGCTGCGGCGGCCGCAAACGCGGCAGGCCGCGGGGGAGTCCGGGCGAGGCGGTAGGGCCGCGGCAGACCGAGCCGGTACCCAGGCTCTCCGCGCCGCAGGGTCCTCGGCGCAGGCACCCGCGGAGTGACCGGGCAGGGGGCGTGCGGGAAGGACGGCGGACCGGAAAGTGCGCCCGGCCCCGCCGCGGGCGACGGATCCCGCCTCGCTCCCGCGGAGACCTCCGGGCGCGGACGGCAGTGGGCAGGGGGAAGGGGTGCGAGAAGGGACGGGGGTGCGGACGCGCGGGGTGCGCGGGAACAAGGCGGCCCGGCGAGACAGAACACGTATCGGGACTAAAGGCCGCAATTGCACAGGGGAACCTTGAGAGGACGGCAACGAGGGGGGTAAGGAAAATCAAGGAGAGGAGACCCGGGGTCGGCAGCCACCTCCACGGCGCTACCGCCGCAACCTCAGTTACCCACGCGGACGCCCAGAAACCCTAAACCGCGAGACGGCAAAGAGACAAAACGCAGCCGGTCCACCGCTGAGAATTCGTGTGCGCCCGAGGTGAGCGGCGCGGGGCTGAGCAAACCCCGGCTTTCCGCCTCTGCCAGCGCCCGGATCGGTCACCCAACACGAAGAAATGAAGATGACATCCCGGCAGTAAGAAGCAACACGAGCGTGGAGCTGGAGACCTTAAGTGCTTGCTTTTGCCCACTGACCAGATAAACAGAACTACCTGCATTATCTATGCAGCATGGCCTTTTACTGCTTTTACCTAAGGACGTCTCTTTTTCGTAATGACAAACGTGTTTTTTAAGAAAAAAAAAAAAAAAAAGCCTCGTTTTTCTCAATACACCTTTGAAGGTTTTTAAATTGTTTCACATCTGGTCAAGTTGAGATTTTTAAGAACCTCATTCTTAATTTGTAATAAAAGTTCACAACTTGATTTTTTCAAAAAAGTCAACAAATGGCAAGCACCCATTAGTAAAGGTCTTAAAAAAATAAAAACCCACAGGGGGCACCTGGGTGGCTCAGTGGGTTAAGCCTCTGCCTTCGGCTCAGGTCATGACCCCAGGGTCCTGGGATCGAGCCCCACATCCGGCTCTCTGCTTGGCGGGGAGCCTGCTTCCTCCTCTCTCTCTCTCTCTGCCTGCCTCTCTGCCTATTTGTGATCTCTCTCTGTCAAATAAACAAATAGAATCTTTAAAAAAATAAAAAAAATAAAAAAAATTAAAACCCACAAAGTGTTCAACATCACTTACCCTTAGGGAAATGCACAGCAAACCTACAATGCGGTATCCTCTCATGTCTATTAGGACGGCTATCAAAAAATCAGAAAGAACAAATACTGGCGGATGTAGAGCAGTGCGAGCTCCGGGGCACTGTCGTGGGAATGCAAAATCAGACAGCCTCTGCTGAAACAGAAGGGAAGCTCCTCAGAAAGCTAAAAATGGAATTCAGAGATGATCCAGCAATTTCAATTCTTGTTAATATGCCCAAAGAATTAAAATCAGGTTCTCAAAGATGCTTGTACACCCATGTTCACAGCAGTCTTATTCCACAATAGGTAAAACACAGAAGCAACCCAAGTGTCCACTGAGGGATGAACAGATGACAAAGTGTGCTAGGTGGAGTGTTACCAAGCCTTAAGAAGGAAGGAAATTCTGACACACGCTACAACACGGATGAAACTTGAGGACATTACGCTAAGTGAAACTGGCCAGTCCCAAAGACACACAAATACTGCACCATTCCACTCATACGAAGTACTTAGAGGAGTCAAAATCATAGGCACAGAAGTAAAATTGTGGTTGCCAGGGCCTGGAGCAGAGAGATTGGGGGTCATTTTATCATAGGTATAGAGTTTCAATTTTACACAATGAAGAGCTTTGGAGATGGATGGTAGAGACAGGTGCACGGGATTATGAATGTGTTTTGTACCACTCAACTGTACAATTAAAAATGGATAAAATGTCAAGTTTTATGCTAAGAATATTTTAACACACAAAAATAACAGCAAGAATATACAAACAATCCCTACAAATCAAAAAGAAAATGCAAACAAGTTAATAGAAAAATAGGTATTTATCATGAAACACCAATCCAAGGAGAAAATACAGACTGACTGAGATCATATGAGCAGGTGCCAAAGGTCCTCAGCAGGAAGGAAACGCAAGCGGAGCCCACATGAGATACATGTCAACCTTTCGTCGACCTGATATCCGAGAGTATCAGACACCGGGCAGAGTACTGTCAGTGACTGAGGAGCCCTACAGTACCAAGTCCCGGGCAAAGCATGGGCCGAAGGAACCTCCACGCGGTCCCGGGGCAAGTGTGAACTGGTACGTGTCCTTCAGAACACCACGGCCATTAGCCAGTGAGCGGGCGAGCTGCATGGCCTATAATCCAACACGTCACCCCAGGAGACATCAGAGACACCGCCATCTCGTGCAAGATGACCGACGCAGGACGGCTCCTGGCAGCAGCGCCTATGAGAGTCAGAACGTGTGAGTAACTGAGCGTAGAGTGGGTGAACACGCCAAGACAGGAACTTTCTTATTGCTTTTCTTCGACTGTGAGGATTTGAGCCCATTTGTATGGTGAGTCGAGAAAAAGTGAAGTCACAGTACACGACAAGCAGAATATGAATGAAGAAAACACTTTCCTGCAGAGGTGTACTCTAGACTCTGGCTCAGAACTGGCCAGGCCCGAGGGCAAGACCTCTCCCGCCCGCTGGCAGGGGAAGCTGCAGACCCCAGAGCCCGAACGAGTGCAGTCGGGTTGAGGATCAAGCAACGGAGGAGGCGGCCCTGACTTTCAACGCCAAGACCCGCTGAGACATCATGGCTGGGGCAGCGGGAGGCCCCGGAAGCGAGTCCGAGCCCCGGAGGTAACTCGTGCAAGACACAGAGCTGACCAGAGGCCCAGCAGACGCAGAGGCCGGTTACGAGGCTAGCAGCAACCCCCAGAGAAAAGACGACGGGAGCGTGCACTGAGCGTGGGGACCGGTCTGAGGGAGGCGGTGCGAGTGATGGATTCAGGAGACGGAGGAGATGTGAAATGCACGGGACTGGGGCCCGGCCGGATGTGGGGCCGGAGGGAGCTGGGGGTGCGAGCAGCTCTCGGGGGCTGTCTCCAGTCTCTGACCTGCTTGGGTGGCAGGACCATTCACTGAAACTTGGGAGGTGGGAGGAGTCGGCGACCTTCTGGGCCCCTTGCCAAGCATGCTGACTTCGGGTCGAAGGGCTCCGTGGCTTCCAAGGCAGCAGAGAAGCCAGAACAAGAAGCTTCCCCAGGGAACCAGGGCCAGCGGTTTCCCGCCGGCTCCAGCCTGCAGGGTCCCCCACCTGCGCACACCCCGGCTCGTACCTGCATAGGCGCTCTGAGACAGGTCTCCCTTCAGCATCCACAGCTCCTGCCCGTGCTCCAGCTGGTAGATCAGCTCCGGTCTCGGAACAGGACACCCTGTTCACAGAGAAAGAAAGAAGATGCTAGGGTTTGTGTGAAAAGAAAGAAAATCCCTCAATCTAGTCTGTAAACAAGACCTTGGAATAAAACCGGCTCCCATGCACACAAAATGCTACCATGCGAACCCGGGGACGGAAGGCATGCCATGCTGCCGGGCAGTTTTCTTCCTCATGGAAAGTAAAAAACCAATATATAGAGTCATAAATATCATAGTATAAATACAAACTGTAATCATAAATCAACAAGATCGTAAAGGACTGTGTCAAACAACTTAAATGCCTTATAGCATTTCAAAATTGAAATAAATTACAATTTACACATTTAAAATATTGACGTATTTATTCAAAACAAGGCATTTGTCTTCAACGATCTAGCTCTTCCTCTAGATCCTAAGCACGGTTTTGTACTGTTCTTCCTATACACCACAGACAAAACGAGGATTCTGCCGTAGGACTTCCTCCCAGCATCCTCGGCAAGTACACACTGCAATCAGTACCACTTTGTAAATGAAGAAACCAAGGCTCAGGCAGATAATGGGATTTGCCAAAGAGCACAGAGCTGGTGAATGGCTGAGCCAAAATGGAAACCCGGCTCCAGCCGTACGTGCTCTCTATGCTGTCTGACCACAAAGCTGCACACCATCGTTCCAGACGTGCTGAGTCCAGGCACAAGGATGATGACGATCACGATGAGAGAAACAGGAGGGGCAGTGAGACTCTCAGCTGCTAACCTGCACATGAGCTGGTCACACCACGCACTGTTCTGAATCCTGTTCATAAGTGACCTACTGATCCGGGCTATAGTCCAGGAAGTAAAAACTAAAGTATGTATCACCCCAGCTTACCATTGAGCACACCGAGGCACAGACAGGTTTGGTAACTTGTCTGCAGCCACAGTTTTTAAGGAGCAGACTAGGACTGAACATCAGGGATCTGGCCCTAGACCTTTGTCTCCTAAACATGACACTAAGGAGGAAATGGCAAACACCTCTGTGTGTGGCCAGCAGACTCAGACCAAGTGGAGGGTGGTGGTGAAGCAGGGCCATAAGCATGAAGATTCATCCTCAGACCACAGGGGCCTGGGGAGGGACAGACTTAAGGACTCTAGACTTCAGCATTTCGTAAGTACTAAGAGATAATAAAATTGAGACTCCTAAACAGAGATATGGTCACAGACCATTTACAGAAACATCGAATATTGCACACTGTCAAAAGCATTAAACATAAAAAGGATTTTTACTACAAGGAAAAAAAAAAAACCCAGAGAACAGCTTCATAAAATGAAATACATTCCACACTGAGTAAATTAAGCTGTGTGGGGGACTCACTACAGTGGCCGAAGTTTCCTGATCTCCTAAGCACTGGGATGCCATGAGATTATATGGGGGAGCAGGAAGAGTGCCTGGGGCCGTGCTCCAAGGACCTGAGCAGGCTGTGACTATTATTAACCACTTTTCCTAAAAGTGACCCACTTTTTATTTTTCCTAGATTCCTTTAACAACGGAATCTAGTATCACTCTAGTAGGTGGGAAACCGGCATCATTAGCCTCGATGGGAAGTCACCCTGAAGACTCAGCAAAGAAATCAAAATGATCTTCTTAATCCCCAGTGAGCTCATGAAAGGCAAATTAGCAACGATTAGGGGGTGAGGCATTAAAATTCAACACTAAACTCAGATTTATGCTCAGCAACAATCAGAAGACAGGAAAGAGCAGAAATAATGCAATGATGATGTCAGGGTGTCCCTCCATGCCAGCTGATGATGTGTCCATTAGTCCCTGAAACAGGGTTTCTCAACCGCCATACAACTGACATGTAAGTCACGATAATTCTTTGCTGGGAAGACAGGGAGGAAACTCCTGTGTCTTGTAAGGATGTTCGGCAGCATTCCAGGTCTCCGCCCACTCAGTGCCTGTCCCACCTCCATCCCACCTGGGACAACCAAAAATGTCTCCAGACACTGCCCAGTGTCCTGGGGGGACGACATCGTCCCTGAATGAGAACCACTGGCATAGAGGGTTATAACCAGGATGACGAGAAAAAGTGAGGTGGAGGGAGGAGCCTCCATGAGCGCTGCCGGTCAGGACGCAGATGGCGGAGGTGAGGACTATGCACAGAAGGGGCGACCGTGTGAGAGGCTGAAATGCCCCAGAACACGCAGCAGCGGACACGACAGCGAGCAGAGGCCCGAGGCAGGCCTGGGCGCGGGGAAATCGCTGGACACCCAGCACAGCCGGAGCCGAGCGGACGGAGTGAGCTCTGGGAAAGCACTGAAGGTGAGGAGTGAGGTCAGCAGGAGGAGAGTGTGGACTTTTTGTTAGGAAATATTTAATCTATCCAGCTGTTCTAGGTCTGCTTTTTCTCTTCTCACTGGCAGACGTAATTCCAGTTCTCCAAGAACAGGCACATCTCATCCTCAGCTCTGGATTTATAGTCCTCCTTTTCCTCAAATTGAACAGACTGTGCTAATTCTCCCCAAGGAGAGAAACATCGAAGCCGGTGCTTCTCAACCGCGGCACTCGGGACGCAGCAGGCGGCACAATTCTACCATGAGCGGGCGCTGTCTCGTCCATCAAAGGGGGTTACGGCCTCTCCGGACTCGAACCCCTAGATGCCAGTCCCATCTACACCCACGGCGGGACAACCCAGAGGGCATGCAAACATTGCCAAACGTCTCCTGGGGGCACAACTGCCAGCTGCCGAGGAGCATTACTCTAACGTCTCTCGACCCGGCAGAGGATGCTGGCCCTTGAACCTCGGGACCATCACAGAGGCACAAACACAGACAAGCCCCATAACTGGGACCATGTCCTTGGGACAATACCTGTCGGCGCTGAAGGCAAAGGCCTCCCGGGGGCCTGCCTGACTCACTCCCTCCTTGGAGAACATCCCATCACTCACAGGCCTGCTAAGGACACTTGAGCCGATCAGGCTTGAGCAGTCAGCTCCCCCTCCGGAATGTGAAATCAGAACCTCGGATGGAGGCCAGTCTATGCTGGGCACTGCGGTGACAGGTCCAGAGAAGTACCGGCTCGGGTGGCCGTTCCTGCCTCAAGGACACCCCACACGGCCCGGCAGCAGACAGAGAGGAACAGCATAAGCACGCCAAGACGTGGAGACGAGGCATCTGGGGGCCGGAGAGAGCAGGGACCCGTGGCCGGTCCTGTCACTACTTGATGAGGCAAAAAAAAAAAAAACCCTCCCTGCATACAGAGACATGAGCAGCGAGAGTCAGAGAGAGAAGCCAGGACAAGAGACCAGAAGCCATGGCATCATCGTGGTGGTTCCCAGTTCCTCTACCAGTGCCTCACGGGGCCAGCTGGAAATCCTCCCTTTGGGTTCTGCACAACACCCCCCTTTCCTTCCACGGTTTTCTAGGAGCCAAAGAGGAACTGTTTCTTGCCCAGACAGACACAGGAGAGCAGGTCCAAAGAGATTAATCTGGAAAATGGCTGAAGCTGCAGGGAGGAGGGACACGGGGAGGGCTCCAGAGGTCGTCTTGACCAGCCAGGCCTGGAGCCAGAGGGTGCTCTGACAAGGAGGCCGCAGGTGTCCCCATGGTGGAGTGGGGAGGACTTACCCAGAGACACCAGAAGTCCACAGTTTTCCAGCATCACCTCCTGGTACAGGGTCCTCTGGGCCGGGTCCAGCTGCCCCCACTCCTCCCGGGTAAAAGTCACGGCCACATCATCGAAGGTCACAGATATCTGCAAAGTCAAACAGAGAGAGTAGCGTTGGCCTTGGGGCTGCTGGATGGGATCAGAGCTCAGCCCTACAACTCCAGTAAAGATGCAGAGTGATCCAGGCTCCGCTCACCCAGTACCTCCTGAGGGCCAAGCTCTGTGCTGGGCTCGAGGGGGAGGTGGGCCCTGCTCTGGATGTGCTCCAGTAGTGTAAGGGAGAAGCCTCCTCCGTGGGAGGCCCCGGAAGGTCACACAGACTATGGAAATGACGTGAGGACTGGGAGATGCAGACAGCAAGGGCTCTAGGACGTCAGAGGAATGAGCGAGTACGGTAATAAAGGTATCAGTAACAGCAGCAGTACCTGAGCCTCACTGGTCCTGCTAGCTGCCTGCCCCATGCTGAGGGCTTCGCACCCTGGGTAAAGGGACTACAAGTCCCCAAGTCTTAAGTCATCTTGAGTTTCCACTAGTGTTGCCTAGTTGTTCAAGTGTTGACTTGAAAACACTTCATAAGGAGTTTGCCTTGTTAATGTTACTCCACCATTTTCCAGTTTGCTCAGTGTTAAATATCCAACGTGTGCAGGACCACATCCTAAACAGCACAAGTTAAATATAAAGAACTCAGCTACTCCACACCCTGATGGACAGCCCCACTACTGCACATCTGTCATTTAAATGCTCCAAGCCACTGGCTCATGGTTTTTCATGTGCACTTTCAGTACCCACATCTCTGTGCATTGCAGCTTTGTCCCCTCTATCAGTGCTCTCGAATTAATATTTCAATTAAACACCTGGACATTCCTAATTAATTGGTTCATACATAGGAACCCTGCAGTATTACTCAGCTCTTGTGCTGGATAAACTCACATCACCAGGCACATCTTGGGCATTTAGATAAACACAGAAAAGTCAACTAGGGCCTCCACATTGACAACCAAATGATATATGTCTAAATTATGGAAACTCTCTGACATGCACTCCCCTGGCATCGTATGTGATTGGTTAGGGGTACAGATACGCATTTTTCTGATCCTTCTTGAGCTGAAAATTGGGGAAGAATTAGCGAGGATCAGTTATTAATCAAATCTTGGCTATCTGGGGCCGAGTCTTAGAGAAGTCATGGTTTAGCTTCCTGGGTGTCACTCAGGGCTAGGAATCGGGCTTCTGGCCAGGAATGACAGAGCGGACCGGTTCCCGGGTTGCTAAGGGTAGACGAGGGATTCGCTTCCTGGGCAGGCAGCTGCACGTCTGGGGTCAGTGTCACTTTTAAATACGGTCTGCCCATGGTCGGGCCATCTGCACATCCAGTCCCTCTCCGTGTACTCTAAGACTGGAGATGAAGAAAGTGACAACCCTTTCCACTCGTGTGACACCCACCCATCAAAGAGAAACCGAGTACCGCCTCGCTCCGGGCTGCCCAGGAGCCCTCTCCGCAGCCGCGAGGCGGCAATGCCCCAGACACCGTCCACTCACCCGCGCAGGGTCCATCCACGCCGCCGCCATCATGGGACCCTGTGCACGGAGCGGGGCCCGGACCGGCAGCGACGCAGGCGGGTCCCGCCGGCTCGGCCGACTGCCACCTCTCCCCTGCCCCGGGAGGGGTGACCGCGGCTGACGTTCCCACTCCCGGGGCGCCGGGTGGCTCACGGCTCCTTCAAAGGCGCGGGGCTGAGCGGTAGCCGTCTCTCGGCTCCTCTCGGAAGAGCTTCACTGGAGGCGGCCACAGAACAGCGACGCCCTCCCCTCAGCTGGCGTGGACGGAACCGTCGCACGCGAATGACGTCGACCAGGAGCCCGGAAGCCCCGCCGCCACGGGAGCGGACGCCAGTGCACAGCCTTCTGGGCAGTGTAGTTTGGGCTCTACAAACGCGCCCCGGAAGAACGTGTTCCGGAGCGGGTCCTCCTCGTCCTAAAAGACTGACCAGACCCAGAGCTCGTCGTCACACCCGCCTCTTCACGGCGAACACAACGCGAGGGGACAGAGGAGGAAAGGCGCGGCCGTCCCTGTCCCGCCCGGGGAAGGCGAGGCTCGGCGGCGGGGACCTCCGCCCGCGGTCAGGACGCGTGGTCACCAGGCCCGTGGGTCGGCTGGTGACTTCCCCGTGCGCCTCACCTCCCGGAGATGCCCCCGGACGGAAGACGGACGCTCGAGCCGTGACGGCACCGCCGGGGCCAGGACGCCGGAAGCCGCCTCCGACGCGGCCCGTCTGGGGCCTCCCGTGCGCCGGCGCCACGCGCTGCGGCGCCTTGACGCGCGGGTCGGGCCCGGGAGCCGGAGGAGCGGCGTGCGAGCGCGGAGCTGGGGAGGCCGCCCGCGAGCCCAGGCTGGAGCCCGGCGCTGTGGAGAGTCTGTCCCGCGCGGCAGCTCGCCCTGCGTGTGAGCGCCGGCGGACGCGGGGTTCGGGGGTGGTCGGCCACCGCCGCCGCCTCGAGTCTCCGCGAGGGCGAGGGTAGGTGGAGACGGGAACGGACCGGGGCGAAGCCGGAGCCAGCCCGGCGCTGAGGAGGGGCAGACGAGAAACCGACAAAACCATGTTAGATGCTAACATTCTTTTCAGAGTTATATTAGGCAGAATCTTACATGTCGCCATCAGGGACTTCTTTAGTTTTCTTCTCATGACTATGAGAGTGAGAGAATAACGCCTCGCTTGGAATGAGTTGAGAAGACATACGGTCATGAAGAATGGAAACTGTGCAGAAGGTATCAAGAGATTTAATTTTCTGGACTATTACTCAGCCATGAGAAGGAATGAAACGGTGCCGTTTGTAACGACGTGGATGGAGCTAGAGTGTATTATCCTAAGCAAAATAAGTCAGAGAAAGACAAATAGCATATGATTTCACTCAGATGTGGGATTTAAGAACCAAAACAAACGATCACAGCGGGGGAAAAAAGAGGAAAACTAAGAAACGCTGTTAACTATAAAGAACAAACTGACGGATGGTTGCCAGAGGAGAGGTGGGTTGGGGAGAGGTTCAGTAGGTGATGATGATGAAGGAGTGCACTTAAAAAATATATATATATTATTTGAGAGAGAGAGAGAGCATGAGAAGGGGGAAAGTCAGAGGGAGAAGCAGCCCCCTGCTGAGCAGGGAGACCACTGTGGAACTCAATCCCTGGACTCAAGGATCATGGCCTGAGCGGAAGGCAGCTGCTCAAACAACTGAACCACCCAGGCGCCCAGGAGTGCACTTCTGATGAGCATTGTGTTGTCTGTGGAAGTGCTGAATCACTATATTGTACACCTGAAACTAATATTACACTGTATGTTAGCTGGAATATAAATAAAAACTAAAAAAAAAATTTCAAAGTGGAGAAAAGCATAATGACTGAATCAAGGATTAAGATGCAGTTGATTTCCTAGAAGAAGATGCTTTTTATAAAAGGAGGTTGTGGAGAAGTGTGGCTTAATTAGCACATAGGGAACAGTGTGATCCATCATTGGGCATAGTAATTTGACCAAATTGGAAAAGGCATTCTTCTTTTCACATGTGGTTGACACCATTAAATTAAATGGTTTGAGGGTAAGGTGTACATCAGGTACCAAAGTTAAGATTTTTATATTCTGTGCCCTGGGTGGCCGAATGTCCAGAGTAAGTGGTGAGAAAATCTATGTAGCTATTGGAGACTGTGAAATCCCTACTGTAGAGCATGTCTGAGAGTTTTCACAATTTAGACACATGTCACCTGGTAGTCAACGTGGAAGCCCTCGTTGACTTTTCTCTGCTTAATCTACCTCCCCAAATATGTGCCCAGTGATGTGTTTAGCACCAGAACTGAATAGTATTGCAGGGTTCCTATGTACAAACCAGTGAGTTTATTAGGAATTTCCAGGTGTTTAATTGAAATATTGATTTGAGAGCACTGACAGGACAAAGCTAGAAAGCACAGAAATATGGGCACTGGAGGTACAGATGAAAAACCGTGAACTAACGTCCCAGAGCATTTAGATGACAGATCTGCGGTAGTGAAGCTGTCCATCCACAAGTGGAGTGGCTGAGTTACTTCTGTTTACTTAGTGGGTCTGGTCACATGCAGAGACGTGGTCCTGCATGTGCTCGACATTTCACATTGAGGAACCCATGTAGAATATGGTGAAGGGAGGGATACATACTTCATATCAAGTATTTTTAAGTCAGGAGACACAGCAGTGAAAGCAATGACTGCGATGAGCAGAGAAGATGTTTAAGCTCCCAACTGTACTGGGTGTTTATTCCGATGCAGTCAACTTACGGATGGATGGGTGACACATGAGCCTGTAACAGGAAACAGGGGAAAGCTGGAAGAGAGTTCCCTAAATTGCTGCAAGTGGAGGAGGTCTTTTCAGAAGACATGATGGTACATTTATTATTAGGCATGATTTACTCGGTGCAATCAGAATATGACACACAACGGAGGCGCTAGTGAATTCATTGAGAATTGAGTGGCACTGATGTACAGTGAAACATTTTGTCTCAGAGATGGTAGCACGATGGAGGTTGAGTATGAAGAGGGTGGGCCTCTGGGCTGATCAGTCCTGGCTTACAAATGGCATACTCATGAGAACGTGGGGAATAGTACAGGGAGTCTAGAAGCAAATGTGACAGGTGGTAGGTTGTACACCACCAGAGTGGTTATCTGCACAAGGCAGTAACTAGTTTTCTTTCCTTTTTTTTTTTTTCAAGATTTTATTTACTTATTTATTTGATAGAGAGATCACAAGCAGGCAGAGAGGCAGGCAGAGAGGGGAGGAAGCAGGCTCCCCACTGAGCAGAGAGCCTGATGCGGGGCTCGATCCCAGGACCCTGAGATCATGACCTGAGCCGAAGACAGAGGCTTTAACCCACTGAGCCACCCAGGCGCCCCAGTAACTAGTTTTTAAGGTGAGTAGTTGAGTCACCATCCTTGCCCAGGAGGAACATCATCTTGGGAGGCTCTCATGGGAAAGAGTTTCTACAAGAAATACAGATTCTACCCAGTCACACACAACTCAAATAACTATAAAGAACTGTTACAAAATGATTCAAGTTTTATTAATTAAAATTGTGAATCTAAAACCAACAAAAGACCGGTAAAACTGTAGACCCAGGAGAGCTCTCTGGGCAACCACAATGAAACAGGTGCAGGCAGGGCTCAAGAAGCCATCTGAGTGGATGGAGGCAACACCCTCTGAGAGTGGGCCTGGACCCAGGGGTGCTCCAGGATCTGGGCTAAGGGCAGCCGCTCCGAAGGCTGGTACCTGAGAAGCCTGGAGATCAAGTCCCGGGCCCCCAAAGGTAATGATGGGGGGAACCTTACATCGACCTGATGACGCCAGAGAAGAAAAAAGAGAACATCATTAATTTCTGTGCTGTGTGTTTTCTCCATTCCTTAAGACCCTTGAAAGCACTGATCTGGATCTTATTAGACGACCTTTGTGTGCACCACAGGCTCTGCAGGGCTGGCTCCCGAATGAATGCCCAGAGTGTAGCCATCTTACCTTGAGGATGCGTTGGTATGTCTCAATATGGGAAGGGCTCTCGAAGGGTGGACTTCCCACCAGCAGCTCATAACACAGCACTCCAATGCTCCACAGATCTACTTTCTCATTATATGTTCTCCTTTCAATAATTTCAGGGGGCAAGTAGTCCAGAGTCCCACATGCTGTCTTTCTCCTAGAGGACACCAGGGAAGGGAGCACTGTGCAGAGGCCCAGAACAAGGGTAACCCTCCTTTTCTAGATTCCAGTGAGACGGGAGACGCTCAAAAGTCCGAGAAGTCCCCTCCTGAGCATGGGAGTTTGGACACACTAAGTTTTAATAAGGATCAAGGTTTAGGGATGGCCAATACTGGGACCCACCAATTCTGTATTTTGGAATTATTCATGTAGTTATGCAGTTATGTAGCTCATGATCCAAGATGTTTTCAGAATATTTTGGGTATCAATAGAGATTTTGAACAAAGAGACAGTGCATCAAGAAGGACCAATTAAAATTCTTGGAGTTATGGAGCAATGAATCTTACCTACATGGGTACTTATTGGGAAAGTAACATGTTACCAGAGATCAAAAGATAAAAGATAGGGTCGAGCTACATTCTTTCAGTCTACAACTGCACATTAAATATATGCATCTGAAAAAGGCAGTACTCAAATACAAAAGCAAGTTTGCATCTGGGTCTTACACACGCATGAATTAAATTGGATCATTCCTAAGTGGCACCCAGGGCCCATACGACCACCACCAGACCTACCTCAGAGATGGGGTGTGCACAGACCAGCCAAAGTCTGCAATCTTCACCTCACCCCTGAGCCCCAGCAGTAGGTTCTCTGGCTTAATATCCCTGTGGATCACCTTTTTTTCATGGCAGTAGATCAGAGCATCTGCCACTTCCTCCATTATCTGAGTGAGCAAAGAAAGAGCTGTTTGGAAATGAAGCCTCCCCCTTCATACAAGATAAAATACTCCTCATGCAGTTATAGTTGTAGTGGAATCTTTGTTTGCTGCTTACCGACCCCATTACTTCCTTAACGGCACCACAATTCTTGGTGGGGGAGGGATTCCTCTCCCCGTTTTATGTGGTCTTATAGGATGGATGCTGAGGTGACAGAACCTCCCCTTTGCCCTAGAACAGCAAGTAGCTGGACACCAGCCCTGTGCTGAGCTAGACAGATAATCTCCCACAGGACCTGAGGCCTGAAAAAAAATAATACAAAAGCAGGCGGAAAGCTGCAAGATCATTCATTCCGTCCGCAAGCTGACGCAGCACTTCTGCTGGTTTGACTGTTGCTCTGATTCCCCATCTGGAACCCTCCAGAAATCTCTTGCTTCCTATTTCTAGGCCAGTTCCACTCACTTACCCAGGGAACCCTTCATAGGCTTTCAACATGCTTCTCTGCATAAGGTAGCAGAGTCAGACGGTCTTGCTTACCCTGATTACTAATATCCTGGAGTGATTAGGGCATCCAACTGTGAAGTTACGGGCTGTATGTGTCATTACATAAAAGGTGCAGAATTCGAAACAACAACAAAAAAAGAACAACATGGACAATAATGACGGCCAAAATCAGTGACCGCCCCTCCCAACGAGTCCACAGTAAACTCATGGGCCCCAGAGCCCCCGGACCCCCGCCTCACCGTCACTGTGCGCTGTTCATCTAACGTGTGTCTCTTCTGCAGCTCCTTGTAGAGCTCACCCCTTGGAGCATATTCCAGAATCAGGTACACGCGGCGGGCATCATGGAAATAGTTGTAGAGGCGCAGGATATTGGGGTGTCTGGAGAAGGGAAAGAGGAAGGGTCAGACTCATAAGGCCCAACTCCTGATGCTGTCACAAGTGACTGGTCACACAAGGGGCTAGTTGTGCTGGGACCAGAACAAAGCAGACCCTGGAGTGCGTGGGAGAACAGGAGCAAGCAGCAGGATCTGGGTGCCTGAAACAGGGAGGATGACACGGTGTGAGCGCAGTGAACTGCAGAAAAAAATCCTCGAGGGGACCTATTGGAGGGTAGTTTGGGGGGAATGCCGGGCCCAGATGCCGGAGATGGAAGAGAACAGAGTGAGAAGCCGGTGCCGGATTCTCCCGCAGCGGGGCCTCACTGCAGGTGCGCCTGGATTTCAATTTCCCTGCGCAGCTGGGGCTCCAGTCCTTCCTTTTCGATCTGGGACTTGAAGAGGACTTTCAGGGCCACGATAAAATGGCTTTCCTTGAGCCGAGCCAGGTACACGTTCCCAAATTTCCCCTTGCCCAGAGGACGCCCGATTTCAAAGTCATCCACTGTGAAGCGCCGCCTGCGAGGAAAGGAAGAAAAGAGCCTCATGGGAGGGAGGTGGCGGGCAGTCGGGGACGCCTCCTTCCCCGGACCCCACCGCGGCCCCTGCCCGTCCTCATCCGGTCCACGAGCCACCACTAAACTCGCGCTGGCTCTCCGCTTGTCGCGCCACTCCCGTCCCCCCGCAGAGACCGCGCCGCTGACACTCACACGGGCGCGCCGCTGAGCTCCGCGTGGCCCGCTGCAGCGACGGGGGACGGAGGGCGGTCGGCCCTTCCTCCCGCGCTGCGTCCGCCCCCGGCCGCGGACACCAGCCCTTCGCGACGTTTCCTGCGGTCCCGGGTCCTCTTCTGCTTCCCCGCGGGCTCAGCTCGGCTCGAACTCATCACGGCGTCAGGGCGGCTCCCGAGAGGAGACAACGGCGACCGGACGCCTTCCTGAGCGCACCGGAAACGTCCCGAGGGGCGCCGAGGGCGTGCAGGCGCCGCTCCTCAGACGCGGAGCCGCAAACACACTCGCAGGGAGCGCCGCGCGCCTCGCAGCCCGGGACCCGCCCACGCCGACGAACTCCCGGCCCCCCACCCCGCGCGAGGCCCTTTATCCCAGCGCCCCCCATTGGCGGAGCCTGATTGGTTGAAGCTTCCGAGCGCGGAGGTTGCTGGGAGCTTCCCATTGGTTGAAGCTTCTGAGCGCGGAGGCAGCGTGCCCAATAGGAGAGATGGAAATGGCGGACGCGGGCGCGTGCGCGGGGCAGGGTCGGGTGGGACACCGGGAGCTGGGGCTTCCGGGACGGAGGACACCTCGGAAAAGAGGGGAAGAACGGAGGGCAGCCCAGAGGGTGGGACGCTCGCGGGTCTCCGTGAATGAATACCTACGGAACGCACGAGCGCGCGAGTCCAGTAATGAACTGACCCGGGGCACGTGGGGATGAGTAGACGCCAACCGCGGGAAGCCGCCGGGTGCCCGTGTGAAGCCCGCAAACCACCCGCGCGCCCCACCGCACCGCCCGCGCTTGAAGGTCGTGCCCCTTTGGGGCCACTCCCTAGGGCCCTCCTCCGTCACGCTCTCCGAAATTTCTGCCTCCTCCCGCCATGTCCTGCAGCTCTTGGCCTCCCCACTCCACCCCACTAGCCCTGCAGCCTCCCCTAGGCCTGCAGGCCCACGCGGCGCGGTGGCACACAGCCTAGTCACCTCTTGCCTCGTGTATTTGTTGGACCCCAAAAAATTTTTACCAGCCAAAAAACCAGGTTTATTTGGAAATAATGGAGAATTACAATTGGGGACAAGGAATCTACAGCAAAAACCATAGGCTAGTCCCTCAAACAGGAGGGGAACACAATTTGCGGAGAAGGGAATTTGGGAGCAGTTGTTTTGAAGGAAAGTCTGTTGGAGAAGAGCAACAGTTAAGACGGTTTCCCATTGCTTGAGTTACAGGGGTGGTCAGTTTCTTGCAGGAAAAGCAATGTACATCTTTTCTCCTTGGGGCCTGTTATAGATTATCTTTCCTGTGAAAGATTATTCTGTTGGGGTCTGTGATTGACATCCCTAGACAGCATGTGAGAGCTTCCCGCCTGGACTCCTAACTCCATTTTAGCGAAATTTCCTTTTATTTTCATAGACCCTGTCATCAGTTTGCATTTGGAGTCTCAAATAGTAAAATCAATCCACATCTCTATTTGGCAAATACAGACGTTCCAGATGCTTTTAAATGGAATTCTTTTACGTAACAATATAAATTGTTGGAGAAATAGGACTTAAAAAGAAAAAAATCTCCCAACCCAGAAAATCTCTCCACAAAGGTAGTAGAAAAATAAAAATGTTTATTACTGAGTAAGCCTTAAACCAGAATGGGATGCCTTATCACAGATAATCGCTAAGAGATGGCAAAGTCAGAAAGATACCCTTTCATATAACCAAGCAGATACTAGCTTTCTCATTACATATTTTCAGCATAGACAGTCATTAGTCCTCATGTAAGAATACATGACAGCACCAATTGTTACACAATTCATCCTAAATTTACCTAGTAATTGGGCTGGCTATCTGCTGCTACCTTGGCTTTCTATAAGGGAAAACAAACTTCTCATTACCTGAGGGTAGATGGTAGTGTTAACCTTAAAAATACGTTACTTTAGCAGCAAAAATGGGTTTACTTGGAAATAGCATAGAATTGCAATTAGAGACACGCAAGCTATGGTAAAACCATAGGCAAAGCCAACAAAGAGAAGTTATTTTACGGAGGAGGAAGAAGTTGGGATGATTGTTTTGAACAAAACCCTTTGGAGCAAAGCAACAGTTCAAGGTGATGACCATTTCTCAATGGCAGAGTTGCAGGGATGATTGATCTTCTGAGAGATCCAATGTCCATATACCCCATGGGGGCCTAGAGTTAGGCCTCCACCTTCCCACAGAAACTGGGACAGAGGGATGCTATCTCCTTTGATGTCGGCATCAAAGAGAGAGCTCCCAGGTCTTCTGAGAAAGACATTCCAGGGTTGGGAGAGCACCGGGTCTCTGAGGGAAAGCAAGAGGGCTAGTGTTAAGGAGGGCGCATAGCGCAGGGAACACCAGGTGTTATACGCAAACAATGAATCATGGAACACTACAGCAAACACTAGTGATGTACTGTATGGTAACTAACATAATAAAAAAAAATAAAGTCCATTTTGTCTAAAAAGAAAAAAAAATGGCGCTAGCATGTCTAGAGCTGCAACTGCAGGGGTTCAAGTGGGATGAGACGAGCTAGATAAATGGAGATAAATTGCGTAGAACCTTGTCAGCCTTTGTAAGGAGGTTGCACTGTGCTCCAGAATGTGTTCTAAAATGCACCTGTTATTTGTTTAATCAGATATGGTAACGCAGTGGACCTGAAAGTGATTGTCATGAAGAAGTTTATGCTTACAGATCCCTACAAGTGAGTCAGGGAATCCTACCGATGGGAGATCCTGCAGTGTATGAATAGAGCCCTCAGTTCTGGGATTCCCCATGGAGGATTTCCGTGGGGATCCACTCTCAGCCAGCCAGCCAGCCAGGATGGTAGCAAGCACAGAGCAGTTTATTATGGACGGTACACTGTCAAAGTGGGAGAGCAGGCCGGCCCAGATGTGACAACTGCCTACAGGGATCTTTTCTTTTTAAATAAGTGTGGGTCAGGGCTCATGGAGGGAGTAGTCTTTAATGGAGGCTACTTCCAATCATTTGGGGGACGACTCCTACTGGTTGGGAGGGCGAGTTTTTGATACTACAAGATTTGTACCAGAACCCTCCTGGCACCTTCCCCCATGGGGGAGACAAAACCACAATGCCAATGCATTATAACGACCCTAGGGTCACCTGGTGCAGAGGGGAAGAGGAGAGAACAGGTTCTGCACCTGTGACTCCTGGTCTGTCAGCCCTGGGGTGTTGGAAGCCAGTCAAGGTTGTTGTGACCTCAGGCTTCTAGCGTGTAACCTGCTTCCACCACCCTTGCCTCCAGCTCATGTCTGTCCATTCTGTCAGGCATACCTTACAGGCGGTATGGGGACGCAGCAGCAGCGGTCAGGGGGCTGCAGCCGTGATGGAGAAAGCACGGCCCAGCATCCGGACTGTGTTTTTTGCAGGAAAGGCAAGGTAAGACAGGTCATCAGTTCAGGATTGACTTGTTTGCACAATCGGAGCATAAACGTCACACTCCCTGTCTGGTCCCTGGCCCTGGTGTTTTAGGGCAGAGGAATGCGGCCTCCTGGAGTTTAGGAGCCAGAGAGGTGGTTGATTTGCATATGAAAAGTGAGGTCCTGGAAAAGTTATTACCTAGTCTAGGGAGGGGCAGTGTCTCCCCAGTCAGCAAGGTCCCACATGCCGGACCACAGAAAGTCAAAAATACATACTTAGTACACTGTGAAACAGATAACCGTCCTGGGGGGAGGTGTTGAACTGAGTGGCGGTGTAATCTGAGTCATGAATTAGAAAATCAATCTGGATGTCGTGTGGAGATTAAACTACAGGAGGGGCAAGAAAAGGGAAGACCTGTTAGGCTGGTTTCCAGATGGGTGAGGCCGCTGAGTGAAAGGTAGTGACAGGGGAGGTGGGTCATCACAAAGTGCGAACAGCTGACCAGAAGGGACAACTTACCAAACTAGTGCAGAAGCACGGACACGAATGTAATGGTCTCACGGTAGGCACTGTTGTTATTTAATCTACCCACACCCCACGCGGCCTCCTTCACACGGTGAGCAGATTTCCGACGGTACTACAGTGTGTCCTCACGGAAATGCTTTGCTACATAGAGATGCTCGGGCAAATATCACTGTCTGCTGTCCCAGAGCCCAAGCCAAGGGCCAGCACGGGGGGCTGTGCGGGAAAGTGTTCACGGAGCAGCCTCCGCTACGTAAATGCTACGGATCGCAAAGGACTGGCCCCTGACCAGCTCCGAGAAGACAACCCGAGTCCTTGAACGTGGCCCGGCCGGAGGGACGTCAGGCCTGTACCTGCAGGGCCCGCTGCTTCAGGCTGACCGGGTCACTTAAGCGAACGGCGTGGCTCACAGGGAGCCGAGGGTTTCGTACGCCTGAGCCTCTGAGCCACACTGTACCTTCGCCTCCTGCGGTCCCACAGAGTATCCACGGGCAGTCACCAAGGCACCGCGTGCCTCAGGAAGAAACCCTGGGCGCCGAAGCGTGGTGACTTTCCCTCATCGGCGACACTAGAACGTGTCGTCCCACGTGTGCCGAAAGACTTAAGGGCCTGTGCGACTGCGCTGCGAGGGGACGCCTGGAAGCTTGGGCTTAGTTTCTTTACCCTGTGAGCCCTTTCCCTCTGGGGACCTTGACCTGTGTCCTTGTGCTGTCACAGACGGTAGCTGGGAGCATAGCAGCCGTTCTGAGTCGAGGGACTCCTCCTGGCGAACCACCAAGCAGGAAGGTGGTTCGGGAGCAAAGAACCATGTGCGCACACGGTCATGACCCAGACGGGTGTGCGGGTGAAGGTTCCCCGAGGAAGTGCCATCTGAGACGGGAGGGGACGGCTGAGCGCGCGCTCACCGGGCGGCGTGGGGACGGAAGAGGCCATAGCAGCTGCAAAGTGAGGGAAAGGGAACCGGGACGTGAAGAGAGACCAGAGTCGTGCGAGACAAAAGGTAGTAAATTAGGCACATCCCGCCCCAGGTAGGGCCCCGGGGTGGGCCATGTTAAGCATTTGGTTTTCATCCCGAGAGCGAAGGGAAGTCACGAACCCTTTAAGGGGAAGGGGGCGGGGGTGAGCCCTCCGTGACCAGGTCGGCGCCGCATCTCTGGCTCCGTGTGGAGAAGCGACTGCGGGAGAAGAGCGGAAGGTAAACGGATGCTGAGGCACGGGATGCTGCCTGGCTGGACCCGGGAGGGGGCGGTGGACCCCACAGCGGCAAGGCGCCACATGGGAGGACGTCACCGTGACAACGGCTGCTAGATGCAGAGACTGAGAGAAGCAGGATGAACGGGGACTTTTAAAAAGCCGCCAGCAGCGAGGAGCAAGGCCGGGAAGTAGATCCCGGCAGTCTGACTCGAGGGCCCGTGCTCCTGAGCCTCCACTGCTCCGAGGAGGGCAAAAACCAGCTGCCCCCTTACAACCGAGCTCAGACCGTTCACCCGTGAGACGTGTGAGCTCCCGTGAGCAAGCAGCGGACAGGCCGTCAACTCTCCAGACCCGAGGACGACATCACTGAGCCTTCCAGAGGCAGCCCCGAGTCTGGGACTGCGACAGGAAAGGCCGTCTGTGGGCCCGGGGGGGGGGGGTGGTGAGAACGGAGGGAGCTGCGCCTCCTCCCAGGGGCCGGACTCCCCCAGGCGTCCAGCATCCGGTCTCTGTAGCGGGCCCTCCCAGCCGGAGCCCAGCGCTCCCACTCCCTCCCAGTCGCCCCCTCTGACGGATCTCAACCTGACCATGCCCGCAACACACCAGTCTCAAGTTAGGTGCACTGAACGACACACATACTGTTTTCTGTTCATTAAAGCCAGACGCTAAGAGTATGAACAGCAGGAACAAAAAGATGAGAGACTGCGACATGTAGCACAGAAAACACATGGCATCGATCTGGCCTTTACATTTTTATAGATAAAGGTAATAACGAGTCTATTTGCAGGTCCAATCACTTGAAGCCACATATATACACACACAGACGTTAATTCACATACATCTATCAGGTGTATACATGCATATGTGTGTATATATAGAGTCCTAAGTGATGTGTGTGCACTCACACTTACACACACACACACACCAATTTGGAAGAAGTCCAGTCACTTCTCACCAGATTTCCCTGGACCTTGTCATCACTAAATTAAATCCTGGTTAGTCTGTAAGTTCTACTGTGGCTTAGGGTTTTTTGGCTACAGGGGTTATGTTCATAGAAGCCTCCAAAGCAATGACTTTTTTCCCCCCCGAACTAATGACTTTTTTCGAAGTAATGACTGTGTAATTGTTGCTGTAGGAAGTGTATTTGCTTTGTTACAGAAATCTATTCAGCCTTTTAGTACCGTTCAGTCTGTATAAGGCTGTAACACAGCAGGCCAGAGAACTCCTATCCTTGCTTTGAGACCTCAGAGGTCAGGTTTCGCACCATGCCCAGACACGAGTTTTCTCAGTGTGCCCAAGTTTCTGGTGTAAACAACGGGGTTTGCATTGAATGCCAACTACTGTTTTGGAAACCTAGAACGTGGCCCGAGCTAGGAGAGCCCCACCCCCTCCACAAACTCTGGGTACCGAGAGTCTCTAGGGAGCTTCTCTAGCAGATGTTTTAAGTAATCGTCGTAACTCTCTGACGGACGTCCAATTAAGTCTGTCTGACTTTCCGGAGACAGGACTCTGACACCCTCTGGCTTTCTTCAGTCCTTGTACCTCCTGCCTTGGCTGAGTTCGCTTTCTATACTTTTGCTGGAACGAATCACAGCCAGTGAGTATGACAAAATGTGGAGTCCCGCAAGTCTCCCCACTAAATCACTGAAATGGGCTGACCGCGATCACTGACACGGCCGTTCACTGGGACTTCTTAACCGTCACCGAGCCCACCATACAGTCCTGTGCAGGTTCTCATCAAGGTCAGCATGTCACGTACGTGTTTATACAGTGTCAACCATATGTGTAAACGCTCTGTGAGGGACCCAAACATGACAATAAAAAAACGCCCTGCCGTGTGTGGCCATTCACTAAGACACACGTATACTGAGGCTGTAAGGGGGAGAAAAAGCGAAAATGAACACAATGGGACAATGGCTGAAGTGGGGATGAGGAAAATGGCTGCGAAGCATGTGACTTGGGCGACAAGTCAGAAGACAGTGATATTCACTGAGATTTTGGGCACCTCAAACACTCACATCAAACATCAAATGCACGCCTTAGCCTTTCTCCACCTCTCCACCCCTCACACCTCTCGTCTGCACTTTCTGCAGTTGTAACACATTATGCAGCCGTTAGAGTGAGTTTGGTTTATCCCAACCTAAAGGGATGGTCAAGACGTAGTGTCGAACGAGAACAGTAATTTGTAGACCAATGATAGTGATTTGTTCTATTGTGAAAGGGTGCATGGGCCTGCCCTAGAGAGGCAGTAAAGTGGTAAAGGCCATGGATTCTGCAGCCTGACCACCTGACCTCTCGTCCCAAATCCCGTACTTCCTAATCAATTATGAAACCCTGGACAGATGCTTTAACCTTAAACCCAACAGATGCTTTGTGCCTTCGTTTTCTGATCTGTAAAACAGGGATAACATGACCTACCACACAGCGTTATCGCAAAGATGAAGAGCTGCTGTGTGGAAAACATTCAAAACAATGATGGAAACATAGTGACGTACCATGTCTGCCTGCTCTCGTGCTGGCCCACCGCCTCCTCGTGGGGACGCCCGTGACCACATGGCACACGCAGACAGGCTCCGTGCGTATGATCACTGCCCAGGTGTGCAAGGATGACCAGACAGAAACATTCAACCTGGAGACAAGGATTTGGGGAACTCTGCAGATCACTGAGCGTCAAATACCTCGAGGGGGGAAACTCACTCACTCACGGAACCCCTCCCAAGTCAGAAGGCAAGGGCGACAGACGGACTGAGAAGCACCACTGTTTAACAGACGGAAGAAGACAGAGTTCCTCTGAAGGAGCAGGGCAGGCGCTCAAAGAAACCAGGAAAGTGCCTTCCAGTCAAAGAGGTGGGCAGCAGGAAAAAGGTCCCATCACAGCCTGTGTGTGGGGGGAGGGGTGATGGAGAAGGGTGGGAGGGCAAGAAGGAACTCGGGGAGACTTGCTTAGGTCAGGTGACGGCGCTGGAGACCACTGTTTAGTTGTCGGCGGGGTGAAGGGACATGAGGACATCAGGGGGTGGCGACAGACAGTGGATGGAACAGTGACACAGGGTGTGTCCACGCCAGGAAGAGAAGGGCAGAGCTCACTGGGCATGTGGGGCAGAAAGTGCCTGGGGGTGAGACTAGAGACCTGAACACAGGTACGGATGAGGCGGCTAGAAGGGGATTAAGGAGGAGAAGTTACAGACCAAGCAGGGAGAGTATACAGGAAAGAGGTCCTAGACAGGTTGGGGGTTGGAGGTATATGTCCAGCCACAGAAGAGTGATCCTTGAGGAGGAGGAACCCCTTCTCCTCTGGGGCTATAATAAGGCTTAGAGAGGTGAGGAATTTTACACACAATTCTCCCCTGAAGACCAGAACCCTGAGTCATCTGCAGACCACCTTCTATTTTAAGATGCATTTTTAGGAAGACTTCCATTTCTCCAGATACGTTAGAATTTCTATTCCAACATCAAGATAAACCACCAGAGAATCCTGACTTTGACTACACAGTTTTGCCCGTTTTTAAAAAGTCCTTCTTTGGTATTATAAACTAGGCAAGGAAACAGAATATGTTAAAAAAAAAAAAAAAAAAAGAGAGGCTAAACTGGGGGCGGGGGGGGAAGCAGCCAAAACCCAAACCTCAGTGAATAAGCTCAGCAGGGAGGAAATGAGAGAGAGAATCAGTGGGCTCAAAGAAAGATCAATGGAGGGGTGCCTGGATGGCCCAGGTCATGATCTCGGGGTCCTGGGACTGAGGCCTGCATTGGGCTCCCTGCTCAGTGGAGAGCCTCCTTCTCCCTCCCCTGCTTCCCCTGCTTGCGCTCTAAAATATATATAAAATCTTAAAAAAAAAAAAAAATCAGTGGAAATTGATCAATCTGAGTAACAGAGAAAACAGACTGAATAAAGAAAAAAACGATTTGAAGACGTAACTGTTGAAAACTCCCCAAATTTGGCATAAGACTTATATCTTCAGATTTAAAAAGCTGAACAAGTGGTGCCTGGGTGGCTCGGTGGGTTAAAGCCTCTGCCTTCGTCTCAGGTCATGATCCCGGGGTCCTGGGTCGAGCCCCGCATCGGGCTCTCTGCTCCGCGGGGAGTCTGCTTCCCTTCCTCTTTCTCTGCCTGCCTCTCTGCCTGCTTGTGATCTCCGTCAAATAAATAAATAAAATCTTTAAAAATAATAATAATAAAAAATAAAAAAATAAAAAGCTGAACAAATATTAAACAGGAGAACTCCAGAAGTTCAATCCCAGAACACATTGTAATCAAACTGATGAATTCTATAGACAAAAACACCCTGAAAGCCCTCGACACATGATGCAGCACAGGCAGGGGAACAATGGTTGAATGGCAGCAGGTTTCTCATCTGAAACCACGGAGGACACAGAGAGGTCACATGTTTTTCTTATACTAAAAGAACTGTAAACCCCAAGTCTTTTATCCCACAAAAAACATCTGTCAGGAATGAAAGGGACAGAGAAACAATTTCAGATGCAGGAAAACAAAGTCCTTTGTCAGCAGCAGACCTATCCCAGAAGAAAGGCTAAAGTGAATTTGCCAAACCGAAGGGAGATAGATGTTAACAGAAGGCCTGGGACTTCAAGAAGGGAGAAAGAAAATGGAATGGGTAACAGAGGTAAACAGACCGTACTTTTCGTGAGTTTTCTAACAAATGTTGTGACAGCCCAAGCACAAATTGTAACATCCAACACGGTGTTCAATGTATAAAGAGAAAATACTTACAATAATTATAGTAAAAATGGAAAATGTAAAGGAACCTCATGGAATTTAGGTTTCTATACATCAAAGTGCTAAAATGCTGATAATGTTAGACTGTGATAACTGACATACGTAAATACCTAGAATACAAAAATTAAGACAATACTCAAAACCATTATAGATAAATCAAATGGAATTCTAAAAAATGTTGAAGTAACCCACAGGAGGGCAAAACAACAACAAACAAAAAAACCCCCACAAAACAGAAAAGCAAAATAACAAGAACAACCAGAAAACAAGTTGAATGATACAAAGGTAACACAAACAAAAACAAATTAAAAAATGGTACACTTAAGCCCCAACATACCAATAATTATTTTCAATCTAAGTGATGTAAATCTACTGATTAAAAGATAAAAAGCAGAAGGGATAAAAAAGTTAAGACCGAACTATATGCTGTTACAAGAAACTTATTTCAAGTGTAATGATACAAATAAGGTTCAAAATAAAATTATGGAAAAATAAAAACCATGCAATCATTAATCAAAACATGCAGTTGGGACTATATTAATATCAAAGTATGCTTCAAAGGCAAGAAAATGAACAGGGACAAAAAAGGGACATCACACAACGAAAGGGTCAACACACAGGATAATACACCAAGACTAAATGTGAATGTACCAAACAACAGAGCTTTAAAATACCTGAAGCAGAAAATGATAGAATCTATTTTTTTTAGATTTTATTTATTTACTTATTTGAGAGAGAGAGAGAGAGCACGCATGCGAGCGCACACAAACAGAATGGCAGGCGGAGGAAAGAAGGGAGAAGCAGGCTCCCTACTGAGCAGGAAGCCTGACATGAGGCTCGATCCCAGAACCCTGAGATCATGACCACTTCATAAACACTTCAACAAATTTAAACAGATCAAACCAGAAATCAGTAACAAAAGACAACAAAAACACTCCCAACACTAGAAAACTAAACAATAATCCACGAACCCATTAAAGTCTCTAAAGAAATCAAGAAACATTAGAACTGAATAAACTGTAATAAAAGCTTGCAGGATGCAGCTGTCACAGTGTTGTGAGAAAACTTTATAGTACTAATGCTGACACTAGAAAAGAAAAAAAAAGTAAAATACAACCAAAGAAGAAGCTAGAAAGATCAGAACAGAAATCAGCAAAATTATGAATAGAGAAAAATCAGTGAAGAGGCACCTGGGTGGCTCAGTGGATTAAGCCTCTGCCTTTGGCTCAGGTCATGATCTCAGGCTCCTGGGATCGACCCTGCACTGGGCTCTCTGCTCTGCGGGGAGCCTGCTTCCTACTCTCTGCCTGCTTGGGATCTCTCTCTGTCAAATAAATAAAATCTTTAAAATTAAAAACTCGAAAAAGAAAAATCAGTGAAATAAAGTGCTGGTTCTCCAAAATGATCAGTAGAATTGATAAAAGTCAAAGAGGATGGACAAAGATAAAGAGTGGACAGATTTCCAAAATCAGGAATCAAATGGGATATAAGTACAGATACTGCTCCCACTAAAAGGGTAATAAGGAAATATTTCAAACAAGTCTATAAACTAATTTAGATGAAATGGAGCAATTCCTTGAAAAGGACAAACTTCAAACTATTCAATGTATCCAACATTTAAATTATTCTGAATTCAAGAAATTAGAGGAAAACCTCCTCAACAAAATATAATAAAAATGGAATGTTTTAATATATAACATATATTAAAAATTCATACTCTACAACCAAATGGGATTTATTCCAAGGATGCAAGACTGGCTCAATATTCACAACCAGTCAGGCTACAGAAGAAAAATCAGATGATCACATCATTTGATGGAGGCAAAGCATTTGAAAAAGTCTAACACTCATTCATAACAAAAAAGACTCAGCAAATTAAGAACAGACGGGAATTTTCTAAACTTGATAAGAAAAATTTTGGGAGGGAAAAAAAAACCTCAGCTAACATCATACTTGATGAAAACTTGAACATTTTCCTCCTAATTTGAGGAATCAGTCAAGGGCATCCTTTCTTACTACTATTCAACATCCGGTTACTTGCTACACTACAACTAGTGTAGTAAGAAAACAAAGTAACATATATAGATGGGAAGGAAGAAATAAAACTCTATATGCAGCTGACATGTCTTTGCAGAAAAGCCTGAGGATTCTACCCAAAGAAATGGCTACAAATAATGTGGGTTCACCATGGTTGCAGGATACCAAAATATCACTCCAACAATTACCTTTCTGGATACTACTAAAGATCATATGGAAAAATGAAAGTGTAAAAATCAATGCCATTTATGATCTCTCTCTCTCTCTCTCACACACACACACACACACACACACACACACACAACCCCTAGATACAATTCTCAACAAAAACGTACAGAACCTGTATAGTGAAAAACTATAGAACAGTAGTGAAATATCAAGAATGACTTCAACAACTGAAATGTCACACCATGTACGGTGCTCATGATACTGATTTTCAATAAACAGAGCTACAGATTTCAACCAATTCCTGTAGAAATCCAAGTAAGATTTTTTGGCATCCTAAGATTTATATGAAAAGTCAAAGGAATTACGAAAGCTAAATCAATTTAAATAAGGATAAAGAGAGCGGAATCACTTTACCCGATTCTGAGGGTTACCACACAGCTATAGAAATTAAGTAAACAGGTGGACCAAAAACAAGTCTGAAAAAAGTCTGTTTGGTGTTTAAAACCGAATAAAGAACAGTTTTCTAAAAATGTAAGCTTTAGAGTCTTAACTGGTGGAATAAAATGCGTTCTCACATGTGCATTTATCACTTTACTGCCTGTCTTCAACGGGCTAACCCTGCCCTGGCCCCACGTAAACATGTGAATCCATGACAAAGTGCTGTAAGTTGGGCAGAGAAGTCCCCAAAGTTTTTCGTTTCACTTGCTCTTCTACATCTCCACCTTCTTTTTATAAAAACTCCTGAGATAACACTGCAGTGAAGTGAAGGAGAAACATGCAGCTGAGGGTTTTACCTCGTGCACAAGAAACCTGGCTCTCTCCCTCACGGATGAATTCTCAGATGCAGAATAAGGCTCTGGGCTCGGTCAATCTCTACAACGCGTCTCTACTGGACTACCGACGGTCTGGGACGGAAGATTTCCTCACAGTGAAGATACTTGGCGGGTTTCTCTCTGGTAGGTCCGATCTGATGCCACGGCAGACGTTTCATCTGGCAAAAGGTTTTCCTCATTGGTTACATTCAAGAAGTCTTTCCCCAAAAGGAGTTCTCGGAGGGTGACGGAGGACTGCCCGCTCGTGAAGGGTCTTCCCACTTCGGTCACACGGACAGGGTTTCTCCCAGTATGAATCCTCTGATGCTGAGTGAGGGACGAGCTGCGACTGAAGGCTTTTCCACACTCACTGCACTTATAGGGCTTCTCTCCGGTGTGGATGATGGCGTGTCGGATGAGGTTGGTGCTCCAGCAGAAGGATTTCCCACACTCCATGCACTCATAGGGCTTCTCTCCGCTGTGAATCCGCTGATGCCTCGTGAGCCCTGACCGGCGGTTGAAGGCCTTCCCGCACTCCGTGCACTCAAAGGGCTTCTCCCCAGTGTGGATGCTGAAGTGTCGAATGAGGTCTTTCCTAGTGCTAAAAGCTTTCCCACATTCTTTGCACTCAAAGGGTTTTTCTCCGGTGTGGGCCCTCTTGTGCAAGATGAAAGTAGAGCAGTGGGTGAAGGCCCTCCCGCACTCAGCGCACACAAACGGCTTCTCCCCAGTGTGGATCCTCTGGTGCCTCTTGAGGTACGACCTGTGGTTGAAGGCCTTCCCACACTCCAGGCACTCAAAGGGCTTCTCCCCAGTGTGGATGACGTAGTGGTGAATGAGGGCCGCGCTCTCACAGAAGGCTTTCCCACACTCACTGCACTCATAGGGCTTCTCCCCAGTGTGAGTCTGCTGGTGCCACACAAGGTAGGACTTGTGTTTGAAGACCTTGCCACACTCGAAGCATTCGTAGGGATTCTCGCCACTGTGGATGATGTGATGTCGAAGGAATCCTGGCCTATGTCGAAAGACTTGCCCACATTCTTTGCACACAAAGGTTTTCTCGCCAGTGTGTCTCCTCTTATGCAAGACGAAATTGGAGCGGTGGGTGAAGGCCTTCCCACATTCGCTGCACTTGTAAGGCTTCTCTCCACTGTGGATCCGCTGGTGCTGGGTAAGGTAGGACTTGCGGTTGAAGGCCTTCCCGCACTCCGCGCACTCGTAGGGCCGCTCCCCCGTGTGGATCATGTGGTGTTGGAGGAGGTGTGTGCTCTTAATAAATGTTTTCCCACACTCGGTGCATTCATAGGGCTTCACTCCAGAGTGAATCTTCTCATGTCCAGCAAGAAGGTGCTTTTTATTAAAAGTTTTCCCGCATTCATTGCACTTAAAGGTATTTTCCTCTTCCTGAATCACGGTCATGACCGTGCTGTCATGGTCATGGACAGCACCTCCTGGATGGGTCAGCTCCTGCGCTGTCTGTGAACACACGCCATCAGCTGCCCCTAAACCATCAAGCTCAGGGCTTGTTTTCTCAGGGAGCTTCTCCCTTCTGGGTTCTAAGCCCGGTCTCAAGTGTCCTTCCTGCATTTCTGACGCCCCACTCTGATCCCTGGTTTGGCCCAGCTGGAAGTTCCCTGGGTCTCCCTGTCTTAGTTCCTGGAACAAGGCCCCCCCAGACAGGGCTGGTGCACAACTGGAAAGTTCTGTAGTCGTGGATTTTCCCTTGTCATCTGAAAGAAACCCAATATACAGAAAGGCCTGTCAGTAATGATAACACAGAAAATGTATCATCAGCATTTCAGTGAAAAGAATGAAGATGAAAATAGTGCCTGTCTCTGTTATGTTTTGTTACCTCTGAATCTCGGGGTTACAATTTCTCCCCCCCCCCCAGGTATTAGACTGTTGACACCTTGAAAGGGAGACCCAGGAGAAGCTAGATAGGGGACAGGGGTCTGGAGTGGAGACACCGCTGCAATTCTGTACTGGATGCGTCCAGAAAGACTAACAAGAATGTTGTATGTTTGGTTTCGTCTAAGCGGAGACGCTGCTGTAAGAACACTAGGAAAGGGCACCTAATGGAGCCCTGATAGAAGATAGAAAGTGTGTCATGTAAAGTTAACTTTCCCCCAAAAGAAGTATGGTCTTTGTCCCAGCTCCAAGAAGGTAACCACTCAACGCTATGTAGTTCCAGAGTGACAGACCTGTCTTTGTCATTCATGGTGGGTGCCTAGGAATGCACCTGATACTTTAGGACAATATATAACTCATCGTGGGCCCCTAGTTTATACCAAAGACATGACTCACAGGGTAAGGTCTGGCCACATCGGAAAAATCAACCATATAATTAGAAAGCTGAAGCTTTGAGACACCAGGTATCAGCTGGACCTCTGGAAAGGAAAAGAGGGCTAGAGACTGGAGTCCCATGGGCAATTACTCAATCACGCTTCCGTAATGAAGGCTCAATTAAAAATCTGGATACTGAGGCTTTGGCCAATTTCCTGGGTTGGCAATATCCACGGACCTATTGTCACATATGGATCCAAGGAGGTAACAAGTCACTGAAGACACAGGAGTTTTGTATTTGGAACACTTCTGGCTCCTCTTCTAAGCTGTACCTTTGTCTGTAACAAACATGACTTAGAGGACAGTGTAACAGCTTTTAGAAAGTTTATTGAGTCTATCAGCTCATTAAGCCTGAAGGTAGTTCTGGGAAATCTCTGAACTTCCAGTGGCTTCAGATGACTTGGGCCGACGCGGCACTCTTGGGAGTTCTGTGTTCTTAGCCTTGAGCCTGGTTGGCTGCGTGCAACAAGAGATCCAAGGGAGTTTTCCCTTGCACAGGAGGTGCCCATGATGTGAGTCCTACTGGAATCATGGGACTCACCACAAAAGAAAAAGTAAAAGGCCACAGTAGCCTTAGGAGACAGAATGTACAAAGGGACTGAGTGCACGAAGATGGTACCGAGGAGGATCCAGGAAAAGGGAGGAGAGAAGGAAACAGGATTCCCAAGTTTCTGACAGGGGTGACAGTGAGGCCTCCCAGGACAAGAAGTGAGCAGGACTGGGCTGGACACGAGTCTGGTTTGCCCGAGGAGCAGTATGGTGAGCAGACTTGCAAAATACACGTGATCTACATGAGAAGACGGTAATGCTGTACTTGAAGACATTCGTGGTGAAAAAATTCTCCATCTAAATCAATGGTAATTTCTTCCACACTTTATGTCATTTCTGCTAATGAGAAGTTTCCCAGAACACTCTAATTTTGCTTACTGGGGTAACCTGTATGTCCATAATTACTCAAGAAAACCCAGGCCGGTGGGGGGGGGGGTCACTTAATAATATAAAACTGACAATGCTACCCAAGTGAAGAAAAAAAATTCAGTACAGTTCCCTGTAAAATGGCAACTGGGTCATCAAGGAACTTCACAGTTCGATGGTAGGACTTACAGGAAAGATCCAACAGGCAAGAGTAAGGAGAAGGATACCGAGTGCCTCAGACCAGAGTGCTGCGGTGGGAACCTGACCTCAGACCCGGGGCACCCGCACGGGGAGAAGACAAATGGACAAGAGGAAAAGAACAGAGAGCTCCGAAAACACACACACACACACGGGGCTCTGGTGGATGGTAGAGGAGGCAGACAGCTCAGCAGTAAAGGAGAGAAAACACAGTAAACGGAGCTAGAAAAACTGATGTCACCCTGGCAAACTGTATTCCCATCTCACACTACATTCAAATTCGACCTCAGATCAAAAGGAGTTAAATATCCAGATGAAATAAACAAGACTATTTTTCTGATGTTGGGGAATAAAGCAAGATTTTTACACAAGACAAAATCATTATTATGTAAGAATATTACAATAAAAGAAGACGCTCTATTCAAGAAAACATGCTTTCAATAAGTGAAAAAACGATACTGAAAAGTATTATAGCTGCAGCACCTATAACCGATGATAGGTAAGTGTAAGGACTACACCGAGTGAGATAATAGAAAAATAGGTATTTATCATGAAACGACAGTCCAAGGAGAAAATACAGACTGACTGAGATCATATGAGGAGGTGCTAAAGGTCCTCAGCAGGAAGGAAACGCAAGCGGAGCCCACATGAGATACATGTCAACCTTTCGTCGACCTGATACCTGAGAGTATCAGACATCGGGCAGAGTACTGTCAGCGACTGAGGAGCCCTATAGTACCAAGTCCCGGGCAAAGCATGGGCCGAAGGAACCTCCACGCAAGTGTGAACTGGTACGTGTCCTTCAGAACACCACGGCCATTAGCCAGTGAGCAGGCGAGCTGCATGGCCTATAATCCAACACGTCACCCCAGGAGACATCAGAGACACCGCCATCTCGTGCAAGATGACCGACGCAGGACGGCTCCTGGCAGCAGCGCCTATGAGAGTCAGAAAGTGTGAGTAACTGAGCGCAGAGTGGGTGAACACGCCGAGAGACAGGTTCTTTTTTTTTTTTTTTTTTTTTTATTTGACAGACAGAGATCACAAGTAGGCAGAGAGGCAGGCAGAGAGAGAGGCGGACGCAGGCTCCCTGCTGAGCAGAGAGCCCGATGCGGGGCTTGATCCCAGGACCCTGGGATCATGACCTGAGCCGAAGGCAGAGGCTTTAACCACTGAGCCACCCAGGCGCCCCGAGACAGGAACTTTCTTACTGCTTTTCTTCGACTGTGAGGATTTGAGCCCACTTGTATGGTGAGTCGAGAAAAAGTGAAGTCACAGTACACGACAAGCAGAATATGAATGAAGAAAACACTTTCCTGCAGAGGTGTACTCTAGACTCTGGCTCAGAACTGGCCAGGCCCGAGGGCAAGACCTCTCCCGCCCGCTGGCAGGGGAAGCTGCAGACCCCAGAGCCCGAACAAGTGCGGTCGGGTCGAGGATCAAGCAACGGAGGAGGCGGCCCTGACTTTCAACGCCAAGACCCGCTGAGACATCATGGCTGGGGCAGCGGGAGGCCCCGGAAGCGAGTCCGAGCCCCGGAGGTAACTCGTGCAGGACACAGAGCTGACCAGAGGCCCAGCAGACGCAGAGGCCGGTTACGAGGCTAGCAGCAACCCCCAGAGAAAAGACGACGGGAGCGTGCACTGAGCGCGGGGACCGGTCTAAGGGAGGCGGTGCGAGTGATGGATTCAGGAGACGGAGGAGATGTGAAATGCACGGGACTGGGGCCCGGCCAGATGTGGGGCCGGAGGGAGCTGGGGGTACGAGCAGCTCTCGGGGGCTGTCTCCAGTCTCTGACCTGCTTGGGTGGCAGGACCATTCACTGAAACTTGGGAGGTGGGAGGAGTCGGCGACCTTCTGGGCCCCTTGCCAAGCATGCTGACTTCGGGTCGAAGGGCTCCGTGGCTTCCAAGGCAGCAGAGAAGCCAGAACAAGAAGCTTCCCCAGGGAACCAGGGCCAGCGGTTTCCCGCCGGCTCCAGCCTGCAGGGTCCCCCACCTGCGCACACCCCGGCTCGTACCTGCATAGGCGCTCTGAGACAGGTCTCCCTTCAGCATCCACAGCTCCTGCCCGTGCTCCAGCTGGTAGATCAGCTCCGGTCTCGGAACAGGACACCCTGTTCACAGAGAAAGAAAGAAGATGCTAGGGTTTGTGTGAAAAGAAAGAAAATTCCTCAATCTAGTCTGGGACTTCAGAATGTGGCTATGACCTTGGAATGAAGCTACTCCCATCCAAACTAATAAAATACTAACCTGTCGCCTGGAAATAGGCACGAACACCACTCTTGGGATCCAAAGACTTTAGACAGTAGTGCTAGCTGTGTAGACAGCATCTATTCTGACTTCCAGCACACAGAATCCCAGGGAATAAGACCCCCTCCTTCCAGAAAGTGTTTTTTAACCAATCCAAGTAAGTGAGTCTCACCCAGGTGTGCATCAGCACCTCCTGGGATGTCGGGTTCCCAGCCAATGGAAACGAAATCTCTGTAGGTGAGGCCCATTATCGGTAGATTTAAAAATCTCCCCAGATGATTCTGACATCAAAGGTTGAAAAGCCAGTCTCTACCAACCTGCAAGTGGCCTTCCTCAATCACTAACAGTCAGAGGTATGCAACTTTAGAAAGCTCTATTCCAGGATGGCTGAATGAGGGGATCTGCTGCTCTTGTTGTCTGGTGGTATCCCCGGACTTTTGTGAGGGAACCTGCCTAAGAAACCTAGACCACAGAGAGGAAGTACAGAAACACACAGCTGGGTTATCACCCACCCACGGGGGAGCCAGTCCCACCCCTGAGCCTCCTATTATGTAAGATAATAAATCTCCTTCAGGGTGAAGACCGAGTTGCTCTGTCACACGTAGCCAAACACAGGTGCAGGGAGGGGAAACAGCCACAGGACTCTGGAGAGAAGGGCAGAGGCACCAGGACCCACAGATCTGGCAGATCCTGAACAACGGCCCAAGATTATCATTTGTCACTGAGCAGATCTTGCTCACATCTGCCACACACTCAGCTCAGAGCCCACTGATGGGTCGGTGGGAAGGGGAGGAAGACTCCCCTTCAGCTATCGGGAGTCGTGCTTCCAGCGACCCCGGGCGCTTCTACCTGGAAGGCTGTTCTCCGCCCACCCCGAGCCCGTAGCCAGCTCTGATGCTTCCGGTCTCAGCTCCCAGGTCACGTTCCTGACACGTCTCCGCTGAAGTGCGCCTCCTGAGCCCAGGTGCTTCATTCCTCTGCCACGTTATTAAGGAATTTTTAATCCCCACAGTAAATGAAAAACTAGCATTTACAGGGCATAACCATACACAGGGACTGTGTCAAGCTATTCAAATACATTATGTTGTTTCAAGTGGAAAAGAATTTATGGAATTTAAAGAACTGGCATTTAAAATACTAACTCTTCATTCAAAACAAGGGATGTGTCTTCATCCATCTAAGTGTTATTTTAGATCCTCAGCAAAGTCTTTTTATAGTTTCAGGTGTGATAACCTGGGTCTGTGAGGGCTGATTCCCTAGTTGCCACTTTACCTGGAAGATGGATCTCATCAAAACGTCTTTCCATGGTCGAGTTTCGAGGGTGGGGGGAGGGATGTGCCCCCCAGGGCAACTAGGATAACCAGTTATCATGCAAGGCTGAGGTCTCCCCAGAGACTACTGTGCTGGGACGCAGGCCTAACCAACCGGGCCAGCAGTTGGTGGGCAGTTTCGCTGGGTTGACTGTGACAGACCAATCGCATCGGCTCGCCCTTCTAGAGGCACACCTGGTAGAGCGCCCCGGCACTGGTCCCTCATGTGCTATAACGGATCTACAGCAACACAGAGTGGCGCGCCCTCCTCAGATGCCGTGGCACAACAGGCTTGAACTGCTTGAGGGCAAATCTCGCCATTGTTGCAGTCTGACCCCTCACCCAGCAGGGTATAAGGGACCCCATTCATGGAGACCCATGATTCAATATATAACGGAGAGAAAAAAAGTGTAAGGAGTATCTTGTTCCTGCTCCCCGTTAAGATAGCGCAGGACGCTTCTCACCTTATTCCTGATTGTACCACCGCTGGCCGATGGGTCTGGGGACTTCTGACGGCTGCTGCCCACCCGCAGGCCAAGAGTCTCCTCCTTAAAGTCACACCAACACACTCAGGATACCGACTGCGCCACGGCTGCTCTAGATGTGAGCCCAGCCCCTCTGGGGTTGCCGGGGCACCCTAGAAAGGGAAGCCACCACTCACAACAGAGGCCACTTGGGACTGCCAAAAGCTTCTCGGGTAAATACCCAAAGAAATGAAAAATGGCCAGGGACAGAGAGGTGATAAAAACAATTATGCTGTGGACCAGGGCCATCCCAGGGAGGCTGCTACCCAGAGGCCCCAGGCCCTCCCTGCTGCTCCTCTCTCTGCAGGAGACAAATTCAATACGGGGCTTTAGGAAGCTGAAAGCCCAAGAGAAAAGGGTGGGGGGGGGGACACTGCAGAACTTACGTACCAAGCAAACACCAGGTCTAGAATACATGACTCATTCTAAACTATTTATTGATTCAAAAGAGTAACAAAGCCCTAGATACAGAGAGAGAAAATAAAAGATAACTAAATAATACACTGCATATAACTAAAAGTCTGTAATTTGACAACTGGAAATGCAAAATTTATATACTAAAAGCTTACATAAGTTAAATAAAATAATTACATACAGCATCACAAAATTTGTACTCCAAAGAAATTATATCACCAAAACAAAACATGGCATTGACTGGCTTTTCTGACTCTATAATACAGGTTCTGAGTTAACTTTAGAATTTGCTAAAATGCACCAAGTGACAGAACTTAACAACTTTAATCAATACTAGGGCTCAAATCACAGCCATACGTGGAGATTCCACTTAGATATTACTCCGCCCAAACTTAAAAGGTAGCAAAATGCAGAGGAAAAATAGGTACGTCTCACTTCAGCTGTAGACTTGCCTGTATTTCCCCACTCATGGTACCCACTGTCCTAAAACATCCCACTCTGGGAATGGATGCTCTGACGCAACACATAATTAAATTTTTGGTGCTTACCAATTGACCTGGTAAAATGGGACCCACAGACACCAGTTAAGGTAATGAATATGGCCCAAAGGAAGCTGGGAAGGGGCCTCCATGCAGTAAAACTTCACATAACAGCTAATCAATAAAGGAATGACTGACCCACTGCTTCTCCATTTGACAGCTCAGTTTTATGTGCTCTTCACTCTGGGAAAAACCTCACGGTGGGTTACTACAATCTTAATGCGGTGGTCAATCCATTAGGGTTCCTGCTAAGGACCAAGTGCGTCTGCCTCTAAATGTTGTTACTAAGCCCAAATTCCCAATGTGATCATATCTGGAGAAAGGATCGGTAAGGAGTTAATTAAGGTTAAATGACACCAGCCCCAATCTGGTAGGACTGGTGTCCTTAAAAGAAGAGGATGAAGGGGGCTTTCCAAGCCAGAGGCAAGGCCATGTGAGGACGGAGCACAGAGGCAGCGGCCAGGAAGAGATCATCAGAAACCCGTCTGCTGGCACCTCGGGTCTGGGGCTTCCAGCCTCCAGAATGACATGAAAATAAAGCTGTTGTTTAAGCCACACAGTCTGGCAGCCAGAGCTGATTCATACAATCCATACAGCCAATACCCCATATAAATTAATAATGATATCCAATCAACAACCCAGCGATTATCTTGGGCTCACAGATCTGGCTAACCCTGTTCAGTGCCTGTTTCAACAGCTTCTCTGCCAGCCTGCCTTTACTCTGAAGGTCAATGCTTCTCCTTTCCCAGGCTGCCTGTGAGGCTGGCCCCACGGTTCTGCCACCGCGTACTCTGTGCACCCAAGATCTTAACTGCACCCGCCTTTCTCCAGTAACACAGATAAGGTACATCGGTTACAGCCTTGTCCAGGGAAATTCATTCGACGCATTCATTATGCATACACAAATCCAACGTCTTTCAGTCCCACCGTGGGGATAGTTTCAGCTAACACAACTACCTAGTATTATCTGGGGGCTGGTGACTACATTCCTCATTTATGGACTTTATTTAATCTCACTACTGCTGCTGTTTACAGATCAGCCCACCTTAAATGGGATTCCCTCCGAAAAAGACTCTAAGATCTATTCAAAATACTGTTAACAGAACAAGCTCAGCACAGCTCCTGAGAACTCTCTAAGGCAGAATAGAACCCAGTCTGGGTCCTCTGGCGTAACTCCACCAGGGGGTGGCGGCTTTTCCTGTCCTCAGTCTCCTGCCAGATGCTAAGGTGCTGGAGGAGGTCAGCCCTCCCTCCCCCAGACCCTTTGGCTATCTGGAAAGTCCCTTGAGACTAACAGAGTGAACAGTTACAGGAGTTCGTGGACCATTAAAAGGACACTGCTTCCCATCATACATGATGCAGCTCACTGGGATGTTGCTGCTTTCTATCCCTTAGCCAGAATGTTCCAAATAAAAAATAGGACCTAAGAAACATTACTTGGACAAACATCAGGGGGGTTATCTTAGTGCTGGATGCCCTGATTAAATAACAAGTGGTCCCATTTCTACATTCATCATAAACTGCTGGGCCATTGCCTAAAAACGGTCTGCTTTAGGGTAAAGAACTCTTAATCTCCTGTCTCTTGGGCACCTGGGTGGCTCAGCTGGTTAAGCAACTGCCTTCAGCTCAGGTCATGATCCCAGACTCCCGGGGTAGAGCCCCGCATTGGGCTCCAAGCTCCTCAGGGAGTCTGCTTCTCCCTCTGACCTCCTCCCATCTCACGTTCTCTCTCTCCTTCTCTCTCAAATAAATAAATAAAATCTTAAAAAACAAAACAAAACAAAACAAAAAAGAATCTCCTGTCTCACAGACACTTCAAATAGAAGTCAAAATCACATATCCCTACACATGCAAGGGCCACAATACAAAGCACTGCCAGGACATTCCTTATCCCCTTCAGAGTTGTAGACAATACTGGTAATGGACACACATTTCACTTCTCAAATTACGCAATGCTACGTATGCTCTGGGAAGAAACATTCGACAGAGCTTTCATGGCCCAAACATGCCCCAAACATGCCCCTAATAAATGTTTTAAGTAAAAGACATAATTGTCACTTCAAACAACTCCTTTTCAAATTCCAGTGTGACGAAGAACCCCTACAGGGTCTCTATCTTGCCTTAATAAAAGGCCTCTTGACCTACTTAATACCCGACACTAACACCACTGTTTCAACCAAACATGGCAAAACCCCCATCAACTCGAGAGGGTACTCACTTGCAAAGAATACCCCAGTCACACATCCAGACAACATCACCCAGACCAGTACCTCAACCACGAAGGTGAGTCCACCCCGATGCTAAAACCTTCACCCCAACTAATGTCCACAGACTGCCTCTCCTAAGACAGAAATTAGACACAGGGCCTTTTCTGGTTTCTTCTTTTAGGAATTCTCTTATGTTCCTGAGGTGACTTTTAAAAAACTCCTAAGGGGGAAAGGTCAGGGGAACCAATCATGTTATCGTAACATTGGAACATTCGGTTCCATCCCGGCCTCCTCTGTGGAGGCAAGCAGGGCTGGAGATTGAGTTCAATCACCAACGGCCAATGAGTTATCAATCATGCCTATGTAATGAAGCCTTCACAAAAAATCCCAACTAAAGCGGCTCAGGGAGTTTCCAGGTTGGTTAACACAATGAGGTGCTAGAAGGATGCCAAGCCTGGAGGGCATGGGCGCTCAGTGTCCTGTCCGAAGTACCTAGCCCTTTGCATCTCTCCCATTTAGCAGTTTCTAAATCTAATCCTTTAAAATAAACAGGTAATATTAAGTAAGTGCTTTCCTAAGTTCTGTGAGCCACCCTGGCAAACGATCAACCCTGAGGAAGGGGTCCTATTTCTGACTCACAGCCAGCTGATCAGAACGGGTGACAACCTGGACTCGAGCCTGGCACCTGAAGTGGATGTGAGGGAGGGGGAGGGGCCAACCTAGGCGCCTGAGTCCTTAACCTGCGGGATCTGGGCTAACCCCAGGGGGGCAGTGTCAGAACTGCATGGTGTGAAAACAAAATTGTGATATCAGAAGTTGCTGAGTAGAGGAAAAAGATTTTTTCTTTTACACACAACTACCACACATGAAGGCATGTACGTACATGTGTGCCTGTGTACATACACACATACAGAAATGTAAGACATATAATAGCATTAACCTCCCTGTGTCGTCTGTCACGAAGTCACCTCTATAAATTAAAATCCTGGAAGTACAAGTTACTACAGGGGGATGCTGTGGGAATTTAAACGAGTAGAGCATGACGAGGCCCGAAGAGTCATGCTTGGTCAGTGCTCGGGGCATTTGTGCTGAGGATTATGAACTGCTTTTTAACGTGATCCATGTTTAATTTCCCTTTTCTTCAAAGAAAGAATCACGTATCGCTTGGTAAATGGGAAACCTAGAGTCACTTCCTTTGGTGGCAGGTCACCACATAAACTCAGCAAAGAAATCTAAATGATGTTAAGTCCCAGTGTCTTCAGGCTGCCTACTCAGGGCTGCAAACTCAAGGCTACTCCCTCTGTTTTAAAACGAAAAGTAACAACAATCGGCGTGTGAGGCGAGTGAAGAAAGTATATTAAGATTCAGCACTAAACCCAGACTTGCCAGGAACAATTACGGCAGGGCGTCGCTCAATGCCAGCTGACGCAGTGTTCCTATCCACTCTGAAACAAGGTTTCTCAACCTGGCATAATTACTTAGGTTCATGGGCATGATTATTTAGGTCAAGATAATTCTTCGCTGGGAAGACAGGGCAGAAAACTGTCCTGTGCATTGTAAGGATGTTTGGCAGCATTCCAGGTCTCCACCCACTCAGTGCCTGTCCCACCTCCATCCCACCTGGGACAACCAAAAACGTCTCCAGACACTGCCCAGTGTCCTGGGGTGATGACATTGTCCCTGAATGAGAACCACTGGCATAGAGGGTTATAACCAGAATGACGAGAGAATGTGAGGCAGAGGAAGGAGCCTCCATGAGCGCTGCCGGTCAGGACGCAGATGGCGAGGTGGGGACTATGCACAGAAGGGGCGACCGTGTGAGAGGCTGAAATGCCCCAGAACACGCAGCAGTGGACAGGACAGCGAGCGGAGGCCCGAGGCAGGCCTGGGCGCGGGGAAATCACTGGACACCCAGCACAGCCGGAGCCGAGCGGGCAGAGTGAGCTCCAGGAAAGCGATGAAGGTGAGGAGTGAGGTCAGCAGGAGGAGAGTGTGGACTTTCTGTTACAAAATATTTAATCTATCCAGCTGTTCTAGTTCTGCTTTTTCTCTTTTCACTGGCAGACGTAATTCCAGTTCTCCAAGACCAGGCACGTCTCATCCTCAGCTCTGGATTTACAGTCCTCCTTTCCCTCAAATTGAACGGCCTGTGCTGATTCTCCCCAAGGAGAGAAACATCGAAGCTGGTGCTTCTCAACCGCAGCACTCGGGACGCAGCAGGCGGCACAATTCTACCATGAGCGGGCGCTGTCTCATCCATCAAAGGGGGTTACGGCCTCTCCGGACTCGAACCCCTAGATGCCAGTCCCATCTACACCCACGGCGGGACAACCCAGAGGGCATGCAAACATTGCCAAACGTCTCCTGGGGGCACAACTGCCGAGGAGCATTACTCTAACGTCTCTCGACCCGGCAGAGGATGCTGGCCCTTGAACCTCGGGACCATCACGGAGGCACAAACACAGACAAGCCCCATAACTGGGACCATGTCCTTTGGGACAATACCTGTCGGCACTGAAGGCAAAGGCCTCCCGGGGGCCTGCCTGACTCACTCCCTCCTTGGAGAACATCCCATCACTCACAGGCCTGCTAAGGACACTTGAGCCGATCAGGCTCGAGCAGTCAGCTCCCCCTCCGGAATGTGAAATCAGAACCTCGGATGGAGGCCAGTCTATGCTGGGCACTGCGGTGACAGGTCCAGAGAAGTACCGGCTCGGGTGGCCATTCCTGCCTCAAGGACACCCCACACGGCCCGGCAGCAGACAGAGAGGAACAGCATAAGCACGCCAAGACGTGGAGACGAGGCATCTGGGGGCCGGAGAGAGCAGGGACCCGTGGCCGGTCCTGTCACTACTTGATGAGGCAAAAAAAACCCCTTCCTGCATACAGAGACATGAGCAGCGAGAGCCAGAGAGAGAAGCCAGGACAAGAGACCAGAAGCCATGGCATCATCGTGGTGGTTCCCAGTTCCTCTACCAGTGCCTCACGGGGCCAGCTGGAAATCCTCCCTTTGGGTTCTGCACAACACCCCCCTTTCCTTCCACGGTTTTCTAGGAGCCAAAGAGGAACTGTTTCTTGCCCAGACAGACACAGGAGAGCAGGTCCAAAGAGATTAATCTGGAAAATGGCTGAAGCTGCAGGGAGGAGGGACACGGGGAGGGCTCCAGAGGTCGTCTTGACAGCCAGGCCTGGAGCCAGAGGGTGCTCTGACAAGGAGGCCGCAGGTGTCCGCATGGTGGAGTGGGGAGGACTTACCCAGAGACACCAGAAGTCCACAGTTTTCCAGCATCACCTCCTGGTACAGGGTCCTCTGGGCTGGGTCCAGCTGCCCCCACTCCTCCTGGGTAAAAGTCACGGCCACATCATCGAAGGTCACAGATATCTGCAAAGTCAAACAGAGAGAGTAGCGTTGGCCTTGGGGCTGCTGGATGGGATCAGAGCTCAGCCCTACAACCCCAGTAAAGATGCAGAGTGATCCAGGCTCCGCTCACCCAGTACCTCCTGAGGGCCAAGCTCTGTGCTGGGCTCGAGGGGGAGGTGGGCCCTGCTCTGGATGTGCTCCGGTAGTGTAAGGGAGAAGCCTCCTCCGTGGGAGGCCCCGGAAGGTCACACAGACTATGGAAATGACGTGAGGACTGGGAGATGCAGACAGCAAGGGCTCTAGGACGTCAGAGGAATGAGCGAGTACGGTAATAAAGGTATCAGTAACAGCAGCAGTACCTGAGCCTCACTGGTCCTGCTAGCTGCCTGCCCCATGCTGAGGGCTTCGCATCCTGGGTAAAGGGACTACAAATCCCCAGGTCTTAAGTCAGTCTCCTGTGGCTGCATCCAGACTCCTGAAACCGACACTTGCCCGCTGCATTACCGAGAGGACATCACTTCTCTGAGGCTGGTTTCTGGACCAATACAGTAATAGTTCCCACTTCAGCAACAACAGCTGCGAGAGTTAGACAGGAGTGACTCAGTGCTCAGCGGGCTCTGGGATCTGCAGGTGTCTCCAGCCGGGGAGGTAAACACCTCATCGCCTCCGCACCACGGGCCCTGCAAGGCTGAGGGAGCCGCGCCAGGCCAGCAGCCTCGCATGGCGCCACCCGAAGTGCGGTTTCAGCACCGACTACTCTAGCAGGGCGCTGACCAGCGGAACCGGGCCCTCCTCCCTAACCAGACTGACTGCGGCGTATGCAGGCTGCGAAGCCCTTACCCCGGGTTTTGCAGTTAAATGCATTTCCTTCCCCCCAAATATGTCCGTGAACATGGACGGAGGAGCCGCGCTCTCCTCTCCAACCTCACAGGAAAGGCAGCCCAAGGGGCGGCGCCTCCCTAGGGACACGGGAGGCCCCCGGACTTGCTCCCCAGGCTCCTCAGCCGCGCCAGGGCCTCCCAGACTCGGGGAGATGCCACCATGAACCATTAGCCTTTTTCCTTCCTGAGCTGCCAGTCCTTTCCCCGGGGCCAGGGTACCTTAGGACCCGCAGCACAACCGGCTGCAGACGCCACAGGCACTGGCCCCGCGGCGGGCGGGTCGGTGAGGGTCGGTGGAGCGTCCTGCAGGACCACGGGGAGCAGCCACGGCAACCTCACAGCCCCTCGCGGGCCTCCCTCAACAACCCGCGTCCCCCGCTTCTGTCCACGCACTTGTCAGAAAAGCCGTCCCCCTCCGTCCGGTGCCCCAGGTCGCCTGCTGGAGCAGGGCAGGTGGGGCGCGTGCATCAACCCAGGGCAAGGGGGGCTGGAATTTACTCGAAGACAACGGGAGTCCCCGGCGGACGCATCCCTCACTCCTCCCACACTTAAAGGCACAGACCCCACACTTGAGAATCCGGGGATCACGCGCCAGCCACGCACGCCGACACCCCCCTGTGGACACGCGTCCGGCGGCCGCCGCGGCTCCCGCCCGCCCCTCGGGAGAAGCAGCGGTCCCGAAACCAGCGTCCACTGACCTGCGCCGGGCCGGTCGGCGGCGCCGCCATCACGGGGCCCCGCGGGTCGAGCAAGGCTGCAGCCTGCTGGCCGCACCTCTGCCCGGCGCGCCCTGGCGACCTCGGCGCACAGCGGGAGGCCTGACGGCAGCGCCCCCCCCCCCCCCGCGCAAAAGGCACCGCGACGGGGGCGCTGCCCTTGGCGACTGCGGGGATGAGGGCGGCTGCAGAGGCCGCGGCCCAGGGGGCGGCCCGGCGTGGGGGGTGGCACACCCGCCACAGAGGGCCCGGACCCTACAAAACGCGGTGAGTCCTCTCCTCCTTCCCGGCTCGTTCCCCAGGCGTGGAGCCGCTGCGGCGCCGACCCGGCCCTCAGCACGTCAACTCAGCTCCGGGGCGAACGGCCGGGGCTAATGGCGGCGGCGGTGAAAACACCCGGAAGTCCCGCCCCCGTACGCAACCCGCCGGAAACGCCCCGTCCGGGGCCGTCATTGGCCAGCGCCGCCTCAGATGCCTTCTGGGTACTGTGGTACTCCGCGTCCTACTGCGCGAGGCGGGTCTTCGCAGGAGTTTCCTTCCAGGGGAAGAAGCGCGAGCATCGGAGCAACCTGTCGGCCTGTTTACAGTGCGAGAGGACAGGCGAGGGGCAGGAGCGAGAGCCTTCGTTCTGGGCCTGGGGAAGTCGAGGCTCGGGAAGCAGGGACGTTCGTCAGGGCGGGGGCGCGAATGCAAGGGCAGAGACCGCGCGCTCGACCCGAGGCCGGCCTGCTGACTTCCCCTTCGGTACCCCCTTCCCGGATCCTCCCGAAAAAGTGGTGTAAAAGCCCTGCCGAGGAGGGCACCGGAAGTCCCCTTTCTCTCCGCGGAGAGCTGCGCACTCTCCTGGGCCTTTTGCATGCGATGCATGACATTCTGAGTCATGTAATTGGCCCAGATCACCGAGAAATGGATTTGCCATCGTGTGAGGTGGGGAGAGCACGTGGAGGAAGCTTGGAGGGCGACTCGGGACTCCGGTTGTGAGCATCGTCAGTCCGAAACGTCTGTGAGACCACAAGGCGCGTGTTACGGATGACTGATAAGATAAAAGAAAATTTGATAAAATAAGGGAAAATTTTAAACTTTCCGTGTTTGTGGGCCCTGTTTTTGGGCTCTCAGGGAAGCTATACTTCAGCACTTACCAAAGTCAAAATGACTTGGCAAACATCAAAGCATGGCCTCTATTTCTGCCCCAAGCACACATTGCTCATCTGCTTTGTTGAAAAACAACAACAACAACAACAACAACAAAAACCAAAAAGGAGCTTTCTAAACATAAAGATAAAAGGAAAAAAAAAAAACCCTCCTTGGTTCCCATAAGATTAAAGTCATACATAAAGTTTTGCACATACTAAAAGCATAAGAGAAAGCCTGTAACTTTCTGGAATGCCTTGTTCATGATGATTTGTAACTCTTTACGTAAAAACAAAAATATAACAGAGCACCGAATGTTCCTTCTCAGAGCACTCTCTTCTTTGTGAAGGTTGTGTATACCGGTTAGCTGTCCTAACCTGAGCTTAAATAAAACTCTCTTTCTCTTTAGGATTTTAAAAAAGGTTTATTCCTTTTGTGTGGACACTACCCATACATTTGGGAGTTACTAGCTTACACCGATATTCCAAATCATGATACCAGGTAAGACCATCAGAGTAATGAGTATGGATTGGAGAAGAGAACGGACAGAGCATGAATCCTGGACCAGTCTGGCTTTGTTAACTGGTTGATGTCAAGAAACCAACAAACTCACATTACGGGTTCTAATGTCCACCCGGAGGTACATTAAGCACTCTTAGAAGTCACCATTGGTGATTTTTTTTTTCCATAACTGTGAAGCTGGGAGAATCAAATGCATTTTTGATGATTTGAGGATGCATACAGATTGAGACCTGGAATCAGGGAGTATAGACATGCCCTTGAGATAATATTTCTAAGATGAGAGAGAATCATAGTGACAAGTTATTAATCAGGTCAAGGAATCAAGATATATCAAGAGTTCTGCAGACAACTAGTAAGATACATGTTTTATAAATGTTTACATGTACATCTGTTATAACTATACGGTGTATATATGGGCATTGCATATACATATATAGGCACAATATGTATATAAGATTTATTTCAAGAAATTTACTTATGTGATTGTGGGACGTGGCAAGTTTTACTCTATCCATAGGTTAGAGGGTAGGCTAGTGGGCTGGAAAGTCTCCAGACAAAGCTAATGCTGCAGTTTTGACACTGAATTTCTTCCTCTGGGAACTCTTACTTAAACTTGTAAGACCTTTTAACTGATTGGATAAGGCCCACCCACTACCAAATAAAATCCTTTGCTTAAAGCCAATCATTTATAGATGTTGAGCATATCTATAAAATATCTTCACAACCACACTACATCAGTGTTTGATCCAATTACTGGCTAAGTTTATACATAAAACTAGCCATCATACTCCACTGCTTGTCAACTTGGCACCCACATACATCTCCTTAAACCATACTTAATCTCCAAATAAAGACAGTAAAAAGTCATACTTCTGCCCGACTAGATCAAATCTGGTATTGGCCCATTACTGGGATGGACCATATTACATACAATGGACTTTACATGATGAATGCAATGTGATCCGGGTGAAATGAATCTACTGACCTGATGTTAAATTCTCGGACATTAGAAATTGTCTTCTGGTTGTGTAAGATAATATCCTTGTTCTCAGAAAATACAAGCAAATATGAGACATGAAGTATGAAACTCTTAAATGGTTCAGAAAAATATAGTTTGAGGGATAGTGGGAGGGAAAAAGGATGAGTGATAGTGACAAATGTGACAAAGTGTGACAAAAATGTGGCAAAAATACGCTGGGAGCAAAGAAACATTGTTATCACCAGACATGAGGAGTCAAAACAAACAAAAATCCATATAAACAGACCTTGTTAAGATAACTTTTGGGGCAATGGGTGGGTCAGTAGTTTAAGCCTCTGCCTTTGGCTTAGGTCATGATCTCAAGAGTCCTGGGGTTGAGCCCCAAGTTGGGCTCCCCGCTCAGCTGAAGGCCTGCTTCTGACTCTCCCTGTGTCACTCCCTCTGCTTGCACTCCCTCTCTCACTCAGATAAATAAATAAAATCTTTTTTTTAAAGATAACTTTTATCTTCCTTTAGTCTCCCCATTTATTTTAGCTACTTTTGAACAATTGCCTCTCTTTGTTCAACTTAACATATAAGCACTTAGGTTTCCTACTTCTTTGCGTCTTAGTTTTCTTATGAAGTCTTGTGTATCAGGTGAAACTTACATTAAATAAATTTATAAGCTTCTCTCCTGTTAATCTGTCTTATGTCAATTTAATTCTCAGGCCCATCCAGAGATCCTAAGAAGGTAGAAGTAAAATTTAAACACACTCTCTCTCTCAAATAAATTAAATCTTAAAACATATGGAAAAGTTTCCCTTGTAAAATCAGGATGGAAATGGCTGCATCATGGGAGAGTCCAAAAATTTTCAGTTTTTAAAGATAATGCCAAGGGTTTTTTTTTTTAATAGTCTTTTAAAAAGGATTTTATTTTTTTATTTGACAGAGAGATAGAGAGAGAGCACAAGAAGGCAGAGCAGCAAGCAGAGGGATGAGGGGGAAGCAGGCTTCCCACTGAGCAGGGAGCCCGTCGCAGGGCTTCATACCAGAACCCCAGGATCATGATCTGAGCTGAAGGCAGACTGAGCCACCCGAGCACCCCAATAAATGCCAAGTTGTTGGAAGTTTCCAAATTTTTGGAAGAGGCAAGAGATGTTATTCCTTTAGATCTTATTCAACAACTTGGAATTGTCAAACTTCTTATATTTCGCCAATGAAATCAGTGTAAAATGGAATTTAATGATGGTTGTGATTTCCTTTCCCAGACACTGATGAGGTTGAGAATTTCCCCATCTTTCCTAAATTGTGTTTCCTCTCTTCTGAAATGTAATGTAATCTCCACAAGCTCAGAGGTTTTCACTGACAAAAATTTGAGAACATCTTTTTCACAATGGCCAATGATTTTCACTTTTTTATTTTATTTTTTAAAAAAGATTTTATTTATTTATTTATTTGACAGGGAGAGATCACAAGTAGGCAGAGAGACAGGCAGAGAGAGAGGGCGAGGCAAGCTCCCCACTGAGCAGAGCCCGATTCGGGGCTCGATCCCAGGACCCTGGGATCATGACCTGAGCCGATGGCAGAGGCTTTAACCCACTGAGCCACCCAGGTGCCCCGATTTTCACTTTTTAAAAAAAGATTTTATTTCCTTATTTGACACAGAGAGACACAGCGAGAGAGGAACAGAAGCAGAGGGAGTGGGAGAGGGAGAAGCAGGCTTCCCGCCAAGCAGGGAAGAGATGCGGGGCTCGATCCCAGGACCCTGAGATCAGGACCTAGGCCAAAGGCAGAGGCTTAACAACTGAGCCACCCAGGCACCCCGACTGGCTTTTTAGATGCCACACATATTTTAAAAATTTTAGCATAAATTTAAAAAATATATTTTAAGATAAATATAGTATTTAATTGGAATAAGTATAATAAATATTTATAATCATTAACAAATCATATAAGTTATGATATTTAAATCCAAGTAGGTATACATAAAAATATATATCAAAAATAGAAATATGAATAAATACAAATGGCAGAAAATTGTGCTCTAGGTGTCTAGACCAATTTGGTGGAAAATACAGTAAAAAAGGTTTAATATACAGAAGTGAATGACATACAACTTACCGCTGTTTTACATGAATATAGTATAAAAGTTTCCTGATAAGTATGTTATTGTCCTGATTAAAGAACTTTCAGGGAAGATTTAATATTTGATCACATTTTATTTGTTAGAAGTCGGCTAGCTCCTGTGGAGTGCCTGGGTGCCACAGTCAGCTAAGCGGCTGACTCTTAGCTTTAGTTCAGGTTGGGATTTCGGGGTCGTGGGTTTGCGCGCCGAGTCGGGCTCTGAGCTGAGCGTGAGGTCTGCTTAAGAGTCTCTCTCCTTCTGCCCCTCCCCCTCTCTCAAATACATAAATAAAGAAATCTTTCTAAAAACCAAAAAGAAGTCAAATATCTCAATACATAAAACTTGTATTACTTATCTAATTCTTCTTTAAAGTGTTTTAAAATAACACGAACATGTATGTGTAATAAAACGAAACTTTCCTTCTTATCCCGAGGTACTGTGGATTGCAGCTACCAACAACTACAAGAATTTGTCACCTTCCACCAAGGCTGATCAGTGACCTCGAGAAGGAATCGCGAGGGAGAGCCCTGTATGCTCGTTGCACGTGCAGTCTCACCCGCAGCCACTCTTGCCCCCGTGGGGGAGGCTCTTGTTTTTATTTACATTTTTTATATCTTATATACATGGACTTTTTACAATTAATTTTTGGTTTTTAAAGTATTGCATTCAAATATGATTTATATTGAAGACAGACTTTTTTGCACCCTCTTAAATTGCTCCTGAGGTGAGAACTTTACTTTCCATCCCTAATCCTGGCACTTATTAAAAGAACTCTTTTAATTTTCATTTGCTTTTTATTTGTTTGTTGTTTTCCTTAAATAAGCTGTATGCCCAACACCCAACATGGGTCTTGAATTCATGACCCCAAGGTCAAGAGTCACGTGCTCTACAGACTGAGCAAGCCAGGCTCACTAAGAACTCTTTTAATCTTTTTAAATCTTTTTTTTGCTTATTTATATGACAGAAAGAGAGAGAGCACAAGCAAGCAGAGCAGCAGGCAGAAGGAGAGGGAGAGACAGGCTCCCCGCTGAGCAGGGAGCCCGATGTGGGGCTCCATCCCAGGACCCTGAGATCATGAGCTGAGCAGAAAGCTTAACCAATGGAGCCACCCAGGCGCCCCAAGAACTCTTTTAATTTCATAAGAAAAGGTCACCATTTCAAAAGATAAGTGAAGAACATTTAAAAAAGCAATTTAAAAAAATGTATATAATAAACGTTGAAAAAATGTGAAAACAGTAGGCCTTGGAGATGGTCCTGTGATGGGTTAGGGTTAGGGTTAGTATAAATTATTAAATCTCTGTTAACGGAAGAATAGGAGGCTTATCTAGCCCTTCCTAGATTAAAGGGTCTATGGTTCTAAGAAGTGATTCAATTGGCAAAGATAAAACTTCAGAATCACTAAAGATTAAATAGACAGGAGGGGCCGTGCCGGCTGGTGATATAAACCCGTCCTCGAAGCCGCCTCCTAGTCTGATCCGCAGACTTCAGAACGCCCTTCCAACGCGGCCCAAGAGAACTCTCCAATCAGTAAGTGCCCCTCACACCTGCCTAAGTTTCCATGTTGTTGGTTTGGGGAGGAAAGTGGACTAAAAATTGGGTTAAAAACCTACTGGGCTACTGGGCTTGCCAGAAGTTGTGGGAATTCCATTTTTAAACTTTGAAAAAGCTGCACTGGGGTTAGGGAAAACCAGTTTCCGTCATGTGAGATGAAAATGTGTGTTTTCTGAGCATTGAGCATCGGGGGTTTCAGCAAGGTACAGGCATTGAAGGACTAACAAGATAGATTCTTGTTTCAGGAAGGGGAGGGAGAGAGACACGTTTCAGAAACTATGGGAGCCCTAAGAAAGTTCAGAAACCAGAATATCTTTGGAATCAAAGAAGCTTCCAGATTTCTCTCTCCAGACTCAACTTTTCTCCTGAATCTTGGATTTGTCTGTTTACCTTGTTGACTTGTCTCTAACAAGCATCTCAAACAACCAGACCGGACTCTCCATGTTTCCACCCGAACTCTCCCTGCCCGAGTTTATCCTCACACGGGACATGCCAGCTGCTCTGGCCAAAAAAAAAATCCAGGAAACATCCTCGACCCATTTTTCTTTGATGACCCACATCTAATCAGGCTCGAAATTCTGTTGGCTTTAACTTCCAAATATTTTAGGAATCTGACCGTTTCTTGGTCCATCCCCACATGGCCCTGTAAGGCCCTATATAAACGGCTTCCCACCCCCACCTAAGGTCTAGGACCTCACCTGCTCATGCTCTATATCCTCCTCTCCAGACTGCCTAACCTTCTTGCTGTCTCTTAAATAGGCCGGGCAGGTGCCCGCTGCTATCCCCAGTTCCCGCAACGTACCTGTCTCAATGTCAACATGGCTTCCTCTCTCATTTGCTTCAAGTCTTTGCTCAAGTCGTTTTCTCAGTGAGGTCTTTGCTAATCACGTCACTTAAAATTGTGACCGCGCCCTATGCACCCTCTCCTTTCCCTCCTTCCTTTTTTGCCCTGGAAATATTCACCCTCTAACATACTGTACATTTCACTTGTTTGCTATCTCCTGACTCTCCATGAGGCCATGGCTATCTTGTCTGTTTTGCTCACAGTGCCTAGGGGAGGGTGGAAGCTCTGGCTTTTAGTAGGGACTCTAGAAATAACATTTTTGAACAGTTAAAATCCCCATCATTACAAGTGTCTGGCTTTATCTGATTTTTTAACTTTTCAACTGCAGTTTTCAATTCTAGCAATTTTTCCCGTTGTGTTTGGCGTTTTATTGAAGTAACTCTTTTCTATCTCAGTGTAACATAGGTTTTCATATACATCATCTTCCATTTCCTGCAACCTTTTACATGTCTTTAATTGGGCATTTTTAAATATGCTGTACATCATATGGCTCAACTTCGTCTTTCTTCACACAGTCAGACATTTTCTTTACCCCACACTATCCTTTCCCGGCACAGAATCTGGAGGCTGTAGCCATCCCAAGTTCTCACATGTAACAGGCTTTCTATTTGGTTCCATTTGTCTGCTTGTCTGTTTCTGCATGGGTACCATAGGGGAAAAAATTGTACTAATCTATTTTATCTGGATAATTAACTCTATCATCTTTATCTTTTTAAACAAAATATATAATCTATTTTGTGGGCTTTTATCCTCCCTGTACATTTTAGGTTGCTCTCAAAATCCTATTTGGTTCCTCCTCAGAAAACGTAACCCTAGTCTAATCATAGAAAAATATCAGATAAACTCCGACGAGGTTCTACAAAAAAAAAAAAAATCTGCTCAGGACTCCTCAGAACTGTCCATATCATGGAAAACTGGGAAAGTCTGAGAAACTGTGAGAGTCAAAGAGACCCTAAAGAGACAGGATGACCCAATGTAGCACGGTACCTTTAATAGCACCCTCGAACAGGAAAGGATATTAGGTTAAAAACTTTTATTTTATTTTATTTATTTTTTTAAAAGATTTTATTTATTAATTTGACAGAGAGAGATCACAAGTAGGCAGAGAGAGAAGGAAGCAGGCTCCCTGCTGAGCAGAGAGCTCGATGCGGGGCTCCGTCCCAGGACCCTGAGATCATGACTGAGCGGAAGGCAGAGGCTTTAACCCACTGAGCCACCCAGGTGCCCCAAGGTAAAAACTTTTAGATTAAAAACTTAACAAATGTGAATAAAGTACGGACTTTAGTTACTAATAATGGATCAGTATAGATTCATTAGTTGTGACAAATATACTGTACTAATATGTTAATAATAGGGGAGGGGCACCCAGCTGGTTATTTGGTAGAGCGAGTCACTCTCGGTCTTGGGGTCATGAGTTTGAGCTCCACCTTGGGAGCAGAGGTGACTTTAAAAAGCACAGTGAATAATAGGGGAAACTGGATGTAGACTCTATGGGAACTCCTTATACTATCTTTGCAAATTCTGTAAATCCAAATGTCCTAAAATAAGGTTTACTTCAGATATCTTGTTGGCATTTTCGTCTGGAAATGCAGTTCCCTGTTGGTGGACAGTTAAGACGTTCACTAACGACACTACGGCAGTGACTATCCGTTTGCATTACCCACATGCCCGTGGGTCATCGGTTCCTCTAGGGCACAGCCTCTCCCGGCAATTACTGAACTGCAACTCTGTCCGGAACCTGGTGCTCCTCTCACCCTCGCCCCGCTCCCCAGGCAGAGATGAACTGGATCTTGGTGCTGCTCTCCGGGAGCCTTTAGCTTATTGGGCTAAAGCATGCTCCTGGGTTGATGAAAGCGATCTTGCCGGCACGCCTGGGTGGCTCAGCAGGTTAAGCATCTGCCTTTGGCTCAGGTCATGATCCCACCGTCCTGAGATCAAGTCCCATGCCGGGCTCCCTGCTCGGCTCAGCCTGCGTCTCCCTCTGCTTATTCTCTCTCTCTGACAAATAAGTAACATCTTAAAAAAAAAAAACAAAACAGAAAGAAAGCACTCTTACTCAGCTTTGACCTCCTCGCTTCCCTCCTCCTCAACTTTCATCTTCCTTCTGCCCTTGCTCCTCCCTCCCTCCCAGCCCAGCCCCTGTGAGTCAGTGTCTAAGGAAGCCCTAATCTGCTTATCCCTCCCCCTGCTCCCCAGGGAGTTGGTCTGGGTTAGTCAGAAGTTCTACTACAGCTACTTAAGGGCCTTCCTTTAAGCTTTTTATTGTAAAGGAATTTTTCCTTCTTACAATGGATAGTCAAGGGCCTGTGCACAGAGAATAACGTAAGGGACGGTGTAACAGGGGTGGTGTCCTGTGACAGTTTTTTCACCTAAGGCCAACCTCGGAGCCAATCACTTGCCGACGGGAGAATGAATCACAGGGGCACCTGGGTGGCTCCGTGGGTTAAATGTGTGCCTTCTCCTCATGTCATGGTCCCAGGTCCTGGGACCGAGCCCCTCATCGGGCTCCTCGCTTAGCGGGGAGCCTGCTTCTCCCTCTGCCTCTACCCCTCCCCCTTCCCATTCTCACTCTCTTACGAGCTCTCAAATAAATAAAAATCTTTAAAAAAAATAAAAATCCTGTCACAGACTATTTGGTGCATGGAGCATGGGCCTTAGACTGGAGAGCCAGGAAGGACCCTGAGAAGGCGGCACTCAAGCTGGAGCCTGCCGTAAAGGAGCAGGTTATTCGGTCGCCGTGGGAAGAGCGTCACAGTGAGAGAGGAACAAGCACCATGCTCTGGGGTAGGAGGAAGTTGGCCTGGTTGGGGGACAGAGACGTTAGGTGTGGCGGCTGGGGGACACACTTATTCCAGGGTATAAGGTCAGGTAGGTCACTATGTGAGGGCGTCAAAGATATAGGTAAGGGCCTGATCAGCATGATTTGAGAAGAATTGTGGGTGATGATGAAGTTAGCTTTCCCCTTTCAGGGCGACTGGCTGGCTCAGTGGGGCAGAGCTGACGACTCTGATACCAGCATTGTGAGTTCAACCCCCAGGCTGGGGGTAGACATTCCTTTCAAAAAAGTTCAAAATCTAAAAAATAAGTAAATAAAAACACATACGTAAAGTTTACCTTCCCCTTGTGTAGTACAAGAGACCAGGTTCGCAACTGAAGATCTAGGCTTTCAGGAGGGACATCCAGGGATCAAACAAAAAAGCATCCTTAGAGACCGGAATCCACATGAATTCTTTTGCTTAAGGAATGCAGTGAGGAGCCAGAGTTAGGGTTTTTTACTGGATTTTCTTTTTGCATAAATGGGGAGTTTGGCTTTCCTGAGAGTGACCTCAGCAATAGCGCAGATCTGTATGGAGACGGAGTCAGCTTGCTCTTTCCCGTGCGGCATCAGTCACAGCCACTCAGCACATTAAAGTCTCCGGTTGGGACCACAGCTGTTGCGCTTCTGACTGAACCTCGAGCATCCGCGGGACCTGTTCTTCTCACCTCAGTTCACGAAGTCCAGTTGTGTTACAGAATCGTACGTTCCAAACAAATGCCTAGGCTTTCCAGATGTGGCTATTTCAAGGTGGCGTCCCGTATCTAAAATCATGTAATGTGGGGCAACTGGGTCACTCATTCGGTTAAGTGTCTGCCTTCAGTTCAGGTCAATATTCTGCAGTCCTGGGATCGAGACCCGTGTCAGGCTCCTTGCTCAGCGAGGAGTCTGCTTCTTCCTCTCCCTCTGCCTCTGCCCCTACTCACGCGCTCACTCTCTGATAAATAAAATCTTTAAAAGAATAAAAAAAAATAAAATAATGTAATGTGGTATTTATCCCCTATTTGAAGATTCTATTGAAAGTATGGAATTTTAAAAAATTAATTGTATACTCCCCACAGTGTTTTAAAAAACATTTTGGAGGAGCACCTGGGTGGCTCAGACATTAAGCATCTGCCTTCGGCTCAGGTCATGATTCCGGGGTCCTGGGATCGAGTCCCGCATTGGGCTCCCTGCTCAGCAAGCCAGCTTCTCCCTCTCCCACTCCTTCTGCTTGTGTTCCCTCCCTTGCTGTGTCTCTCTCTGTCAAATAAATAAATAAAACCTTAGAAGAAACATTTTGGAAAGTGATCCTGTTGATCTGCTACTGAGGGCAGTGGACTTAAAAATGATTTAATAACTACCAGACTTTAAAAAAAAGATGTTATTTATTTATTTGACAGAGAGAGGGAGTGCGCACAAGCAGGGGGAGCAGCAAGCAGAGGGAGAAGCAGGCTCCCTGCTGAGCAAGGAGCCTGATGTAGGACCCAACCCCAGGACCCTGGGATCATGACCTGAGCCGAAGGCAGAGGCTTAACCAACTGAGCCACCCAGGTGCCCCTAAGTATCAGACTTTTAACCAGAAAAACTGAGAGGGGCTTAATGATACCTCATTTGTTCTTCATTTCTATGGGTTCAAGTATTCATGAATGTAATGTAATTGTGATTTTCTTGACTCATTGTTCTTAATTCATATAAAGAGAACACATCCATTTTCTGTGGGTTTTGAAAATAGAAGACTTTGGCTTCCCAGTCATAGCATTCAGATCAACCAGCAAAACTCAAAATCACCTTTGTGGTTGCACCTGGGGGGCTCAGTCGTTTGAGCATCTGGCTTCAGCTCAGGTCATGATCCCAGGGTCATGGAATTGAGTCCCGCATCAGGCTCCCTGCTCAGTGGGGAGCCTGCTTCTCCCTCTGCCTGCTGCTCCCCCTGCTTGTGCTCTCTCTCTCTCTCAAATAAATACATAAAATCTTTAAAAAAAGAATCACGCTTGTGTGTTTAAAGGCTTTATGACTGTGGCAGAGTTCTTTCCTACTGGGTTCTGGTGGATTCCAAATGAAAAGGGTAAACCAGAGTCTAGGTAGAGCCTGAAGTTTGAAATGTGTAAGCCGGTCTATGAAATGCTTCCTCTCTCCTGACCTTTCCACAGAGACCGTAGCAATGAATCAGAGACGCAACCGCACTAGGTTCACAGAAGATCAACTGAAAATCCTCATTAAGGCATTTGACCAAAATCCTTACCCAGGTTACGCTACCAAACAAAGACTGGCTTTGGAAGTCAACACTGATGAGTCTAGAGTCCAGGTAAATCACAAACTCTATATCTTCAAGACTAAAAGTGGAAAGGGAGGAGAAGGAATCTGTTGATTGGCCAGAGCTACATACCAGTCTGCGAAGGTCTTTGTATGGAGTATCTTTGTGGGGGGCAACCAAGCAACGTTTATTGAGTGATAGTACAGAGCAGAAGAGGGAGGGGACCCAAGAGGGTTGCCCTGAGGCGTCCTGACTGACACCCAGAACTGACAAGGATGTTGCTCTTTGTCTGACTTCACAAATGTGGGTACTGAGGACGAAAGAGCTTACAGGAGTGGGAAGGAGGCGGGCAGGTACTCCTCCAGGGAACAGAAAATGCTTGGACTAGCTGTAAATTACATAATTGCAGCATCTACTTATTAACTTAAAAGATTACTACGGTTCTGTTGGGACCAGACTGTGGAGATGCTAAGTGCCAAGCCTTGACCTAAGACTTCGGCAGATGTGACAGGTATCAGTAACAATCCCGAGCTTTGATCTAGTAAGAATAACACACACGCTCTTGAAGAAAGGCAGTGATGGGGCTGAGATGACATAAACATAGTTAATTCTCTCGTTTTGTTTTCCTCACTTAAGATTTGGTTTCAGAATCGAAGAGCTAGGCACCAGTCCCAGAAAAAGTCAGAACCCGATGAGGACTTAGAATCAAGCCAAGACCAAGATCATGCTGAAGAGGAGATTCAGAGTAAATAGTCTGCGCCAGTCCTGGTCCCTGGCAGGGCCTCTTGGGTGCCCAAGTGCCTCTCTACGCTGGAGCTAACTCCTGCTCCGAGCAGGAAAGAATGTTCTCTCTCTGGACCTCCTTCCTGCTCTGGTTCAGGGTTCAACATGGCCCCTGGAAATTCTTCCCTTCATGGATCAAGAACATTTGTCTTTTTTTTTCCTTTCACACTTTGTTTATTTATATGAGAGAGAGAGGGAGGAAGAGAGAGAGCATGAGCGTGGGGTGAGGCCCAGAGGGAGCAGACTCTCTGCTGAGCAGGGAGCCCAATGGCGGGGCTCGAGCCCAGGACTCCAGGATCATGACTTGAGCCAAAGTCCAACACTTAAACTGACTGAACCATCCGGGCGCCCTGGTTCATGGACCTGAGGCTCTCCTCTGTTTACATTCTTTCCACTGGAAAGAACTAGCAACCTAGCCGTATACTGCATCTCTTCTAGAACTTTCTCCCTGTAATAAGCTAGGGCAAGGCCCTCTTAAGGGGAAGCAACAGGCTCCAAATTAGATGGGAGACAGAGTGGGGCATGTTTGGGCTCCTTGTCTGAATATGTCAACTGACCTCTGAAATATTCTTTGACCCTTGATCTCGCATTCGTCCCAGGCAGAGAAGACAGACGCCGCCGTTCCAGCTATACTCCCTCACAACTACACACCCTCATCCAGGCGTTTACGAACAACCCTTATCCTGGCATCGATACCAGAGAGCAACTCGCTAAAGAAATTGGCATTCCAGAGTCAAGAGTCCAGGTAAGTGATGAAGAATTCGACTGGTCCACGTCCAAGGGACGGAGACGTATGGGAAGGGGAGCCACGCGGACATGACAGGCACATTCCCTCTCCAGGGCCTTTCCACAAGCTGTTCCCTCCGTCTGGTAGGTTCTAGCCCAGGATCCCTCACAGCCAGCTCTCACCCCCTTCAGTTGTTTTTTGTTGTAATCAATGTTCTTTTTTTCATCTTTTCACTGCATTTATTGCTAATATTAAAAAATTAAAAAAAATTCGTTCTCAGTTCTCCAGTGGCTCTCATCCCTCTTGCCCACATACCTGACCCATTTCCTCAGGACCAGTTCCAAACTGAGCCTGTCCACTGCCATTTTCACAGAAAGCAACCAGTGCAAGGGATGTAGCGGAAGGTTGGAGGAAGGCAACAGTCTTGTCCAGGTTCCACCCAAAGGCCAGCTGGGTGGAGAGTCACAGAATTCAGACGAAAGGACTAGTGGCCTCTCAGTGACACCGTCTAACTAAAGTGGGCTGGAGAGGAGATAGGGTAGTCCACCAGAGCCTTTAGTAAATACCTCAAACCCAGAAGAAACGATACCAGTAGAAGAGTGGGGAGGACCAGGGAGGCAGTCTTCTGGAAATTTCCATAACTCCCCCACGTTGGGAGGTGTGGAAAATCAAGAGGGCACCAAGGAGCCTCACTCGTTTTGGCAGAAAAAACTTAACTGTAGCATGAGGAAGTCACAAAGATGCCGCCCACATTGCGAACGGCTACAAAGGGGTGCCCAGTCTCACCAGCCCCGGGATCGCAGACTGGAGTGGTGGGGGTCACACTCCTGACACGGAAACTATGAGATGCAAAAGCAAGGAGAGTGGCCTTTCAGGGGGAAACTCCCGCATCCATAGACTTGAGTCCAGGTCAAATAACCTGGTGGGCACCGCAGAGCAGCTGGCCACGCTGGTGTGTCCTATAGAAAGGACCTGAAACAAGCAGCTGGAAGAAGAGAAGAGCAGGAAACTGCCCCAGGGCTCGGGGACTGATGGCAGTGCCGGGGACGGCTACAGAAGCAACGACACCAAAGAGGTTTCCTGTTCAGCGGCCAGTTGGACGGGGGACGAGGACCCAGGAGACAGATGAAGGGAGCGAAGACGGGGTCCTGAAAGGGAGTCTGGAGGCTGGTCAGAAGGAGTGCACACTGCACACCACCGAAGATGCCACTCTTGGCCCAGGGGAGGGGTCCAGATGACGAAGGAGTAGGGGGACCCTAAGTTTGTCTCATCGCTCAAATACAACTAGACAGGTACCAAATGATTCTCAACACCTGAGAAATCAGTCAGAGGTCTGAGGAAACAAATACTCCAATTCTACAAGTAGAAAAACCACCACCTTTTGGAAGGTAGGAGTTGTTTTTGCTTCTTCTGTTTCTTCTTTTCTGGACAAAGTGATGAGGAGAAATTTCATCCCATAAGAAAGAAGAGGAGGTAGTACTCGCAGCCAGAGATTTAATCAGTATGGATAGAAGTAAGACGTCCGAACGAGAATTTAAAGCCATGATTATAAAGATACTAGCTGGGCTGGAAAAAAGCCTAGAAGATACCAGAGAGTCCCTCACTGTAGAGACAGCTCTGGACCCCAATCGGGGATGCAGGTGGGGGTTCCTGACTGAGGGTGGTGGTGAGGGGGAGCAGCCTCACGGTAGCCATCCCAGGGGCACAGGGAAATATATGGCCTTCAGGTCACCACGGGCTCTTCCCAGCCTGGATGGGAAGGCAGTCTCCCAGAGGAGGTCCGCTGATGCCTGAGTGGTAGAAGGCACAGAGGTCCTCCTATCGACAGTGGCCCTTTTTGGCTAAGTGTCAGCAGTACGGGGAAGTTGGATTTGTCTTCCGTGACCTGGGGTCCATCCTTGGGCGGGCAGATCTTTTTGTTAAGAGACCAGCTTTTGAACCTTCGAGAGTTTCGCTGCTCTTTGTGAAAGCCTCCCCAGAAGGGGCCCCGGTGACCCCGTCTGGGAAAAGGAGATTCAGCATCACTCTCCCCTCTACCGACCACAACCGTTTGGACCACACCAGGGGCCTTGGCCTCCTGAATTGGGCCTTTGCCCAGGGAGGAGGTGGGGGACTCAGCAGTGGTAGAATCATTAGACCCTTGATTCTGGAGGAGCTCTGTGAAGGGCTGACTTGGGGTCATCAGGCTTTCCGTTGGCCAGGAGGCCACGTGGGCCAGTGGGCCTCCTGTCCTTCTCATCTCCAGTCTCTTCCCTCCTGCTCTGGCGGCGAGGGCTGCTGCTGCTGCCGCCGCTGCTGCTGCTGCTTCTTTGGCTTCAGCATCATGGTTGTGTCATGGTTGTGGGATTTGGAGGGCGGTGAGGAAGGGGCACGTTGGATGGTTTCCTATTTGTTTTCTGAACAGCGCCTGGCACATGACGGTAAGAATTCATTGAATGAAGGAAGGAAGGAAGGAAGGAAGGAAGGAAGGAATGTTACTTTACCTTGAATTCAAGCCAGACATTTGGCTAAAGTCTTTAGATCTGCCATAGTTCTCAGCCTTTCTAATTATCCCATGAGGTTGGAATTATTTTGTCTACTTTAGAGATGTAACATTTAGCTCAGGAATGTAGGATCCTTTTATTAAAAAAGAAGATTTTATTTATTTGTCAGAGAGGGAGCACAAGCAAGAGGAGCGGCAGGCAGAGCGAGAAGCAGGCTCCCCGCTGACTGAGGAGCCCGATGTGGGACGCGATCCCAGGACCCCGGGATCATGACCTGAGCTGAAGGCAGAGGCTTTACCAGCTGAGCCGCCCGGGGGTCCCAGCAATGCAGGGTTCTGACGGAGTGTGATTCTGCCAGAGTGGTGTACTGCGTGTGTATTTCCACACCAGTGCTCCTTGCGGTAACCAGGAACTGAATGCACACGAGTGGGACCGATGTGCCATCCTCTCTGCTCTCTTCCTCCCCCCTTCTGTGTCTTTCATGCCGTGCTCCTACCCAGTGCCTGTGGTGTGCGAGGAGCAGGCCTACCTGTTGAGGCATTCATGAAAACAGAAGCTTGGAAAACAGTAAGGGAGATGGGCAAATGAACCGCAGTTTCGATGGTGCGATAAAGTTGTGCAAAATCACCTTCTAGACAAACTCGAGTGAACAAATGAGTCTGGTACCAACAGGGAAGCAGATGCGTCTGGCCAGAGATCGTTTCACAGAGGAAAGCTTGATCTGAGGCTTGACAATCAGGGGAAAGTCCCCAGGGGAAGACCCGGATAGAGGGGGTTAGGAAGGGCAGCATCGGCGGCAGACCGGATTCCTAAGAGCAGTCCTGCGGCTTCCGGAGAATCGCAGATCTGCGTGTGGGCTGGTGAACTAGCGTGACAAAGATACTTGCGGGAGCTTCACGTGTGGACCAGCTGCTTGTGGCCAGTTCAGATGGTGGACACAAAACCCCAATGTGACATCATCCGTTAGCCTGAGAGCTGGGAGATGGGGCCCATCTCTGATAAATCCCTGTATGCCGAGGCATGCTCAGAGGTCCTGAAGTGGATTACACACGTGGAAAGTGTTCGCTAGAAGGGTTTATATTTCATCCCTCGGGTGGGAGGGACGTGCTTGAGGAGTTAAGGCAGAGGAGAAAGCATGCTACGGTTACAGCTTGAAATAGCTTCTCTTCCTCCAGAGTGAAGAACGGACTCCGCTACGGAGACCGGAAAGAGGTCGGACGATCAGGGAAAAGTCAAGGAGACTGAGGCATGGAAAGGGGTTCAGAGACGGTGCGGACACAGATTGATAACACAGGGCACGGCCAGGGTGCGGAGGACGGGGATGGCACGGAGAGGGAAAGAGAAGAACCAGCCCGGAAGATACGGCGTGGTTGGCTTGGATGGCTGATGCGGGCGTTATCCAGCAGGAGGACGGGGTTCTAGAAGGAGATAAGGAGTCCCGCAAGGTGGGAGGTGTCTGCCTGGGGTGCCCAGAACGGATAGTTAAGAGGCAGCTTCCACAAGGCCCCCAAGCTCCGGGGAGGAGAGGATGTGTCCCAGCGAAGGCCGGGAGAAGCCGGATGGAAGGGGCCGACTGACTTTTGGGTAATTGGTCTGGCGGGATTCCGAAAGGGCATGAGCTGAGAGAGAAGAAAGCAGAAGCCAGCGGTAGGAGATGATGTGAATCACGTCCTAATAAGGTCATTCCAATATTCTTTGGGCTAGTTTTCTCAGAATTCAAAGCTGAATATACTTTTCCTTAAGATCAGGATATGGGTAGGTGCAGAAAGAATGAGAACTATCTGAACGGCTTCATCAACAGGGGACTAATTCTTGTAGCTGTCACAAGTGTGGCAGATGGAGAAAGGGGGTTATGGTTTGGGTGTAGACGCCACGTACAGGGCTATGTATGTGCGGGCTTCCGAGACCAGCATTCATCTGCAGGGTGGCCTATACTGTCAGGAAGGACGTGAAAGTCTCCGGGATATTATGCGGCTTTTCCAAAGCCTGGTTTTTGGACTCCAGACCTGTGCTTTATTCTGCTTGCCACCTCTGTGAAAACCCAAAGTAGCAGCTGTGGGATGTGAGTGTGCGTGTAATATATAAAAACATGTGTTTTTCTAAAGTTATGTCATTACAAAATGTATACATATATTTAACATCTGTGTCTAATGTGCATGTAGTGTAATTTATGGGCAGAGGCTAGGAGTAGCAATCCATTATGTATTACTGTGGAATGGAAAATATTTTCCTAGGGGTGCCTGGGTGGCTCAGTGGATTAAGGCTCTGCCTTCAGCTCAGGTCATGGTCTCAGGGTCCTGGGATCGAGCCCCACATCGGGCTCTCTGCTCAGCGGGGAGCCTGCTTCCCCTTCTCTCTCTCTCTGCCTCTCTGCCTACTTGTGATCTCTCTCTGTCAAATAAATAAATAAAATCTTTAAAAAAAGAAAATATTTTCCTAGACAGATATACTATCCTGGGTCATGGAAGAGGGTATAAAACCCATCATGCAAGTACTAGGTGTGAGGTTCAGAATTTTGGGCTTTATCTCCAGACCCAATAGACTTTCCTAGATATCATACAGAATGACAGTGATTTTGAAGTTAAGCCTAAAACAAACCATCCCACTCTTCCTTCTGCCTTATGACAAAAGCAATGGTGAAACTCCCATGACATCACTTGCTTTAATTAATTCTCGGTGTTTTACCCACTTAGATTTGGTTTCAAAATCGGAGATCCAGATTCCATGTCCAGAGAAAAAGAGAACCTGATGATCAAGACTGAGAACAGAGACGAGACCGACAACAGGATGTCTGGGATGAGAGGGTTCAAGGTAATCCCGCTGTCCTCGCAAGCCGAGCCTCCTGACTGTCCAGTCCTCCCACATGGTGGAGTCAACCCCAACCATCTCTTGGGAACTAGAAGATATTCCTACTCAAAAGAAGGATACACCTGGAAGAAGGATGGAATAGAAGGATAAAAGAAGGACAAAGCTAGAAGACAAACCTACTCAAAAGCCTTGTCAGGTTCCGTGCAGTAAGGGGATTGGTTATAGTGTCTGAAGGCTCTCCCCAAGTTATGGTTCCCCCCAAGGAATTCCACCGGCCACTTTCCCAGCCGGAGTGTAGAAACCCCAGGAGAATGGGAATTTTGTTCACTGTTGCCTTCCCAGGGCCTGGTACATAGTAAACAATCAGTAAACTTTTGTGGAAGGTATGGTTGACTTAATAGAAGAATCAGTCCTTAGGTGTGTTCTGCCAGGGGCCGCCTAGTGTGTGGCTTTCCCAGGGGAGAGTAAGTTCCACATTGGGCTGGGAAGGTGGGAGTGAGTTTACTTTCACGTTTGAATATACAAACTGGCTTCTTCCATTTCTCTTTTTTATCTTTCCCCCTTGGGCATAGAAACTACACAAAATGGCATCAGTCTCACTCTCAACTGTCTTATTTCTCCAGAGCGAGACATTCAGTATATCTTATGTCTTCAGCCTGGGGTCTAAATCTCTCTTCTAAGCATACCTTCAGCTTTTCCAGAAGTTGAGCCTGCCAGAGACGGTAAACAGAGCTTGGGGGGTGGGGTGGAGACAGATACAGGCATCACGCAGCCCTACCGACTGATCACTGATCATAGATCCAGAGTCCAGCAGATCTGGAGAACAATGAAAATAAACATACCAATAGAGCATTTTTTCAGCCATCATAGTAATTGTGCTTTTTAGTAAGAAACATTTATTGGTCTTCATCCCCCTTTCTAGCACAGTTTCTAAAATATTTGGAATTTCCAGTGACGAGAGAAATCAGAGAATTGGCACTTTCTGGTCTTCCTCTCTGACCTCCAGGAAAGGGAGAGGGTCTGGAGTTTGAACCATTTGTCAATGGCCAATGATTTATTATTTTTTAATCTTAATTCCAGTATAGTTAACATACGGTGTTATATTAGTGTCAGCTGTACAGTGTAGGGATTCAACAATTCTCTACATTATCCAGTGCTCATCACGGTAAGTGTACTCACAGCCCCTTCACCTGTGTTCCCCACTCCCCCGCCTCCCTCTGGTAACCGCAGCTCTGTTCTCTATAGTTGAGTCTGGTTTTTTGTTTCTCTTTTTTCCTTTGTTTTGTTTCTTAAATTCCACATATGACTGAAATCATATAGTGTTTGTCTTTCTCTGACTAGTATACTATATTTTAACACGTGTCTTTTTAAAAAAAGTTTTTTAGAAGATTTATTTACTGAGAGCGAGAGAGCGCACACCCAGGCCCTTGAGTGGGGGAGGGGCAGAGGAAGAGACTCTCTGAAGCAGACTCCCTGCTGAGCTCAGAGCCTGACACAGGGCTCAGTGCCACCACCCAGGAGATCATGACTTAAGTTGAAACCAAGTTGGAGGCTTAACTGACTGAGCCACCCAGGTGCCCCATCTATTTAAAAAGTCTTTATTTATTTTTATTTTTGTTTTTTAGTAATCTCTATCCCCAACGTGGGGCTCAAACTCTCAACCCCAAGATCAAGGGTTGTATACTCCCTTCCCTGAGCCAGCTCCGCGCCCTTCGATTAATTTCATTAGCATGTTAGTCCCTACACCCATCCATGTTGTTGCAAATGGCAAGATGTCATTCTTTTTTATGGCTGAGTAATATCCCATTATATATATATAGAGAGAGAGTCTTTATTTTTATTTATATTTTATATATTCCATTATATATATTCTGTATATATAATATTCCATCATATATATGTATATGTAATTTATCCATTCATCTATGGATGGACACTTGGAATGCTTCCATAATTTGGCTGTTTTATTTTATTTTTTAAAAGATTTTATTTATTTGTTTGATGGAGAGAGAGCACAAGCCGGGGGAGCAGCAGGCAGAGGGAAAGGCAGGCTCTCCATAGAGCAGGGAAGCCTGATGTGGGACTCGATCCCAGGACCCTGGGGTCACGACCTGAGCTGAAGGCAGAGGCTTAACAACTGAGCCACCCAGGCACCCTCCCTGCCCCTGTGTCTGACTTTCTCATAGCATTATGTCCTCAAGGTTTATCCGTCTCATGGCGTGTGTCAAATTTGTCTCCCTTTCTAAGGCTGAATGATATTCCATCATGTGCATTCACCACCTTGGGTTTATGCATTTATTCATGGATGGACATGTAGGTCACTTTTGCCTTTGGGCTATTGTGAATAATGATGCTATAAACACGGGGGGTACAAATATCTGTTTCAATCTCTATTTTCAATTCTTTGGGTTAGATATACACCCAGAAGTGAACTGTTGGACCATATGATGAAGAATTTTTAAAGTAAACAGATATTATGAAGCAGATATCTTAAAATATTTAATAATAATATTCAATAATGATTTTAAAATATTTTATTTTTTTGAACTAGGCTCTACTCCCAATGTGACCTCGAACTCATGACCCCAAGATCAAGAGTCACATCTCTACCGACGGAGCTAGCCCGGTGCCCCTAAAGCAGATATTTTAAAAAGTAAAGTATCTGGTCAAATAGGGATTTCTAAAAGGAGTGTGATAATTTCAAATATTCTAAAATTTCATACCCAGTCAATAAAGTTGCATTCTCTAAAAATTAAAAGTTAAATAAATCTGTTATGTAATAGATGGAGAACCTTTAATTGATGTGCCCCCCGACACACACGAAGATACCTGTGACATATATACTTTATTTTTAATTAAGTTCATATTCGAGGTGAATACTATCCAACAGAAATCTCTGTGTTGCTGCAAATAGTCTTTCTTAGTGCTGTTAATAGCCACAAGCCACAGCTGACTACTGCGTAGGACGGATATGGCTAGTGTGACAAAAACTGCATTTTAAATTTATTTTAATTTTTTAAAGCGTTACTTATTTGAGAGAGAGGGCACACAAGTGGGAGGGGCCCTGATGTGGGGCTTGATCTCACGACCCTGAGATCAGGACCTGAGCTGAAATCAAGAGTTGGACGCTTAACCAACGGAGCCACCCAGGTGCTCCATAAGTTATTTTAATTTAAATGTGTATAGTCACTCTAGGAAACAAACTGAGGGTTACTGGAGGGGAGGTGGGGGGACGGGGTAACGTGGTGATGGGCATTAATGAGGGCACTTGATGGAATGAGCACTGGGTGTTTCATGCAACTGGTGAATCACTAAACTCTACCTCTGAAACTATTAATACTCTATAAGTTTATTGAATTTAAATTTTAAAAAGACAAAAAAATGTATAGTCCATGGGACTAGTGGTTACCCCATTGAAGGGTGCAGATCTAGAAAGCATTTTGTGAACTATTTCATTCAACATTACATGGGAGGCATCTTTCCAATTTTACAAATGTGCTCTTCAAACACTGGTACCTATTTATTTGATGGCATTAGTAGATTAGAAAGTATAATGTAAAACTCTACCTTAATCACAGCAAAACTGAAACTGCCCCATGGGTTAATGAGGTTAAAAGTAGCAGAAAATTTTAATCTTGTTTTTTAGACAACTGTTTCCCCCAATAAGTTACTGTGTCTTTTCAGACCCCACCAACAAACCCACTAGTGACTCTGCACAAGCCTGGAACTCAAGGTCAAGTGATGCAGCCCCAGCCGGTGAACAAGGAAGGCCCTGCATTTCTTTCCTTTCCTTTTTTTTTTTTTTTTTAAAGATTTTATTTATTTATTTGACAGACAGAGATCACAAGTAGGCAGAGAGGCAGGCAGAGAGGGAGAGGAGGAAGCAGGCTCACCGCCAAGCAGAGAGCTCGATGCGGGGCTCGATCCCAGGACCCTGAGATCATGACCCGAGCTGAAGGCAAAGGCTTTAACCCACTGAGCCACCCAGGCGCCCCTGGGCCCTGCATTTCTTAAGAAAATGAGCCCCAGACCCCATCCAGCTTATCCCAGCTTCTGGAACATGCCCTAAGTTGTTTCCCTTTGTCCTGACATCAGGGGCTGGGCTTTGCTTCCTTCTGGTGATGTCTTTACCCCCAAATGAACATGGGATGTATGTTACATATGTGTTTGCTCATTATGCATGCTCCTTCTTTACTCATGAAATGTCATGCTCCCCAACCCTTTTCAGCAATACACATGTAGCCCCAACTCCTGTGATTATAAAAAACTTGTTCTCTCCCCCTTCCGGAAGGTGGGTTTGAAGCTCTACCTCCCACCTCCTTGTCTCCTCATCTAGCTGCCTCTTAGATAAACCCTTTTCTTGCTGCAAACCAGTGAGCAGCTCTGCTGCCTGTCAGGCAGATGAACTTGGGCTCAGATACAGAACCCAAACTAAGGATAGATAAATTTTAAGAGAATGTACACAACCCAAATGAAGAAACCTAAAATATTGCACTAAGGCACCTGAAAAGAAGACATGAATATTAGTAACGGCGGGCGGGCAGTGAACCCAGCAGTCGGAAAAAGAACGAAATAGAGCGAAAGCATAAATATTAAATGAAGATAAAGTAATCTGAGTAGTTTGGGGGCAAGAGTTCCTCAAGATAACGGAGTCAGAAAACGTGCCTGGTGAGGTGATGTTTTGAACCAACAAAGACAGTAGGAGAACGGCATGAACTACGTGAGGATCTAGAGGAAAAGCTTTCAGACAGAGTTCCAGGTAAGAAAGGGTCAGAGAGACTGTCTGATAGGGATGCTATTGAGGAAGGAAGTGCTGGGGGGGGGCAGGAGGGGCACCTTTCTAGAAGAAAGGGGGAAAACCGTGAGCCTTTGAAAGGTTTCCAGGCGGTCTTAGGTTTAAAAGGGCATGGATCTGGGGCCCCCTGGGTGGCTCAGTCAGTTAAGGTTAAGCATCTGCTTTCAGCTCAGGTCATGGTCCCAGAGTCCTGGGATCAGAGCCCCACATCAGGCTCCCTGCTCAGTGGGGAGTCTGAGGCTCCCTCTGACCCCACCCCCTGCTCCTGCTCACATGTTCTCCCTCTTAAAAAAAAAAAAAAACAAATAGAAGGGTGTGGATCTGAAGAATAAACCGAGCCAATAAGTGTTGGGAGGTTCATGAAAAAGAAGTGGGTTGTGTGTCGGGGATCCCACCAGTCCTGGACACTCCAGGGTTAAGATGAATGTGAATTTTCTCATCCCCCTCGTTTGCTATGAAACCCCCGAGTCGGGGTGCCTGGATGGCTCAATCTTTAAAAAAAAAAAGATGCAAAGAAAAAGCGTTGGATGCTTAACCAACTGAGCCCCCCAAGTTCCACTAAGGAAAATGCTTTATCACTGGTGTCCGGGTTGAGAACAGTATCTACGGGATGAGCCATTGTGGTTACTTTTCGGGAGTGGATTGGAGTTAGCAGAGATATTTTCTTTTCTTTCTTTCTTTTTTTTTTTTTAAGATTTTATTTATTTGACAGAGAGATTACAAGTAGGCAGAGAAGCAGGCAGAGGGAGAGGGGGGAAGCAGGCTCCCTGCTGAGCAGAGAGCCCAGTTCAGGGCTTGATCCCAGGACCCTGAGACCATGACCTGAGTTGAAGGCAGAGGCTTAACCCACTGAGCCACCCAGGTGCCCCTGGCAGCCCAGGCCCTGTTCTAACACTTCACATGTGTTAGGTCACTATCCTCATGGTATCCTCCCCATATCAGAGATAAGAAAAAAAAAAAACGAGGCACGAGGAGGTTGTAAACTTGCCTGAGGACACAGCAAACTGCACAGCTTGGCTTCGAACCCAGGCAACAGGACTCCCAAGCCCGTGCTCTTACCCATAAAGAAACATGTGCTCACCGGCTGGCCACTGCGTGCAACTGTGCAGTTTGTGCATTGCATGGAAACTCCCACCAGGATGGAAGTAGGAGCTGAAATCCAGCTCGCTGTCTGCTCACCATGCCATGGTCCCTGCCCTCTGCTCCACCTGCCTCGAGGAACACATGCCTTTTTCTTCCCACGAAAGTGTCACCCATCAGCCAAACCATGTATCCAGGGGTCTGTCTGACCAAAAGGTGCTGGTCCCTAATTGGCACCCATCCATTCCAAACCCCAGCAGCTCTGGACGCATGGTTGCGGGGCTCTGGACACACTGGTTTCCCTGTAAGTAGGGCTTTTCCTAATCTTCCCCTAAATCCCACCTTGGCTCCCAGATGAATTTTTTTTTTTCATCTTGGAGCTTCCAAGATTCCTAGGCCTAAATATTTTCCTAGTAGCCCAGATGTGGCATCCTTTAGTGGCCCGGCCTCCGATGCCCGTCACTGTTGGGCCACCCAGTCACTGCTCAGCACAGAGAGACTCAGAAGAATAGACACGGTCCTTGGGGGAAGACGAGATTTGCACACACTTACTAAAATATTTCCAATGTCATTATACATAAAAGTGCTTTTGGCACTATTCTGCCCTATCCTCTCTACGAAGAGAGAGAGCTGAAGCTGAAATAACCCTCAACAGCCAGGGAGATGTGGCACTGAGCACGTCACACACACGCATGCGTGCATCTTCCACGTGTTCCAGTGCCATGCCTCTCTGGACATTTGAGTGGCATCTCCATTTCAACACCCCAATATTTTACCCTATCCCTCTGCCTCTCCTGTCTACTCATTCCTTCAGTGGGTTGTGAAACCAGGTATCTGGGAGCATGGTCACTGATGCCTGCTTCTCTCTCATCTCCCATAAACAACGGACCACCTGTCTCTCTGGTCTATCACCTTAGATGCACTTTTCATCCAGAGCACCAACTCCTCCATTCACTATCTCAAAAGCGATCTCAGAAAGGCTTTAAAAATAACCGGGATTCATGGATGTACGTGATAGGGATGGCCAGAGGAAGGGCTGATATGTGGGAATCAGGTGAGGCTCTATCCAGCAGCTTAAACAATGTTGACAGTAATCTAGTTTCTCTTTCTCTATTCATGCTACTTCCACTGTGTTGACTTGATCCTCAGTTTCTACCTCATGGTCTCCTGGTAGCCCCAGCCTCTGTATTCTGGGAAGGAACACACCATACCACACCAAATCATTTTGGGGACAAGAGAGGAATCATCTTTTTTCCAGAAACCCAGCAAATGCCTCCTGTGTGCTCACTGGCTGTGCCTGAGATATGTACCAACCTCAGGACCATTCACGTGGTTGAGTTGGAGGTGGGGTTCACTGACTAGTTAGACTCTGGAACATTCTTAGAGTTGAGTGTAGGGTCAATTCTACCCAGACAACACGGGTTGAAATGGAGAGGGGGGGATTTCTAATGGAAATCTCATGCAATCTCCTATTCTCTTTGAGTGGTCAGAAATCCAGTGGCTCCATTTTCAAAATATCTAGAATCTTCTCAACACTGTTATCCTGGTCAGAACTACTATTTTCTCTCCCTTGGATCTTACAGAAATGTCAGTGCATCTACATTTGCCCCCTGCCGCCAGACTCAGGACAATTGCCAGAAACTGGAAACAAACTCAACGCCAATTAACTGGTGGATGAATACATAAATTGTGGTATAGCCATCAATGAATACTACTTGGCGGGGGAAAAGAGAATGAACCACTGTTACTCACAGGAACATGAATGAGCCTCAAAAATCATTACAATACAAAAAAGCAGCCAGACACGAAAATGTGTATCATATAACTGCACTTCTATAATAGTTTGGAAAATGCAAGTGAATCTATAGCAACTGAAAAGCAGATCAGTGGTGTTCTGGGGAGGGGGCTGCTGGAGGGCATGTGGGGGGATTAGAAAGGTGCATGCCTAAAACTTTTGGGGGTGATGGATAGGTTTCCTGTCTTGACTGCGGTGATGGTTTTGAAGGTATACATTTATCAGAAAGCCTCAAATTGTTCATTTTAAGTACCTCACGTCTATTGTAGGTCAACTTTGTATCAGTAACATTGTAAAAAAAAAAAAAATCAGAAAATCTAAGAAGCTGCTATAAGACCAACCTCAGTAAGGACAAAAGCAGTAATCAAGGAATCAGAAGCCAGAAAAGAGGCACTGATAGGCAAATATCAGAGGCTGAAGTTTGAAAATAGTCCCACGGTTGGCAGACTTAGCTGGAGGAGAAAGGACAGAACGCCCGCGTTATCAGAGTCTTGAATGACCTAGAAGTAGACACACACACAGATCAGGTTTCCAGGGTAGAAAGATAGTAGGTGCTCATTTATAGTAATACATTTGAAAATCTCAGATGAATGATTTTCTAGGAAAGGCTGAGCAGAGTTCTTGGGTAAATTTTTAAAAATATTTCAGAAACATATAGTTAATAGGGACGTTCCAGGGCATTAAAAGAGTGGAATATTAGGTCTGATACCATATAACGCTCCTGGTGCATACCCTATGTGTGGGGAAGACGCGCAGAGCCCCGTATCCTCCATCATCCCCAAGCCAGGGATGTGGTGGTCCAGCCTTAAACCTTGACCTTTCCCACGCTGCCTACTTTCCGACCGCCAGAAAGTCCTGTTTCTCCTCCCTGAAAGCACCTCCCCCGTCCACCACCTCCTCCGGCTTCCCATTGCCACGTTTCAATCACCTCTTGCATGGACCTTTGAAGTGGATGCTGTCGGGTCACTAGGGGCGGCTGGTGAGCCACACCTCACTCCCCTCCCACTCAGAAGTAGATCCCTGGGGCGCCTGGGGGGCTCCGTGGGTGAAGCCTCCGCCTTCGGCTCAGGTCACGATCCCGGGGTCCTGGGGTCGAGCCCCGCGTCGGGCTCCCTGCTCCGCGGGGGCCTGCTTCCCCCTCTCTCCACCTGCCTCTCCGCCTACTTGGCATCTCTGTCAATTGAGTAAACAAAATGTTTAAAAAAAAACATTGACGACGATGATGACGATGATGACCACGACGACGGTCGTCCGCGTTCCGAGTCCCCTCGGCTCTGGAATCCAGCGCCTGGAGCCGCTCCGCGCGCAGGGCCGAGCTCGCTGCCCGACGCGGGGTGACCCGAAGGCCGCGTGGACGCGACGCCGCGGCGGGCTCTGGGCCCCCCCGCGCTTCAGAAGGGGGCTCAGCGGGGGTCCCTACGGTGGGAAAATGTCTAATAGTCGCCCCCTGGCCTGCAGGGACGGGCCCGGGGGGAAGCGGCTCCCGGGGCCCGCGGGCGACTCGGGGCGCTCGCGCTCCGCTGCGGGGCCGGTTCGGCGCGTGAGGCCCGAGCTTGCGGGCGCGCCCGAGGCCGTCTGACCGGAGCCCTGGCGCCCGCGGGGGTAGACGTTCCTCACTCGTAAAATCCTCAACAGCGAGTCCGCGGGGGCGGGGCCTGGGCGCTGCGGTCCGGGAAGCCGAGTCCGGACTCGGGTGCGGCCCAGACCGCGTTCTCGGGGTCGCGGGACGCCGCCGCTTGGGGCCGCGCCGGACGGGGAGCCTGAGCTGCTCGCGCCGCGCCGCGCCCCGCCCCGCCCCGCCCCGCCGTGCCCCGCCCCGCCCCGCCCTGCGCTCCCGCCCCGCCCTGCGCTCCCGCCGCGCCGCGCCCCGCCCCGCCCCGCCCCGCCGTGCCCCGCCCCGCCCCGCCGTGCCCCGCCCCGCCCCGCCCCCCGCCCCGCCCCGCCCTGCGCTCCCGCCCCGCCGCGCCCCGCCCCGCCGTGCCCCGCCCCGCCCCGCCCCGCCCTGCGCTCCCGCCCCGCCGCGCCGCGCCCCGCCCCGCCCCGCCGCGCCCCGCCCCGCCCCGCCCTGCGCTCCCGCCCCGCCGCGCCGCGCCCCGCCCCGCCGTGCCCCGCCCCGCCCCGCCCCGCCCTGCGCTCCCGCCCCGCCCCCCGCCCCGCCCCGCGCTCCCGCCCCGCCCCCCGCCCCCGCCCCCGCCCCGCCCCCGCCCCGCCCCCCGCCCCGCCCCGCGCTCCCGCCCCGCCCCCCGCCCCCCCCGCCCCGCCCCGCGCTCCCGCCCCGCCCCCCGCCCCGCCCCGCGCTCCCGCCCCGCCCCCGCCCCCGCCCCCGCCCCGCCCCCGCCCCGCCCCCCGCCCCGCCCCGCGCTCCCGCCCCGCCCCCGCCCCGCCCGCCGTCCCTGAAGAAATAAAAACCAGCCGTAAATCGCGCTGTTGAACGGAAGACGGTCAGGCAGCGTCGATAACCTATTAAACTCCGCAACGGCCGCACCGGGGCGTCCGCGGGGGGCGCTTCCGCGGTTGAGCGCGAAGAGACCCTTCGAGGGCCGCCGCGCCCCCGCCCCTCGGCAGGAGGCGGCCGCTTCGGGACGCGGCCTCTGCCGCCCTCTGGTGGGCGCACCTGGCAACTGCCACGGAGGTCGGCGGCGCGGGCGCGCGGGGGCGACGCGGGGTGACCCCCAGCCCGGGAGCCCTTGTCCCCAGCGGCGCAAGACCATCGCCCCCCTTGGGCGGCGCACACCTCAGCCGGGCAGGCGTCCCGGCGGGCTCCTCGCTCACCCCGCGTGTCGACGGCTTTCACACCCCTGCAACGGGAACTAAGTCTGTATTTAAAAACAGAGGAAGAAAACAACAGCAACGAGACAGAAATCTTGATTATCGAGAGCAGGGACGTCTCCAGGTAAGTTTTCCAGACCTCCCGGACCAGACACTCTGGGGGGGCCCGGCACGGTTTACCCAAGCCCCCCCGTCCCCGCCTCCCACCCCCGGGGGTTCTGATGTAGGCCCAAGTCTGAGTGCAACCATCTAGAGCCGTGGTTCTCAAGCAGAGCCGATGTTTTCTTTTAAGATTTTATTTTTTTTTTAGCAAGCGGGAGACAAAGCATAAACCGGGGAGAGACAGGGGGAAAGGAAGAAGCAGGCTCCCCGCTGAGCAGGGAACGCAATGTGGGCCTTGATCCTGAGACCCCAGGATCGTGACCTGAGCCGAGGGCAGACCCTTCACCGACGGAACCATCTAGGCGCCCCAACCAGAGGTGATTCTGCCCCCCAGTTGGACCTCTGGGCATGCCTGGAGACATTTTGGTTGTCACAGCTGCAGCCCGGGGGAGGGGATGGAGGTGGGTAGAAGCCAGGACACAGAACATCCCACTAGAGCAAGAAATTATCAAGCTTCACCTGTCAATAGTGCAGAGGTTGAGAAGCCCCACAGACCAGCACCGAATGTCCCCCACTGCCCACACTCCCGCCCTGCCCGCGCCAGCTCCTTGTCCCCGCGACCAGTGCTTGCCCCCGACTCTGACAGGCACGGAAGATATTCCTGGTATTTCACGGGTAGGGCACTAGCCAGTGCTAAATCGGTCCTGGCCAAGTCCAAGGATATGGGCTCCACCTGGGAGCACTTGGCACAACTGCCCGGCCTGTTCGGGGCATCAGAGTAATTTTTCTACGTTTAGTATTGTTTTTAAAAAAGATAATTTGTTTATTTGAGAAAGAGAGTGAGTGAGTGAGAGAGATCACGATGTGGGGGGAGAGGGAGAGGGAGAAGCAGGCTTCCGCCAAGCAGGGAACCCAAAGCGGGGCTCAATTCTGTGACCCCAGGATCATGACCTGAGCCGAAGGCAGATACTCCACCAACTGAACCCACCAGGTACCCCAAATTATAGTAATTTTTTTCAGATTTGTCATTTAAAAAAATCAAGGACACCCCATATCCACAATTTAGGGGAATGCAGGTAAATGATGGGGGGAGGCCAAGGTGGTAACACCCACATCCGTGCAGACTCCGTGTTGATCCTTAAAGAGACCAAAGAACTATGCCTCTGCTTTCCTTGCCCGTAAGATGCCAAGAATGATGGTGTCTACCTGGTGGAAAACAACAGTGAGCAGGATGATTTACGATTGTGATAAATGCCGGGAGAACAGAGGAGAGGGGGTGCCTGGGCGACGTCACTCTGTGTGGGGTATTCCTGGAAGGCTCCTCTGAGGAGGTGGCGTTTGTGCGGAGGCCTGAGTGATGAAAGGGAATGAGGTGTGTGCAAACCCGGGGCAAGCACTTGAGTCATGGAAGAGTGACCCCATCCCGAGCTACAGGAGTGAACTCGGTGGGTCTGAGTCACTCCGGCAGGTCCGTTCTCCTTGCTGGTGATTGTGTTAGGGCCAGTTAGGTGACCCAGATCCGGGCGATGGGACGTGAGACGGTGTCCACCGAGAGGTCTTCGGAGACAGTTTCCCTCACTTCTAAAATGGTGACACTAGAAATGTTTTCCTTTGAGGCTCCAGGTGTTTCTGCAGCTGGAGAGGGGTCCGGAGGCCCCAGAGCCAGCCTTGTGCTCCCCGCCTGAGCACGAAGCCCCCACGTTTCCCTCAGGCCCTGCGCTCCTCTCCTCCTGGAGCTTTCAGCTACCGAGAGAGAAGGGGGCAGAGAGACAGAACGTGAGAAGGAAGCAGAGGAAAGTTCCTGGGTTTTGTCCTTTCCCCTTGGGCTGGGGAGGTGGAAGGGAAAGAGAAAATAAGGGAAAATAAAGAGAAAATCGGAAAGAGAAAAAATAATCTGAAGAAAGAAACAGAAGAGCAGGGTAGGGCCGGTGCCAATTCGACCTCGTCTACACGACGCTGGGGCACCCACGCCCCCGTCTGTGCCCGCCCGCGAAAACGCCAGCGCGCCTGTCACACTCTGTCACGTTTATGCGAACCATTTCTGAGAATCACCCCAGAATAACAGTTACCATTTCCTTCGCAAATATTTATTTTGTTTTTAAAACTGGTGGTTTTATTTCAGTGACTGTGTGTGTGTGTGTGCGCGCGCGCGTGCACGCGTGCCGTGTGTCATGTCTCCTCTCAACAATTTCAAGTGCACGATACAGTATTGCTAACCACAGGCATTACAGGTTCCTCGGAGCCTGTTTCTCACAGTGGGGCCTGGAGAGCTCGGGCCTCAGGGCGCCCGGCTGCAGGGGCCTGGGGTCCCTGAGACTAAGGGAGCAGAACCTGCCGGCTCCAGCTCACTCTCTAAAATGTCACCTGGATGTGTCTGTATCCAAAATGGTTTTTAAAAGTTGGCTCGTCTGCTAACGATCTGTCCTCCTGCCCTACAGTGTGAGCTACCTCTGGGCGAGGACACAGTCAACCTTGTCCCCCAGGGTGTCCCCGACCTAGAGCGGGGCTTGGAGAAGAGCAAATCTTCAATGTATTCTTTTTTTTTTTTTTTTTTAAAGATTTTGTTTATTTTTACACGAGAGAGATCCAGAGCGAGAGAGCACGAGCAGGAGAGAGGGGGAAGCAGGCTCCTTGCTGAGCAGGGAGCCCAACGCGGGAGTCGGTCCCAGGACCCTGGGATCACAACCCAAGCTGAAGGCAGACACTTAACAGACCGAGCCACCCGGGCACCCTCTCAACGTATCCTTGTTGAAGGGACAGCAGTGCCGAAAACCTACTCCGAGCAGCACCTGGGGGCTCAGTCGAAAACCTTGGTTTTCGGTTCAGGTCATGATCTCAGGATCGTGAGATCAAGCCCCGCCCCTCCGTGCTTGATTCAGGGTCTATTTGAGAATCTCCCCCCCATCCTCCCCCCTGCTCGGCTTTCTCTCTCTAAAATAAATAAATAAAATCTTTAAAAACAATTTTGAGAGAGAGCAGATCTCTGGACCTCCGAAGTCAGAGGAGTGGTGGGGGCGGCGTGGAGCCAGGACAGAGGCAGCGGCGGGGGGGGCCCCCATCTGCGGGGGGAGCTCCCACAGGCTCGGCGACTTCTGAGGGACAGGGCCGGAGCTCGGGCTCGGGACAGAGCCGCCTCCTGCCCCGCCCTCGGCCCCGTGGCTGGAGCCGCACGTGGCTGCGGAGAAGCTGCCGGTGGCTGCGGCCGACGGTCAAGAGATGGCGCTGCCGGGACAGTGTCTGCAACGTCCCCGTTCGGGGAAAAGAGGGTCGAAAAGGAAGAAAGCGTTCGCTCCGGACGCACCTCAACCCGTTGTTTGGAGAGAGGGGAGCGACCTCCCCAGAGGGGCCCCGGGGACTTTCGAGAAGCGGAAGGCGAGGGAGCGAAGGCCCCCGACACCCAGGCGGGGCGGCGGGAGGCCGGCAGGCGGGAGCAAGGGCGCCCAGAGCCGGGGTGCAGCTGGCTCGACGGTGTCGGGTCGGGCGCCCCGCGGCCCCTGAGCTCCCATTTCATCATTCAAAACTGTCGGTCAAGCCGGTCACTGCCGGGCAGAGTTCCTGTCCTCAGAGCGCGCCGGTGAAACGGGCGACAGAGGATAAACGCGATGACGAGGATGTCAGTGTCCTTTAGGGCTAAGGAGTGTCCAGGAAGGGCCCCGGAGGCGAACCCGGGGGCCACTCTGGGATGCAGGAGAAGGCCCCGTGGACGTGAGAGGGGGTCGGCACCGACCTAGCCTGGAATTCGGATTCGCTTTAGGGGACTCCGAGGAGGAGTCCAGGGAGGCGAGGCTTCGCTCTACACGCGATGTGGTGGAGCTGTGACGGGGTGTCGGGGTGTCTCAGCCGGGCTGGGGACAACCAGAGCTGGGCCGGCGCGGTGGCGGGCGGGGAAGTGCGCCGGAAGCCTAGGAAGCCGGGACAAGGCCGGACAAAGGGCTGCTCGCTCGCTTTGCGTCTTGGACAGTGTCGGCGTCTGCGTTCACACGCGATCCCAGAGCCGGCGTGTCTTGTCCTGACCCGTCCGGTTACGCAGCGGCCTCTTCTGAGGTCCCCGTGCTGGAGGGCGGTTGCTGAGGGCACCCCACGGCCGGGCTGCCCGTCCCCCGTCCTCACGACGCGCCCGGCCGGCTCCTCCCGCAGATCAGGGGCTGCTTTCCTCTTCCTCAGGAGCAACGAATGCAAAGCAGAGAAGGGGGACACGGAAGGGGGACGTGACGCTCCCGGTAGGGGGGCTGGAGGAGTGAGTGAAGACACGGCGCCTCGTCGGTTTCCCGACAGTAGAACAGCGTGGAGTCGCTTCTGTCCTGCCGCAGGTCTGTGCCACTGAGGAGCGGCCCGAGTCAAGACGGCTGCTGTGGGGAAGCCAAGGACACGGCGCTCTCGCCTTCAGCGCAGCCTTTACTCTGAGCAAGATGGGAGCCCCGGGCAGGCTCTAAACGGGAAGGACATCCTCCGGTGTCCACGCAGGATAACTAGGATCATGAGGCCGTGTTGGGACACACTCAGGGGCAAGGACAGGTTGGGAGAACGGACGGCGCGTGCTGGGCTCTTGCAATCATTCTGTCGAGAGCTGCTGGTGGCATGGCCCGGGGCGGTGCGAAGTGGTTGAATTTTTGAATATATTTTTGATGAGGATCAACCCTGATCTTCTGATGGGCAATGAGATATGAGAGGAGTCAAGGATCCTTCTTGATCCGGGTTCTGCAGCCCGGGCAGCTGGAGGAATGAGACGCCTTTATGGGAACCTTGCAGGAGCCGCTGGCCGGGTGGGGGAGAGTGGATGTCAGCGGCGTCGACCGGGATTCGATTTTTCGAGATGCCTCTTGGACATCCAATAGTGGGATGTCAAAAATGCCCGTAGATACATGGGTCTGGGATAAGGTCGCCAGATGCCATGCAGGACGCCCACTTAAGTTTGAATTTCAGATGAACAACAAGTAACTTTCTCATGTGTGTCTCAGAGATTGCACAGACATACTTACACATCAAATCAATTATTAGTGGGGGCGCCTGGCCGGCTCCGTTGGTAGAGCACGTGACTCTTGATCTTGGGTTCGAGAGTTCAAGCCCCATGTTGGGCCTAGAGCTTGCTTTATAAGTAAATATATATATATATATATATATTAGTTTTGCAGGGGGAACAGAGAAATTTCCTGTACAGAAAAAAAATCCCAAATAATTGGTGTCGACTGTCTACCCTCAAGTAGGTGGAGCACAACTCTTTACTCTTTAGGCATGGACTGTGCCTGGTAACTTCCTTCTAGACAGGAAATATGCAAAGGGAGGGAAAAGAGTAACTTTATGGGGGAAAAACCTGACAAACACTACCTTGTCCAGGTGGTCAAGCCACGAGCCACATCAACAGTATGTACTCTTGATATGGTGTGATAAGAAATGGCACTTTCCCCTCTGCGGTCTTCTTCCCCAAAACCCATAACCCTAGTCCAATCATGAGAAAAACATCTGACAGTCCCAGTTGAGGGACATTCGACAAAATGCCTTTCCAGTTCCCAAAACTGTCAAGGTCATCAAATACAGGGAACGCTGAAGAAGCTGCCACAGCCAAGGGGAACCCGAGGAGACGTGAGAATTAAAAATGTGGTGGAGTGCCTGGGTGGCGCGGTCCGTCGGGCGTCCAACTCTTGGTTTCAGCTCCCGTTGTGATCTCAGGGTCTCGAGTCCCGCATCGGGCTCCTTGCTCAGGGGGAACCTGCTTCTCCCTCTGCCTCTGCCTGCCTCTCCCCCTGCTTGTGCTCTCTTCCTGGCAAATAAATAAAATCTTCAAAAAAAGAGAGATGGATAGATCTTTAAAAAAATAAGTAAATAAAAATAAAATGCTTTAAAAATACAATGCCATGTCCTGGCTGGGATCCAAGAATAGTAAAAGAACATGAGGTAAAAGTGAAGGAAATCTGAGTTAACAGTATGGACGGTACGGACAACAACAACGTCTTGGTAGTAGTTAACGGTGGCAAACCATGCTAACCTAGGTTGTTGGTAACGGAGGAAACCAGGGACAGGGTCTGCGGGAGATCTCTGCAGGCCTGTGCCACTTTTCACCAAATCTCAATCTTTTCTAAAACAAAGGTTATTAAAAATTACCTGTTTGTCTGAAAGTCATATAACCCGGGCGTCCAGCACTTTTATTTGCAATCTCTGGCAACCCCGCTCAGGGCTCTCTGACCGGGACAGGCATATTCTGACCGGATGTTGGTGATAAAAGCTGGGGCCTGCCTGAAACCCGGAGGGAGGAGCCTGATGAGGGAGCGAGGTGTCTGCGGGAGGTGGAGATGGGCCGCAGGTGAGGTGTTCACTTTGGCGCAAAATGGTTGGTGGCACTCCCACTGTGGGACAGCTTCGTCTGTCCCCGCCTCAGTTTCCTTGTCTTTTGAAGTGGAGATGAGACTCCCCCATGCCCACCCCTGGGGCTCCTTGGGTGGGGAAGTGAGTTGATTTGGAAAAAGCATTTGTCATCGCATCGGGTGTAGACCCCAAACCCTGGAAATTAACTTCCACCTGAATTTATCAGTCCTTACGGATATGCCTTTACCCGCACACATGAGGGCACGGACTTAGGAAAATATAAAATATATGCCTACGTTTTAAAAAACAGGGATGCATTAGGTTAACACGAAACGTCCCCTTCTTTCTGAGCCGGGGAAACTGATCCCAGAAGGGCTCCGCGGAGCACTGACGGTGCGCCAGACGCCATGGTACACACTGCTAGATAAATAACGCCCGCAGATTGTAAAATCCAGTGTTGCCAGTTCCTAAAATTTGGATCAAGACTGGCGGAGGATCAGGTCCAGGGGCAATTTGCTCAACAAGAGGGTATTCAGACGCACGTGATCTTGAACAGATGTCTCCAGATGCCGCCCACACTGCCTCATGTCTAAGAGAAACCTTCCCCATCCTTGATTACACGGGATGCATGTACTTCTTGGACTCCCGCCTGGCCTTTAGCTCAGTGGAAAGTTCTCGTGATGATTGTCGTCTGGCAGTGGGAGAGAAGGTCAGCTCCTCGCTGCCTTTTCCCCCTGAGCGCGAGCTCTCTTGGTGGTTTTCTTTCTCTCACACTGCCTCTCACTGAGCTCCCACCAACTCTCTCCCCGGCCCCGCTGCCCCCAGTCTCCCCACACGCCGCGCCTCCATCCCCCTCCTGTGTTTCAGGCTGGCCCGGAAGAGGCGATCCAGCGAGTTCTCCACAGGATGAAGCCCCAGAAGAAATCCTCCCTTTGCTCCCTTCTTGGGGGTCCCCGTGGCCAACGCACTGCACGGCCCACTGTGTCGGCGTCGCCGTCCCCCGACGCCTGCCGACGTCTCTACCGCGCGGGGCGCCTGTTTCTTGGCCCGAGACCCGACCACCAGCAACTCAGGCCTGGGAACCGGGCTGGCGCCTTGCTTCGGGCCTCCCAACTGGGCCACTGGTATTATTGGTGTTTTTGGTCCCTTCAAGGCCATTCGCCTGGCCACCCTTGGATCGCCGTGGAAGCAGGAATCTCTATTTTGCCCCGTCAGAGGTGTCCTCAGAGTGGAAAATGGCAGGCCTGTCTCACCACGCACAGACACGTGAAAGGCCTAAATTCCGCCACATGATACCCAACAATATATACAAGGATGACACATCAGGACCTGGTGGCTTCTCAGAAATGAAAAAAAGCAGAAGAGTTCGATAGACCCGTCCTCCTCTCCTGGAGTCACACACGGACCCGAAAGTCCAGGATCAAGGTCCCAGCGATGGGTGCCTGGAGAGAGCCCGCAGGCCGGCTCCGGGACGGCGCTCGTCTCACCACAACCTCGCACCATGGAAGGGCGCAAGGAGGCTCCCCGGAGCTGTCTGGTTTCCCCACTGAGGTATAACGGACAGATAACGTTCTATGACTTTCAGAGCGCAGCATAAGGATTTCATGTTTTTGTGTATTGTGAAATGAGTGCCACAATACGTCTGGCTAACACCTGTCACCACACACACTCACAGTTTTTTTTTTTTTTCCCTTGTGATGAGAACGTTTAAGATCTACTCTTGGGGCAAGTCCCCTCCCTCCTCGGGTGCTTTGTGCTGTCACTTTGCTATCGCTCAGTAAACGGGGCTGGGCGCCTGGGTGGCTCAGTCAGTTAACCACCTGCCTTCGGCTCATGATCCCGGAGTCCTGGGATCGAGTCCTGCTTTGGGCTCCCTGCTCAGTGGGGAGCCTGCTTCTCCCTCTTCCTCTCCCTGCCGCTCTGACTGCTTGTGCTCTCTCTCTCCCTGTCAAATAAATAAATAAAAATAAATAATAAATAATAAATAAATAAATAATAAATAAATAAATAAATAATAAAATAAATAAATAATAAATAATAAAATAAATAAATAAATAAAATCTTTTAAAAAAATCTACTCTTTTCGCAACTTTCAAACATGCAATGTGGTGTTATTAACGATAGTCACCATGTGGGGCCTTTTTATTTATTTATTTATTTGACAGAGAGATCACAAGTAGGCAGAGAGGCAGGCAGAGGGAGAGGCGGAAGCAGTCTCCCTGCCAAGCAGAGAGCCCGATGTGGGGCTCGATCCCAGGACCCTGAGATCATGACCTGAGCCGAAGGCAGAGGCTTAACCCACCGAGCCACCCAGGAGCCTGTGTGGGGCCTCTTATCAGGGGACGGATCCCATTCATGAGGGCTTCTCGCAACCAACTTACCTCGCAAATGCCCCACCTCCAAACACTATCACACTGGAGATCAGCTGTCAACATACGACTTTTGGAAGGAGGCAGCATTCAGTCTGTCTCAACAACCTCGGACGTCACCCGTATTCACCAGCCACCCAGTGCCTCCTCCGTGCTGTAAGACAGGTAGCCTATACATATATGTCTTTTTATATGTTATTATTCCATCACACGTGATTTCTATAGTATTTATTACATACATATTATGTATCGCAATATAAGACATTGTAGTGCATTATATACATAGATTTTAATACATTTTCCGTTTCCCCTTTTTCCACAGTGATGGCCACCCTTCCGTTATTATACAACTCCCTTTCACTTCCCTGTGCACTTGGCTCTTGCAGTCCCTGAAGAACATCCTTAGAATTCCACACAGCTGCACCGAATTCCACCGAACGCATCCGTTGGAATTTAGCCAGTCCCTTCTTGAAGAATATTGCATTTGTTTCCAATCGTGTTATTACAAGTTATGGGGCCATAAAGACGAGTTGGTAAAAAGTGAAGTTTGTGTATGACCAAGCAGAGGGAGGCCAGCAGGAATAATTAAGGGGCTTCTGCGTCTCTGGCTGGCTTGGACTCCCTCGTACTCTGTGTGTTTCAGAATCTCTCTCTGGGGGGATGTTTGCCACAATCTCCGAATTCTTCATCCTCTGTCCATTCTGCTTAGGATCACGAACATAAACACTTTAAGTTCATTCTCCCCTCGAAACTGCCATCGTTCAGTTAAGACCACGGTATTTTAGAGCCAATGACCGGGCTTCTGAAAACAAACAAACAAACAAAAAAACCCCCCAAAAACCGGTGAAAATGCCCGTAACCATTAGAAGAAAACACTAGCAGTTTCTACAGTGTCGTGGACAAAAACAAACAAACATTTGCTCCAGCAGATGTTCAAGGCTTTGTCCCTCATGCCATCTGCTTCCCTTCTCGAGGCACGAATTTATTGAGAATTTCCCCAGGCGCCCAAAGTTCCACTGCGAAGCACCTGCCCCAAGAATTTGAATTGTGATTAATAATAGCAGCGTCTCGAAATTAATAGCAATCCATTTCTGAATGCGCTGCCCCAAACAGTCTCCATTTGCAACTCCCACCCCCCTCCGCCCACCCCTCCACAGATCTTGAAAGTAAAGGAATTTGAGCTCTGAGTTGTGGCCCATCCTTTGGTTTTGTTCAAGTTACCGTTAGTTTCTCAGAGCGGTTGGGTGCGAACGGGTGCTGGGAAACAGGTGCCCGACATCTTTTGAAGCGAGAGTAAAGGACCCTCACACTTGTGTGAGATCCTTGAAGCTTCGCAGCCCTATTTTTCACTCCTTATAATAGGGTTTTTGTTGTTGCTGTTTTGCAATTATATTCAAGTGCCACCGCGCCCGGGGCACTCAATCAACTTGTGCGGAAGGGACAATGAGGTGCTGCTGAGCGCAGAGAACAGGTCACGGGTGTGTCGCTGGCACCTGCAATGACGGCTGGTCGCAAACCTGGGGTTTCTTTAAGAATCAGCAACAATTCCCTTGGCCAATTAATTTTTTTTTCTCTTCCGCAAAAACTCCATCCAAAGAGACTCCCCCCCCCCCCTTCCAAAGAGACCTTTTAATGATACTAAAGGCCTGAGTGACCAGTACTGTGGGGTGGGGATCTCAGGCCTTGACGGGCCCCCCCACCGCCACAGCATCCCCAGCCCAGGCCCTTCTGACGTGAACTGGTTCTCGCCAGCTCGAGGGGGCTGAGCTGCTGCTCTGCAGAGACTGTTGCCATGGAAACCACCGCTGGAGGGGAGGCACACAGGGGAGAGCGAGATGCAGTGCGGGGCTTGGAGACAAGACGCACAATGTACAGATGCAAAGTCCCAGTCTCAGCACAGAGCAGGTGGTCCGTAAAGACCCGTGTTTATCATTTGTGAACGAATGAAAGTACAGGGACTTTGGGAGGGGAGGTGACCTCTCTGAAGGCTTAGTTTGCCCTTTGCAAATGGGCATAATCGTCATTCCCCACTACTAGGACTTGGGGTAGGGGGGGAGATTGTTAAATCACTCCCTGCCAGGCCTTACGACCCGCGGGTGCCGTGGAGATCCCCTGGCTCAGAATCACCTGGCAGGTGAAGGTTTGTAGAAGTGCCAATTCCTGGGCTCCTCTCCAGACTTCCTGAAGCAAAAGATCTTGTCCAAAGTATCCACCCACCTTCAAATCCCTCTCTCTTTACTCAATAGTTTTCCTTATAGGGCTCTTTAGGTCTGTCTTCCAATATAAGCCGCAAGCTTATGGCTGAGTGCTTGAAACGTCGCCCGTCCCAATGGAGAGATGTCGTACTTGTGAAATAAACACCAGATTTTGACAATCTAGTCGAAAAAAATTGGTATCTCTTCAGTCACTCTATTGCACTAGTGTCCCTGGTCTAAATGGTGATATTTTGCATGTATTGGGTTAAATACAACCTATTAAGATTAGTAAAACCTGTTAAGATTAATTCCACTGGGGTGTCTGAGTGGCTCAAGCTGGTTAAGCCTCTGCTTTCGGCTCAGGTCATGATCGTAGGGTCTTGGGATCGAGCCCCACATTGGCTGCCTGCTTCTCCCTCTCCCTCGTTCTCTGCCTGCTGATCCCCCTGCTCGTGTGCTCGTTCTGTCAAATAAATGATTTTTTTTTTTAAAAGATTTTATTTATTTATTTGACAGACACAAGTAGGCAGAGAGGCAGGCAGAGAGAGAGAGGAGGAAGCAGGCTCCCCGCTGAGCAGAGAGCCCGATGCGGGGCTCGATCCCAGGACCCTGGGATCATGACCTGAGCCGAAGGCAGAGGCTTTAACCCACTGAGCCACCCAGGCGCCCCATAAATGATTTTTTTTTAAGATTAATTCCACTGGTGTCTTTTTGCCTTTTTAAATATGGCTCCTGGAAAATCTAAAATTACAGGCCTGGTGTAGGTTTGGGGCTCACATTATGTGCCCACCGCACAGCTTCAGACCTTGCTTCAGAGTGAGAAATAATCTTGCTAATTTATTTCTTAGTCGTTTGCTTTCTGCACCTCTGCATGGTGGTGAACATTCCAAGAAAGCAAAGACCTTATCTATCTTGTTTATCCTGCATTCCCAGAACTTAGGACTAGCCCCCAACATATATTTGCTTAATGACTGCTTGAGATAGCAAGTAGATATTTGGCAAGAGGACAGATGCTTGAAAGTCAGAGAGACATGGAAAACTCTCGGTCACCGATCGGCTGGGAAGTGGTACCCTTCAACATAGGCCTCTTTCCTTCCGTCATTCACGGACGCCATTCTTTCCGCCAAACCTGGATCTCCTCCAATCTGTTAATTTTGGTTTCTGGAAAAACTAGGGATGAGTACTTGTTGAATGAACGAATCAGCCAAGTAACTAATTAGTATAGCTAAGAACAAAGGCTGTTTCCATCGTCAGTGCCGGTGGCCGCCACGGAACAGAAACCCGTGATTTCTCTACTCGTGTCTGCAAAGGCACAGGCACGCAGGGTTTTTTTGGTGGTTGTTTTGTTTTGTTTCCCCCTTGTGGTGAGAAACCATTTTAAATGTGCCCATTTTAAATTGTGATGTGCCCCAAAGACGTGCCCAAAATCCCAGCTGGGGGTACCTCAGGCCTGTGCCCCCACCCCACTCAGGCCTCCCCCCAGCCCCAGCTCGACTTTTCTGGCATCTGTTACTCTGCCCTGGTCCTTAAGAGAATTCTCCTGCTTCAGTGAGGTCGGCAGGCTCTGCCCGTAGCCATGGAAACTGCTCCGGGAGTGGCGGTGGGGAGGAGGCTGGGAAACGCTCAGAGGATGGAACTTTCTAGACTCTGTGTGGGTTAGAGTCCCAGCCCGCCACACTAATGGTTCTCAGTAAATATCTGTGTGGGGATTGGATGAAAACACAGGGTTGTGGGAAAGTGACTTCACCTTTCTAGGACTCAGTTTTCTCTTCTCAAAGTGGGGAATGTCTCCCCTGGAGCCCTGGACGTGGTGAGGGTTTTAACAGGAGTGTGTGTGTGGAGGGGACAGAGGGATGATCGAGACGCAGAGTCGTGGGCCACCCTCCCGACCAGTGGAAGAACCCTCCCTGCCTGGGGCCTCTGCTCTCCTCCCTCTGGCTTTGTTTTACCCCCTCATCTGAGTACCTGAAGCTTCTTTGTTCCTTTCTTCCCCCGCCACTGCCCCCCGCCCCCCTGCCACCCCGGCTTTAGGGAGGTCTAACTGACAAACAAAAATGGTATATGCATCTATGTCATTTTGATACGTGTTTGGAAACGATTACCACAAGCAAGCGAATCCACACATCCATCACCTTCACGGGGCTGATCTGTGTGTGATTGTGTGTGCGTGTGTGTGTGTGTGCGTGTGTGTGTGTGTGTGTGTGTAGCAAATGTCAAGGCAACAGTACACTGAGGTTCACTAGAGTCACCGCAGTGTGCGTTAGACCCCCACGACTCATTCGCCCCCCACAACAGGAACCATGCTCTTTTTTTTTTTTTAAAGATTTTATTTATTTATTTGACAGAGATCACAAGCAGGCAGAGAGAGAAGGGGGGAAGCAGGCTCCCTGCTGAGCAGAGAGCCTGATGTGGGGCTCGATCCCAGGATCCTGAGATCATGACCTGAGCCGAAGGCAGAGGCTCAACCCACGGAGCCACCCAGGCGCCCCTGGAACCGTGCTCTTTGACCAACATCTCCCCATTTCCCGCACCCTCATTTCCTTTTTGTCATCTTTCCCTCATGACCAAGTAAGTTCCATTCCGTGAGAAGGGCGACCCTGCTTTTCTTTCTTTCTTTTTTTTTTTTAATAATTTTTAAATTTTTTTATAAACATATAATGTATTATTAGCCCCAGGGGTACAGGTCTGTGAATCGCCCAGTTTACACACTTCACAGCACTCACCATAGCACATACCCTCCCCAATGTCCATAACCCAACCACCCTCTCCCTCCCCCGCCCCCCCCCCAACCCTCAGTTTGTTTTGTGAGATTAAGAGTCTCTTATGGTTTGTCTCCCTTCCGATCCCATCTTGTTTCATTTATTCTTTTCCTACCCCCCCAAACCCCCCACGTTGCAACTCTACTTCCTCATATCAGGGAGATTATATGATAGTTGTCTTTCTCCAATTGACTTATTTCGCTCAGCATAATACCCTCTAGTTCCATCCACACCGTCGCAGATGGCAAGATTTCATTTCTTTTGATGGCTGCATAGTATTCCATTGTATATATACACCACATCTTCTTTATCTGTTCATCTGTTGATGGACATCTAGGTTCTTTCCATAGTTTGGCTGTTGTGGACATTGCTGCTATAAACATTCGGGTGCATGTGCCCCTTTGGATCACTACATTTGTATCTTTAGGGTAAATACCCAGTAGTGCGATTGCTGGGTCATAGGGTAGCTCTATTTTCAGCTTTTTGAGGAACCTCCACGCTGTTTTCCAGAGTGGCTGCACCAGCTTGCATTCCCACCGACAGTGTAGGAGGGTTCCCCTTTCTCCACATCCTCGCCAGCGTCTGTCGTTTCCTGACTTGTTAATTTTAGCCATTCTGACTGGTGTGAGGTGGTATCTCATTGTGGTTTTGATTTGTATTTCCCTGATGCCGAGTGATGTGGAGCACTTTTCATGTGTCTGTTGGCCATCTGGATGTCTTCTTTGCAGAAATGTCTGTTCATGTCCTCTGCCCATTTCTTGACTGGATTATTTGTTCTTTGGGTGTTGAGTTTGATAAGTTCTTTATAGATTTTGGACACCAGCCCTTTATCTGATATGTCGTTTGTAGTTATCTTCTCCCATTCTGTCAGTTGTCTTTTGGTTTTGTTGGCTGTTTCCTTTGCTGTGCAAGAGCTTTTGATCTTGATGAAGTCCCAATGGTTCATTTTTGCCCTTGCTTCTGTTGCCTTTGGTGATGTTCCTAGGAAGAAGTTGCTGAGCTGAGGTCGAAGAGGTTGCTGCCTGTGTTCTCCTCAAGGATTTTGATGGATTCCTTTCTCACATTGAGGTCCTTCATCCATTTTGAGACTATTTTCATGTGTGGTATAAGGAAATGGTTCAGTTTCATTTTTCTGCATGTGGCTGTCCAATTTTCCCAACACCATTTGTTGAAGAGACAAATGTCTTTTTTCCATTGGCCATTCTTTTCTGCTTTGTCAAAAATTAGTTGACCATAGAGTTGAGGTTCTATTTCTGGGCTCTCTATTCTGTTCCATTGATCTATGTGTCTGTTTTTGTGCCAGTACCATACTGTCTTGATGATGACAGCTTTGTAATAAAGCTTGACGTCTGGAATTGTGATGCTGCCAAGTTTGGCTTTCTTTTTCAATATTCCTCTGGCTATTTGAGGTCTTTTCTGGTTCCATATAAACTTTAGGATTATTTGTTCCATTTCTTTGAAAAAAATGGATGGGATTTTGATAGGGATTGCTTTAAATGTGTAGATTGCTTTAGGTAGCATAGATATTTTCATAATATTTGTTCTTCCAATCCATGAGGACCCTGCCTTTCTTGATCTCCTCCTGGCCCCTCTGCCCATCCCGGGGCTCAGCACATAGCAGGTGTGTTATGTGTAAACGTTTATGAACCTATGGGAGCATCGGTGACCTGTCTGGAGGGACAGAAGCTTTCTGAAAGGAGAAAGAACTATGAAATGGAAGGGGGGGGCAGAGGATGCTATGATGGAGGGGACACCCTCAAGGAAGGCAGGCCAGCTAAGGTGGGCAAGGCTGGCATGCAGGATCCGGGCAGGAGGAGGGCATCTCTGACCCTGGAAACAATCATGGGACACCAACCCATGGGACATCAGTATCAGAAGTCGCTGCCTTCCGAGCTTGCAGACGCTTCTGAAGTCCGCGGAGGAGCCCCCCACCTTAGATACTCATAAGTGTTGCCCAGGTCACAGAAAGGATGAAAACAGACACGGGCTGGTGCACAGTGAAGCCATTTGGAATCCTCTCCTTTTCCGCAAAGATGCATTCCTCCCTCCACTCACTAAAGACATGTGACTCCCACCGCTCGCTCGCCAGATTGGGGAAAAATCAAGAGACTGAAGACAGCAAGCGTTGGTGAGGATGGGAAGCCAGGGAACGCTCGGGTACCGTCGGTGGGGGCATGGAATGGCACAGCCACTGTGGCAAAGGGCTGGCATTTTCTTAACAGAAATGACCCTGTCAGCCTGGCCTCGGTGTTCTCAAGCGTGCAGAGGAACATCTCCTGGGAAGGGGAGCTCGCATCTCAAGCAGCACACAAAGAGGACACCGATGGAGTCTGGACCCCGAGGACAGCAGGGCGGGATAGGGAGTGCAGTAAAGGGGACAGAGAGCGTTTTCCTGAGGCAGACGAGGGCTACCAGACACTGCTTAACGGTTTCCGTGCATGAATTCGAACCCAGCGTTGTTCACATCTTCTGAAATATTCAAGAGAAATCGGAGTGCTCGCTTCGGCAGCACATATACTAAAATTGGAACGATACAAGAGAAATCGGAAAACCATATTTTGGGGTTGAAATGTCTTCAGCACTCATTCGTCATGGGTGGGCGTGTAGACGGACACAAGCTGTTCTCCACACCAAATCTGAATGCCTGAACCCGGGATCCCAAAGTGCCACCTCGAGGACTGTCTGGCTCAGAAGTGCTCACACACGTGTGAGATAGCACGTGTACCCGGGATCTGACGATGGCATCATCTCTTATAACAAAGGATCGCATGCAACCTCAGTATCCACGAGGACGGGATGGGTTAAGTAAGTCAGAGGACAAATTAATATTCTATTAAAAAAAATGGGGGCCTAAGAGCGTCACGTGCTTGGAATATCAATGCGTTCAAGAACGTGTGACAGATGGGGCTTCCGGGAAGGGAACCGGTGGCGCGGGACAGGGGAGGGAGTGGGCTTTTCTCAGCATGACTGTCACATTCGCTGAGTTACGAAGCAACCACCACTTACACTGTCCTCCTGTTAAAAGAGGAAGGAGATGAAATTGAAAACAATACTGGTGGCTTTGTCGTCCAGAGACTTTCCGGTGCCGGATGTATTACAGACTCACTTCTGCGTGGGCACCCCCACATCTAAGACCGAAGAAGCCTCAGGAAAGGAGGCACTGGGGTTTTTTCCCTTCATCCCTAGAATGAAGCCTGGGGCTTAAAATAGGTGTAGAATTAGTGTATTAATAGAATCATCCATGCTCCTCATCTATTAAACTGAATAACTAAAAAAAAAAAAAACCCAAATAACTCTTTGTGACATAAATTAGTGGTGGAATGAATGAATGAATGAACGAACGAGTTGGAGGACAGATAAAGTTTATGCCGCGGCTCCTTCGGGGCTTTGGGATTTCCAACACAGCCTGCAGAGACCTGCGCAGACCGGTTTCTCCCCTTCTGCAAAGACCCTGTCTGAGGATGCATTTTAATTGCATAGACGTCACGAGCGGACTGCTAATGGGGACCCCAGCCCCCCCAGACTAAGGCCCTTGCCTCCACCTTCCCAGCCTCGGAGCCGTCCCCACCGCTGCCGTGGAAACCGCAGCCCGCCCGGCAGGAGGAGGGGGCTGGGTGGGTCCGGGCTCAGGACTCAGCCTGGTCGAATCCCCGCCTGTAATGCAGGAGGGCCCCGAGGGCTGCGGAGGTATCACTGAGGGGCGTCGTGGGCAGATGGCTTCTCCCCCGACCTGTACCCCCTTGCACACCGCAGAGGAGCCCTGGGCTCGAGGCCCGGGGGGACCAGTTCAGGTGGCCCCAGCCTGGCAGGTCCGACCCGGCCGGCGTTTCTCAGGGGGACCCTAGACCTCCCTCTGCAGGTTCGCCACCGAGGGGAGGTTGGCCACGCGTGAGGATCCGAGGGCCCCGCCTTAGAAGAACACTTTCTAGAATCTTCCGCTGACTTCACCCCGATCACTTTCCTCTCTCCCTTCTCCAGATAACCTTCAGCTGCCCTCTTATTTTTCATGTGCTCCTACTGTGTGTCATCCCTGTCTCCTGTTCAGGAGAAGTGTGTCCCTGCCAGCGGAGCCTGTCTGCCTGAGCTCCCTCGGGACCCCCAACTTCGGGAGCACGTGGCACATGGGAGGCCTACCGTGCGGGTAAGACCCGGGTGATGGACAGATGCAGGAATTTGTGCTTCCCTGTCACACCACAGTCTCATGGGGTGATTGGACTGGAGCATATCTTCTGGATTTTTCTGGCCTTCCAGGGAGGTATAAGTTAAAATCCTGGCTCTCACCTCCTTATTTTTTTTTTCTTTAAGATTTTATTTATGTATTTGACATAGAGAGCGAGCACAATCTGGGGGCGCGGGAGAGGGAAAAGCAGGCTCCCCGATGAACAGGGAGCTCAAGGTGGGGTCCGATCCCAGGACCATGGGATCAAGACCGAGCAGAAGGCAGACGCCCAAATGACTGAGCCACCCAGGCGCCCCAAGACCATAGCTTGATCACATGTAATCAATCTAATTGTTAACAAGACATTTCACTCTCCTTATCTCACCCATAATCTTCAAGGTCCAGTGCGTGTTTTGAAGTTCACAGCCCACGTCACCCTGCTCTGGCCACATCTCCAGGGCTCCACAGTCCTGTTTGCCGAGTGTCTGCCCAGGGACAGACCGTTATCACCTGCTGCGAAAAGCGGCCAGCAGAGGGTGTCTGAGAATATCGTCCACTTTAGAACCACGTAACTGGAAAGAATGGCTGAGCCTGAGAAAGGAAAAGGCTATGGCTGGAGACCCCTTCCCTTCTCCGTGGGGGGAAGGGGGGCAGAGAGGAGGAGGGGCTGCCTCTCAAATGAATAAAATCTTTAAAAAAAACAAATCAGCTCTTTATATCTCACCCCCACCCCCACCCCCAAATGAGTGACTGTATGAGTTTGCTAGGGCCTCCAGAACAAAGCATGCAGCCTGGGAGGCTTACAGGACGGAAATGATCTCCTAACGATTCCCCTGAAGCCTCTCTCCTAGGCCTGGACACGGCCACCTTCTCCCTGTGTCCTTACATGGTCTTCCTTCTGTGCCCCGACCTCTCTCTCTTTTTTAAGATTTTAAAGTCATCTCTACACCCAGCATGGGGTTCAAAGTCACGTATTTATTTGAGAGAAAGAGCGTGAGCAGGAGGAGGGGCAGAGGGAGAGGGGGAAGCAGGCTCCCCGCTGAGCAGAGAGCCCCATGTGCGGCTCCATCCCAGGACCCTGGGATCGTGACCTGAGGCGAAGGCAGAGGCTTCACCGACTGAGCCACCCAGGTGCCCCCCAAAAGGAAAAGATCAAAAAAAATTTTTTTTAAGTAACTCCATTCTGGGAGCACTCCTGTATAATTGGTATGAAAGTAATTGATTACTTAACACACTAGAACTCAAACCAAACCAAACCAAACGGAAACCAGATACCTCGCGTGGAATGTGAACTGTGGAGACCAACAGAATCCTGACAAAAAAGCAAATCGGGCAGCGCATTTGCACCCCTCCTATTCTGTGACCATTGCCCTGCGTGGGTTCACGCCAGCCTCACGCAAGTCTTTCTCTTGAGGACACAGACACAGAAATATTTATGGATGAAATCGTTTCATGTCTGGGATTTGCTTTAAACAAATTCGCGGGTGGGGTGACGGGAGCGTGGAGAGGGCGACGAGGGGCCGGGGAGGGGTTTGTGCGCAGATCGTCGTCAAAACCGTGAATCTAAGAGGATTCATGATGCTCTTTTGCCGACTTCCGCATGGTTTCAGGCTTTCCTCCCACAGCACCCCCACTGCCTCTCGTCAAACTCAAAGCGCTTGTAACCGTTCTGGACCTTGAACCTGACCACTCCCCTGCTGTGCCTCAAACCCCGACGCCCTCCTGAAAACAGAAAGAGGGGCTCTCTCACTGTGTGGGTTCGTGATCTCACCTCTCAATCTCGCTGAAGTCCTTCCGCACCCAGGCCGTTGGATGCCCATACGTTGCCCAGGGAGATGGTGACATTCCGCTAAGGCCTCCGGTGACACTTTGGGTCCCTCTGGCCTCAGGTTTCCTTCCCCAAGCAGCACACTTCCCACTTTGCCTCCTGTCCCCCTCTCACCACAAAGCAGCCTGATCGGAACTCTGAGCGGGAAACAGAACCCGCAGCGACGGGGGAGCAAACCACCCGGCGCGGTCCTGGCACACAAGTGTCCCAGCCCCCAGCTCTGCGTGCCGCCTGCCGCCTCTGCATGACGTGCAACTTGTCTTCTTTCTCTGGGTCCGTTCAGTGATGTCCGTGTCACGACTCCCTGGGGGCCTAAGGATACAGACCCGCTCTCCAGCTTTGGGCGCCAACCGGCTCTACGAGGCAAACCTTGGTGATCCCGGAGCCCGAGGGCGGACATACCTGACACACTGGTCACGGGCTCGGCTTTCCTTACAGCTAATCCTCCCACCACGGCACGACGAGCTGCCTCTGTCCAGCACACGGTCCCCCTGGAGGTGGCCGAGGGCAGCAGCTGACCAGGGGCTGCTGTTTCTAACCTCGGGCGGCGCCAGGAAATTTGTCCCAGGCCATCATGGGCAGCAGAGTCCCCCAGTCGTGTGGTTCCAAGAGGCACCCCCATGGAAAGGCGGGCGTCTGTGGCATCACCAAGCACCCCTCGCCCCAACCTGCCTGGTACCAAACGGTCCCGCCCCCCCCTCGGTGGTTTTACAACACACACTTGGGTTTTCCTACAATTGGGGATGGGGTTCAGGGGGCTTTTCCTTAGGAGTGAAACCTAGGACTCCGGATGAGGCTGTTGTAGGGCAGAAAGGGCAGAGCAGAACAGAATGTGTCTGACCAAAACAGAGCAAAAGAAGTAAGATCCAGACCAAGTCCCCAGGACTCCGGCACCAAGAACGGCTCGTGGGGCCTCCAAGAGCAGATTTGCTTCCTCTGCGTGTCCTTCCCCCCATGCCCCGGTCACCGGTCACCCTCATGTTCCATCCACGTCTGAACGTCCTTGTGGCGTGTTGGAGACATGTGTGGGGAGTTCAACAGCACAGGGGCGCCTGGGGGGCTCAGACAGCTGAGCCTCTGCCTTCGGCTCAGGTCATGATCCCAGGGTCCTGGCATCGGGTCCCGAGTCGGGCTCTCTACTCAGCGGGGGGTCTGCTTCTCCCTCTCCTTCTCCCCCTGCTTGTGCTCTGTCTCTGTCTCTCCCTCTCAAAGGAATAAAATCTTAAAAAAAAAAAAAAAAAGGAATCCAACAGCACAGACTCTCTTGCTGACTTGGGGGGGCAGCAGAGTCCCCACCTCCAGAGCCACATGAGGGACAGGAGGGGTGGTGCTCCGCACACAGCCGACCGCAGTGGGTCTCGTGTGCCAGAGACTGTGACTAGCTGTGTGTGAGTGCACTAGGGATTGCGTTGTGTGTGTGTGTGTGGGGTGTGTGCAGTGGCTGGTAGGGGTTGGAGGGGGAGGGACAAACAGGTGGAGCCCAGAGGACTTTAAGGGCAATGAAAATACCGGGTGATGCTACAGGTTGGAGACATGTCACCTCACATCCGTCCAGACCCACAGTGTGCACAAAGCGCCACGAGTGGTCCCGAGTGCACACTATGGACTCCGGGTGACAATGGCGTGTCGACATAGGCTCACCAGTGGTGACAAATGCACCCCGGACGGGGATGTGGATAGTAGGGAGGCCGTGCAGGAGTGGGGGCAGGGGTGCATGGGAAATCTCTGTACTTTCCCCTTAATTTTACCATGAACCCGAAACTGCTCTTGAAAATTAAGTTTTTTTTAAATCTTTTTTTAAAGATCTTTTTTTAAAAAAGATTTTATTTATTTATTTGATAGAGCTCACAAGTAGGCAGAGAGGCAGGCAGAGAGAGAGAGGAGGAAGCAGGCTCCCTGCCGAGCAGAGAGCCCGATGCGGGGCTCGATCCCGGGACCCTGGGATCATGACCTGAGCCAAAGGCAGAGGCTTAACCCACTGAGCCACCCAGGCGCCCCTAAAGATCTTATTTTTTAAAAAATTTATTTGTCAGAGAGAGAGAGAGAGCACAAGCCTGCAGAAAGGCAGGCAGAGGCAGAGGGAGAAGCAGGCTCCCTGCTGAGCAAGGAGCCCGATGTGGGAACCTGAGCCGAAGGCAGTGGCTTAACCAACTAAGCCACTCAGACGTCCCAAAAAATGAAGTTGTTTTAAAAATATGTACATTTTAAGATTTTATTTGACAGAGAGAGAGTACAAGCATGGAGAGGAGCAGAAGAGGAGGGGGAAGCAGGCTCCCCGCGGAGCAGGAGCCCGACACGGGGCTCGATCCCAGGACCCCGGGATCATGACCTGAGCCGAAGGCAGATGCTTCACTGAATGAGACCCCCAGGCACTCCTGCTTTTTAAAGGAAACACGGTAGAAACCAAACAGTGTGAATAAGTGTGACTATGCCCGTGGTTCTCAACCAGGGGTGACTTCGCCCACTGCAGGACAGCTGGTCCTGCCTGGAGACGGTTTTGGTTGTCACCGCATGGGGGGGGGCACACTACTGGCATCTGGGGGGGTCAAGATAGACCCCCTGCACAGGATACCCCCGCCACAAACAGTTCTCCCGGCCCGGGGCCACAGTGCTGAGCAGGGAACGAACCCCTGGGCCAGGGGCTGCTGCTTGCCCAGGCTCTGCGCAAAGCTCTCCTTTGTTAGAAAGCAATCGGCAAGGGGCGCCTGCGTGGCTTGGTGGGTTAAAGCCTCTGCCTTCAGCTCAGGTCATGACCTCAGGGTCCTGGGATCCAGTCCCGCATTGGGCTCTCTGCTCGGCAAGGAGCCTGCTTCCCTTCCTCTCTCTCTGCCTGCCTCTCTGCCTACTTGCGATCTCTCTCTCTCTGTCAAATAAATAAATAAAATATCTAAAACAAAACAATCCCAAAAAACCTAGAAAGCAATCAGCAAGTGCTGAGGAGGGACCAAAGACCTCCTAGAAACTTCCTCTGGAATGAAATGGAAATAGCGTTTTTACGGAGAAATTCAACTACATTTAAAGCTGAACCATGAGGGCACCTGGGTGGCTCAGAGGGTTAAGCCTCTGCCTTCAGCTCAGGTCATGATCTCAGGGTCCCAGGATGGAGCCCGACATCGGGCTCTTCTGCTCGGCAGGGAGCCTGCTTCCCCCTCTCTCTGTCTGCCTCTCTGCCTGCTTGTGATGTCTGTCAAATAAATAAAATCTTAAAAAAACCCCAAAAAGCTGAACCATGAAATGACCTCAGACGGTGCAGTGTGCCCCACATCCCCGGAGCCCTGGGCGGGGAACGGAAGAGAGCTGAGAAGGTAGGACGGAGGCAGGTGTGACCACCCACACCGAAGCTGACCGCATGGCGTGGGGGAAGGGGCCAGTGGCTCGATATTTCTAGATAGTGGGGGACGGCAGTGGAATCAGTGGGACGCGTGGACGGATGAACGTGGCCTTCGAGGAAAAGGCCCGAAGGAAGGTTTAATCCTGAATCTCACGAGATAGATGAGGCCAGGGCGTGGACAGGATGGTCTGGAGGCTGCTGTGGCCATTTAGGCCAGATGTGACGGCAGAGAAGACAAGGGTGGTGGGGAAGGAGGAAAGAGCCATTTAGTCGACAGGAAAGGAGGCAGAGTGACAGGAGGCAAGAGAGGGACGGGCAGCCCAAGAGTCAAGATAATATTTGAATGCAATACCTTGTTAGTTAAAAAATTATGTAGAAATAACCCACGATGCACCCCAAACCTAAATTCTCGCTCAAGATGGGATCTGATGCTACACTGTGCAACTCCTCTCCCTCTTCTCACCCGATACCGATCCTGTCAGATCCACTTCAGTTAAAACATTATTTTGTTCACCGTTGATTTTTTTTTGCATTAATTGTGAAACTTTAAGTGTTGCATTAAAATATTGTTTCTCTTGTTATTGAGATGTTTGTGGCCCACTCAAACCCACTCTTTGGTTCTGCACCCGAGCCGAGAGCCTCCCCTGCCTCACCCCAGTCCCGGCCCTGCTGAATGCGACAGAAGCAAGAAACCCTCCAGCGCGAGAGAAGCTGGCCGAGGGGCCCAGACGGACCCTCAGCGCTCCAAAATCCCACGGAATTTCCATTGAGCTAACGGCCAGGCCGGATACCAGCAGTACATACGTCCATGGGACCAAGGACGGGAATGTCTCTCTTGGACCTGGCTCGGTACAGACCGCAGTGTGGAGACACCCCTTTCCAAAACACGAGAAAAAAGAGTAATACTAACCATCTGTTTGGCAAACTGTTATCACCACATTCTCTTTCTAACCAGTTTTTCCCTCTGCAGTCTGAGAACTGCTCATTTCGCAATGTTCTTTTCGAAGGAAATAGCTTTCCGTCCCGGGGACCCTTCACGGTGTCTTGGAGCCGGTTGGTGTCAGCTAAATGCTGACTGCACGATTTCCACTGATACAGGTGTGGGAGCAGGGGGAGCTTCCATTCGTGTGGGAGCCTCGCTGTGTGCATGCCTGCGTGTGTGGCACGTGCGTGCCTTTACACACACGGTTACGGACACACGGATGAAGGCCTTGGTGAGGATGAGTTCGGGTAGCATGTCTCTCCCACGTGCGGAAGGATTCCTGGTCCCAGGCCACGTGCTTTAGGAAGGAGTCCAACCCCTTCTCCAGGACCTCACAGGGAAGGCACCATCCTGACCCCTACCCTATGGTTGACCAGCTCGGGGTCAGAGAGGCTCTGGCACCAGCCAGAGGGAGCAGAGCCCGGCTGCGGACCAGGTCCCCGTGACACCCAGCTCGTCCCTATAATGAACTGTGTTGCTCGAGGGTCCCAAAATGTGTGTTCTAGCTCAAGCCGCACCGCCGTCGCAAGATCTGTGGCCATGACCCCGGGACCTCCCGCTCCACCTCCCTGGGGCTGTGGCCCTTGCGCCCAGCTGGTGCCAGCATTCGATGGAAGGTGTGGAAGGTGTGCTCACGTTCTGCTCCGTGACAAATTACCCCAGTCCTGCGGCTTAGAACAGCACAAGTTTGTTATCTCGTGGATTTTCGGGTCAGGAATTCAGGCGGGGGTTAGCTGCACCTTCTGCTTGGGGTCTCAGGCTGAAATGAAGGTGTGGTCTTACCTGAGGCTCAGGGCACGCTTCCAAGCACACACACACACACAGACACACGCACGCACGCACATAGCGAGACTGGCTGTTGGCAGAACTCATTTCCTTGCTGTTGGACAGCCGAGACCCTTTTTCTCATGGGGGTGGTCTGCTCTCAGCTCCCTGAGGCTGCCCCTGGTTCCCCACCGCACGCTTCCCATAGGCAATTCACAAACAAGCCGTTGCTGCTTCTTCTTCCAGGCCAGAAGGCGCGTGTCTCTCTGGCATCCTCTGCTTTCCCTTTAAAAGCCCGCCTGATTAGGTCAGGCCCACCCAGGGGCTCTCGCTTCTGCCGTGGAACACGACACAATCACAGGAGCACAGGCGCAAGACCTCCCAGCCATTCCCAGGAGGGTCACACAGGGGTGTGTGCACCGAAAGTGTAACACTTGGGGACCATCGCTGGAGCCACAGAATGAGAGCGATGTATGGGCCAAGCTAAGCTTTCTTTGGTAGACGGTGGGATCTGCCACGAGCATTTAAGTAAAGGACGCTCGCAGTCCGATCAGCTATTGTTGACATTGATGTTCTAGAAAACCATGCTGAAGATTAGACTAGAAAAGAGGAATATGGTGGCCATGACACCCCAAGAGGGAATTCCCCAGGAATCCCGGGTGTGGGACGTGGCTGCAGCGTCAGGTTTCCCACGATGAGCACCGAGTGAGCGCCAGCTCCGCGTCAGCCTCCATGCGAGCCACCACGCAGCGGCGCGGAGAGAGAGCACAGATCTGGTCCTTGCCTCATGGGAATTGCCTCTCAGCAAGGGAGACGGATGCTGGGCCGTCCATGGTGCCCCAAGCCCTGCTCAAACGCTACTCTGAGTGTTTCTCTCAGGGTGTTTTTTGGTATGAGATTAGTGTTTAAATTTGTGGGCTTTGAGTCAAATATGTTGTCCTCCCTAATGTGGGTGGGCCTCACCCAATCCCTCAAAGGCATGAACAGAACAAAGACTAACCTCCCTGAGCCAGAGGAGGTGACCTTCACACCTGAACGGCAGCTCTACCTTGGATCTTTCCGCCCCGCCCCCCACAGCGCGTGCACCCGCCAGACTTTGTAGCGATGTGATCATTTTGTACCTCTTGTGAACCTGACCAGTACAGATGTGTATCAGGAAAAATGACAGTCCATGGTAAGCGTTACCAGAGGAAAGGTGCCCGGGGCTGTGAGAGCTGACGGCAGAATGGTCTTACTGTCGGGGTGCAGGAAAACTGCTCTCGCTGACCTGATATCGTACACGGAATTTTTCCAGGAGCCAGAGAATAAGGACTGGAACAAAAAGAGCATTTGCTTTCTCGGGAGGAGAAGACAATTTCCATGATTCTAATCCTCTGGTTGCCAGTTTTTAAGAAAACAGTCCATTTCCAGATTTCCACGTTTGCTATTTTCATTATGTCATTCAATGAGCATGTGTTGCTCATCTCGTGTTGGGCGGTATAGCGACGGGGACCGTGGTACGTGTGCAGACATGACAAATGTTCGGGGTCTGGAGAGAGGACTGGATGAGATGGGCTGGGGTTGGAGGCCCATCTGTGCCCAGACAAGTCCCCTGACCCCACGGAGCTTAAACCCCCCTGGCAGGAAGGGACAACAAGCAAGTCAACAAACCGCAGGAAATGGGCCTCCGAGGCAGCGACGTTGGAGCTGGCGCCCGAAGGCTGACAAGGAGAATGTCCTGGGGAAGGACTTTCCCGGCTGAGGGACAGCAGGTGCAGAGGCCCCGAGGTGGGTCCGAGCCAGGCCATCTGGAGCTCCTCGAGAGATCGGATTCCAGAACACGGTCCAGAGCTGTTTCTCAGAACGCAGAATGACTGCTTGCTCTTGAGATCTGTCTGCAGGGGTGAGGGCCTCCCTGCCTCCTTCCCCGGACGTGGCCTGGGTTCCTGTTTTCTGGTTCTTCCGGTTATCAGAGGCTGTGCCTTCCTGGGGAAGCCACGTAACCTCTCTGTGCTTCAGCTTACCTACAAGATCAGCAACGGGATAGGAACGAAAACACTCGCGGGTGTTTGACACGAGTGACACAGTCAGAAAATGACACAGTCAGAAAACAGGCAGGAGACTCGAACTACCTAACTGAGCATAGACAGGTGATGAGGTAAAGCACTTGCGGATTGCAGAGACCACGGAATACGACTCAGCCTCCGGAAAGGAGACCCTTGTACTCGAAGCGGCCCAGCTTAGCCTGGGGAATAGCTGCTCGGCGAGCACGCCGGGCCCAGAGAGAACCCAGCGCTCCGTCCCAGCTGTCAGGGGATCGCAGAAGCCGGGCCCGGACAAGTGGGGGGCGGAGCCGTGGGTGCCGGTGCAAATCCAGCTCCGAACGGCGAGACTGGGCCGGGTTACAGGGACACTCCAAGGCGCATGACCGCAAACCAAGTGTATCTGGTCACGCTGAACTTTCACACGGCGATGTGCTGTAGCAGAGACGTGCGCACTGGGCCTCGAAACCCAGTAAGAAGCAGAGGGCGTCACTTCTGTTACTCATCACTGTGATGTGGATGAAGTTTTGACATGGTAATACTCGGATTTCTTGAGTTAAATAAAAGCCTTAGGTACATTTTTAAAAGAAAGAAAATAGCGAAGAGGTGGTTGGGGTCGGGAGGGTAGAGGTTGCTGTGCTCATCAAGGCTGGGCCGGAGGGATGGGTGCATCTGGACTGTTCTGGAAGCAGAGCCAAGAGGCGTGGGGTCAGGCCTGATGGCGAGAGGAACAGAGAAGAGGTCAGGGTGCGAGGCCCTTGCCGGCTCAGGGGTCTCTTTATACCTCAGTAGGTACTGACGGGGGGGCAGAGTGAGCCATGTTTGTCTGACCCCCCGGGGGAATGTTGGTGTAAAAGGAATGAGGTAGGGAAGGGTCCGCCGAGCGGGGGACGGTGCATTTTGGCCCTCCCACTTCCCGGCTGGCCTCCGTGAAATTTTCTTAAGGCTGGTTTCTGAATCTGTGTGTTGAGGCTGAAAGCCGTTGCTCTCACGTAGGTGTCGCTCGAGGATTCAGCGAACTCCGTGGAGGGGCACGGGTTGATAGGTTTCTTTCTCAGTCTTGACCCTCATCCGCCAGATCCATGCTCTAGACCGGGAAGGAGATGTCCTCCTGGGGCGCCGGCTGGCTCGGTCGGTGGAGCGCGCGACTCTTGACCTTGGGGTCGGGAGTTCGAGACCGACATCACTGTCCTCCCCACAGGCCACATCCGGCTTCCCTGTGTTCCCATGAAGCTCTGCTGGGACACCGTCGTGCCCATTCCTTACGAATTCTCTGCGGCTGCTTTCGCCCTCCCGGAGGCAGGCCTGGGCAGAGAAAAGGCTTGCCCACCCCTGCTCTAGAGGTAAACCCCATCGCCAATCCCTTTGTGTCTCTGCGGAGCGACTGAACACGTGGACCGGCACCAAAGCCGCCCCCTTGCCTTTCCCAGACACAGAGAGTGGCCCACGCTGCCTTCTTGGCTGCTTGGCTTTTTCACTAAACACAATGTCCCGGGGATCATCCCCCAGCAGCGCATGAGGACGTCGTGTGTTCTTACCTACGGCCCAGCACATTCCATGTGTGGGCCCCACAGTCTCACAGGCCGGTTTCCCGAGGAGTTTCTATCGTGTCCCTGTTGCATCATAGGAGCGGTCAAGCCCCAGTGCAGTGAACAGTCTAATCGCACAGATGTGATTTCATCTGAGTCTTGCCATGACTTCTGGATGAACTCGTGGGATGTCCTTGCAGATTCAAGGTTGTGTGTGTCTGCAATTTGGGTTAAGTATTGATTAATCGGCTTCTGGGCCAGAGGGGAAATGTGCATGTGAATCTTCTAGATGTTCACCAATTCCGACTCCGGGGTGTTGTCATGGTGCCCAAACCAGGCACCCATCCTGGGCAGCTCGAACAGCAGACATGTGTTCTCTCCCGGTCCCGGAGGCCGGAAGTCCGAGATGCAGGTGTGGGCCGGGCGGTTTTCTCCCGAGGCCTCTCTCCGTGGCTCGCAGGCAGCCTCTCCGCTTATGAGGACACCGGTCACATCGGGTTAGGCCTGCTGACCTCACTGTACCCTTCACGACCTCTCAAAAGGCTCTGTCTGCGAGTACACTCACATTCTGAGGGGCTGGGGCTGGGGGTTCAATACGTGAGTTTGGGGGAGATAGGCTTCAACCTGTAACAGTGATTCTCTGTCGTTTATGAATTAAAGGAATGTAGAGGATGGAAATATCTCTGCTTTCAGGGAGCGCTAGAGTAGATGGAGAAAGTCAGCTAATAGAGTAAGAAAGTAATTCGGCTCATAATAGTGAAAAAATTCCTCTCTACCTTTAGATAGACAGACAACTGCATGGATGGATGGATGGATGGATGGGTGGGTGGATGGATGGATGGACATATACACAAAGAAGGAAGGAGGGAAGGAAGGAGGCTAAGAGATCCCCGTTCTGTCTGGAGGGATCGTGTGGGTTTCGCACTAAGAGATCTTCCTCACTGGACTGAACGAAGCCCCAGGGATCTGCACTTTTATTCAGCCCTCCCCCCACGTCAAGTGATTCTCCTGCTGTGTGTTTCTACCTGTCACCACAGAAAATCCCAGAAAAGGGCCACATGCTTTGCAAACATCATCGGGTTCTTGCAACAGCCCCACAAGCTAGGAGAGATCGCTCCCCTAATCTGGACGCCGCAGTGAAGGACGTCAGAGGCCACACGCAAATGCACCTGCGTCTGCCCTGCAGCCTCGGTCCCCACCCTGAACCCCTCCGTGCCCTGTCTGACCAGAAGCCTGGCACCTTGGGCCGCGGCCAGGGCTCTCTCTGCCCCTTCCCCAGCCCCTCCCGTCTCCGGGTTGCTGTTCCCATGGCAACTGCTGAACTGGCCGCCCCACCCCCACCCCCCAACAGGGCGGTTAGACCAGTAGACCCGCCTGTGTTACCTCCTTATTTCGACAACAGTTCCCACAGTTGTATCGCACACACAGGTCTGTTTCCACGTCCAGAAATACCATCCAAAACAGCCCTGAAGCAGTGACCCCTTTCTCTCCTCACGGGTGTCTGCGGCCGCTGACACCAAGTGCCACGAGCCTGTGGCTTACAAGCCACACTTACCATCTTGCAGCCCCGCAAGTCCCAAGTCCAGAGCGGGTGGGTCTCGTGACCAAAATCCACAAACGACAGGGCTGTGCTCCTTCTGTCCCGGGCCGTGTCTGGCTTGCAGAGGTGCCTGCGTGCCTCGGCTGTGGCCCCACGTCCCGCCACCCTCCGCCTCCCGACTCACATCTCCTCTTCCCTCCATCCAGAGTTCTTCCCAATTCCTGTTTCGCTGGTGACACAGTGAACACCTCCGTGCACATGTCCACGTGCACCTGTTATTTCCTGAGGAAGAAGTGCGGGGTCACGTGGCTCGCGACGGCCGCCCCAGCGGACCCTCCATGGAACTACGCGAGCATCACTTTCCCTGATCCTCCGGGTCTCACTCGGTTTGCGCGGCTGCAACCAAAGAGCGCAGGCGGGGCGGCTGAGACAACAGACGTTTGTTTCTCGTGGTTTTGGAGGCTGGAAATCCAGGATGGAGGACTCGTCTCCCTGGTTTGCCCACGGCTGCCTCTCTGCGGGTCCTCGCAAGGTGGGGAGAGAGAGGAAAGCGGGCTCTCTGTGGTCTCTCCTTATGAGGACACTAATCCCATCACCGGGATCCCATCCTAACAAGGTCATCTGAACCTAATTTCCTCCCACAGATCCCACCTCCAAAAACCATCACTTTGGGGTTTAGAGTCTCAACATATGTATCTGGGGGGGAACGTTCTTACTATGACCATCGCTCACTGGGGTTCCGGCGTGTTTGCGTGTCTCTTACGATCCACCTGTTGATCGCCATAGTTTTTTTTTTCCTCTTGAGATATTTACCTTATTGATTTTTTAAGCGTTCTTTATATATTAAGGCAATCAATTGTTTCTTATATGGCATATAGTGGATATTTTGTGTGTGTTGATTAAGTTGCTCCTTGGTTATTTTTTCCAAGAATTAAAACTTTGTTTTTGTTTGGTTTATTATTTTAACCATGGTGTCTGCCTTTAAGTCATTTGGGAGCACTTTTGGTGTAAGCTGAGATCTGGAAGCCAACTGGACTTTATGTCGTAGCTAAAATTTCCTGGATATGCTTGCTTGTGTCATTTTTGGTGTTTGGGAAAGCTGGCGATTTGCATACTAACAGGAGAGAAGGGGTGGAAACAAACCTACCTCCCACGTCTACCTACTCACTCTTCCCTACGCTTTCCTCCTGCCCACTCCTCCCCACAAACAACCTTTCATGTTTACCATTCCAGAGCTATTAAGAGAGTGTGTGTGTGTTTCTAACCACACTTCTTCATATTTTCTACAGCAAATAATAGCATCATCATATCTACTATTTAAGACCTGGCTTTTACATTTAATGTTGGGGATCATTCTTCAGCTCTCTGTGGTGCTAGTTTCTATGGCAACCACCTGAGACTGCCTGTGTCACCCACAGCGGGGAGAGCTCTCGGAGCCGGTGATGTGGGTGCTGGGAAGGGGACCCTCAAAGTGGCCTAATAGGGGTCCAGAGGAGAGGCACGGACTTGGGACTTTAATCACTGGCTCAGTCCTGTGTTTCATGAGTGTCGAACCCCGTCTCTGGACAAGAGCTTTACAGAGGGCAAACCCGGAGTGAGTCTGGCCTCCGCGGGCTAGGGGGGCAGTGAGGGTGGTCAGAGCCGCCCAGCAGCTGTATGGGTCTGGGAGGCATGATGAGCGTCTCCTCCTCTTCACTGATTAACCCCTTCATCCCTTCTGTCATTATACAAACGTTGACCGATGTCTTCCTATGGGCTCTGCACCCTGTGTGTCCCAGGAACCAACTGGGAGTGGCCCCTTATTCCCAATAGCCACACGGTGGGAGCAACCCGGTGCCCATCGGCGGATGCCCGGATAAACAAGCCACGTGTATCCACACAGTGTATCCACACTGGACACGAGATTCGACATGGGTGCACCTTGGGGACATTATGCCGAGTGAAGTAAGCCAGTCATGAAAGGACAAGTACTATGTGATCCTACTTCTGTGAGGTCCCTAGAGTTCTCAAATGCATAGAGACAGAAAGTCGACGGTGGTGCCAGGGGCTCGGGGCAGGGTGGGACGCGGGTGGGCAGATGGTGTTTGATGGGGACACAGCTCCAGGTGGAAAAGACACAGAGAGCTCCAGATGGCTGGGGCGGGGGGCGGGATTGGCTGCACAACAATATGGAAGTCCTTAATGCCCCGAACGTATACTTGAAACGGACGAGAGGGTAAATTTTATGTCATGTGTTTCCCCACAATTCAAATTTTAAAAAGATAGAAAGAGATACTTGACTCCCCACAACAGATTGGAAAACAAACCAGTTTCACTTGCCATGAACAGGAGGGAAGGGAGAGATGTGGAGAAGTAGGAAAAAAAAAAAAAAAAGGAAAGGAAAGGAAACAAAGATTACCAAAATTTTAACAATTAGGATTATGCTTTAAAAACAACAACAACACAACAACAACAACAACAACAAAACAATGGTTTACCCAGGCAGTGAAACTATCAAGAACGGCGAAGAAATTATTATTATGAAAAGCAAGATGGTGGTTAGCTCTGGAGGGGAGTGGGCTTCTGGGAAGCCGGCTCTCCTTCATCGGCGTGGAAAATAGCTCCAATCACATGTTGACCTGAACAAATGAGCTAGATGCACCTTTTTTTCTGTATTGTGTATCTCACCAGGAAAAATGATGTGGACATTTAAAAAAATTAGTGAGTGAGCCCTTGTTATAAGAAAAGGCAATCCCGTAATACCCAAAAGAAAAAAGGTGAATATTTGCCTTGTTGGAAAGATGTGGAGAGCTTCTGTTTTGCAGCAACTTAAGAGATCGTGCCCTGCAGAGAATCACGACTCCCTAACGATGAGTCATTTTCCAAATTGTCTGAGTAATGTGAACACGGGGAGATCAGCTCAGGTTGGAAATCTGCAAGTGAAAATGGCTCTTAGCAGGTCCACAGAGATGTCTTTTTGTGCCGGATTCTGAGACATGACATTTATCACGTAAATGTCAGCCCCTTAGACAGGAAAGCAAAGCAGAACAATTACTGGCAAGGGGAATGCGTGCCGCCTTGGAAACCCAGGAAGAGGCTGATGGGAACAGCGCACGAAGTTGAAAACATCTGCTTCATCACATATTATAGATTCCTCTCAATATTCCGAATAGGCTTCCATTTACTTTCTATTTTATTTTTAAAGATATCTATTTGAAGGAAGAGAGAGAGAGTGTGTGTGAGCAGGGGGAGGGGCAGAGGGAGACAGAGAGAGAGAGAGAATCCTGGACCAGAGGTCCTCCCCACGGAGTGCCAAGCCCAACACGGGGCTCTATCCCAGGACCCCGAGATCATGACCTGAGCTGAAATCAAGAGTTGTCCGCTTAACCAACTGAGCCACCCAGACACCCTGGCTTTCATTTATTCTAAGAAACAGTACAGGGTGCCTGGGTGACTCAGTCGGATAAGTATCTGCCTTTGGCTCAGGTCACAATCCCAGGGGCCTGGGACTGAGCCCCACATCAGGCTCCCTGCTCAGTGGGGAGCCTGCTTCTCCCTCTCCCTCTGCCTGCTTGTGCTCACACACACACTCTCTCTCTCTCAAATAAATAAATAAAATATTTTCTATTAGGGAAATAAATAAATCCTACATACATACTAGTCCAGAATCAGGGTAATGATTTTGGCTCTAAAATGTTATAAGCCTGAGCAGACCTCAGATTACCTTGCAAGGGAGACAAAGAGCTTCAGGGAGAGTTCAGAGATGGACTGGATATGCGAAGTAGAGATCCGACACATCCAGGCGTTCCTGAGGTGACTCTGGTGGGTGCCCACACTGTCCGGGTAAGTCCAGGGTAAGCTGCTATGTGAGCATCTCCCTGCCCAGCTGTGCCCGGACCTCAGCGTTCACCAACAACTTTACTCCCAACAGCAGAATTTGTGGCAGCATGAGATTAGACACACCCTAAACGTCTAGGCAGAGGGAATAAAGCAGATTGTGGTGGGGCCAGCAGTGGAATACTATACAGTCACGAAAAGGAGCGAGGCAAATTCCTACACGCTGCGATGGACCCAGCACTAAGACGCACCATTGTGTGGAAAAGAAGTAAAACACAAAACCTGACCCACATAACATCACGTTTTGTGTTAAGAACGGAACAAACAGAAAACGTTTCTTTGGCATCCACAGGATCTCTGTAAGGATCCACCAAGAATCTGGTACCCGGTGGCCTCGAAAAAGGGGACTCAGTAGTTGGGGATCGAGGACGGAAGGAAACTGCGGTAATTTCCCTTTTACATCAGTCAAGCTTCCTAGCACATGAATGTAGCAACTATTTACAAATAAAGTTGTTGTTTTTTTAAAGAGTGAAACAATGCAAAATCCATTGGCTCTTTCTGTCCAGGCGGTGTGGGCACTAAACGGTGCCTAGCGTAGAGTTGGAGACGGATCAGTAGCTCACCAGTGACGGAATGAATGGCGGTTCTCTTCCCCCCAAGGAGGGCGATTATATCCCCCAGAGTCAGGAGCCGTGGGATAATTCTCCATGGGCCAGAATGGATAGCTCTGACTTATCACTGGAACCCCTCTGGATTTGGGGGTGACTTTTCCCCACCACAGATGGGTGTTTAAGGGGTTTCTGATGGTTTGCAATCGCAATCTTCCAACGAATTACTCTGTGCCAACGTGTTCTCCTGCTGTTGGAGCTGTCCCTTTAGGGTAGATTTCCAGAAGTGGTTCAGCTGAAAGGAAAGGGGGGTGTAGTTTTGTCCTGAAGGATCGTCCCACTCTGCAGTCCCATCAGATGAGAGAAGCTGTTTCTCCATCACCTCACCAGCACACGTACGTGCTCATGCATTCCGTTGTCCGTGTATGTATGTTCTGTCCATATGTTCTAAAGGTTTCTTAGTCTGACAGGTGAGAACTGGTATCTCAGTATCGCCTCAGCCTGTGTTAGTCTCATTGTGAGTGTGAATATTTTACATTCGTTTTCATAATATTTTTATTTTATGTGTTATCTTTATTTTCAACTTTGGTTTTATTTATTTTTATATGATTTTCATTAATTCCTTGGTGAATTATCTGTTCATGTCTTTTCTCCGTTGTTCGTCTGGATTGTCAGTCTTCTGTCTCCTAAGAGTTGAGAAGTCTGTACGTTTGGGACATTAACCCTTGTGCCTATTTTATCCCAGTGAACAGTGTTATTTTAAAAAGTGATTTAAGAAAATAAATTAAAAATAGAAATAAATAAAAGTTGACTTTAAGGGCACCTGACCGGCTCAGTCGGTGGAACATGAAACCCTTGGGTCATGAGTTCAAGTTCCACCTTGGGGATAGAGATTACTCTAAAATCTTAAAAAAAAACATTAAAAATAAATAAAAGGTCATTTCATATCCTTATTTTATTTATTTTTATTTTTTTAAGATTTTATTTATTTATTTGACAGACAGAGATCACAAGTAGGCAGAGAGGCAGGCAGAGAGAGAGAGAGAGGAGGAAGCAGGCTCCCTACTGAGCAGAGAGCCCGATGTGGGGCTCGATCCCAGGACCCTGAGATCATGACCTGAGCTGAAGGCAGAGGCTTAACCCACTGAGCCACCCAAGTGCCCCATATCCTTATTTTAAAAGGAACTCCAGCTTGGAGGGCCTAGCTGGGTTCTCTCTGCCGGGTCCCAGTCCTTCCCTCCCCATTCCAGCTGCCCGCTCTGTAGGGACAGCCTGATCACCTGCTGTCCCCACTGCAGGCTAGGGCCTCAGGGGAAGAGGAATGCCACAGCAGCCAGCTCGGGGGCTTGTGTCCCCAGCAGAACGTATAGTTATTACTTATTACTTATTACTTATTAAGATAGGACTTGAACACAGTTTTTACAAGAGAGCAAAGAAATGGCCGTGTGGACCTTTTCAGACTCCCAAAGACACCAGCTTTGGGATGAGCAGCTTCTTTAAGTGTAATAATAATATTCTGTCTCTTCACATATTCATTTATTCATGCAAAAAAAATATTTAGAGAGCACACTTTATATGGACCAGGTTGGAGACACCAGGATTGAAACACTGAGCATTTTTTCTGCTTTCTTTTAAAAATGTTATTATTGGGAACCTGGGTGGCTCAGTGGGTTAAAGCCTCTGCTTTCGGCTCGGGTCATGATCCCAGGGTCCTGGGATCGAGTCCCGCATCGGGCTCTCTGCTCAGCGGGGAGCCTGCTTCCTCCTCTCTCTCTCTCTCTGCCTGCCTCTCTGCCTACTTGTGATCTCTGTCTGTCAAATAAATAAATAAAATCTTTAAAAAAATAAATAAAAATGTTATTATTATTATTTTTTTTTTTTTACATAATCTCTGCACCCAGTGTGGGACTCGAACTCACAACTCCCAGATCAGGAGTCTCCTGCTCCACCGACAGGGCCAGTCAGGTGCCCCCTGCGTTTCTTGTGATTTATTAATCAGGAAACCACAGACACCTACATTTCAAGAACACGCCTTTTTTGTTTGGTTGTAACTGAACGCCCACTTGGTCACTGGATCACAAGATCGACAAGATACCTGACCGCAGATGAAATTCTTGTGTGTGTGTTTGAGCAGGAAAATGACACTTTCCAAAATGACACTTTCCAAAAATAATAAATGATGGGGGAAGTAAAACAAAGTAATATGATGACAAAGACCAGAGTGGAGGGACTATGATAGCCAGGGTGGGTTGGGAATGACCTTTCGAGGGAGTGACATTAGAGGTGAGACCTTTATGACGTGTATCAGTAAATTTTTTTTCTGAGTAGTATTTTTTATTGTATGGATGTTTCAAAATTTGTTCCTCACTCCTCTTGTTGACAGACAGACATTCTGGTTGTTTCCAGTTTGGGGCTATCGTGAATAAGGCTGTTACTAACGATTTTGTATAACTCTTTCAGCGGAGGTCGGTCTCCAAACCACTGAGGGAAATACATACAAGTAAAGCGGCTAAATGTTAGGTGTAGAGATCATATTCTGAGAAACTGTCAGACTTTTTTCCCCAAATGCTTGCCCCGTTTTACACTGTTCTCCGAGCCGTGTGAGATCCCCATTGCTTGAAGTCCTTGCCAACATTTGGTGTTTCCGGGGTTTTCCATTTCAATTTCAAATATCTCGTGTTGGGTTCAATTTGTATTTCATGCCAACAATTGAGTTGTGTGTTTTTTGAAGCACTCACTCGTGGTCCATTCACACATCTTTATTTTTATTAATTCTTTAAAGATTTTATTTTAAAGTGACCTTTACACCCAACGTGGGGCTGGAACCCACAACCCCGAGATCAAGAGTTACACACTCCGCCGACCGAGCCAACCAGACGCCCTCACATCTTCTTTTTTAAATTCATGTTCTTTGTCTTTTTATTGAGGTGTAGGCATTCTTTCCGTATCCTTTGCAGATTTATGTATTACATACGTGTACGGCTTGCAAATTGATGCAGAGATGTTTACTTTCATGGGGTCCAATCTATTAAATTTTTTTATGGTTAGCTCTTTAGTCTCCTGTCTAAGACACTTTTGCCTCTTCCATTGTTATGAGAATACTCTTCTAACATGCCTTCGGGAAGTGCTTTCATGCTGAGGTCTAATATCCATCTTGAATTAAGTTATGTGTGTGTTCTAGCACCATTTCCTGGGAAGACTGTCCATTCCTGTCAAATTGTCTTAGAGCTTTGGTCAAAAATCGATTGACCATATACGTGCGGATGTATTTCTGGACTCTATTCTGTTCCATTGATTTATATGTTTCTCGGGATGCAGAGACCACACCATTTTATTGCTGTTACTGTAGGTTTATATCATGTCTTGAAAGCTGATAGTAAAACCCCCACCTTTGGTCTTTTGTTTTGTTCTGAAGATTTTTGGGGGGGTGATAATTTTCGGTCCCTCATCATTCCATACAAACTTTAGGATCAATGCATCCATTCCCACAAAAAATGGCACCAGGATTGTAAAAACGACTTTAGGAGAATGGCTGTCCTAACATTATCAAATCTAAGAAAGCCTTAGGTCTCTGTTTATTTAGGTCTCATATAATTTCTCTCAGCAGCATTTTATGTTGTTGTTTTTTTTTTAAGAGTAGAGGTCATTCGTATCTTTTGCTAGATTTGCACCAGGAATTGCATATGTTTCAGATATTAACGTAAGTGGTATTTTTAAAATTTCACTTTCCAATTGTTTTTGCATGACCCCCATCTGGATGTTGTTTACATTTTTTTCCATGAAGTAAAACTGTAAATAATTTTATCATATTTGTTAATCTTTTTTTTTTTCTTTCCTGACCCTTACTTGGAAAGGACTGAGCATATCACATAAATGTTAACCTCTGGCCCAGCTTGTAAAACAGAAATCATTAATTGTCTGTAGTTACGCTTGCTCTGGGTAATTCATCTTGAAGGAAGAACAAAAGCACTGAACCGACAGGACGCAAAGAAATCGCTCTCCCACCTCCCACTCTGCCTCTCCAGTGCGATTCCCGTAACACCCATTTCTTGTCTCACCCTAGAGCTCAGTTTTACAAATAGGACCACGCGTATGTTGTTATGTATAAGTACACTCTCATAGTCGCACATTATACAAAATGACAGTCTTTACAATGTGGCACCGTCCTCCTCCTGCGACAATTCCCGTTGGGCTCTGCTCCCTATCTGGATGTTAAGAACATCTTCACCGGCTCTGGACTTTAGCAGAATCTTCCATAGTGTGAAGACACCAACATTGCCTTAAGCCGTTCCCCACCCATGGACAGTGGAGGTGTTTCCACTGTTTCCTGGTTCCAGAAAAGCCAGAGAAAATCACTTCATCTGTTGCGGTCTCTGGCACATATTCGGGATACATTCTAGAAGCAGTATTGTTGAACCGAAGGACATGACTCCTGTTTTCGTTCACAGTGTGTACGTCAAGGAGCGTCAGGAAGGATCAGTGTGGTTCGGGTCCTGGAAACGCAGAGGCGAACTGCACAGGCAAGGATCTCGGTGCTCGGGGCTGACACTGTCACCGGGACAAACCAGGGCGCAGACGCCAGTGAACACGCCATACACGTTCAGATGGCTGCAGCAAAAGTCAGGAAGTGAGGCCAACGGAAAGAGAGCCGTGGACAGGAGGGGGAGGAGGCTGCCGGAGCGGGGACTTCGGCCTCCATGGCCTCACCCCTCCCAGATGTCAGCCCTGCAGCCCCGCAGCGGTGGTGTGATCTCTGGGAGCAGAGCTGAAACCGTCCTGCCGCAGTGAGGGTTCCCTCTTCTCTCCTTCTTCACTTCCCTCATGCACAAGTCGGTGTTGTTTGACTTTTAAAAAAATGCACAATGTACTCGCTCAAGGTAGCTTTGTGATGAAAACCTGCGGGGGGAAGAGCGGAAGGGACCGAGCTGGCTGGCTCCAGGCATGTGCCATTTAGGTGGGGGGGAACAAAAGCCTCGTTGTCAGCGTACAGAAGGTCTGGACCTGTGAGATGGGGGGGTGAGGGCAGGAAGGAGGGTGGACATGGTCCCCTGGAGGAGACACGGGGCTCCCTGAACGTAGGCCAGCCCTGCGCCAGTGAGGGCCGAGGGAAGCTCGGGGCGCTGGGTCAGGGTGGGGGAGATGAGTTATTTTAACAGAAAAACCTCTTGCTTTTGTTAAGAGGTAGCTGACGTGACATTTCTGTTTGAGACACATCCTGCGAGCGTGTTCGTCTCCTAAGAGGAGCGACTGCACCAGACACAAGAGTAAATTGTCCCGTTTCTGCGTGATGGAGTGACACATCGATGTGAGCTAGACCTGGGGCTGAGGGCAGAGTCAGAGGAGGGAGAGGAGGGGGTGCACGGGGTATGCACATGGGGAGATGCGACGGGGGAGCACAGAGATCGCCTGCCCACGAGGGTGCACCTGAGACCACCCAGGGCTGCCGTGGAGATGGCACGTGCTGATGGATTTCAGGGAGACACAGAGGACGGAGGTTGCAAAGGTTCCAAATCAGGCCAGGGTTTTTGGTCTGCAATTTCTTCCCAAGTACAACATCGTCCCCAGCCCAGCGTGTGCACAGGGGACTGTGGCCCAGGCGGGGGCACACAACGCTCCCCAAATTCACGATCGATGCGTGATGGGGGTCTGGGCTGTACAAGCTCATGCATTGTTACTCGATGTGCAGGATAACACGGTGGGTTCTCAGGGGCAGCACCGTCATCTCTGCACGCACAGGGTGTCTCTCTCCACGTGGCAAAAAAGAAAAAAGAAACCGAAAGGCGTCCAGATCCACTGAGATCGTTGTGCTGATTGTTTCCATGGGTACCGCTGGCTGTAATCATTCCCAGGTTTCTCAGAGGCTGAAAAACCGGCCCTTCTATTGGGAATGCAATGGCCAGCATCCTGGGTGCTGATGGCGATGTCCCACACGTAGTCATCCACGCATGCTCCTTGCTGTGAGTTCCTTAAAAAGCCCCTACTTAAAGGAAAAGCGTTTTGTGTATTTACACGCACACAGGAATAATATCATCCATTTGTTTTCTTTTTTTTCCACAGCGATGCGGCATGAGTCAAGAAGGTAAAGCAAATGAAGCTCCCCGATATGTTCCTAACCCCCGCTTCTTGCAAAATGTTGCTCCCCCCCAGAGGAAATTCCACAGCCCTCACCGCCCGTTGGACCCCCTCCTCCTCTTTGCCACGCGAACACTGGGAACCCAGTGGGGGTGTGTGCTGAGTGATCACAGGGTCTGACGGCTCCCCAAGATTAGCTCAGCATCGACCTTGATGACGGCAGTTCCTCCCCCCCTCACCGCCCCCCCCCCATCTTCAAAGCAGACGTGGTCAGATGCGTTCAGCTATTATTTTCCCGACGGATGGTTTTGGAATCGTGGTTCACAAGGCCTCTTGCATCCTTTGCAAAATTAGAAAGCCACCCACCCATTTTTCGGCAGTACTGGAGTTTTCCAACGCTGTGTCACACTCTCCACAAACTCGGCTTCCAACCACCCCCGTTTCTCTGGGTCAGGGATGGAGGCGTGGCTGAACTGGGTCCCCCGCTCAGGGCCTTATGAGGCTGCAGTCAAGGTGGCCACAGGGCGGCGTGGAGGCCTCAGAGCCTCCCTGGAGGCTGGGGAAGGCCAAGCCAGATCCGATGCCAAACACACTAGGCTTGTTAGCAGACTTTGTTGCCCGTGGCCGTGGAGTCCAGGACCCGGGCTCCGCTGGAGGCCCCGCTCCCCGCCCCCCCAGGGGCCACCCGCCTTTGCTTGCCGCCTGTGCTCTCCCCACGTGGACACTTTATAAACCCGCAGGGGCCCCTCGAGGGCGTCTGCGGGCAAGATCGCGTCTTAAGTAACATGATGTGATCATGGGAGTGAGGGCTCGTTGCCTTTACCATGCTCGGGTTTACCGTTTTTGGGTTGTTGGGGGGGAGGTGAGCACCAGGAGGTAGGGGTTTGGGGGCTCCTCGCTCACAGAGCCCTTCTGCACCCCGACCCTGCCCTCCCACACACCTCACAGGAGGGCTCAGTCTAGCCCTGAACGGCGGGGGGCGCAGACGGAGGGAACATTCTGACGGGCGCCCCAGAAGACGCACTTGGAATCCTAGACTTGGCCCATTTGCCGGACAAAGGCTCAGCTCGACGACCCCGGTAGAATTTTCCCAGGGTTGCGCACTTGGGCCCCCAAAGGCACCCAGGAAACGTATGCATATCTGCAGACCTCAGGCGGAGAGGACCTTCTGGGGAACAGCGCAAGGCCAGCAGGGCTGGGCCGTCCGCCCTCAAACCCGCCAAACGGCAATTTGCAGCTGTCCGTGCGCAGATTAGGTCCCCCGAGGCTGCCAACAGCCAGCTCTCCCCGAATTTCCTGGGGCCGGCTGTCTTTTCTCCTCAGGGCCTGACATAACGGATTCCTGTCCTACGTGCCTGGGAGGGGGTTCAGCACACAGCTGGCCCTGAGCGCGGTTCATGTTCCCTGCCGTGAGGCAGACCCACTCTCACATACGCTTGTTGCAGGAAATCCCACACGAGCGTGGGTTTTCTCAGCCTCGGCGCTGCGGACATGTCAACCCTGACTATGCTCTGTTGGAGAGGCCGCCTGGTGCTCTGCAGGGTCCCCGATCCCTGCACACTACCCACGCCACCCCAGCCCCAGATGTCGGGAGCCTGTCCTCCTTTCCCCAGTTGTGACAACAGAAAACATTCCCAGACATTGCCAAGTGTCTTCTGGTGAGGGAGGCATCACCCTAGCCTGGGAAGCAAGGTCACGGTGCGCAAAGGAGGTAATGCTGCGAATTTCCCTCCGGTTCCTTCCTAATCTCACCCAGGTGCCTCGCGGGGACCCCAGGCCCAGGGTCAGCATGTGCAGCTGAGCTCGGGAGGGCAGGAGGCAGTCACCGACGACCCCCGTGAGGCTGTTCCCGCCACAGGGAACAGCAGGTGCGAAGCAGAACGAGTCAGCGACGGCCGGGGGCCTCTGGAGCAGAGGCTGGGAGGCAGGCGGCGGCAGGTGGCTGAAAACCCGACACCGGGGCCTCCCAGGGGCTCCCTGGGCTGGGGGTTTAGTGCTCTGAGGTCACCATCATGAAAGTCTTCGTCTTATCTTTGAGGTTTTGCTCTGCACGTGGAGTCCACTGGGGCAGGGAGCATGGCTTGGAGAATCACCTCCCAGGGATAGGTTGTGGGCCCCTGGTTCCCCGCCCGGGCCCCCGAGCCCCTGCCGCCCTCAGAGTGCGGGTCCTGGCTGGGGGTGGGGGGTCAGCCCAGGCCACACAGCGGGAGACCCCGCGTGGGCCCTGCCGGGGCAGAGTCCGCACGGGGGGCGATCCAGTACCCCAAAGAACGACGCCATCGAAAACCTCGTGTTCGTTCCCCGCAAGGAAAGGAAGGGACGGCAGCCGGGCAGGAGGCGCTGGGACCAGGGGCGGCAGAGAGCAGGCCCGTTAGCAGAGGACGAGGGAGGAAGCTGGCGGCGGAAGGAGGGGTCCAGAGGAGGCAGAAGCCGGAGGCCTTTCTTGCCGCCACGTCCCGCGGCCTGCAGAGAAGCGGATGTGGAATTCGCCCTTGGCCCCCGAGCCCGAGCCCCGAGGCAGGGGGTCCAGCGAGGCCTGGAGGCCCCACCACAGACCCGGCCTCCGCCCGGGAAAGAGACCGGTTCTCTTGGAAACCACAAACCTGGGCCAGAGACCTAGAGGGGCCGTTTCCAAACCATGTTTGAGTTTCAGACACCACTGGTCTGTGCGGCTGTGGGCTCCCCCTTGGTGTTACACGTTCTGTGGGTTCGGACAAATGTACGGTAATAATCCCGGACCTCTCGTTACGGTGTCTCGGAGAGTCCTTCCACTCCCTAGAAGTCCTTTGTGCTCCCCTGTCCTCCCTCTCCCTGACCCCTGGCAACCACTCCTCTCTTCACCTCCGGAGCGTTGCCGCCCCGCGGGGCTGGAATCCTACCTACTCCCTTTGCAGATTGGCTCCTTCCCCTTGGTACTGTGCTTGGAACTTTCCTCCTCCTCCTTTCGGGGCTTGGACGCTCACTTCTTTTTAGCACTGAATAATGCCCCGCTGTGTGCCTGTGAACGCATTTCTGAACGAGTGAGTGAGGGTGAAGGCGTCTCTCCCGCCAGTCCCGGACCCCAGGAGGGGCACAGAGGGGACCCGTTTGGCGTCTCATCATACTCCGCATGTCTAGAATAGCTTCCGGCCCACAGGAGGGCCTCCCTGGATTCTTCCCACAGAATGGGGATGAGAGCCGTGCTTGGAGGAGACTCCGATCTTTGTCCCGTCTCCCCAAGCAGCCCGGCTCACACTTAACAGGGCCTCTGACGCAGAGCTAGCACCGGGGAGCGTCCCCCTCCCCCGCCAGGCTGGTCCGAAGCCGGTGAGGCAGCCTCATCCTCCCAAGCGCGGGGTGACCCTTGCCTGTGGGGGCCCAGCAGGCTCGGGGGTGACCTTGGAGCCTGCAGCTGGAGCACAGGAAAGGAAAGGGGGTTGGGGGGGTTTGAAGCCAGGGCTGGGTAGCCAGGAGGCCCTTCATGAGTGCTAGCGCAGGATCAAACCTGCTTATCTCCTGCTCACGGCTCCCCCATCCCTGTCCTGTCCTGACGCCCCCCCTCACTCCTCTCCTGCTCCACACAGAGAACGAAATCGGTCTGCCCCAGGGCCCTGGTACTGCTGCCCCCCCTTCCTGGAAGGGTCTCCTCCAAACATCTTCCCACGCCGGCTCGATCCAGTCCAGATGTGTCCTAAGCTCTCGGAGCCACAAGTCTGCTCATTAGCAAAGGAGAATCATGGTTCTTTGGGGATTCACTGAGATATGCCTGGAAAACTCATCCGCCTTTATAATCCGGGTTTACAGTCCTGCCCAAACAACATTTGGCTGCTATCTGACTTGAAGCTGTGGGATTCTTCTGAGAAACAGGAATGAAGATGTTTGTATCCTGGAGATGAAAAGTCCGACAGTTTTCTGCCCCCAGGCTGGGGCAAATTCTCCCCATCGTGTTCCGATAACAGTCGTGTGACAGACATTTCTCAGGGTCATTCCTGGAGGCCCAGGCCTGAAGTCAGCATTTACGAGGGGCCTCCGGCGGGCTGGGCCCTGATTTCCCTCCCCGCACCCCCGAGAACCCGAGGCGTGGGAGGAAGAGACTCTTTCCTCCTCATCAGCCTTAGCCACTCACTCTGACCGAATAACAAAACCCAAAGCTCTCAGCGGAGCAGGGGGCTCTGCACCTTTCCAGACTCCATGTCCCCTACAGTCCCGTCCCCGTCCTTGCCGGTCCCCTGCCCCAAAGAACCCAGGGCTCATTCCTCACCAGCTCCCATGTCCTGGTCTAGTCACACGTGCACGGCCCTGGGTGACACGTGGGAGAAAGCCAGGCACTGACTCAAAGCTGTCAGGATTCGGGGCCTCCGCACTTCAAGTAGCAGGGGTGGGGAGGGAGGAAAGGCACTGTCAGAGCAGCACTGGTGTTTGGGAAGATAACCGGGCCCCCCGGGGAGCAGACGGGGGGTCAGGCAGCTGGAGGACCCTCCAGGCGCCTGTGTGGGTGGGGTGCGCCTCCCGCCTCCCACAAGGGATTGCGTTGATCCCGGGCGGAGTCCTGACACTGAGTCCCTCCGAGAGGCTCTGGTTCTGCGCAGATAAGGGACTTCAGGAACTCAGATGCCTTCAGTTCAAGATAAGTGGAGTCCGACGTGGCATATGTTGGGGTGACACAGCCTAGCCTCCATCAGAGATTTCTGACTGAGCACCGACTGTGTGTCGGGCACAATGCTGGGCGCTGCAGGGGCTCAAGGGGACAGTCCCCGCCTCCTGGGGCTTGTGCGCTGTCGGGAGAGGTGTGGAGGGACGGAAATCCTTGTGCGCGGCCAGTGGCGATGTGAAATGGGGCAGGTCCTCAAAATGGGAAACCAACAGTTTCCACATGCTCTGGGGACCCCACATCCAGGTCCGAACCTGAAGGACCAGGGACTCGCCGCAGTGCTTGTCCCCACGTTCAGAGCAGCATTACCGAGAATAATCGTGCCCCAAACAAAACGGGACCTGCCCAGACAACGGAGTTTATCCTACGGCTCTGCTACGCGGTTCATGGGGCCTTGAAAACATTACGTGACACCAACGAGCCAGGTACAAAATGAGAACCGGGCGCAAGGGCGCTTTCCTCTGGTCCTAGAACAGGCCAGTCTGAAAAGAGCGCTGGTTTCCAGGAGTCGGGGAAGGGGAAACAGGGAGCCTGCGCGTGTTTCGGAAGATGGGAAACCTGAAAGTGGAGAGGAGCGATGCGGGCACGAGGTCCCGAGTTGCTGGGGTCGCCACGTCGTCCACTTGAAGACGGCTGAGACGGCAAATTTTGTGATGTACACTTTAGCACGACAGAAAATTTTTTTTAAAAGATTTTATTTATTTGACAGAGAGAGAGATCACAAGTAGGCAGAGAGGCAGGTGGGGCGGGGGAGTGGGGGGAAGCAGGCTCCCTGCTGAGCAGAGAGCCCGGTGTGGGGCTCGATCCCAGGACCCTGAGATCATGACCCGAGCCGAAGGCAGAGGCTTTAACCTACTGAGCCACCCAGGTGCCCCCATGACAGAAAATTTTTAATGCAAAAATTAATGTTGCCCATCTCGTTCACAATTTTGCATACTGATTAGATATTGAAAGGATATGGCTTCATACACAGTGGCTTATATAAAGAATATTATTATTATTATTTTTTTTTTTTAAAGATTTTTATTCATGTATTTGACACAGAGAGAGATCACAAGTAGGCAGTGAGGCAGGCAGAGAGAGAGGAAGGGAAGCAGGCCCCCGGCTGAGCAGAGAGCCCGATGTGGGGCTTGATCCCAGGACCCTGAGATCATGACCTGAGCTGAAGGCAGAGGCTTTAACCCACTGAGCCACCCAGGCGCCCCTATAAAGAATATTATTTAAATAAATTTTAAAACCTATCCGTGAGTGACTGGCAGCAGCTGTATTGCTAATAGCCCCAAACTGGAAACAGCCCCAAATGCCCTTTAACTGGTAGGTTGACCAAAAACCTTTAGCGTTTCCATGGAATACTACTTGGCCATAAAAAGAGAACAGATTCTTGGAGTTCTCTCCAGGGTAGTATGCTAAGTGAAAGGAGCCAGCCCTGAAAGGTTACACACCGTCTGATTCCCTTTACATGAATTCTTTTTGGTTTTGTATGTATTTTAGAGAGGGAGAGAGGGTGGCGGAGAGAGGAGAGCAGAGGGGGAGCGAGAACCTCAAGCAGACTCCCCACTGAGTGTGACGCCCGACACGGGGCCTGATCCCCGGACCCAACATCGTGACCCGAGCTAAAATCAAGAGTCGGACACCCAACTGACTGAGCCCCCCAGGCGCCTCCCATTTACACAAATTCTCAGAAAGACAAAGCCGTAGTGACAGAGGACAGATGGGCTGAGGAGGTGTGACCGAAAGGGGCACCCCTGGGGAGTCTTGAGGAATTCCTACCGCTGGCTGCAGAGTCCGCGGCTGGGTTCAAGCTCAGAACGACACACTCAGAAAAGGTCAGCTGTGCTGTATGTTCATTTTAAAAATAAAATAAGAGCCCGAGGGCCTCAAGGGTCCTCCGTCCTTCCACCGCCGGAGGGGGTGGGCCTGCGGGGCCCTTCCGGCACTCATCACCAGGAGCTGGCCCGGACTTTGCAGGCCGAAGAGGGTGCTCCCTTCAGATGCCAGGCAAAAATAAAAGAAGGAACACGCGAGCGACCCAGGAGTTCCCTTCCGCTCTTGAAATAAACGGCATCTCCCCACGGAGGTCGGCTTTGGATAACTGGCTAGCCAGAGCATCCCCAGATTCACCTCTGGCCGTGTGGCCCTCTTCCTTTGATTCTTGAATCCCCAGGCTTTGCTCCCATCCCAGGGCCTTTGCACCCCCTGGTCTCTCTGCCCACGACTGTCTGCCACCAAGACCCCCCACTGACTCCGAGCTCACCAGGCTCCCAGGTCTGGAACCCATGTTGTGTCAGGAGGTGGGCCCTGAAGTGTACACAGAGCAAGAGTGCCAGCAGCCACAGGGGGTCTCTCCCCACGGATCCAAGAAGCACCCGGGGTACACGCCGTGCGCAGCCGGAGACGGTCGGATCCTCATTTTGTATCTGCCCTGGATGGCTTCTCCAGTGGTGTCTGAAACTCAAACATGGTTTGGAAACGGCCCCTCCAGGTCTCTGACCCAGGTTTGTGGTTTCCAAGAGAACCGGTCTCTTTCCCGGGCGGAGGCCGGGTCTGTGGTGGGGCCTCCAGGCCTCGCTGGACCCCCTGCCTCGGGGCTCGGGCTCGGGGGCCAAGGGCGAATTCCACATCCGCTTCTCTGCAGGCCGCGGGACGTGGCGGCAAGAAAGGCCTCCGGCTTCTGCCTCCTCTGGACCCCTCCTTCCGCCGCCAGCTTCCTCCCTCGTCCTCTGCTAACGGGCCTGCTCTCTGCCGCCCCTGGTCCCAGCGCCTCCTGCCCGGCTGCCGTCCCTTCCTTTCCTTGCGGGGAGCGAACACGAGGTTTTCGATGGCGTCGTTCTTTGGGGTACTGGATCGCCCCCCGTGCGGACTCTGCCCCGGCAGGGCCCACGCGGGGTCTCCCGCTGTGTGGCCTGGGCTGACCCCCCACCCCCAGCCAGGACCCGCACTCTGAGGGCGGCAGGGGCTCGGGGGCCCGGGCGGGGAACCAGGGGCCCACAACCTATCCCTGGGAGGTGATTCTCCAAGCCATGCTCCCTGCCCCAGTGGACTCCACGTGCAGAACAAAACCTCAAAGATAAGACGAAGACTTTCATGATGGTGACCTCAGAGCACTAAACCCCCAGCCCAGGGAGCCCCTGGGAGGCCCCGGTGTCCGGTTTTCAGCCACCTGCCGCCGCCTGCCTCCCAGCCTCTGCTCCAGAGGCCCCCGGCCGTCGCTGACTCGTTCTGCTTCGCACCTGCTGTTCCCTGTGGCGGGAACAGCCTCACGGGGGTCGTCGGTGACTGCCTCCTGCCTTCCCGAGCTCAGCTGCACATGCTGACCCTGGGCCTGGGGTTCCCCCATCGGTTGCCCGGTGGTAAGAGTCTCTGGTCACTGTTGCGCTGTGGTGGGATAACACAGAGGTCAGGTTTGCTCTCAGACCTGCTTTCGGTCCTGGCACAGGTTTGCTGTGAGAAGACATCAAGCACCCCGAGACCCAGGACTCGGGACAGAAACACCAGAAACACCCGGAAGAACAGGGTCCCTCGGGTAAAGGGACTCCCTGTGCTTTAGGGACGCACGGCGTTGGCTTTACTGCACGGGGTAAGGGCGTGCTGCACACCAGGTGGGACCGGGGTCCGGGCCTCGACGGACTCTCTGCGCCCCCTTCTGCAGCCCCTCGCCTCCTGGCTTCCAGGGCAACAGCCCGAGTCACGGCCGGCTGAGCTCGGTGGAGCAGACGGCTGGGTGCAGGGCCTGGTGGGGGGCGAGGTTCTAGACGCTGGAGAACAGCTGTGAGGACTAGGGCCCAGCTTCTGACCGCTGGTGGAGCACTCCTTCCTTCAGCCACACAGCCCCGTTCCTTCGGCAAGCATTTATCGCGGTCCCGCGTGGGTCGGCGTGGAGTTACACGTGATCAGTGGAGTGAAGCCGAGGCCGAGGTCCTCCTCGTGCATCTTCCGTCTGCAGGACGCGCGCCGAGAGGGCGGCGTCTGGCCACGTTAAAGACGGAGCATGTTTGTGATGCTGAGGGACACGGAGGCCAGGGGGTCTGATGAGGAGAGAACAAGGAAGACAGGCCCCAGGGGTGACGTCACCATCCCTGGTGACAAGACACGCTGGGCTTTTGAGCTCACATGTGGTGAATAAACTCACAACTCAGTTTATCACTGAGGTGTTCACCACTGTTGTTCCGAGACGTATTTCCAGTTCTCTGTTGGGTGGACGGAGGGAGGGCGGTTAGATGCGTCCATAAGTGGGCGGTCGGGCAGACTGGTGGCTGGTTGGCGGATGGGCGAACACAGAGGCTGATGACTGAAGGCTGGGAGGGTGTTTGGAGGAACGAGGGTTGGCTGGCTGGATGCTTCTCCAAGGGTCAGTTCTGAATCCAAGAACTCGCCTCCTCTTTTCTGTCGACACCACTCATCTGTGCAGATGATGACTTCGGGAGATAGGTACGGGTTTACGGTGGTGGTGAAAGAAGGATGACGCCGACGGCCTCCCCCTTGCATGCAAACCGCTGTGGAGTTGGGTAACGTTCGTGCTGTGACTCTGCGTAGTTGGTGAAGGTCTGAGTGCGCCTGTCGTACGCCCCGCGCTCTCCGGGCAGCCTCCGTGAGACCCCCACTCACAGTGTTATCTACGTGCTTGGCGTCCTTGGAGTAGAACGAGTCTGTGGTCTCCAGTGCCCCCCAAAGTCCCATCTCCAGTCCGATCTCCCTCACGAGATGCAGAGACGTGCATTCACCTGTGAACCGGATTTCCGCCTCAGATGACACTCAGCACGAGCAGCGCCAGCCCAGCCACCACCGAGTCCCGCCCACCGCCGGCAGGGCAAGGTTCCCCAGGACAAACCCTCTGACACACAGGCGGCTGCCTCAGGGCCCAGATGGCAGGCAGCCCTTGGGGGAAGGGTCCAGACTCCGTATCGTCCAAATCTGAGATTCGTCCCTCACTAGCTTTGTGACTCTCTACAACTTCCTGACTCCTGTGTCCCCCCATGTGCTTATATGTACCCTGGGGTAATATCAGAACATATCTCAAGAGCGTTTGAAGGAAGGAGAATTCAGAGAGCTGCACGGCACAGGGTAAGTGTTGTAGTATTGTCTGTGAAACTAGACGCCATGCATCATTTTTATGATTCTTGCATGGGTTCAACATTGGGAACCATGGGAACAGGGCTCACATTTAGTTTCCCTAAAAGGCACCACGGATACACCTACGGTAAATGCCAGACCAGGAAGCCCATCTCAGTGAGTTTGTTTATCGTGGTTAAAACTGGGGGGCTACGGGGCACAGCCACTCTGGAGAACAGCATGGCTGTCCGTCCAAAAATTAAAGAAATAATTATCCTATGATCCAGTAACTCCACCAGTTTCTGGGTATACACCCCTGAAGCCCTGAAAACACGGTCTCAAAACGATATCCGCGCAGAGTGGCACTAGTCACGACAGCAAAAGAGCGGAAGCGACTCCAATGTCCGTCGATGGACGACGAAACAAAATGTGTGTTTGAGGGGGCGTGTGTACATCATGGGACATGACTCAGCCTTAAAAGGAAGGACATCCTGACACCTGTTAGAGTGAACCAACCCTGACGAAAGTGTGCAATGTGAAGCAGCCTCCACAGAAGGACAAACACTATGATTGTGAGGTCCCCAGAGGAGTCGGAGTCACAGGGGCAGAAGGCAGCCGGGCAGGTGCCAGGGGCTGGGGGAGGGGCCGGGAACAGGGCGTCTCCCCAGGACACGGTCTCGGTTGCGCGCGACGCAGGGCTCTGTGGACGGATGGTGGTGACGGTCGCCCAAGAGTATGACTCGATCTATTACCACTGACCTATGCGCTTCAGAACATGGCGACTAGGATACATTTTATGTGTGTCTCCCCACAATAAAAAAAAACTTGAGGGGGTTGGTGGAGTGGACAGTGGCGCAGGCGGGGTGGGTATTATCACGCCCAAGGAGTACGAACAAGAGATGGGGGGCGCGGGGTAAAGAGTGAGGACGGCGACGGGAGGAGAGGTCTGGAGGGGCGTCCGGCAGGAGAGAGCCCCGGATGGGGTCGGCCGCTGGAAGCCACCATCTCACGGCAAAGCCCGCGAAGTCCCACCTCTGCTGCCCTCCCTGCCTCCTCCCCAGCCCCTGGCCTCCCACTCAGGCTGGAGTTTCCATGGCAACAGGCCGGAGTCTGCACCAGAGGCTCTGTGCGTACTTCCTGCGCATTGAAATGCGTCACCATCAGCAGCCTCCGTGCAGAAGGGGACGACTGGCGTCAGGAGCCGCGGGGGTCGTGCGTAGAAATCCTGAGTGTCTTCTACACACCAGCGAGTCATGTTGCCAGATACCGATTGATCAGAAATATTGATGGGACACCCCTCCCTCTCCCTCACTGGACAACTGAATGAAATAATGAGCAGAAAGAAAGTCCGTGTCTGCCCTTCCGGAGCAGAGAGACGACTAGGAGAGGCAGCTTTCCAGGCCCTCACAATTCCTTCGCCCACCCACTTCCTCAGACAATACTTGCTGAGAGCATATTTTGCAGCAGGCCCCACAGCAAAGAACCAACCGACAGAGCTCCGGTTCCCTAGAGCTATACTCTAGTTGGGTTGGGGGGGTCTTAAGTTGAACGTAAAGTCAAGATTTCAGGTGGCAGTGAATGCTAGGATGGACAAAAGGCACAGAGAGCAATATTTTAGGGTGGGTGGTCAAGGAGGGCTTCCTGGAGGTGGTGATATTTGGACCTGACTGGAGGGAGGAAGGGAGGGAGTCATGGGAAAATCAAGAACACTCTGGACAGAGGAATCTACACCTTGAAAAGGTCTGAGGCTGGACGCTTGCCCTGCTTGGGGACCAGCGAGGAGACCAGTGTGGCTGGAGGGCAGGCATCAGGGAGAGCGCGGGGGGAGATTAGGAGCCTGACCATCCTGGTCAAGAGGGCCTACCATCTAGCGCAGGGGTCGGCCAACTGCCTGCCACTTGTCTTTGAAAAATGCGGTGCTTATTGTAAGCGGGACACCCCCATTCTGCGCTGTGTGGCCTTTGCGCTCAGACCCGGTGAGGAGGAATGAGAGGGACCCGGCAGCACATGGTGTCGCTCCCCCCACCCACGGATTCCAAGCCCGGAAGCGGCCTCAAGGACATGGACCCCGGTAACCTAATTAGGAAAGGACGCTTTTGTTTTTCATGTAATTTATTTCATTTTAAGTGTATGTGATTTAATGCTTCCCGAAGAATGTGCTTAACCAGCTGGAAAAGCCCTTGAACGTTTCCCGGCGAGCGTCAGAGCCGTGGCAGGACCTGGCTCTAGCTCGTGGGGGGCAGGGGGGCATGGGAAGGTCCCAGACGCCGTCCCCACCACACTGAATCTCGGGTCTTTGTTCACACCGGACCTCCGGCCACGTGGGGCAGGGCACTGAGACACGGTCGGCTCTGCGCCAGCCGGGGAGCCCCCGGGGAGGGTCTTAGTGCCCCAGCCACCTGTTCCCGATCCTTCCGGCTGCACAGGGGCCTGGCAGCTGGGGACAGGGGCTGCAGGAGCAGGAGGGGAAAGCAGGGGTCTCGGGCCTTGGGCGGCCCCTCGGGCAGCAGGAGTGAGCGCGCACGCTCCATGCTCCACCGGCTTTCTGACAGGACATAAAAGAAGTGTCGTCAGTGATCTGAGCGTCCCCCACACGGGGCTCCCTCCTCCAGGAGCGCGGACGCTGGCGCGGGCGTGGGAGGCAGGGACTGGCTCAGGGGTGCAGTCACGTGGGAGGCCGCCGGTGAGGGGTGCTGAGGCGGCCGGCCCGCTTCTGTCACCTTCTCCCTGCCCTTCTTCTTGACACGTAAAAATCCACATATTCCGTGTACACAGCAGGATAAGTTTAGGGATAAGCACGCCCGGGTGGAAACCGTCGCCACCATCCCAGGCCTAAACATCTCTAACGCCTGGCGGAGCTCCCTCCTGGGCCGGTCATCATCATTGCTGTTGCTGCGTATGTGTAGGAGGCTGCCCAGTGCTGTCTGCTGTGCGTCACCTCCCCCACGGCAGGCTGCGCCCCGCTCAGCTTCCAGAAGCTTCCCCTCCGTCCTCCCGGACACACCCCTGGCTGCAGGGAGAACCGCTGCCTGGCCCCCGAGCAATGTCCCAACGGCCTCCTTCTGAGATCTCAAGTCCCAGTCTGGCCAGTAAACGTCAACGACTGGAGAAGACATGAGCAAAGCCTCCTGCCTGCGTCTGCGCTCCCCGCGCTCCCAGCGCTCCCCTGCGCAAGGGGCCTACGTCTGGGCTCTGAGGTGCTCAGAGCTGAATCGCCCGGAGAGGTGCGTGTCCTCGTTCGGCAGCATTGATTCAGTTTCGCCCGCGTGCCCGGCGGAGGATTCGCACCCGATTCTGGAAAGGCCCAGTCTTGGGGACTCCCTCTGTTCACTCCGCCGTGCCCTCCTTCCTCATGCAGCCGAGGTGTCTGTGGCCTCAGCCCGAGACCCCGGCCAGCCAGGGTGGAGGCAGGGCAGGGGGGGTCGTGGGGGACCCAGAAGCAGTCCCTGGACCAGAGCCCACCACAGTGCCTCTCTGTGTCAGGGGTTGGAAATCATGCCCCACCACCGCCACGGCCCTGGCAGGGGCACTGCCCCCCTCCCCACTCACCCACGCATCCCACACACGGGGCTGGGGGCCAGGACGCACTCAAGGTCTGAGCCACCCCACGACCCTCCCACACCTGTCAGCTCTGCCCTGGTTATGGATGAATGGTGTCCCCTCAGAATTCCTATGTTGCAGCCCTAATTCTTAGTCCTTTAGGAGAGAGGAATTCCAAAGAGGTCATTAGGTTAAAACAAGGCCACACGGGTGGGACCTAATCCATTTGGTGTGTGTCCTTCCAAGAAGAGGAGATGCGGACACAGACCCATGCAGAAGGAAGACCGTGTGAGGACACGGGGGGAGGATGGCGTCTGGAAGTCAAGGACAGAGGCCTGGGGAGCAGCCAGCCTTGGTAACACTTGATCTGGGACCTCCAGCGTCCAGGACGGGGAGAGAAGAAATTTCCTATTGTTTAAGCCTCCCATCTGCGGTGATTTGTTACGGCAATCCTAGAAAATTATGACAGCCCTTGTATCTGCCTTACGGGAAAGATCTTCATGTTTTTTTAAACTCACGTATCTAATAGATGTACAGAGTGGTGGATCTGTTCCAGCCGATTTCTCCAGTCCTGTTTGCAACACTCTCCCGGCAAACTTTGCTCTCCACGTGCACCGGCCTTTCTCACTGCCCTTTAGATGTGCAAAGCCCTTCCCTCCCTCGGAGACTTGTGCTCAGTGCTTTCCCCCAGTCTCTACTCTGCCTGGAGTCTCCCGAGGCTGGATTCTTCTCCACGGTGGTCTCAGGAGAAGTCCCTGCCCCCTTCCCAGCATCTTAGCTATAGTAGCCTCTCCAGGCAAAATCACAGCCACTCGCTGTCCATTCTCCATGGCGGGGACCACTATTAGAAGTTACTCTTACTTGTTTCTCTGCTGATCAGCTTCTTGTCGAGGGGAGTCTGAACCCCGTGAAAGTGGGACTTGTTCCTGTCTTGTCCACCACTGTATTCCCAGGCCTGAACACAGCGAATAGCAGTTGCACGAATGAATGAATGAATGAATGAACGAACGAAGTGAGAGCTTCCCAGAGCACTCTGCGAGGCTCTGACCGACACAGGCAGGATCCTCTCGACTCACGAGACAAGAAACTCCCGCATATCTCATGAATCAGGGAAGAGTCCACCATCCCCTTCTCCCTCCTTCCCTACACAGCACTCTCACCCCGAAGGGGCGGGTGTGGGCTAAGGGTCCACTTCCTGCAGCTTGGGGTGCCCTGCACCAACTCTGGGTGTCCCGAGGCTTCCTCTCCCCCTTCCTCGGGCAGCAGGAAACCTCTTCAGGGGGGCGGGTGGGGCAGTTCCTGCACTTAGGTCTGAGTTTCAGGGGAGGGCGATGGGGCATGTCTAGTTTGAATGTCTCCCAGTCCAGGAGGGCGTGAGATCCTCACCCGGAGGCAGAGGAATTTTGCAAAGCGGGGGGAGGGGATGATGGGGCCGGCTGCACTGCAGTGCCGGCAGAGGCTACTTCTCTGTAGAAGCAGCATGTACGCACATTTAAAGAGGATGTAGTATTTTTAAGCAGAAAAAAATAATGGACCTCATTTTCTAAAGGAACATCTCTGAATCGTCAAGAATTGCTTATAAAGACCCATCTTGGGGCATACCAACCTCCAGACTCATTTAATGTACCCATCCCTGTTAATCTTAACACTTTCAACTAAAAACAAGCAAACATAATTTTTCCTAAGTGTTTCCAGCTGTGAGGTGTCAGTTTCTACAATTTGGTGACCAGATGTGCTGTTATATTTAATAAACTCCAAACCTTAAAATATAAACTTTGAAACATTGCAGTGCATTTATTTAAAAAAAAAAAAAAGAGCCTTCTGTAGCTATCTGACATTTTAGGAGAGTGACACGTGTCTTTCGTTATTCTGAAGCTAAAAGCTCTTGTTCTGATCGCTTGGGGTCTGAAAAAGGTGTGCTGGCTTCGCTCGCTCCATTTCCTGTTTTTGGTAACGTCTAACATTACTCTCCGTGTTTTGGAAATGCTGCGATTCATATTTTATGTTTATTCAAGTATAAGGTTATTTTCTAATATGAATGTGCAGGACGTCTGTGACACAATGAGATAAGGTTTTCACCATAACAAAATTATGAAAGTAAAAACAGAATACAGGTTTCCAGATTTCTTTCTCAGTCACTCTGACTTGACTTATAACTGATACATCATGGGGGGGGGGTTGTTTGTTTTAATGAGCTCATTACAAAGTGTATTAATTGTCATTAATGGGGAAACGTAAAGAAATTCTTTTACACTTAAAAAAAAGTTGTAGTGACTGAAAAAAACAGCCCTCTGTCTTCAGAAAATATTTATGCATTAATTTGTTAGATAATTAGAATTATCTAATTATCATAATTGAGGTCCCATTCAGGCAAATCTTTCTTTAAGAAATGATATACGCTTTTTAAATGTCATTAGTCTGTAAAAGAAAATTGCTCGATATATTTACATCTGAGAGTAGAGCTTTCATCTTTGAACTGTGTATTCCTACACACTGAAAACAAGTCTCTGTGCTTGCAGCAGGGACCGCAAAAGCTAACTCCCTGGTTATTTCGTTTGTCTGCGGCCACGGATTTTTAAGTTGTGAATTATTTTAGGCACCCTGGCAAAAGAAAGCTACCATTTACTCAATTATGGCAAAGATGTTAAAATCCCCCCGCCCCCCACCAAAAAATGTTTTAGAATAAACGAAAGGCCATTACTGTGATTTTAGGCACCGGCTCTTTGACAAAATCCTTGTGTACATTTTGATTTTTTAAAGTTCTGCATCATCTCCGTGTTCATCTTAGCAATGTACCAGGCCAGCTAATGATCTGCAATGTGTTTAGGTTATAATTCAGGTTTTAAAAAAAGAGAGACAGAGACGGAAAGCCAAAAAATATAAAACGTTACGACTCTAGTTTTTCAAAAGCAAAATTCATTCCTTCGTTCATTGACGCTGCTGACTTCCTGCTGTGTGTCAGACACTGCGACGAGCTCTGAGAGGCTGGTAAGCAAAAACGAACGTAAAGTGCCCCCAAATCACACAGTGATGGCGAAGATCATAGTGAAATCCTAGACAAGAACAGAGTAAAAAGTGTGTGCAAAAAAAAAGAAAAAAAGGAATCTCATTAATTTGAGACATTTTTCAGATTTTGGAGTTTTTGCTGTGATTTAGGAGATTGCATTTTTGTTTTATAATGGTGCCTGAAATAATTTGCCCCTTAAAATCCACAGCCTCACCAAGAGAAAAACAACAAATGAGTGAGATAGTTTCAATTCCTTCAAACAGATCTCTTACTGCTGGGGGGACAAAAGCCAGGGCACTTTAGATTAGGTTTCTTTGTGGTAAAAGAGGCAGAAATAGAGAGTCCCCCTAAAAGACTTGCTTTGAACGGTTGATGGGGGGAGCCTCACAGAAGAGGCAACGCTTGGGGAGAAAGCTAGGGACACTCCGATGCAAGATGCCATTCCAGGAAATAATTTGCCAGACAGATGGCTAGCATTTAAACACTCTTCGGTTTGCAAACGGATGGGTCTCCGGGACCCTGACCGCGCTGTGTCCATGGCAACCATTCTCTTCCTCGGGCGACAGGGCAACAGCAGACCGGCTGGGCTGTGGGGTGGGGGCCTGCGGGAAGCAGCCCCAGCTGCTGTCCTGCCCATCAGAGTGCGTGCTGCCCTCCAGAGCTACCCCAGGCTGGGGGGCTGCCCCAGCAGGAGAGCATTCCGCGCAGGTCTGGGGGCGGGAAGGTCCCAGGTCCAGTACCAGACAGGCTGGTTCTGGTGAGGACGCTAGTTTGCTCCCGTCTGCCTGTGTCCTCTCGGGGCGGGGAGAGAGATCATCTCTCCTGTCTCTTCTCAGGAGGGCACCACCCCACCGGGAGGGCTGCACCCTCGTGACCTAATCACCCCCAAAGTTCTCACCCCCGGAAAACCGTCACACTGGGCGGGGGCACAAGCGTGCCGTCCCTAGAAAGCTCCTAGCTCCGGGTCAGCGCTCCGTAAATGGGAACGCTCAGTGGTTAGGGTTGTGCATTTCACGACCGTTGAAAAAAGTGCACTGGAGAGAATCTGCCCAGCAAAGGGGTTTCTTTTTCCACTGGAGATAAAGTAAGCAGTGGGGCAGGCCCGTCTCGAGCCTCTTCCACTCAATGAGTAACTATTTAAGGAAGGCCTACTGTGCGTCAGCTCAGGCTTCCAGACTGGAACATTCCCGTCTCGGGGGCTCTCTGGGCCCCTTCCCCACCCTCCCTTCTCCACTCAGCTGCAGTTTCCATGGCGACAGCCTGAGCCTCCCTCTGTTGCTAAGGGCCACGAGCCATCTGGAGAGGAGCAGGCCGGGTTGGCTAATCTCACGGAGATGGGGCGGTGGGAACAGGAGGGGTGGGCGCGGGGACTCAGAAGGGGCTCAGCTCTGCAGCCCGCACTGGTCCAAGCGCGTCTTTGGGTGCCTCTGAACAGAGTCTGCACAAGAACAAAGACACACACGTGGGGGCTCTGAGAGTCGGGTAGAAATCACGCGTCTCCTGCAGCCTCCGGCTCCAACAGCATTGTCTGTCCTCAGGATCCGTCAGGCTGTCTGTCTGGTAGACACGGACTGGGGCCTTTCCCTGCGCCAAGCTCCTGTCTAGGGCAGAGAATTAATGTTGGGCAACCCCGTGCTTTGTTCCAGTGGGAGACGCATTCGTGGGTTCTAAAAGTTTGGCCCTTGCCTTAAGAAAGACGTTGAGTATACGATGAGCCTCCCTACCCTGGTGCAAGGGAGAGAGATGAGGGACAGCAGGGTTAACACAGCCTCACACGTTCACCGGGCCTGAGAGCGGGGAGGCGTTAGTATGGAAGGCAAGGACGGTCTTCGATGCATGCTGAGGCCATGCTACTACGTGAGCAGGAGGCTGATCGGTAAACACGAGACCCTCTGGGGGAAGAGAAATCTAGGCAGAGGGAGTAGCAGGTCCAAAGGTCCTGCGGCAGAAATATGCCTGGTGTGTGCAAGGGAGTCCAAGGTAACCACATCACGCAATGCTTCTTAAAACATGGGGCTTTGCTAACAAATTATTAATATGGATCCTAGTGCTGCTGAGTTTCTCCTGTGGGTCAGATCCAGGGCCAGGAGCTGGGTTTACGCGGAACATCACGTCCGACGTGCTCCCTGCCTTCGCGGAGCTCACAGTTATTTGAGGATCCTGAGATTAATCAGGTCGTCCAAAACTAGACGCCGTTCAAGAGTATCATGTTCGTATTTAGTGCATTTGTTTGGCTTGTGGTGTCTGCTTGTGCTGGGCGCCCGGGGACAAGGTGGATGATATTATTATCCCAAATTTAGACACGAGGCAGAGAGGCTGGACAGTCTCTGGAACATTCTGCTGCCAGCCAGCGGCGGCACCGGGGTTGGAACGGGAGCCATGTGGCTTCTGCAGCCCAGGATTTCACCCAGGAGGGTTGCTCCTCGCACCCAGGTTCTAGTCCCAAACTGGAAGCCAGTGTAGACACGGCATGTACCCGGACAGCTGGCCCGACTCCAGCGTGGAAGACGACATGCTAACATGGTGGGGACACCATTGCTAAAGAAAGCTACAGGGGGAAGGGATCCCCGGTATGGAAAGTTAAACAGTCTGTGATGAGGGGAAGCTTCACCTTTAGGGAAAATTCTCCAAAGGACGCCCACTGGACAGTCCACTAACCACTTTGGGTCAAATTCTAGTTGACAGGATGCTAGCCCATGCGTTCCATGCTGTTACCATTGTTTTCTGAGGTAGGACTGATCAATATTCCGATTTTACACAAAAGGAGTTCAACCAGCCTCCTTTCAGAGAGATGGAAACACCTGCCCAAGAATCTGCAGTTTTCCATATTTATTTTTTCAACTGGGGTGAAATGCACACACATAAAATTTGTCGTCCTGACCACTTCCGGCGCTCAGTGCAGCGCGGAGGCTACCAGCACGACCCTCGTCGCCGAGCTCTCTCCAGCGGGCAGAACCGAAGTAGCGTCCCGCTGCCGCTCCCCGGGCCAGGGCGCCCGCCATCCTGCTGGCCGTCTCTCGGACTCTGACCACTCCGGGCACCTCGGCTACGGGGACTCACATGGGCTCGGCTTCCTGGGCTTTTATTTCACACATCACGTCCTCAGGTTCATCCCCACTGTGGGATTCGCCCGGACGTCCCTCATTTTTGAGGCTGAATGATATCCTGCTGTTTGCACACACCCCGTTTTTCTGCTCCATCATCTGCCCACGGACTTTGGGCAGCTTTCACCCGGTGAATAATGCTGCGTGAACATTGGTGTGCAGGGATGTCTTCAAGACCCTGCTTTCCATTCTCGGGGCAATGTACCTCGAGCCGAAATTGCTAGATCCTACAGTAATTCCATGCTTGGCTGCTTTGAGGAACCACCAGACCGATTTTCCACAGCAGCCGCACCATTTTGCATTCCCATCAGCCGTGCACGGGGGAAGGACCCATATTTTTAGTTATTCACAAGTAATGAATGAGACACGAGCGAATTGCAGGCAGGGATTTTAAACATACACTCGGTTTAATACAAGTTTCCAGTATATCCCATCCTCTGAGGTTCTCTCTGCTGATTTTCAGCTACCGACCCCTCCTCAGCCCAGCAGCAGTTTCCATGGTAACAGGCTGAGTTTGTCTGGGTTGCTAAGGAACCAAAGGGCTCCAAGGAGGGACAGGCTGGAGCTCCCCGTGTATAGCCAGACTGGGTGAGGGGTGGGGAGCCGGGGGGCCCTCATCAGCGGTTCCCGCACATCCTCTGTGCTTGTCCTTCTGCAGCGTCTTTGTGCAAGGGCACAAAGTTGGCTCCGAGCTCACAGGGTTGAGAAAGTCCCATGTCTTCACACCAGAAGTGCCCGGTGCCACAAACATTCGGTGTCCTCACCATAGTCTCCTCCCTTCTTTTACTTATTCACTCAGCAAACATGGCATTGAGAGCCTGCTCTGGTATGGCAGACCCCGGGAGCAGCATGAGGAGGAAGACAGAGGTACGACGTAGACTGATATCAGAACGCACTGCCCCCCAAATACTCCACTTTGGGATGGGGGTTATTTTGAGCTGCAGGCCCTTGGAAAAGAGCAAATGCAGGGAGGGGCTTTCTCTGAGCCCCTCATCGACCTACAGTACAGTCCCCCGAGTCATGACAGGAGCTCAACATCGTCAGTCCCTCTGGGGACTTTAACCCCCTGGGGAAGACTGGCTCTTGTCACAGGAGGGGTGACCAGAAGCAGACACCATCCCCAGACAGACCGGCACAAGCCATCACACCTCCTTTCCTAAAAATCATTTACTTTCCCCAAAAAGGCCCACATCCCCGTCCGCCTCCCTATCAGGACGGTACGCAAGCCTGCATCCTAGGCCACCTCTGGGAGTTACTTTTTGCCTGGAAATCTCCCACATATATGCGAAGTGTACACATTAATAACTTGTGTTTTACGCTCATTAATCTGTCCTTCATTACAGGGATCTCAGCCAAGAACACAGAAGGGTAGTGAGAAAATTATCTTTCCTCCCCTGCAGTGTGGTTCTTGTTTGTTTTGTTTTCTACAAGAGCCAGCCTGGAGATGCTTCCATTCGGAACTTTATCCTACAGATGTTCACTGTAGGTCCACCTGGGGCTAGACTGTGTGAGCAGGAGGAGAGGGAGACTCGAGCACCCTGGAGGTGACAGTGGTGGGGTGGGTCAGCCAGTGCCTCAGCCGGGCCTCAGCCGGGCCTCACAGACCTTATTTTTTATTAAAATGCGTCCTTGGAATGTTCTACAGCTTGACTGTGGTGTTGATTACCCAGGTGCATACGCTTGTCAAAACCCATTAGCTGTATGTAAATTACACACCAATAAGTTGATTAAAAAAAAATGCATTCTGCAGCAGGGTCAGAATTTGACTGTTTGGGTCTCTGTGGACCCCTAAAGAAATCCCAAGTGTCAACAACCACAACAGAAGGGCCTCTGGTAGACGCAGCATGCTCTGAGCACTCAGAGGCGGACTGAGATGAGCGCTTGGTCTCTAGGCAGGGAGGGGTGGTCTCCCGTGCATCGCACCTGCCCAGGAGGACTTCAGGGGAGGCGGGGCTCGGCGAGTCCGGGGAAGGAGGTGAGTGGGATCGGTCGCTCTGCATATGGCGGCTGTTATTCTCCTTGGGAACTGGATCGCAGTCTCTCTTGTAAGTCCCACCGCCAACCCACCCCCCAGAGATACCACAACATCCTAAGACCCGGAAAGGTAAAAACCGTAATTAATGCAGGTGGACTGACAGGTCAGTGCACAAGCAGGCGGGTGGGTAAGTGGATGGACGACTTCAAATGCCAACTATATAGATTTCCGTCCCCAAACGGAGAAGAAAATCGCAAGTACCAGTGGAAATGAGGCATGTGACGCCGCTCCCCCAACACAGGGTGACTCCCTGAGCCCCAGGTACTCCTTCACTCAAAACATTTGTTACGTTCCTGCTGCGGGCTGGGCCATAGTTACTAGATCACACACAATCTTTAGCCACATTCTAGAACATTCCAGGTTCTCTGGATCCCTTCTCTGTCCCCTCCTCCCACTGCAGCCGTTTTCATGGCAACAGCCTTGGCCAGTCGCCACTGAAGGAGAAGAGGCCGGCTGGCCAGCTAGTAGCCAGGCTCCCCGGGGATGGGAGAACTACCATAAACTGGGGAGGCCGCCCATCCCAATGTACCGGGTGCAGGAGCGCCCCACGGGCTCTGCAGACCCTGCTGAGAAACCACTCCTCTGCCCCAAGCCCCAGGGATGCATGAATGGTTGCCTGTCCTCATCATTCGCTCACTGAGTCAGTCAACAAATACCAAGTCCAGCTTGTGCTGGGCTCTGTCCGAGGCATCTGGACTAGGAAGGGAAGCAACAACGGGTACTGACTGGACTTTCCTAGGCCTTCAGCAGTCAGAAGAATCATTCATTCATTTACTCCAAAAAACTCCTTTACTCCCTCGACATGGATTTGGGGGGTGTCCGCTACTGGCTGTGCTACGCGCGGGAGTCAGCGTGGGCTGGGACAGAGGCCATGCCCTCCCAGAGCCGCATCTAGCGGGAGACCCGGGAAGAGAGTCGGGTGAGAAATGTCAGGAATAGAGCAAGGGTGGGGGGTGGGATGGGGAAGGGCGTGGGGGGAGCGGAGAGGAGGAGGACGGCCCCGCTGCGGTATGTCCGAGCGGACTTGAAGCAAGAGAGCGCGGGAGGCGGGAAGCCCAAGTGAGGACCCTCTTCCCGGCTCGGCCGCGATTGCCTTCCGGCTGCGTCCGCGCTCGACGGGGAGACAACGCTCTGGGGTCTCCCCCTCTTCTTCCGAACACCACCCTTGGGACCCTCTCTAAGCCTAATCACCCCCCAAAGCCCACATCCTGATACCAGCACACCGGGGGGGGGGGGCTAGGGCTTCAGCGTGAGTTTTGGGGGGTGCCGTTCAGCCCACACGGGTACCTTGGGGGCCCAGGAGAACTGCCTGCATTTCGTCCGGGAGGTGCCCCACCTGTCAACGCGAATATGCCGCGGAATGCAGATGAAAAGGCAGCTCCATCCGAGCCTCAGAGGATCTCCACCAAGGCAGCGACCTGCACAGGAAGAAGGAAGCCGCCACGTACGCGACGGGACGCCTGCGGGCAAGTGGGAACCCCGGCCCTCAGCCTCGGGGAACTGAAGTCCACCGCCGAGTGCACAGTGTTGGAAAAGGACCTCGAGACCCGGAAGGGGACACAGCCCTGCCTGCGAGGCCGGCAAGCCACGACACCGCGCGGGCCGTCGGCTGACGGAGCGGGTGGACGGCCCCTCCGAAGGGAGGCGCGCTCCCGGCCCCCAGTTAGGCTCCCCGTCAAGTAGACTCACCGACACCGCGAGCCAAGACCTGGGCCTAACTCGAGTTCTAGGAGCACGAAACCTTCGGAAGTCAACATGCGAGAGAGGAGGGCCGTGAGGATGTTTTATCTTTTCCAAAGACTTTTACTTTGGGAAAAGTAAGTGGAGAGAGTCTGCCTGAAAATGAAACTACTTGGCTCCATTCACCAACGGCAAGCTCGGGGGGACCCATGGGGGGCACCTGCCTGGACAGGATCTGGCGCCTGGGCGGGCACCGTGTCCAGCCCTAGTGAGGAAGCAGGGGCAGCGGTCCTACTGGGGACAGAGACCCATGGTTTTATTGATTCATTTATTGCCATTTCAGAGCCTGGAAAATTCCAGGCTCCCAGGCTCCTGCGGCCCCTCCCCCCGTGCTGTGGTTTCCATGGCAACAGGCTCCGACTCAGAGGCTGGTGAAGGCCCCCGGGGAAGGGAGCTGCTGACGCCCCACCAGCCTGGGTGCCTCGGAGGGGAGGAGACCCTTAAAGGCGCAGACATCTCACCAACCGTCGACGCGCGTTTAAAAAAATGTCTTATGGGGGCAAAGCACACGCGTGATAACATTTACCCTTTCCATCGTTTTTTAGGCATGTGGTTCTGCGGGACTGAGTGCGTTCACACTGTTGTGCACCGTCCTCAAACCGAAGCCGTCCCCGTCATCCCCCAGCTCCCCCTCCGCCCGGCCTCACAGCCACCACCCTGCCTCTGTGGCTCCAAATGCCACAGCCCTAGGCTGTGGCGAGTGACCTCCCTCTCTCTCAAGGCTGAACCATGGTCCCGCGTGTGGCTGTGCCGCGTTTGCTCACCCCTTCACCCCTCCGTGGACGCGAGGCTGCTTCCGTGTTTTGGCTCCTGTGAACACGGGTGTGCAGGCGTCTCCAGCTCTCTGGGGTGCAGACCGGGAGCGGAATTGCTGGTCTCGCAGCCCTGCCACGCGGTTCTCCCCACGGCTGCCTGCCCCACGGCACTTTCCCGCCGGCGGTCGGGCATCCTGCTCGCCTGCCACCTGCTCCCTGTGGCGGGAGCCTCTGCAGACCCCCCGCAAGCTCCCGCGGACTCTGGCATTGCAGCTGCTTAGCTGAGTACCGGTTGCTGGCGCCGGTGCCATAAACACAACCTCCTGGGCACCTGGGTGACTCAGTGGTTACGCCTCTGTCTTCGGCTCGGGTCATGATCTCAGGGTCCTGGGATGGAGTCCCGCATCGGGCTCCCTGCTCAGTGGGGAGCCTGCTTCCCCCTCTCTCTCTGCCTACTTGTGATCTCTGTCTCTCTCTGTCAAATAAATAAATAAAATCATAAAAACAAAAACAAAAACCACCACCTTGTACCACCCGGTCTTCATACGTTTATTTTCTAAGTTTGCTTGTTTGTTTCTAAGTCATCCCCACCCCCAGTATGGGGCTTGAACTCACGACTTGAGATCAAGCGTTGTGTGCTGCACCAACTGAGCCAGCCAGGGGCCCCCAGGGTTCCCTGGTTCAATTAGTCATTCGTACGCTCGCTCCTTCAATGCCATTTCCCGAGCGTCTACAATCTGCGAGGCGCTGGAAGGTAAACGAGGCCCAAGAGCAGACCAGTCTCCGCTTTCGCGAAGCGCTACTTGTCTGTACGTGAGTTTCCTCATATGTAAAATGGGCACGACACAGATTCTGCGCCCGCGGGGGACAGCGAACACTAGACAACCCGTATTTGTAAAGGTCAGGGCGCAGCCTGGTGCGCGTGACCGTGCCCGGGCCGAGCTGGCCACGGCGGGAGGAGCGGAGCCGCACTCCGGAGCACACGCAGGTGCGCACGCTCCGGCGGCGGAGCAGGACGCCTGTCTCAGGACCCACTCGTGCACGGGACCAGGCCTCCACCCCAGCGCTCCCTCCCACGCTCCCCACGCTTCCGCCACGGAGTCCTGACGAGCCGGGCTCACGAACACCCTGGAGGCTGACTTGGGTCCCTGAGGTCCCGGGGACCACCTCGTCGCTGGGCTCTGAATGTTGCCCCTGCTTTTTGGGTGGTCCCAGGACGGCGTGTGCTTTCGCTAGGACCGTCCCTTGAGGAATTCCCACGGCGAACAGGGTGAACACCAAATTCTGAATTCCGGCCTGGGAGGTGCCCTGCAGGCAGGGCTAGGGGTTCGCCTGGAGCCCGCAGCTCACCCGTCACGTGGCCGTAAGAACAGCGCCCAGAACGGTTAACGTGTGCGTGTGCCCGCCTTGCACTCTGATCGGACGCCGCGTGCCCGGGAAGCCGTGCCCTCGGACAGACCCGCCTCCGACACGCCCACCGACGAGGAAATCAACCCCTCGCGACCCCCCAAACCTCACGTCCCATATGGGACCGAATCTTCCAGAACAAACACGTCCTTGAACCTCCTTCCCCCCTTTCGGCTCTTCGATGCCACGCTCCGTCTCGTGAAGAAAGAAATACTGTGAGCTCTCGTTTCCAAATGTACACACGGCCTCTTTGCGAGGGTCTGTTTTCAATTCATACTCGCGGAGTTTGTTGATTTGGGAGTTCAAGGCCCTCTCTGGCCCGCGGAGAGCGCGGCAGTTCCTGGAACGGGCCGTGTGCGTGCGAAGGGGCATCTGTGAGCAGAGACACAGAAGAAAGCCTCTCTTTCTGCCGTGTGAAAGGCGGGGTGCGGCGCCCGGCCTCCTGCCTCGCGGCCCTGGCCTTCCTTCCTGCCCCGAACCTCGGAACAGCCAAGTCTTGTGCTCCAGACGGGAGCCTCACGGACAGGGCAGCCACAGTCCGCAGCCCGCTCCTGTCAAGCGGCTCCCCGAACGGGTCCCCTCCGTGACCGGGAGCGAGTCGGAGGAGCCTGACTCTGCGCCCGAGCCCGGGGCTGCGGGCATGTGCTCTGAGCGTGTGGCTCGCCGTGGAGACCCCCGCCCTCCGGGGGGCACCGCCTCCCCCCGGCCTGCCCGCTCCCTCCCCCAGCCCCCGCCGGGGCCTGGCACGCGCCTCCGAGAAGGGGGCGGTGGGCTCCATCCCTAAATCCGACGGCTCCGTCCTCGTCCTCGTGCCTCAGCTCACAGGCCGGGGCGTCTCACGGGGACACTACGCTCCCTCCGGTCTATGCTCCTTCCCCACGCGCTCCTCTACGCGGCGGAGGCTCGGGACGGGGTCCAGGTCCACTTTCCGGGCTGCGCCGGCCGCCGACAGCTGCTCACAAGCCACCCCGACGCCCGGGACCGCGGGCGACACGCTGCGATTCCGGGCGGCGCGGGCGGCCCCGCGGGGCGCCTCTGGCTCCGAGTCTCCCCCGAGGCCGCCGGCGCGACGCGGGCCAGGGCTGCGGTCAGCCGGCGGCTTGACGGGGGCCGGATGGTGCACGGTCAAGGTGGCCTCCTCACGGTCCCGGCAGGTCCTGCTGCCCGGGGCAGGAAGCCTCAGTTCCTGGCCTAGAGCGGCTTCCAGAGCGCCTCAGCGCCCACTCGACGTGGCTTCCCCGGGGCAGGCGAGCCGGGAGAGAGCGCGTGGCAAGCGGCCCCGCTCTTACATGCCCGCCCTGGAGACCCCACGTGGACAGGTCTGGGACGTCCGACTGGCCACGCAGCTCAGCCAGCTGTCTCCTCTGCGGAGGGGACCGCGCCGAGGCTCGAGGACCGGGACGATGGGTCACGGGGGCCCCTCGGAGGTCAGCGTCCACACCGCTTCTACTCCCTCGGAGCTGCCTCACCCAGAGCCACTTGGACAAAAACCGTCCCCAGCCCTGATCTTAGATTTGAATTCCTGCTTCCTGACATCTCTACGTGAACGTGAAACTGGCCTCTTAAGCTAAACGTCAAACTGAATGCCAAAAATGAAAAGCCACGATGGAAGGGCGGAATGTCAAAAATTTAAATAAAGTCCCACGTGCGCTGGGCCATGATAAAGCTTGGGGCTAAGGAGAAAATGACTTCCTATATATGTGGGACTTATTTATTTTTAAAGATTTTATTTACTTATCTGCCAGAAAGAGAGAGCACAAGCAGGGGGAACCATGCGCAGAGGAAGAAGCAGGCTCCCTGCTGAGCAGGAAGCCCCATGTGGGGCTTCATCCCAGGACCCTGAGATCATGAGCACAAGGCAGACGTTTAAGCGACCGACCCACCCAAGTGTCCCTAATATATGTGTTTTTATGTAAATTTTTAATGATTGATTTTTTCCCCAGAACATTAAACTCACTGAAAAAATACTGAAAAACTGAAAGTAAATATACTAAACCTTATAACATTATCTTACGTTTAAATAGCTTAGTTATACAAAAGAAAAAGAAAAAACCTCAGGAGTAGTATAATTTTACTTTCCTGGACTTAATGGAAGCAAATTCATCAACAATATATTCAAAATCTATTTCTGGAAAAGAATTACCCCTTAAAAATACATTTAAGGGGCGCCTAGGTGGCTGAGTGGGTTAAGCCTCTGCCTTTGGCTCAGATCACGATCCAGAGTCCTGGGATCGGGCCTCACGTCCCTGAGCTGAGAGCCTGCTTCTCCCTCCCTCTCCCCTCTGCTCGTGTTCTCTCTCTCAAATAAATAACAAATAAACAAAATCTATGGGAGGAAAAAAAGAAGTGATAGATACTGTGAGGAAATTTAAAAAAAATATTAAAAATAAAGGCGGGGCACCTGGCTGGCTAAGTTGATAGAGCGTGTGACTCTTGATCTTGGGGTCATGAGTTCAAGCCCCATGTTGGGTGTAGAGATTACTTAAAAAAAAAAAAAAACTAAATCAATGAACTAAACCCCCTTTAATAAATAAATAAAATGTTAAGAACTGGTTCATCATGAGGGGTTTTCATTAATGATTTTAAAATATTACATTAAGATGTTTTAAAAAATATTTTTATTTAAATGTTTTAAATATTGCAGTAACTGTTTACCTTGAGGACCGAGTGCTGTGTGCTGTTACTGATGGCGTCTGCTGAGCGGCGGTTGGGCCTTTGCTCGTGTAAGGCTCATGTGAACCCTGAGAGGCAGGTCCTCTTTTCTTCAAGTGAGGAGGCGGCTCAGCGGGTGTGGGGGTCGAGGTGCGATGGGCCCCATCCAGGGTGGCCTGACCCTGCAGTCGGAACTGGATAGGACCACCCTTCTCTCCTCTGCACGCGGGCGCTTGCGGGTAAAGTGGGATGGTCCCGGCACTCACCTGCAGCTGCGTCCTGCGCGTGCAACACCAGGCCCGTCCCCGGCACACAGTGGGCGTAATACACATTAGTTACCGTCTAATGATGATAGTGACTGTGATGATGATGGCGGTGATGCACCAGCCATCGGGGCCCCAGCCAGATCTGAAACTGCTCGGTCCTAAAAACTCCAGGATTCTTCATCTCAGTGACTCGCCCCACCATCTAAGACATGCATTTCTTCCTGTGTCTTGGCTACTTCACTAATGGAGGCCCCCACCCTCCGTCATTTGTGGGCCCCGGCCCCGGCCCAGCGGCCACACAGCCCAGAGAAGTCACTGAACACATATTTGTTTTTCTTCCAGTTTACTTTTGTGTGACTGTTCGGTCTCTTTCTCCCAGTGGCCTTGGAGCCCCAGGAAGGCGGTGATCATGCCTGCTCCATGCCCTGGTGATCTCCAGAGTCCCGGAGAAAGCCCAACATACAGTAAATGTTTAATTACTGCTGATGACGCTAACAATGTTAAAATTTCTAAAAGTTGACCTGCAAATTCCACCATTCTTACACTGACAAGGCCCTTCCTGATCCACCCCTGCCCCCTCCTCTTCCTCGCCCTGCCTAATAGTACGCTTCAACCACTGTGGTCTCATTGCCCTCCCCTGAGTGTGCTCAATGTGTTTCTACCCCCGGGCCTTTGCATGTACTCTACGATCTCCCTGGAATATTCTTTTCCCATGACTTGCTCCTGGCTTTATTCCTCTCTCTCTTCATTTATCACAACCCGAGAAAGGCTGCCTTGACAACTCCATCACTTTGACGCCGGTCACCCGCTCGTCCACTAACCCCCTCTTTCCCTATCAGAGCACACAAATTGTATTCAGTTTGTGGTCTGTCTCCTTCCTCAGAAAGTAAGCACCACGAGAATTTTCAGGGCAGGTTCTTCCGCCTCACTGCATCCGAGGGGTTCTCGACCTGGGCACGACGGGCACTAGGGGCTAGGTCGCTCCTTGTTGCCGGGGGCTGCCGTCCTGCACATTGTACGACGTCTCTATGCACTAGATGCTGACAGCACCGGCCCCCTTTGCTTGTGGCAACAAGAATGTTCCAGAATGCCTCCTTGGGGAGGCAAAATTGGCCCCAGCTGAAAAGCACTGTTCTATCCCCGAATCCTAGAGCGGATCTGCCATTACTGTTGGTGTGAAATCCACAGTCTACGGATGAGGAATTGTAGCAGATAATGTTGCATCACGGTGCTCGTGGGTGTCTAAGGCAGTGAGGCCGATAAGGCGACATTCTACAAACACCCAATGGTGCTTTTTAAGTCCAGAAAAGAACACGCCAGGGCCTCCGGTGGATGGGCGAACCGCTGGTTTGAGCCCTCCCCATGCCGGGTAATTGTGTTGTCCACTGCTGTTTGCAGCTCTCCCTGAAGACCTTTCCAGGACAAAGGCCACCCTTGCCTGTTACCATGGGAACCACAGCTGGGGGTGAGGGGAGAGGGGAGGGGAGGGGCCTGCAGAATTGCTGGGACATAGAGGGGGAGTAAGAGAGGGAGGGAAGGAGGGGCTCAGGGCACAGAAACATCCAGGCTCCAGAGGCAAATGTGAGTTTGAGGATGTCCTCGTACACATGCCACAAAACAGGAGTTTGTGGAAAGAACAAAATTCGTTTGCCGCACACCCCCAGCCCCCGGCACGCACAGTATCTGCTCTATCTGTGATGTGACAAATGTTTCCTCCTTGCAAGGCAAACACGGAAAGGGTCTGAGTTTGATTCTTGGGAGAACTGCACTTGCCCAGTCCTGCCTGTTAAGTGAATTTCGGGGAACGGAACTCAAATAAATAACAAAGTGCTTCCACTAAGTGGAGGAAGGAAATGATGCCAGGCACGTGGGCAGGACGAAAACGTGCGGGCGCCGTGGACCCGGGTATGAGGACAAGCTTGTGCCACGTCCAGAGGGTCCTTCCAGAGACTCGTGGAACCTGTGAGGCGTCCTGGGGACCCTGACCCCGTGGCATTAAGTATTCTTCAAAGACGCAAGTTGCTTTAGAGGAAAGTGCCTTCTTATTTTTGCCGCAAGCACTGCTCGGCTTGTCTGAATTCATCGGCTCGTAACTGCCGCTGCCGTGACCGCGAGGCGGGTATCCGTGCGCTCGTGAATTCTGGAAGCAGCCTTGCTGGGCCGCAGGGCAAATGTACTTTAAACTTTGCCAGAAAGACCACGCAGAGAGACTGCATCCCACACATGCCCACCGCCCGCTCTAGAAACGGGCCTGCTTCCCCAGCCCCCCGCTGCCGATGGCGCATCATCACCTCTGCCTACCGGAGGCGGCAGAAACCCGGTCTCAGCCCAGCCTGGCATCCCGTTTGTGGATCACAAGCAAGATGACACTCTGTTACTGTTGCTTGCACACTGGGGGTTTTGCTCTCCGAACGGCTTTTCGGATCCTCTGTCCTGGTTTTCCATTTTGTGTGTGTTACAGTTTCTTACTGGCCTGAAACACAACTCGTGTATGCAAGTGACACACGCTCCTGGACACTCACATCTGTGGCAAGGACGTTAACCAGTTGGGTTTTTAGTCTCTCTTATCGTATGGCTTTCCCCGGTACATATACACATACACTTTCTAAAACAAGTGTGTCAAAATACATATAACATGAAATGTGCCATCTTAACCATCTTGAAGGACATGGTCCAGTGAAGGTTCATTCACTTCGTTGGGCAGCCATCTCCGGAACTTTCCATCTTGTGAAACCGAGACTCCGTCCCCATGAAACGACAACTCCCCGCTCCCCTCCCCCAGTCCCTGGCACCACGGACACCTTTCTGTCTCTGGGAACCAGACTATCCTATATACCTCATACAAATGGAACCATAACACTGTCCCTTCGTCACTGGCCTATGCCACCTAGCAAGACGTCCTCAAGGTCCATGCGTGTCGTGGTACGGGTCATGATATCCTCCCTTCCTTCCTCCCTTCCTTCCTTCCTTTTTCTTTCTTTCTATTTATTTGGGGGGGCAGGGGCAGGGGCAGGGGGCAGAGAGAGACAGAGACAGAGACAGAGAGACTCTCAAGTGACTCCCCGCTGAGCACAGAGCCCAGCCCGGGGCTCCATCCCAGGACCCTGAGATCATGACCCGAGCCGAAATGAAGAGCCGAACACCTAACCGACGGAGTCACCCAGGCGCCCTCCTTGCTTCCAAGCTGAATACCGTTCCCTTGGGCAGACAGACCGCGTTACGGCCATCTATTAGGTCATGACGGGCGCCTGGGTTGTGTGAACATTTTGGCTCCTGTGAAGAGCGCGGCTCTGAACACGGGTGTACAGATGCCTCTTTAAGGCCCTGCTTCCAGTTCCTGGCGCGTGCCCCGAGCTGGGACTGCTGGGTCGCAGGCAGCTCTGTTTGTAACCTTCCGAGGCCGAGACCGCCCCTGCTGTCATCCGCAGCGGCTGCGTCAGGCTGCACGCCCACCCGGGGGTTCCTGCTTCTCCACATCCTCCCCAGTACTTGGTATCTGTCGGGTTTTCTGGTTTTTGTTTTTTTAACAGTAACATCCTAATGGGGGAGGCGGCATCTCAGTGCTTTCACGTGGCCAGGTTCTGTGTCTCTGTGCTCGCGCATGTGGGCGCCGTTCGCGCATCCTCGCCTCTCCGTGAGGTTAAGAACGCAGACACGCCGAGTCTCATACTGAGCCGGGGAAAGGAGGCCACAGTGTGCTCCACGCCCAAGAGAAACCGGGTCCCTCAACGAGGTGCTGGCACCGGCTGCTCACGGAGGAGTCCGAGCCAGAATTAAACTGAAAAGATGGTTCATATGGGAGAGGAGTGTGTCCAGAGTCTCAGGGCCTTCTGGACGAGGCTCAAAGAATGTCAACATTCAGTCCGCGTGCCAGATAAATCAACCGACCTCAGAATTTTCCCTGATTAACGAACTGAGTGCCAGACTGGAGCCCAAGCTCTCTCTGTATCGCCTTCTAACTCAGGAAGGGAATGGCTTTCTCGGAAACAGGAAAACGTAGCCAATATTCTGGAGACGCTCATTCCCAAACGTGTTTCAGACTCGTCGTCCGTTCTGTAGACGCCGTCCCCGGGGGCCAGCTGCAAAGGAGTTTCTCTCCATTTTTCTGGCGTGAAAATCCTGCCTCTAATTTTCTCCTGGCTTTGGTTCCTGTGCCGAGTGACTTTCCTGGGACCCCGTAGGCATCAAGCATTTCGAGCCCACTTCTAAAACCCGGTGCTACATTGAATTAAAGTAAAAATCAATGCGAGTGATTACAGTAACAGAGTTCCATGTGCAAAATGCTCGGGATGCACTAGTGAGAAGTCTCTATGATTTTGTGACCTGACTTTCTGTGGATGTGTTTGTAAATCCAGGTACAGACACAGACCGAAAAAGAGTCTCTTTTTATTCTTTTTCTCCACTCCTCCTCTTGCCACTCTTGCTATGAGTAAGGACTCCCCGTGTTTATTGTCAAGGCGTGCCGGTTAGTGGGACGCCGGAGAACGCCTTCTGGCCAGTGAAAGTTCATTCCCAGAGGCCACAGTGGACCTTCGAGTCTGGGGGCAGCCGTGTCTGTGTCCTGCCCACAGCAGCCTGCGGCGGCCTCCGTGAGTCTGCCCCCGGAGCCTCCACGGGGACCTACCGCCTTCCTGCCTCCCTGAAGATCTACCTGCCATCCCCCCAGGGCCTCTCTCCACGGCTGGAGTCATTGGTTTCTGTTGCTTCCTGCCAAGAACGCCGGCTGTTACACCAGCTTCTCCCTGAGCCGGTGTCCAAAAGTCCCACTGTGGGGAGGACTTGCCCAGATCTTGCCTCCGCATGAAGTTGCAAAGGGTGCCCCTTCTCGGGGAGGGTGCGGCCTCCCACCCCCACGCCCAGCTTGATGGGACAGGACCGGGTGGATTTCAACAATTTTACCTGCCCCCTCAGTTATCACCCTTGTGCAGCGGACAGCCTGCACAGCTCTACAGGAAGCCCCATGGCCTGCCTGCGCATTTTCTTTCTTTCTTTCTTTCTTTTTTAAGATTGTATTTATTTATTTGACAGAGAGAGATCACAAGTAGGCAGAGAGGCAGGCAGAGAGAGAGGAGGAAGCAGGCTCCCCGCTGAGTAGAGAGCCCGACGCGGGGCTCGATCCCAGGACCCTGAGATCATGACCTGAGCCGAAGGCAGAGGCTTAACCCACTGAGCCACCCAGGTGCCCCAGCCTGCTCATTTTCCAATCTTTAGGAAGGAAAGATTGAAAATGTGTCATTTGTGTTTATTGAGCACCTACTATATGCAAACCGTAAACTTGCATGTGCAGTTTAATCTCAGAATCTCAGACCCGTCTGTGAGTCAGGTGCTCTCAAAGCCCCATTTTTCTTATAAGCCCCGTCAAAGCTGATGAACAATATTATGTATATTTATACTTACAATGTCTAAATAATAAAACCCCAAGTGCTGTCCCAGGCCTAAAAGGGTTCTCTGAACGAGACCAGGAAACTGAGGCAGAAACTGAGAAGAAAGAGACGGCATGATGGACTGGTCCAGCACCCCCACATCTAACCACAATGCTGAGCGGCCCTCCCCCGTCCCTCTGCCTCAGGGACCTGTGTCTTCAGTGCCATTAGGGGTGAAAGGAGGGCACTCGGCACATGGAGCTCGCAGAGCGCGGAGCAACCAGCCGACCGGCGAAACCCCGCGTCCTTGTGACTAGTACCACTGTCACCACTGCCGCCTTGGCCCCCCTCCCCACCCTGGTATTCACGGCCCCGCCCACGAGGCAGCCACCCCAAACCTCAAACCCGCACCAAATGTCTCTCCGTGTCCCTTTCCTGGGTTGGGACTGGGCACCAGAATGGTCACCTTCTGACGTCACCTCCGCGTGTTTGTCAGCAGGATTCCCCTCCCCCCATGGACTCTGAGCCACTTGGATGCCTCCATCCTCGTGTCATTGAGTGACGGACGCACTTACCGCAAAGAACACTCTAGATTAATAACTTTGGGGGCGGATTATCACGATCCAAAGTGCCTTCTGTGGTGACCCGACCCTCCTCCATCGCTGACTTCACCTGTCATGTTCTGTTAGTTCACGCCGCTGAGGGGCTGCTGCCTTCCTAGGACGCCCCAACAGGCCCCCAAACAGCCTGGGCCCCTCCTCCCTCCTCCTGGGGCCCTCCCTTCCCTTACGCAGCTGCTCAGTCCCTGTCCTCTCCTGGGCCTTCTCCTCGGATCCACCCCGGGCTGCCCAGCCTCCCCCCTGCCCCAGCCCTTTAACTTCAAGGCTCTCATCGAGGTGCTGCCTTCTGGGTTCTCCTGTCCAACGCGCGTGGCCCCACTAGGAGAGAAGCCCCAGGAGCAGGGGTTTTGACGGGTTCCTGTCGTATCTGCACCCCTGCTCTGTCACCTGGCACGTGGTGGGGGGCTCGGTACCTCTGTCTGACGATTAAATGCCTGCCTCAGAGGAGCAGATGTCTCGGACATTAGGGTCTCGGGGCCGAGACCGCTTGTTTTTCTCCGCGTCGCATGCCTGGCTGTGGGGCCTAATCAATATGTGGAACGAGTCAGTGAGCGCTGAGAGGCTACGACCCACAGCCCGTTCTCGTTCTTGCGGGGGTGGGGGTGAGTTCTTCTGAGGCCGGGAAGAGCCGGCTCTGTGTTCCTACCCAGTGGCCCCCATCTAGTGACCCTGCAAATGTGCACAAAGGAGGGTCCGGACCAGCTGTGGGGGAGGGGGTGCAGGTGGGAGGCCCCCCCCCAGGCTGGGTCTCAGTCGGGAGCACCTCTCATCTGCTTTCTCTCAAGAGCTGTCACCTGACTGGGCCGCAGAGGCAGGCTTCCCTCCCCCCGTTGCCGGGGAAACCGCAGCGGCTCCTGGAAGGACAGGGGAGGGGGTCAGAGCTCAGAGCCTAAGGAGTGCTGGAAATTTCCAGCCCCGGAGGCCAGCCGTGCTGGGGTCACAGTGCCCTGCTGCCCCGAAGCAGCCGTAACTGGAAGTGTGGTGTGAAAACGCAGGGCTCGGCTCCCCATCCGGTCTCTGAACCAAGAGCGCCTTGTCCTCGCCGTGCGCCCGCTCCCAGGAGAACCTCCCACACACAGGCGGGCACCCTGTCCCCCGACTCCAGCATCGTGCCAGCAGGGAGAGGGGAGAGAAGCAATTTCGGGGAGCTCCGAGGACGGCAGAGAACACGAAGCAGGGAGCTGGGAGGGACGGGTGGGGGGTCTAACATCACCGGGTCGGTCCGCAGCTCGGAGCAGCCCTCGTGGGCGGACGTGTGGGTGGGCGCGCCCTGCTCTCCCTGGCCGCGCTGCCCGTCCGGGCACAGAGTTTGAATCAACACACCCCCGCGTGGGAGCTCCTCGCAGGGCACGAATCTCAGGCGGGGTCTTCTGAGTGCCAGGGGCCCCCACCCCCGCCGGCCTTTCTGGAGACTGTCCTACCGCTCCTCGAAACGCTCGCGGACTCCAGCCCGTCTTCACCGCCTGCCGAAATGGGCGCCCTCTGAGGACAGACACGCTGTGTCTTCCGTTGCTGCGGAGTCCAAGCCTCGGTCTGTGGGGGAGTGAGGGTCTGGCATCTGGCGGGTGAATGAGTGGGCAAGTAGGGGGGTTGTATTTGCTCGAATTTGGGTAACCCCTGCCGATGCACGTTTTTAGTCCAGCTCTTCTCGATTTAACATCAAATCCTAACAAATCTCCTTCAAAACACCGTTTCTCGATCAGGCAAAGAATTTTGTCTTTGGGCTGTAAAATCCAGCAGCAACAGGCACTTCACGTCCTGGCGCCCACATTCCATGCCCTTGTCACTCGGACCACCGCGACCCTGGTGTGGCTGTGGGTGCTTTTATGAATGTCTGTGGGGCTGAGGGGCCCAGAGGTGGGCTTGCCGGGTCAAGGGGCATATATGCGTTTTACACGGTGATGCCCGCTATTAAAAGAACTTGCCAGAAAGGTTATAGCAAGCTGCCTTCTCAACACCAGCCAGGGAAGGCATCCATTTTCCACACAATTGCCGACTCTGCTGGACGACGTTTCCATCTTTGTCCCCGTGACAGTGGGACCAGCGGCTGGCCAGTTTGCCTCACGTCCAGGGTTTTTGTTGTTGTTGTTCTGACTACAAAGAGGTTGGAAAGTCACTTGGTATTATTTTATCATTTCAATTTTCTTCATTTTTTATTTTAATTTTTAAGAAGATTTTATTCACTTATTTGTCTCAGAGAGAGCGAGTGAGCCCACAAGCAGCGGGGGCAGCAGGCAGAGGGAGAAGCAGGCTCCCCGCTGAGCAGGGAGCCCAATGTGGGACTAGGTCCCAAGACCCCGGGATCCTGACCTGGGCCAAAGGCAGACACTTAACTGACTGTGCCCCTCAGTTTTCTTCTTTAAAGCCTTCCTGTCCACCTATGTAATTTGAGGCTCATTTCTGCCCTGTATATTTTAAATTCATTTGTCATAAACACACCTGGCAGATAAAAGATGTAATTTCTTTGGTTTTCATCAGGTTGCAAGTGGTTTTACCCATTTTGTCTCTCTGCTTTACTTTTTCTCTTCTGTGCCTACTTTTTCAGCTCTTGTCCTTTCTTCTTAAGGCAGTAAGTTCTAGAGCTGTCTTTCCTGAACTTGTTTCCATCCATATATGAAAACATTCACTCAAGCTTTCTGCGGTGGGCAGAAAGCTGTAGGGCATTATCGCTCCCTGTCCCATGTGGCCCTCCTTCCTCCTACTCAGACAACTGTAGGGTCCCTGACCTCCAACCAACCGGCTGTTAAACGAATAAAGGCCCCAGAATCCCAAAGGTGAAGAGCTGCACGGAATCCACGCATTTGCTCATATTATGAAAACGTCTGGAGACCCTCCTATGGGCCAGGCAGATGGTGGAGAACACACACACTTATGCTGGTTTAGCGTCTCCCCCACCCCCGGACTATGTGCTCGCGGGGGGCAAGGATTTGGCTGCACTTCCTTCCTGACACACCCGTGCCTCCCACGACCCCGGGCCCGCACTGGTCCGTCCATCTGCTTCCGCTGAATGACGAAGACTTTCACCCGAAGGAACAAAGCCACTCAGAGCTCGGCACTCGGAGCCGAGCGCGCGCCTCTCCTCGTACCCGCCAGTCAGCCCCCGTTTGTCGAATCAATGAATGAGCGAATGAACGAGGAGAAGCAGCCGTAACGCTGGCATCCCTGGTGCTCTCCAGACACGGGCGATTTCTGGCCGGGTCCTGGGAGGCCTGCAAACCGGGTCTGGGGGTCTTGTGCCGAGCTCCCATGCAGGGATGGATTTCAAGGGCCGCCTGAGTCCTGCTCAGACAGCGACTGCAAGACTGGGGGTTTGAGGCCCCAGCTGCCCTTCTCTCCAAGGGCAAACGACCTGGTCTCCAGGAGGAGGCGGGCTCAGCTGTTGCCACAGAAGCTGCAGCGGGGGGAGGGGAGGAGAGAGACTGGAAGTTTCCCGGCTCTGGTATCAGTGTGTGTGTTGGGGGGCAGGGTGCTCCCAGTGCAGGCGAGCACACCTTTGTGCATAACCCAAGTTCAGTAAAAGAATGTCTCCGCTCGCCCCTCCTGCCCCGACCCCAGTCGGTGGCAGTGCTCCTAGCTCCTGGGGAATGGGATTGTTACAGGAACTCCAGATAGGGACGCAACCGCTTGCCTGGTCTCTGTCAACAGACACCTAAATTTCCCTCCCCTTTCTCTCTCTGCTATGAAGAATACGAAGGGCCCCCATCCCTAGCACAGCATGGCCTACGCATTGCATTGCAGTGGGCGTTCTTGTACTTGAGTCCTTGTGGGGGCGGGGGAACGCCCCTGTCTGGGGCACACACCAGGAGCACAATGGCTGGGCTCAGGGCACCTTCCTCAACTCAGCATGGCTGACATCTGGGGCCAGTTATTCCCTTTTGGTGGGGGAGAGCCTGTCCCGGGCATTTTAGGATGTGCAACAGCATTCCCGGTGTATTCACCGGATTCTAGGAGCAACCGGCCCACCTGCCCACTGTGACAAGCAAACGTGTCTGTAATCGCTGTCCAATATCCCTTCGTGCAGGAGAAGCAAAGGTCGCCCCCCCCAATTAGAACAGCCCCCGCTGCTGTTGTGTGCTGTTTCCCTGCCGAGCGAGGACCCAGTTCCCAAATGGGGGGAATGGCGGGGTCGGAGGGCACACTGAGGGCTCAACCACGGATCAGAAAGGCGGCAGCAGACGGCCCCTCCCGTGGGCCGCAGGCCACGGCGCTTCCCCAGCCACACCCTCACGCGCTCCCCACATCCCCATCTTTCTCTGTCCGTTGGAAAGTGGTGCCTAATTTTGATTTCTGGACCCACTTTGCCAGATTGGAGCCAAGTGGACTATCTCCTCGTACTTGCTCGAATTTTCTCGTCCGCTCGCGGTGTCGTACCAGCCTCTGCTCTTTCTTTTTGGTCTTCAGCTTCTGGCTTTTGGACACGTTTGTGCCCTAAACGGGGTCTGGACTGTGCCGCCTGTGTTTCTGCCAGCTTCCCTGCTCCCCTTTACTCGGCACCTGTGGGTTCCATCTGGATGGAGCCCCGCTGGCCCGTCTTCCCTGTTGTGTGCATTGGTTGGTCCTCTTCATGGAGGAGCTTTGCACTGGGAAGTCACCCCTCAGCGTGCCTTGTGGAGAGCAGACAGCACCCAGCTCTGGGGCTACAGGAGAGTTTGGGGCCCAGCATTCCAGACAAGAGGGCTCCGGGGGCCAATGCCTCGCCATCGCTCAGGGTGCAGACAGTAGACCTCCAGCGAGCACGCCTGGAGCCGCGGGAGGACGGCGGGGCAGTCTGCGTGCGCACAGATGGCGAGTCCTGCCCCGGACACAGGCAGCGTGAGCCCGTCTGGATGCGCAGCCAAACCAAATCCAAGCACGATCACGGCCGGAAGGAGAAGACGCCAATAGGCAAAGGTCAATCCGGCCAGAGGGTGCCATGGGCGGAGCAGGACAGGCAGAAGCCGTCTTGGGGGAGGGGTGGGCTCGGCCCTGGCTTTGCTGCGGAGAGCTGGGCCCTGCCCAGGGGTGATGGGCTCTCCCCGTGCGCCCAGCGTTGCAAGAACAACAGGCAGCCCCAGACCGCCCCAGGCGGTTCGAAGCCCAGAAAGACCGAGAGGTGCGGCACCAGGAGGCAGAGCCGTGGACAGAGGAGACCGGTGGGCGCAAGGCTGGTCTGGCAGCATCCTGTGCACAGCTCGGGGCACCCGGGTCCCCCACCCTCACGGTCCAGCAGCAGGACACACGGACCTGGGGCCACCCCACTCCTCCCCTGGCCATGCTAACCAGGCATCTTACCATCTGTGTTCTGACGCTTTGGCCTCTCGGGGCCTTGCCGACCCTGGAGGGACCGCCCCTGGAGGGCTAGCTAATTCGAGAGACGGGAAGCCAGCGGAGCGCGCCTCCCATCTGCCCACCAGCCAGTCCAGAGCCCACCACCCCCACCTGCTCCGAGGCAGGGGGCTCTCACGCTGTGGGCCACTGTCCACGCGGCCTGGTGCCCCGCAACCAGGGGCAGCCCTGGTGCCCCACAGCTCTTGGAAACCATCCAAGCAAGCCGCCCCTGAGCCTGCTTACTCGGCCTTGCCCGCTCCTTCCCACAGCAGCCGAGGTCGAGGCTCTGGCTGTGTGTTCCCCTCGCTGCCCCGGCCTCCTGGCCCATGCTGCTCCTTCCCTGCGTGGCCCCTGCCTGACAGGACGTGCCCTCTCCTCTTGACAATGGCGAGCAGCCACGTAACCTTTTCCACAGCAGTCACCTCCTGATCTGTGCTGACCTTGCCGCGCCTAAACCGTCAGGAAGCCTGTGTTTTAAAATACTCGGTCGCGGTGGGGCTGGGCTAGAACCACGGGCACGGGGCCTTGGAGGCACCCTTTCCCGACACAGAGATCTATCGATCCTCAAGTCACGTCGGTTCTGCCTCAACGCTCCCTGTTTCATCACTGACTGTCTTTCTCACCTCCCGCAGGAACCCCCTCAGTGTTCTGCTCCCTTCCCCAAGTGAAAATGGCCCCATCGCTCCCTGATACTCCCTGATCACACTCCCGCAGCTGCGGTGGTGAAAACCCCACTCCATACTGAGCCGCAGCAGTGGGAGCGTCTGAGTTTTCCCAGAGGAGGCCTGGCGGGAGGCAGGCAGGTGCGGAGAAGGTAGGGCCCAGGGCTTCTCTAGCGGGTTGTTTTGCATAGTGCGAAACCCCAAGGCACCAGGCTCTGCCTGGCCCGTGAGGTGGGGTGTGAGCAGGGAGAGGTGGGTGCACGTAGGTTCCCCGTGTACGCCGTCAGAGGACAAACGGACACACTGACATTCTTCCCGTGGCCTGAGTGTGCGTGGTGGGCAGGGGCGAACTCAGGCGGCGAGGACTCATCCAGCATTTCCTACGTACCAGGCCTGTGACCGCCCTTCAGGACGCACATTTGAGTGTCTGGGACTTCCCACAAATGCCGGAACCGTGGAGCAATGATCAAATGTCTTCGAGGAGCCGTTCTTTCCTTTTCTCTGTGATTAAAGCTTAGGAACAGTTGCGAAGGACACGATTGCCGAAGAAGCTATGTTTGTGCTTTAGAAAAGGATCCCTCCAGCACGATGTCTACAAGGCGCATCTTTCGGAAGGAAATTCTCTGGGTTGGGGACCATTCAGGCTGAGGTCTGCGTGAGGCTTCATCTGGCCCCTGGGATAACATTCTAACAGCTTCCCCCAGGGAGGAGGGTCCGCCGTCACTCTACGGCTCCCACTTAAAACCTCAACCCACCTCGTTATCCTCTCCCAGCCACCATGCTGGCCCCCGCATCCTGGCCAGAGTCCCGGCTGGTGAGGCCAGCCTCCTCCTCCTCCTCTGCTCCCTCCACCCACCTTCCCCCTGCACCTCTGCGCCTCAGCCGGGGTGCGGTTTCGGACAGACGGGGGGTCAGTAGTGCACGGAGTCCATACTGCATCCACTTCGGGCTTCCCATGCATCCAGCACAGCTGAGACATTCTTAGTGAATGCGGCCCAAGGGCCCACAGACACAGGCGGAGGGGAGCTGTCACGGTGTGTCTGCGAGACGGAATGATTGGAAACGAGACTCGAAAACACAGGAATGGCACGTAGAATGAGAACTTCACGCTGTTTTAATGAAGAGATAAAAACGAATTTCTCGCCCTTTGAAAATGCAATCAAAATTCTGGAGAAATATTGTATATCATGGGACAGCGTCACAAGGGGAAATCGGATGATAAGCTGCAGAAACGAGCCCCGATCTCGAGTAAACAGTGACAGGCTTATCCGTGCAGCCAGCCCAGAGAAGCAGACACGTGGCCTCCACAGAACAGGCACCCCGGCGGAGCCGCCTGACTTGGGATAAAATTCAGGGACACAGCAAATCTCGAGCACTCTTCCTGCACTTTGACCCATAGCTCGACTTGTGGAATCCTCCCCGGGGAGTGAACGCAGCCCACGGAGGCCCATCTGAGCGGAGGCCGGCCGCTCAGATGGGAAACATTAGGACAAGGGTCTCCCTTCACAGAGGCCGTCGAGCCGCCCCTCCTTCCCCGAGGTCTCTACCCAGCTGCGCAGAACCCCTCACGCTTTCAAAGCCCTTTCTCAGGGAGGGAGGCCGCCAGCTCGCTCAGGCAGGAATGGTGTATGTCCCAGAACCGTCAGAGTTCCACCAGAGAAACAACGGGCAGAGTCACAGGCCGAATTGTGTCCCCCCCAAGCTCATGAGCTGATGTCTCAGCCCCCAGCACCTCCGAGTGCGAATGAACTTGCACACAGGGCCTTTAAAGAGGTAATTAAGGTAAACTGAGTTCATCGGGGTGGGCGCTGATCCAACAGGGCTGGTGTCCTCATGAGAAGAGATGAAGACACGGCCACGGCCATGGGGAAATGCACGGGCGAAGCGGGTAGAAGGCGGCCGTCTGCAGGCCAGGGAGAGAGGCCCCAGGAACACCAGCCAGGCCCACGCCTGGGCCTCGGGCTTCCGGCCTGCAGGCCGGGGAGAGAGTTCTGTTTAGACGGCTCGGCCTGTTGAGCTTTATCAGGCTGCTCAAGCACACTGGGAGAGGTGGGACATACATGTCCCTGCGTGCGTGCGTGCGCGTGTGCACACGTATATATGGGTGTACACGTTCACATGTGCACATACGGAGACATTTATTAGCACATGGAGACACAGACAGACTTATCTATACCCAAGTTTGGGGTTTTTTAAGGGACTCATTTCAAGGAACTGGCTCACACGGCTGCGGGTCTGGCAAGTCTGAGGTGTGTGGGGCTGGAGGGCAGGCTGGAGACTGGGGCAGGAGCTGCGGCTGCACTCTTGAGGCAGGATTCTCCTTCCCCGGGGAAACCTCAGTGTTTGCTCTTCAGGTCTTTCAGCTGATGGGAGGAGGCCCACCCACATCCTCCAGGCAAACCTCCTCACTTCAAGTCAACCGATTGTCGATGCCGACCACATCTACCAGCACCTCACAGCAACACCCGGATTCAAGTCTGACTGAGTAGCTGGGACGAGAGCCTGGCCAAGTGGACACAAAACAAGCATTGTCCCTTCATGGGTCTCCTCCACCCACCAATCCTGGCTTTTTTTTTTTTTTTTTTTTTGCCAACATGGACTTTCTTTTTAATTTTATTTTAATTAATTAATTTATTTTTTAAAAAGATTTTGTTTATTTATTGGACAGACAGAGATCACAAGTAGGCAGAGAGGCAGGCAGAGAGAGAGGGAGGGGGAAGCAGGCTCCCTGCTGAGCAGAGAGCCTGATGCGGGGCTCGATCCCAGGACCCTGAGACCATGACCCGAGCTGAAGGCAGAGGCTTAACCCACTGAGCCACCCAGGTGCCCTGGACTTTCTTTTTTAATCAAGTAAGTAATTTATAAGAGGAAGGGCATGAGAGAGAGCACAAGCAGGGGGCAGGGGCTGAGGGAGACGGAGAAGCAGACTCCCCTCTGAGTGGGGAGCCTGAGGACGAGGATGCAGGACTTGATCCTGGGACCCCAGGACCCCTCCCTGAGCCAGGAGCAGACGCTTCACCAACTGAGCCACACAGGTGGCTTTCTTAAAAGAAAAGGCACCTTTGTGTACACGTTGGGTTAAAAACACACCTGTGGACCCTCACATTGCTCTCTCGAGAAAGACTCCATTCCTTCCCGTGATGTGGAAGCTGTCCGAACCCCAGAGTGTCTACACGGGGAGGATGGGGGCTCCCTGGCTGGGGAAGGATATTGATTTGTCGCTACCGTGACAGAGCCCCGCGGGTGGTGGTGGTGGTAGGGGCTCACAACAGAAATGCATCGTCTCCCTGTTCCGGAGGGGAGAAGGCAGAGACCCAGGTGTGGGTAGGGCTGGTTTCTCCCATGACTTCTCTCCTTAGCTTGTACACAGCGGTGTTCTCCCCGGTCCTCACGTGGGCCTCTCTCTGTGGGGGTCTGTGTCCACAGCTCCTCTTCTCGCAAGGACATCAGTCGTCCTGGATTAGAGCCCACACTAGTGATCTCAGTCTACCTTGATTCCCTCTGGAAAGACCCTGTTTCCAAATGCGGTCGCATTCTGGGGTCCTGGGAGTTAGGACTTCAACAGACCAACTCCTGGGGCAGACATAACAGGAAGGAAGGAGTTATTTACTCTGAGGACGTGTTTGTACAAAGTTATGAACTATTATGCAAGACAGGCATACGGTTAGACAATAAAGTGTGCACAACGGTTTTCTGCCAAAAGCCAAACCCTATGCAGGGGCCGGTATGTGTGTGAACTTACTGTAGACACACACAGGTGAAGCAATAAAAGTGAGTCCCTCTTATTGACTTGGTTTCAAACTGAACCAATTACAGAAATTTTAGTTTCATAAGCTTATTTAGAATTAGGCTGGAATCACAGCTGAACATCAGTGGAACCAGAAAATAACGAAGAGGAAGGATTTCTACTCACCCCCGCCCCCCAATGACTACTGACAGGACCAGGGAGAAAATCTGTAAAATGACAACCCGAATGAAGTATTTTTGTGGTTTGGAAGACGAGATCGCGGAAACTTCGGCCAGGTCTGTGCCATTTCTGAGAAAACGGCTCCTTCCCTGAGTTCAGACAGCAACGTCTCCACTGCTTGGCTCCCAGCCCGGCATTTAGCCTTTGAATCAAGGGAGGAATTCCATGGTGGGTCACTGAACTGAGGTTTTCTCTAACTGCTTCTCCTCAGGGGTGTCTGGTCAGAAATGTCATTCCTTCTGACCCGCTTTCCTATTCAGGTTCGACCCAAATTCCTCCCCGGGTCAAAGGACTCCTTTTCTCACTCATGACGAGAGAGCGTGGGGAGTATTTTTATAATCTCGGGGTAGAGGAGGCAACAGCAACTGTAGTGCCGGAAGTGTTGACACGTGCGATTCCCTAACAAGTGAAAACGTACACATCATGGGTGTCTGGCTGGCTCAGCCGAAGAGCTTCACTCTCGATCTCAGAGTTGTGAATTTGAGGCTCACCCTGGGTGTAGAGATTACTAAAAAATAACAAATAAGGGGCGCTTGGGTGGCTCAGTGTGTTAAGCCACTGCCTTTGGCTCAGGTCATGATCTCAGGGTCCTGGGATCAAGCCCTGCATCGGGCTCTGTGCTCAGCGGGGAGCCTGCCCCCCCCCACCGCCTGCCTCCCTGCCTGCTTGTGATCTCTCTCTCTATGTCAAATAAATAAATAAAATCTTTAAAAAAAATAACAAATAAACTTAAAAAGAAAACTGGATAGCAAAACCAAAAGGAGAGGTCATTTCCTCTCTGTCCAACTGACAAGAATGAAAAAAAAAAGTTTAATATTCTAGGTTTGCAAACAGTGGAGAAAAATCTCAAAATGTCAGTAGAAAAGGTGGATGTTAATAACATCATTGTTCACAGTGGCCCAAAACTGGAAGCAACCTATTAAGATCCACCACCGCGAAAAGAGGCAAAGTGTGGTGTATCTATGTCATGGAATACTACTGAGCCACAAGAAGGAATGAGATATTAATTACTGGATAATTAATATTACTAAAGCAAACACAATACATAGGGCAACATGGGTGAATCTCGATATTATGTTGGGTGAAAAAAAGGGCAAACACAAAATATCGACTGATTTCCTTTACATGAAGTTTTAGAAAGGCAAAACTGCTGTGACCAAGAGCAAATCAAAACTTGCTTCATGCTGGGCCTATGGAGGGGACTTGGGCAAAGGCACGGGGGCCTTTTTGGAGAAATTAAATGTTTCATATCTTGATTGGGATGGCTGTTACATGACTGTACACCATTACTAAAATGTACCAGACTGTACACTAAAAAATGGGCAAATCACAGTATATGCAAATGAGACTTCAATAAACCAAGGATTTCTTTTAAATTTCAGTGTCACGAATCTTTGCTTCACGTTGAGAAGATCATTCTTACAGCACAGAGCACTGGGTTGTGTGGGAGCAGGGGAGACAAATGTTCCCTCCTCCTACAGACATGGATTAACCGCTTTTTGCACGCTAGGCCGGGAGCCCGCAGACAGCTGACCCAAGAGCCTAGAAAATGCCATTCCTGGCAGCCTCGGTTGCCATGGCACCGGCTGGAGCTTGCCTCCGCTGAGGGCAGCAGGTCGGTCTTCTCAAGGTGGACTGGGAGGCGGAGGGAGGCCGGGGAGGCTCAGGTTTTCTCCGACAGTGCCTGCTTGCACATTGGTTTTTGCACACCTTAAAGACACGCTCTTGGGTGAGCTTCTAGGGAAGGGGGCTGCAGCAGGCTTGCGAGCCAGCCGCCTCTGCTTGGCCAGGAATTCTTGCTTTGGTGGAAACTGGCTGGCTGGCTTCGACGAGAACAGAAGCTATGGCAAGAATACAGAGTGGTCCCAGACTCCCGAGGAAGCCCACACACCCAGACGGGGAGGCTCTGGCCAGACCCCTGTCTTCGGGGTGAGCTTCTGGAAATTTGTGTTGGCTCCCAGTTGTCCTTTCAACTCACGGCCATCTCGCCCAGTCTTCTGGCTACACTAACGACTTGCTTCTCAGCGATCCCCACCCCGGCCCCCCAGGCCCGGACCTCCCTCCGGAGCTGCATGCACGCCCCAGATCCCACAAGGTTTGGCACTTCCATCTCAACCACTCTCAGCACGGACCTCATTCGCAATGGAGAGCGAGGCCCACCCGCACATCAGATCGAATCACTCTCCAAATTAGACTTCAGCCGTTCTCATTCCCAAATGCTTCCGAGATCCTCCCTCCCTCTTCTAAAACCCTGGCATGACTCTGCCAGGTCTAACCCCATTGCGTGGCCCTTAAATCAGTGGTCTCAAAAGTGGCCATATGTATAAATCAGTTATTGGAACTTCCTTCTTCTTTTTTTAATATCTTACCCTCTGGAAAATTTCCAAGTTTTATCTTGCACATAACATTTTTTCTGTGTATGCCACTAAACATAAATGTACATTAGAAGAATGAACAAAATCTTTCTTTCTAGGCCCGCCGGGCCGGCTCTTCTGGTGTCCTCCTGCTTCCCCTTTCCCTCCTTCTGCCTCCTTCCCTGAGGCCAGGGTGAGTCTTCTAGGCGGCATCTTCAAGCAGAGCCTTTCTGAGCTGATTAGTCTGTGCCCAATTTCTCCAGTCACCACCCAAATCACTCTTGGACCCTTTCGTTTTCTGTGATTCCACTGCACCCACATAGATGGAAAATTCAACCCATCATAGGTAGACCAGTTGTTCCCAAAATGGGTGGGTCTGTAGAGGCTCTCGATGGATATTTTTGCACAGCAAATATACAAATAGCCAAGATGCACATGGAAAGACAGTCAATGTCATTAGCCATTGAGAAAATTCAAATCGTAACTATAAGGAGATACCACTTTGCACCCACTGGGATGGCTATAATCAAAAAGACAGACAACCATTGGTAAGAATAGAGAAACTGGGATACTCATGAATGCTGGTGAGGATATGAAACAATGTAGCTCCTTTGGAAAACAATCTGGAAAGTTAAATATGGACTCACCACATGACCCAGCAAATCCACTCCTTGGTATATGCTTAAGAAAATGAAAACACAAGTCCACACACACAAACTTGTGCATGAATGTTCCTAACAGCCTTATTCATAATAGCCCCAAAGGGAAAACAACCCCGAAGTCCATCAACTTATGAATAGATCAGTCAAACGAGGACTAGCTGTACCATGGACAATTATCCAGCCAGAAAAAGGAAAGAAGTACTGATCCATGTTACCACATGGATGAACTTGAGAACACTAAACCAGAGGGGAAAGCTATACACAGGAGGTAACATATTGTAGGGTTCAGAATAGGAAAATCTCTACAGACCCAAAGTAATGTTAGTATGTTGCCTTGGGCAAGGGGGCATTGAAACGAAACGCAGGGTGACTGCTAATGAACACGGGGAGATAAAAATGCTCCAAAACTGAACTGTGGTAATGGTCACACAACCCTGCAAATTAAAACCACAGAATCATACACTTTAAATGGGTGAACTGTAGAGTATGTGCATGAGGGCTCAATAAAGCTATTACTAAAAAACTGAAAAGCGAATTCTTATTTATTTAGCTTTGCTCTGAAGGCATTATGGAATTTTATTCCATGGGAGTAGGCTGGCTTTTTATATCACAGTGTGGGATATCCACACCCCACTGCTATTTGCACACCAGGACCCCAGATAGAGCCTCATGATGGGAACCCAGAAAGGAGGGGGCAGGACATTTGCCCCAGAAAGTATGTGGTGGGGGGGCCCTGATGAATGATGGAAATCAGGGACACAATCTGCAAAACAGATGGCTAGTATTTAATGTTTTTATGGTTTGGAAATAGAGGTCTTCAGAACACTGGCGGGGTTGTACTCTTTCCGAGAAAGCCAGTCCCTTCCTGAGCTGGATGGCAACATATATACTGCTTGGATTCCAGTCCAGCATTTAGCTCATTAATCAGAGAAAAATTCCATGGTGGGTTGTTGAACTGAGGTTTTATCTGGCAACTGGGCCCGATGTTGACATTCAAACTCCTTCTCGAGGACTAAGAGTCTCCAGTTAGAAAGGTTTGTCATCTAAACCTCTTTTCTATTTATTTAGGTTGGGCCCAAGTCCTTCCTGCTGTCTTGAAAGACCCTACAGCAACACTGGAGGGTTCTACTGTGAGCCACGTGTCTAATTTTAAGTTTCTATTAGCCACTGCTCTTCCCGATCTTGTGGCTTTCTGTTAGCCACGAAATGAAATAGGTGGGATGAACTTTAATGATACGTGTCATTTCCATTTAACTCCATATGTCGACAACATTATCATTTCAATGTGTAATCAGTATAAAGATAGAGGGTGAGATATTTTGGATCCTTTGTCTGTACTTAGTGTTCGGAACCCACTATGTAGCACATCTCAATTCAGACTGACCACGTTTGAATGGCTTACTAGCCACGGGTGACCTCTGGCTACTCTACTGGATAGTTCCGTCCTAGAACTTTGTCTTGGGCAGGGTCTCCGTTTCATAGCCATGACAAGGAAACTGAAGAGAATTCATTAAAAATTTTTGGTTTTTTTTTTAATTGTGTAATCTCTACACCCAACTTGGGGCTCAAACTCACAACCCCAAGATCAGGACGGAGCCAGCCATGTGGCCCAGGACTATTTCCGAAGCTATGAGATGAAGGATTTACTAACCATGACACAAAAGTCCAGGAACATAAAGGAACAAGTGTCTCAATCTGACTCCACAACGACTGAGAACGTCTGCGCAGGAGAAACCTCGACCACAAGCAAGGCTAAAGTGGCCGTCCCAGGACAAATCTGCAGAAACAGAAACGAGAGTCAAGTCCACGTGCAAGGAGGCAAGTCAGGGGAAAAGCTGCACATCGAAATAGAAAAGTGGGCAAAGGATGTGAATTGACTATTGACAAGAGAATGTCTGTGTGAGCGACAAACATAAAAAAAGACTTGTTCCCCCACACCTTCAATATTAAACAGACATCCAAACCAAAGAGGGGATATCACTTCAGACCTACGAAGTCGAAAAAAAATCATTCTAAAGTGAGGAGGTTGGGGGCACTTGGCTGACTCAGTCGGTGGGGCGTGTGACTCTTGACCTCATGGGTTCAAGCCCCACATTGGGCATGGGGCCCACTTAAAAAAAAAATCTATAAATGAAGTTGGGAAGGTTGTCGGGAATGGACATTCTCCAATGTGGGTAGCCGAGTGTGGGTTTTGGTGATGGGTACCAAAGCTTAAAAGGTGTGTGTGGTTTTGGCCTAGCAAGTCCTTTTGTGGGGAACCTGCTGTCCGGGAACACCCACAGATACACAGAAACCTACGGAGTGGTTGTCACATCTTGGTCCACCAGGGCAAGCAGCTGGCAACGAGTGTATACGATGTGTGCCCAAAATGTATTAACGTTGTGATGCCACGTGCAGTCATCAAATGAAATAAACTCCTCCCGTAAGACATCTTATTTTCTAAACAACATTTAATGTCATGGTCACCTGTTCCATGGGGAAGGCAGGCTCAACGCGTATCTATACATCTCAGCGCTCACCTAAAGCAAAACGAATCCATTCATTCACACACACTTGAGACACACGAACCGAGAACCTACTCTGGGCCAGATCTCCCTCAAGGCACCTGGGGTCCTGCACAGAGAATGAAACAAGGCAGGCCCTGGCTTATGGAGTGGCCAATGAAAACACAAAGGAAATACCTCCTAAGAGAGAAAGTCGGCCCCATCCCCCATCTAAAAACAGAAGATGTGTTTTCTCAGTGGTCCCACCCTCAGGAAGATGACCGGGAGAAATTCTCCACCATGCGGTTGAGGCAACAGAATGAGAATGGTCCCTGCAACCTTCCTTTTCTCGATAAACAGTTATTAATCAACAGCAATGCACCAGGCCCTGAAGGAGACATCCACAGAGAAGGGGAGGACCAGGACGGGGAGCAGCTCTAACGCCCGTCAAGGGACACGAGGATGGGATGTGTGTGCACACAGTGATTGCTGCCCGGCAGCGAGAGACGGCACAAACGTTGCCCGAGTCGGCAGGGACCCACCTCTGGGATGATTCTGCTGGGGTGACACCCGTTGCGTTTTAATCTCCTTCACAGCAAGCATGTGCTCTCCCTGTCTTCACACTCCTTCCGCCTCCACTAACCCCCCTGAAAAATAAGGAGACCTACTGAGCACACTTCCTAGGATCTGATGCTTAACCTGTGTGCGCCCTCCAGTGAGAACTTTCTATGACACACAGATGTACGGTGGGAGTGCAGGTCTACTCATCCGTTCCTTCAAAAAGACCACTGTGTGCTGGGATGTGGTTTTGAACCCGCACGTATTAGCCTTCGCAGGGCATGGAAAATTCCAGTCTCGAAAGCTCTTTCCTCAGCAACCCTCCCCCCCAAAAATAACTGGGCCCCTGAGCTGAGGTTTCCGTGACAACAGCCTGAGCCACCTCTCCTGCTCCCATTCACGGGCGGTGAAGGGGGAGAGTGGAGCAGAGCTCCTGGTGGTCAAGTGCTCTGCTGGGGACAAGGCGGGGACTTCAGGGTGGGCTGAAGCCCGCTGTCCCCCCAACAGGGGCTCGTGCCCAACTCCTGTCATCAGAATCAATGTCCTCCAAACCGGGGTACTGCAGCCTCATTTTCAGCTTCTCGTTGCCTGCAAATGCCCTCTGCCTGGAGAAAATCATGACTAAAGCCGGATGAGTGGGGAGGGTGGGCAACACCAGGCCGGAGGGGGCCTCAGGATCGCCTGGTCTTTCCGTGCCATACACCTGGGTGATCCCCAAGAATCTGCATTTCTAACAGGTCCCCAGTGACGCCTAGTGGGTCCACCTGTAATACTTTAGGAATGATCCGTCTCACGCTTGCCGCTCAGTCGTGTTCCACACACCAGCAGTATGGGTACCCCCCTTTGTAGAAATGGAGGACCTCAGCAGCTCCCCCACCCAGACTTACTGTGGTGAACCGAGTTGTGTCCCCCAAATTCATCTGTTGAACCCTTACCGCAAGTGTGACTGTCTTTGGCAATGGGCCCTATAAGGAGGTGGTAAGTTTAAGCCAGATCGTAAGGGTGGGCCCTACCCTGCGAGGCGAGGGCCGAGGGCTCAGCAGAGAACAGTCCCGCTGGAAGGCCGCCTCTGCTTGGACCTCCAGCCTCTGGAACCCGGAGAAACTTCATGTCTGTTGCTTAAGCCCCCAGTGTGCGGTGTTTCGTGATGGCAGTCGGAGGGGGCGAACACACCCGCGGAGTCAGAAGCTACATTTTGGCCAATTTCCAGGTGCTTCGTGGGCCCTGTACAGTTTGAGCAGTGACTTCAGGCTAATAATAGTGCCCTGAGCATGTCACACCTTCCTCGCAGGTGGGAAAGCCCTTCTTGTTGAGCTCCTCGCCACTTGGACAACCGCTCGGGTCTCCCCTCTTCACTTTGGCTGCGCGGCACCATCTTCTCCCTGGCTCCGCTCCTCCTGGAGACCACACGTCTCTATCCCCAGCCCAGATCTCCCTCCTGAATCCCACCCACATTCCACACTGGTGTGCTTGGACCTCCACATCCACAAATTTTAAAGTCGATCTCTTTGTCGACAGCAAAGCGAGCCTTCTCTCCAGCACACCTCTCTGCCTACCCTGGGGGTTCTCCATTGCTTTGTTCTCCTCCCCGACTCTCTGACCCAGTGTGCTACGGCGTCCACCGGATATGACCAACAGACCTTTCTCCTCTGTGCCTGGAATGGTTTCCAAGTCGTAGCATCCTTGACATTGAGAGGCAGCGAGTGTGAGCAACGCCACTTTCCTAGTCACACGGCTCACGTGAGGAATCCCGGTAGGGAAAGGCGCTCATCTAGAACAGCGGCTCTCAAACTTGATGGACATCAGAACCCCTAGGGGGCTTGTTAGAGCTGAAAGTGATGGTCTCCAGTTTCAGAATTTCTGAATCAATAGGTATGGGATGGGGCCAGAGAACACGTATTTCTGACAAGTTCCCAAGTGATACCAAGGCTGCTGGCCTAAAGAACATACTTTGAGAACCACAACGTTCAAGTAGCAGATAAGAGAAAAAGAAATCAAAAGGAAAGCCTACTTTTAAAAAATGAAGAAAAGACCCCCCCCCGCCCCGCCCAAAATATGCCCAGTTGATTTTCTAAGAGCGTTGTATCTTTGGAGCATTTTAGGTTCACAGCAAACTTGAGGAGGAGAAACAGAGAGTTCCCGGACACCCCCTGCGCTGACACATACACAGCCCCCTCCCCACCATCAGCACCCCCACCGGAGGCCATTGGTGCAGTCGGTGAACCCACGCTGACATCACTGTCGCCCACAGTCCACAGTGCACAGCAGGGCTCATTCTTGCTCTTCCGCATTCTCTGGGCTTGGACAAATGCGTAAGGACCTGTACCCACCACGGCAGGGTCACACGGGCCAGTCCCACTGCTCTAAAAACGCTCAATGCCTGCCCTGTGCATCCCTCCTGCCCCCAGTTCCTGGCAACCACTCATCTGCTCACCGTCCCACAGCTGCACGTTTCCCAGAATGTCACACGGATTGGCTTCTCTCACTTATAATAGACACTCAAGCATCCTCCACGTCTTTTCGTGGTTTGACAGCTCATTTCTACTCAGCACTGAACAACAGTCCACGGTCTGGATCCCAACCGATTTTTGACAAAAGTGCAAAAGCAATCCAGCGGAGGAAGGGTCGCTTCTTCCAGAGCCGCTGGAGCCGCTGGAGCCGCTGGAGCCGCTGGGCAAACACAGGCAGAAGTTAACTGCGACCAAATCTCCCAGGAGGAAAGAGACGTGTGAGCCCACATGTGTGATGAACCGCCCATGACCTAGTACGTGTGCACGCGAGTGCACGCACACACACGCGAGCATGAGGAAATCCGAGTAAGATGGGTGGGGTGTGCCCACGTCAGTATCATGGTTGTGATACAGTTTTGCACGATGTCACCACTGGGGGAATCTGCATGTGAATCGGTAATTATCTCCAAGTAAAAACTAAGTAAAAGCCAGCACCTGGATAGGTCGTCTCTTAACGATGGAGAATAACATGAAATGTCTTCGTTTCATTCATTCATTCACAAAGGGCGCGGCTCCGTTTCATAGGTGAGGAAATGGTGTCAGGGTGACACAGGGGGATGTTCGTGGTCTCTGGAGATGCAGCTGGTATCATCGGCAGGAGAGGTGGTGATGCCTGGGTGAAATGATGAGGTTCGAGACATACGCATATGTGGCTGCATTACACACTCATCGCGCGGGGCAGGAGATGCTGGAGCCGGGTGTGGAACAGATACGTGGGTGCTCCCTGTACCCTTCTGTTGCTATAAGACTCAAATTTTTTCTTTTTCTTTTTTTTAAAGATTTTTATTTATTTATTTGAGAGACAGTGAGAATGAGAGAAATCACAGAGGGAGAGGGAGAAGCAGGCTCCCCGCTGAGCAGGGAACCCGATGTGGGACTCCATCCCAGGACCCTGGGACCATGACCTGAGCCGAAGGCAGACAAGGAACTGAATGAGCCACCCAGGTGCCCCAGGACTCAAAAATTTTCTAATAAAAAAGTTTAGGGGTGTCTGGGTGGCTCAGTTGATACACGTTTGCCTTTGGCTGGGGTCGTGATCCCAGGGTCCGGGGATGGAGTCCCACATCAGTCTCCCTGCTCAGCGGGAAGCCTGCTTCTTCCTCTCCCTCTCCCCTGGCTTGTGTTCTCTGTCTCGCTAGCGCGCATGCGCACTCTCTCTCTCTCTCTCTCTCTTTCAAATAAATAAAATATATATATAAAAAAAACTTAAAACAGGATATTTGTATGGTTTAGACATGGAAACCCCCAGATCTGCGTTGGTGTTGGCCGGATTCAAAGTTCTCTCACCTAATTGTTTAATTGGATGTATTTGGACACTGGCCATATGTTCATCTCATGTATCAGGGGACATCCTAGGATGGGATGCTGGCCGGAGGCCTCACCAGGACGTAGGGTCACTTGAGTGAGGGCTCCAGGGAACTTGGGAACAGATGCCCGCCCTCCCAGCTGACCCTAGGTCTAGTTCCACTTAAAGATTTGTCCCCTCCCACAGGTCACTGCTCACAGTCGGCAGCCGCCTGGGACTAGCCTACGGCCATCTGGACCGGCCTCCACCTTGGCTTCGATGTTCCCATTCTTAGCCTCCAAGACCTTCTCCAGCAAACAGACCAGTTCTTGGCCTCACCTGTCAGGAGGTGGTGAGTCATTTGTCAATTTGTACCAAATTTCATTTCCTTGACCCACTCCTCGATTCCGTATCTAGGAATTTATCCTCAATGGAAGAAAGCCCAAATGTGCCAGGAACATGCATAATATTGGAGATTAGGGCAGCCTTGTTTCTAAAATAACAAATTGCAGTCGGGTCTATAAAATATCCCCAGCAGGATGAGCACGGAGCATTTTTCTAATCAGAAGAAAACAGCCCATTTCAGCCAAGCAAGAAGAAGCTTGTAGTTCACAGTACTGTGTTGTGCACTTACAAATGCATGAAGAGGGTAGATCTCATGTTAAGTGTTCTCAAAATAATAAAATAAAATTATATAATATAAAAGGGGGGGACAAAGAGTCAGGACCTTCTCTCTCAAAATAAAGTCACATTTTAAAGCATATTTCATGACATGCATTACGTTAAAAAGATGTAATGTTCATGCATTACATAAAAAAGATGTTAGGCTACAAAGAGTCATGCCAATTTCACGTAAAACTGTATGTGTAGGTGGACACAGAAAAAAAAGAATGGAAAATGCAGCAAAATATAACCAGTGCTTTTCACTGCGCTGTCTGGTGAGGGAAGAAAATTCCATCATTGAAGTCTGGAGCCTGACAGTGTTCATTCTCTTTGACCAACTACTGGCTATGTACATATAATACATATATAATACACACATATAATAAATACATGTATTTGTATGTATATACATGGCTACATAAATATTAATATTTATGGGTAATAAACAGAAATACTTCCTGCCTCTCCCCTGCCCCAAGACATAACAGGCCCCGGAGGAAAGTAGGCATCTGTCCCCCACTTAAAACATTTTGGTGGATTCCCTTTGTTCTGTCCGCAAAGATCCGGCTCCCTCCCGGGACCTGCAGGCTAGGGGTACTCCAGAACTTCTACAGAGGCTGTGCTTGGCGAGGTGCAGGGTGCACCCCAGTCGGGGAGGGGCTGCCTCTGGGCCCTGCCGCTGAGGTCCATCTGCATGCCGCTTTGACTCTCGCAAGCTGTCTTGAGGAAAATGCAAATGATTTCTTTGAACATATGTGCATACGTTTACTACGCGTGCGTGTACACAGAGGAATCGCAGTGGAATTCTTCTCATTGACGCGGCCGTGAGTTCAGTGCTCTGTGTAATGCGGTTTAACCAAGCATATCTGGAACCAGATGGCTATTGTGTAGAAAAATCAGCAGTGTGCACACACAAGCACCAGTCTGAGCCCAGGCACTCGGTCCATCAGAAGAGGATGAGGCCTGGCTGACAGAGAAATGAAGAAAGAAGAACCTAGAAGGATAGGGTCTGGGGAAAGGACAGCTAGTGTTAAATATTTTCATGATTTGGAAACCCATGTCTTCGGAACAGAGGTCAACGTTGAGTTGTTTCCAAGAAATCCAACCGCTTCCTGCTAGGGAGGAAATGTATGTATTATTTGGTTTCCAGCCGAGCACTGAGCTAATGAACCACGGTGAGTCCTTGAACTAAAATATAATCTGATGATTGGGCCAGGAAGCAACATCCAAACTACTTCTTTTCCAGGACCACAAGTTTCCAATTAGACATGTGTCTCTTAACTGATTTCAGATCTGGCCCTGATCCCTCCTGTAACACTGAGGTCTGGGGCCTTAATGAGGACCAGGGTTTCTGGGCACAGGGAGGAGGCCAGGGTCTGCGCACAGAGTTCTTTTCTGAGCTCAGTGCAATTCAGACCATTTTTGCAATTGTGGGATGGGGAATGTCTCATTCAAGAGAGTCCAAACACAAAATGAGAGAGTATTAATTAAACCTTATCACATAAACATTAAAAATGTAAGAACGTGAAACCCCTATCACACTAACCAATGTGAAATCACCGCATCACATAAAATCGAAGGAATTCTAGTGATAATACCCCAAAGTGCCCATGGGTCCACATGGAAAAGCTGAATGTCAAATTAGGGAAGCAGAACGGGGCTGCAACAGGCCTTTCATGACAGAGAAAATGCAAAGGTTTTGAGAAAACTTTGAGAAAAGGGCCTCCAACCTCCTTGTGCTACAGAACTAGAGTCCGTCCGTAATCACACCAGCTGCCGAAAGGGAGACACCAACCAAGTGTCTGTCCGTTGCCCGATGTGGGGATCGGCTGAAAGTGGCAGATACACACCGGAGACGTCACGGTGCGTGAAATAAACCGGTCGCGAAAAGACAAAGACTGCGTGATCCCATTTACGTGCGCTATCTAGAGGGGCCCAAATCACAGAGAGACGGCAGGTACAGAGGTTGTCGCGGGGGGGGGGGGGGGGCTGGGGAAGGGGGCGTGGGGCCTGAACGTTTCATAGGTCCTGAGCTTCAGTTTTGCAAGAGGAAAGAGTTCTGGGATGAGTTCTGGAGACGGATGGTGCGGATGTTGCTGATGGTCGCGGAGCGTGAATGGGCTTCATGTCCCTGAATCGTGTGCTTCAAATTGGCTAAGATGGTACCTTTTATGCTACATGTGTGTATTCTACCGCAATCAAAACAAAACAGAACAAAACGCGGACACCCAGACCAAAATTAAGGGTCATCGCCTTGACGAAGATGAACAGAGCCATGGCCCCAGGAGTTAGCAAGAGGGGGAGGGAGCACACCCATTTGGGTGAGGCCAGAGGCAACCTGGGAGGCACAGCATCCTCGGAGCTACTTCAGCAAGAGCCATCAGAGCGACAAGACAAGCGTGGATGCAGTTTCTGGGACGCCTGCTCAGTGTGGAAATCAGGAGGGGTGGCCAGTCTCCACGGGGGCCACTGTGACATTGGGAATAAGAGCCAGATATGAGAAACCCATACGTAGAGGAGACACACAAAGGCGTCACCTGCAGTAATGATGTGGCATTTTACCATCAGGAAAAGGTGGCTGATTTAAAAAAAACATAAATGGTGTTTAAATGCCTGGGCTGATTTAACTCCCAATTTAATTCACTACTGAAGATTAGGTCTATATACCCTTCAACTAGGATATTTAACTAACGATTTAAGAAATACATTGCGGGGTGTCTGGGTGGCTCAGTGGGTTAAGCCTCTGCTTTCAGTTTGGGTCATGGTCTCAGGGTCATAGTCTCAGGGTCCTGGGATCGAGCCCCACATCGGGCTCTCTGCTCAGCAGGGAGCCTGCCTCCCCCCTTTTCTCTGCCTGCCTCTGTCTACTTGTGATCTCTCTGTCAAATAAATACATAAAATCTTAAAAAAAAAAAAAAGAAATACATTGAGAAGGAAAGCAGGATAGAAAATGGTCTGTAAGTAATACCAAAGTTTTGACCAGAGGTTATTCATTCACTCATTCATTCACTTGCATGTACCCTAGAAGAGCATTATCCAATAGAAACAGAAATATTCCAGCCAACTTGTAACTACATTTTCTAGTAAGCACTTTAATTTTTTACCACTTCTATTTTAATTTATTTATTTATTTAAAAGATTATTTATTTATTTATTTGACAGAGAGAGATCACAGGTAGGCAGAGATGCAGACAGAGAGAGAGGGGGAAGCAGGCTCCCCACCGAGCAGAGAGCCCGATGCGGGGCTCGATCCCAGGACCCTGAGATCATGACCTGAGCCGAAGGCAGAGGCTTTAACCCACTGAGCCACCCAGGTGCCCCACCACTTCTATTTTTAAAAAGCAAAAATAATAAAATAGGTGAAAGTAATCAATACAGAAAATTTTAATGAGGTATGTGAAAAAAATTTTTTTGCACTAACTCCTGGAAATCTAGCATGTATTTTGCAATGACAGCACATCTCGATTTGGACCCGCTAGTGGCTACCATGTTGGATAGGCCTGGTCTGGAGTGTGCTGCGACATTTCTGAAGCCACATACGTTCACCTTTGGAGCTTGGAAAATTCCAGACCCCACGACTCTTTCTGCATCCATACAGCCTGGCTCCCCTGCCCACGCTGGCTATGGTTTCCATGGCAACAGCCTGAGCCCGCCCGGAAGTGAGGCATCAATGCTCTGGGAGGATCAGAGCAAAGCAAGGAAAACAAAACAGCCTGGCTGGGGGATGGGGCGGACTGGGGGATGGGGCGGCGGAGGAGAAGGCCCAGTAGACAAGCCCCCATCGCTGCTCCCGCACAGCATTTGTGCATGAAAAACAGCATCATCAGACAGGGTCTGTGTGAAAGAAAACAAAATTGGCTTCCCTGGGGTGTTAGAAATCACAAGTCTCCCTTGTGATGAGCACTGGGTGATGGATGGGTGTGCTGAATCACTATATTTCATGCCTGAAACTAATACTACACTGTGTGTTAACTTACTGGAATTTAAATAAAAACTTTAAAACAACAACAACAAAAAGAAATCCTAAGTCTCCTCAAAGCTCCAGTGATATGAACTATCTATCCCACATTTCATACATTCATGCATTTACTCATGTGATAAAAAGGAACGAAGTTCCTCTTATTTGCCAGACTCAGTGCTAAGGGCAGGAATTCCAAAAACATCCAAAACAGGCAGAGCCTCGGCCCTGGAGAGACACAGATTCATTTAGAAAGTTTCATTTTTTTCCTTATTTGCTACACGAGTTTCCACAGAGTCTCTCTCAGGCGATTTGCTGAAGCCGCAAAGAGAAGTCTTTGATCTCTTGGAACGGACATTCTGGAGAGCAGGTGGGCTATAAACGGAAATATAAAATGATGTTGGGTTGATGAGTCCCTAAGATGAACACTAAATTGGGGGTCATGGGAAAGACAGTGACATGAAGTGTGATGATTAGGAAATCAGGGAATATCTATAGGGTGGCAGAACCAAGGGGCAATATGGACAAAAGGAGAAAGCCATGAGAGCACACAGCAGGTGCAAAGGGCCTGAGGCAGGACAATGTTTCAAGGGCAAGCCAGCTGGCAGGAAGTCAGTTTCGGAGAAAAACCAGAGCTGAGGATGGAGAGGATGAGGGCAGGGGGCTGCAGGGCGCCACCGCTCATAGTCCTGGCTCTGGAATCTATTACTTAAGAGAGAAAATTATTAAGATTGCCAATATGATTCACATTAATTGCACAACTACTGTGTGTTGGCTCTGGGTTGGGGACACTCACATCACACCTTTCTAGTTAGAGCAGCCCACTCATTAGGGTGATTCCTAGACTTACCTGAGCCACTGAGGGCATGCAAAATGATTAGTACACAGTAAGTGCTCAATAAATGTTATCCTCTCTCCCTGGCCTTTTGCACCTGGGGAAACCAGAAGGATGTGTTTGCTTTCCCATACGTGAGTGACAAGACCTACATTTTCAAGTGTGGCAGTGCCAGGTGAGGGCACAGCCATCACCACCCTCCAACATGCCTCAACCAGCCACTGCTGCCCTGGGAGTGACTGATCCTGCCCTGGCCCCTGCCCCCCCGGATTCTCCTGCTCCCACCAGCAGATCTACCGCAGTGCGGCAAGGAAATCCTTACCCGGCCGAGTGCAAAACCCAAACCAAGGCGATCACCAGAGAAATTTGAATATATATGTGTGAACATTTACACATTTAAAAAGTATAATTAAAGCAGAATTCTCACTGGTGGTTTTAAAGTATTACCAGGCTTGGTCCAACAGGCATATCGCGAACAGCTCACCGTGCGACATGGGGACTTAAAATGCGCCGGCCCAAGGGGCTGGGAAGGCCACGCCCCACAGCCCACTCAAACCCCATCAGAAGAGCTCATGGCCAAGAGGCCCAGAGATCTCGCCTGCTCTGGGTGCCTGGGGTTAGATCTGATGAGGGTTAGAGACGGACATCTTCAGAACAGAGGCTGAGCTGTCCCCGGGAACACCGGCCCCTTCCTGACCGGGACGGGACGTGTGCACTGTCGCACTCCAGTCCCGCGTCGGATCATGAACTGGGGGGAGATCCCAGGGTGGGTGGCTCGACGCGGTACCTGGGCCGAGGGTGGACTTCCGCACGGCTTCTTCTCAGGATGGTGGCTTCCTTTCCCATCTGAGCCTCATTTCCCTTCAGGGCTGCAAGCTCTCCCTCTCAACCCCCACCTTTAGCTCCTGGCATTTGGAGCTCTGCAGGGTGGAATGAGGGGTGGCAAGGCAACGTTTGGGGAACACAGCACGAGAAAGCACGGGTAAATGGTTTTACAATCATGGGGTGGAGGAGGAGGCATCTGGGGGCGTAGGCGGTGAAGCGTCTGCCTTTGGCTCAGGTCATGATCCCAGGGTATTGGGTTCGACTCACGCATCGGGCTCCCTGCTCTCTCTGCTTGGTGGGGAGCCTCTATCTCCCTCTCCCTCTGCCACTCCCCCTGCTTGTGCTCTCTCCCTCTCTGTCAAGTAAATAAATAATATAAAAAAAAAAAATCACGGGATGGAGGAGACCTCACTAAACCCAGTGGAAAAGCCAACAGACATAAGAAAAACCTGTATTCAATCTGACAACTTAAAATTGAAAATCCCCCTGTTACGGGTTATATTGTGTACCCCCCCAAACCCCCCCAACCAAAAAATTCACATCAAAATCCAAACCTCCAGGACTTCAGAATGCGACCACATGTGGAGACAGGGCGTTTACAGGGGTTACTAAGTTAAGCCGAGGTCCTCAGGGTGGATCCCTACCCATCCTGTCTGGTGTCCTTGTAAGAAGAGAAGGGTCTGCACACACACAGGCCGTGCAGGGGTACGGCGGTCACAGCGGACGGGACGGCGGTCACCCAGAAGCCGAGGGGAGGGGCCTGGCACGGACCCTTCCCTCTCCGTCCTTAGGAGACACCAACCCTCCTGACATCCTGACCTCAGACTTCCAGCCCCCAGAACCAGGGAGTCCATTTCCCTTGTTTGAGCCCTAGCCTGCAGGGTTCTGCTACGGCGGCCTCAGCACCCGGACGCACCCACCACGGGGACTATCTGAGCGACTGGGCGTGACTTCTTCCAACACACAGGGCGGTCCAGTCCCGATGACCGCTAACTAGTTACGGCACCTCCTCTCACAGATTTGTAAGAAATAGCTGCACCTGTATTGGCCTTCAAGGCTGCTATAAGCAATGAACACACACCGGGTCCCTCAGAGTAACAGGCTGATTCTCCGCGTCTGGAGGTCAGGAGTCCAAGACCAAGGCGTCAGCCGGACAGGGCTCTCTGACCCCTCTTCACATCATCTCCTCTGTGTCTCCGTGTGTCTAAATCTCTCTCTTCTGAGGGCACCAGTCTTTGGGTTTAGGGCCCACCCAAAATCCAGGATCGTTTCATCTCAAGATACTTAGTTAATGACATCTACAAAGACCCTACTTCCAAAAAGGGTCACATTCTAAGGTCCTGGGTGGATGTGAGTTTGGGGGGGCATTATTCAACTCACTACAAAAACCAAAATAGAAAACAAAGTTGGCAGGGGGAACTCAAAATGTCTGTTCACAGTTGTTGATTTCCTGTGAAGGTTGAACTTCAAGCTTCCTTACTTGCCCCTTTCAACAGTCTAGCAAGGTGTAAAGTTTACAAAAGTGAGATATTTTATTTTACTTGAAGATTTTATTAATTCATTTGAGAAAGAGAGAGAGAGCACCAGCAGGGGAAGAGGCAGAGGGAGAGGGAGAAGCAGGCTCCCCGCTGAGCAGAGAGCCCGATGCGGGGTTCGATCTCTGGACCTGGAGATCCTGCCCTGAGCTGCAGGCAGATGCGTAACCATCTGAGTCACCCAGGGGCCCCCAAAGTGAGCTATTTTAAAGGTAATTGGTTGAAATCACCAATCTGTTTCTACTTTGATATCTCATCCCTTAACAACAACAACAACAACAAACCTTACATTGGACCATACTGACATGGTGATGGGAATGTTCAGGACCCAGCTAAAGGCAAGTTGAGTAGGGGGCAGATTTTGTGGAATATATGCATGTACAGGTTTGCAAGATTTAGCAAGTAGAAATACAGGATAACCAGTTAAATTTGGATTTCAGATAAACCATAAATAACTTTTAGTATAAATCTGTCCCATGGAATATTTAAGACATTAGTACAGTACATACCTATACTGAAAAGGGGGTCACTGTTTATTTGAAATTCAAATTTTATCTGGCAACCCTATTTCTTTGTTATTAGTTATTATAAGGTCCCATCTGTGTAACTACCTATAGTTATATTTACAGTATCCTATATAATAATATCTACACATCTATCAATAACTATAAAGTTTTTAGTAGCTACTCTGGGGGAAAAATCACTCCAGAAACACCAAGCCGCACTAACCCCACATCAATTACAAAGGTGCTTATCACACTATGAACATGTCTTATGCAGGGACCAGAATTGTGAGAACTGTGGGGGAAGAGATAAGGTTTGAAATGGACAAAGCAGAAGATGGCCTGGAAAATTTTTCTAAACACGAGAAGTATGCAATCTGTACGTGCAGGACTCCTCATCACTAATGCCTGGTCAAGACACAAATTCTTCTCCAGCAGCAATGAACACATCGGGCCAGGGTTTACATTAGGACGTCTTGGAAAAGCATGGTTTTAGCAGAATCTCCAATGCACCTGGGAAGGACAAACAGCACAGGAGGCCGGTCGTGAAGACACGTCCATGTGTGTCTGGGGCATCTGTGTCTCTAGGCAAAATGTCACATCACATTCCCTCCAGTACCGAGAAGTTACCCGCAGAAGCAGATGCCTCGATGACAGGATTCCCGCCCACATTCATCAACCTGTCAACCCGTCAGTCGTGACAGCGAGACCGTTCTCCGCACGGTTGTTCTGCGCCTCCCAATACACCACAGCAGCAACTTTAAAAAGCACGGCAGCCGCTCTCGTGTATGACTGAATTCCAGATCAAACTTGTAGATGTTTCTTTATCAATCACATCAGATTTCAAACGTGCCAAAAAAGGAAGTATGCTGGTGGGCGCCAAACCCCAGTCTGAAAGAAAGAAGCCTGGCAGGGGCTTCGAAGTCGGAAAGTAACTAAAAACACTGATAGAATCGTAACGATAAGAAAAAGAATCATGACAGCCAAAAAGATGCAGATTGTGAAAACAACTGCACAAGGCATTTTTTTTTCTCGTTACAAGAACCAGGCCTCTTCCAAATAGGAAATTAAAAGCAGAAAGAAACATGGAAACAATAGCAAATTAAAAAAAAACACAACTTTCAGGTCACCAAAAAACCCCCCCAAAACCTACAAAAAGGCGGGCACTAGCTTCGTTTCATTTGCCGTGTTTAATAAGGACCGCGAGCTTTTGTTGTGCTCTCTGGCGATAAGCAATATTCAACACTGTAGAAAAACTGGTTTTTGTTGTTTCTCCCCCAGCGTGTGAGCTCGGTGGTATTTGCAAAGACGCCACTGAACGTGTGATGACAATACAACCTAGTCCCTCTGAGCGCTCCAGCTTTCCTATCGCTGTTTTGTTTGTGGAAGATTTTCGACTGGGACAGCGTCACTTGCATCGAGTAGGTCTCCAAACTGGGTGGATGTAGGCAGATAATGGAGGTTTTCCTGGAGCGCAGAGCCTGTGTCTGCTCAGATGGTACATTATTCAAATAAAGATGCACCAGCCTCGATAAGGAGGAGTATGTACTCGCCCGCTAACCAAAACTTCATGGGAGTGCTTACTACACTCATGCGCACTTTGAGGGGGAAAATGTCAAAGTGAGAAAACAAATGTGCCTTATTTAAACAAAACCATATATAAAGAAGGCATTAAAATAATCGGGAACGTTCACGGAAGGAAGTGGCAAACCGGACGCTCGGAGCTGGATGCCAAGTGTGCCTCCAGCTTCAGGGCTCCGCCGGCATGTGGGGCATCCGATGGGAAGGGGATTTACTTGATTTGTCATAATGTAAAAATCCATGAGAGATTTTGGAGGGTCGGGGGGGAGTCTTTTCTGGGTCCTGAAAACCACCCATCTGAGATGTTTTTCAGTAAAGTGAAACAAATTCTAAATGACTGTAATGCACCATGAACGACATTCTTGGTCAGTATGTGACAGTGCAGCTGTTGTGAAATTTGAACAATTCTCTTCACAAACACTGATAAATCAGCAGGAATGTGCCATATGCCACTTGCTCCCTTCATCTCAGCAGAAAAAGAGCGGCTGCTTCTGCTCTGAGGTCGCTGACGCCCGCCTCCGCGTTCTGCAATGGTGACACGTTCTCTCTTTAGGTTCATCTCACTTTTGTTTAAATTAACTGGTGCAATATACATAACATAAAATTCACCATCCTAACCACTGTTTAGTGTGCGCATCAGTAGTAATGCATTCACACTGTTGCAACTTTCTCATCTTGTGAAACTAAAACTCCATCCCCTTTAAGCACTAACTCCCCATTCCCCTCGGCCTCCACCCCAGGGTCACCGTTTTACTCTGTCTCTGCATCTGACTACTGTAGGTGTCTCATACAGTCTTTTTTTTTTAAATTTTATTTATTTATTTGACAGACAGAGATCAAAACTAGGCAGAGAGGCAGGCAGAGAGAGAGGAAGGGAAGCAGGCTCCCCGCCAAGCAGAGAGCCCGATGCGGGGCTCGATCCCAGGACCCTGGGATCATGACCCGAGCCAAAGGCAGAGGCTCCAACCCACTGAGCCACCCAGGCACCTCTCATACAGTTTTTTTGTATAATCATCCTAGACCAAAGACTACATTTTTCTAAGAAAAATTCTGTTAACAAAATTGTTTTCAGAAGAGGAAGTAACACATGAGTATGCAGTCAAAATAAAAATAAAATAAAATAAAACAAAACAATAACCACATAGGAGAAAAAGTATTACAGACATATATCAATCAGCTAATTAAGAAAACACTTTAAGTCATTTTTTAAGTTTGTGATGCATTATAGTACTTGGGCAGCGTGAGGTGGTGACGTGAAGGATTTGCTGTGGTTTCTGTAGATTCTACATAAATCATCACATCTGTACCAAGTATTCATATTTGTCATTTTGTAGTCTTTTCCTCAAAGAGGGTCCCCCAAATTGTGAAGCTTTGGGTCTCACAAAACCTAGATCTAACACCTGTGTTCCAAAACCCAGACTCTGAAACCGAAATGAGATGTCATTTCCCCTAGCAGGTGGTCAAAGACATGAGACTTGATATCACCCAAGGTTGACAAGAGGGTGAGGAAACGGACGTCGTCACAGCCGGCTGTGGGAGAACACCATGGTTCAGCCTTTCTGGCAAACATTTTGGCAATGATTGCAAAAGTTTAAGATGCACATGTCCTTTGATCCAATAATTTCACGTCTGGGAATCTACTCCTGCCCATTTGAACCCACACAGCAGCCACTCACCTACACAGGGGTTATAATAACACTGCCTACAAATGCAAGAAACAAAAAGCAAGTTCATGAAACATATCCCCAAGGATGTCCAGAGTCAATTCTCTAAAAACAACTGCTGTTTTTAAAAGAATATTTAAGGTCACAAAAGCGTGTTACATGAAAAATGATAAAAGCTCACATATGGGCCAAAAAACCACTTTTTTTTGCAAAAATAATCCACTCGTTCATTATTTACATACTGCATATTTATCTATAAACTGTATTGAGCATTTTCTATCTGCTAGACACTCTGAAGGCTTTGGAGAGCAAAGATAGAACACGTCTCCGCCCTCGTGGGCCTTCCTTTTAATGGGCAATCCAGAAAACAAACTACCCATCCGAAAAGTGACTTAGAAATGTACAGATAGTTTGAAATGATGAATTCTGTAGCAGCCACGAGTTCCGTTCCCGGACGCATACCCTGGAGAAACCCTCCATCTGTGAGCAAGAAGACAAATGCCAGAACGGACACAGCGACAGTGATGATCTGACAAATGCTTGTCGTACGCCAACTTCCCTCGTGTCGCTTTGCAAGAGCGAACAGCTGCGGTGAGGGTGCGGAACCCGGCTCCTGCCCAGCGAGAGGGGTTGTGCGCAGCGCGGCGCGTGCACGTCGCAGCACACTGCCTAGCCACGCCAGGGAAGACTCCAAGCCCCAAGTTCCAACACGAGCGCATCGCAGGGACAGGACTGCCGCATCGTGCGTGGAAGGCGGGCGCAAAAGGACGCTGTCAGCCGCCTCTCCCCGAGACAGGGCCTGCCCGGCGGTTGTTGGGAATGACCCTTCTGTGCTGATTCACAGCTCCTGGGTACTGTTCTGACCTCTACCTTCCATAATTCAATTAGCGGGAGCAGCTGGAGGAGTGGAGGTCCGCGGGAAGCAAATGCCCATTCCCCGGACTCCTGCCCCTCAGTGAACAGTGCTCTACGCGTGGAATCAGATTTGCTGTCCCCTCTTTTCAAGAAGCATGCAGACATGACAACTACATGCTGGGAACTTTTTTTTTTTTAACCCATACCTGTTTACCTCCACAGCCCGGAAAATTCCAGTCAGTTCCACGGCTCCCTCCCCTCCCACGCCAGGCAGCAGTTGCCATGGTAACGGGTAAGCCTGCAGGTACCAGCATGAACAAAGCCGAGTTGCTGATAATAAAATTGTGCGGTGGGGGTTGAGGAGGATTTCGCAGGGCTGACGCCTCCCCTTCCCCCCCCCCCCCCCCGTGGCTCTTCATTTCAGAGCAGCTTCTTGTGATTGAAAATCTTACCCCAGTGACAAAAGCGTGATTTGGAGAATCTAATCCCCCTGGGGATGGAGAGAAAGGAGTATGTGGGGAGGATGAGCTGCACTGGGCCAGCCAGTACCTGCATACAGTGGTGCATAATGTGGCCCCTCAGTCCAGCAGCCCCAGCACCAGGAGCTTGTGACTTTCACGAACCCTCCAGGTATGTCTGGGGCCCGTCCAGCACGAGAACCACTGGGCTGCAGGGCTGATTAGCCCAATTAAGGCCTTATCAGGTTGACAGTGTTTTCCTCATTACTTCCGATCAGATAGGAAGGACCTTCCAGTGTCGCCCTAGGTGTCTGGATATTCTCTCCCCATTAAGCCCTGAGATACTCCCTCTCCCCAGACTCTCCCTGCCACACTCACATCTGCCTCCTGGCACCTCTCTCTTCTCTCGCCATCTCCAACCAGCTTCTAAGGTCCTCATGCACTCAGATGCCAGGAAGGGGCAATGGGGAGGAGCTGCTTAGTCGGTTCTGGGGGTTTCCTTTCAGGGTGATGAAAAGACTTTGCAACTACGTGGAGGTGATGGTCGCCCAACATTGTGACACTAAATGCCACCGAATTGTTCTTTAGAAGAGCTAATTTTACAATACCTGAATTTCACCTCCATAAAATTACTAAAAAACAAAAACCATTTTAAATTCAACACATTTCTAATTCAGTCCCGTCATTTACAAAAAACCTGGTCAGTCAGAACGTTGGGTCATGATTCTCTTTAAACCAGGGCTGCCCAACAGAAATATAGTCCAGCTCATGCATATAACTTAGAACTTTCCAGTAAACAGGACATTTCCCAGGAAACAAAGAAAGAGTTACAACTAATCCAAATAACACAATATATTTGATTTCACTCACCACACCTCAGAACTGTCCTGCGCCTGTCCTGGATAAAACATGAGCGTCAGCGCGAACTTCCCGTCTCCAGAGCCTGCCGGCCCATCGACCCCCAAGCCTTGCTGATTCTACCTCAGAAACAGGTTTTCCATCCGCCTGCCCTATTGACCTCTCCTTCAGGTCACCGCAAACACAACCCGAGGAATTCTTCCTTCTCAAAGGAAAACATGGTCCAGCCACTTCCTGCCGATCCCTTTTCATGCGATTCCTAAGAGAAAAATTCCACCTCCTCATGACAGCCTACAAACCATCACAGTGACCCCGGCTTTTCTTTGTAGAGGAATTTGGGGGTGCCAGCTACATTGGAAGGGTCAATGTGGAACTGTCCCTGAAGCTGGGCCCACACAAAGTCCTGAACCATCAGACTCTACGCCTAGACTGGGCCTTTCTCTGGAAAGCGCTGACAGCAAATCCTTCGTGGGCCACGCCGACTCTGACTCAAGTCCTCACCTCCGCCACTGGAGCGTGTAGGCGAGAGTAACAAGTGAGCATGGCCGCGTTCTAATAACACTTTATTTATGGACACATCTCTCCATCTCCCTGACTTCCGCATCTCAACTACTTCTCCATCCTTCCTCTCCTGTGTCCTGCCGGCGTTTCTTCATGGGTCTCTTCCACCATCTCTGGTCTTCAATTACTTTTCCTGACAAGTGTCAGGCTAGATTTAGCAAAGGGAAATCTGGTCAGCAGATGACACTGCTCTTTCGATACATACCGAGTTCTTTATGAGGATCTACAAGCAGATGGACTCGAGAATTTCCACATAGAAGGGCCTTGACAGGGACAGTCTAGCGGGAGGTTGGAAGGATTATGAGACTTGCATTGAAGCCGTGATTGTGCAATCATCCCTCATCAAATGAGGCAGTTGTTGGGAAGAAGCCCACACTCCCTTGAATGCGTGTATTTAGGGACTTACAGAGTTAGGTACAGAGGAGCAAGAGTGAAAACACACTCACTATTTAGTGTTCCAGTGTTTGTGTACTTAGTTCAACAAATGCGCCTGAAAGAAGATAGCTTTGATGTGCCAATATTTAAATCCTTCATCCATAAGGAAAACTGGACCACGGGCCATGATGGGCATTTGGAACAAGCACTCAACTCTTCTCAAAACAGGGACACAAGATTTCCCACCGAGAACACCAGAGCTGTGAACATGACCCAGGGGTATTATCTATACACAGAAGGCTAGTATTCAAACTTGTTATGGTTTAGAAATGGATGTCCCCAGAATACTGGCCATGTTGTGCTGTTTCTGGGAAAACCATTCCCTTCCTGAGTTGGATGTCAACGTCTATAGAACTTGGACTTATGCCTGGCATTCGGAGGTCATCAATCAGGGGAGAAGTCCATGGTAGGTGACTGCCCTACAGTTTTATTTGGCAACTGGGGCCAAGCTGACATCGTAACAGTTAGTTTTCAGAGATGGTTTAGTTTTTCCCTCAGAAATAATCACCTCCAACAAAATCCTCCTTTGTGTTCAGTTTTTGGTCCAGATCTTGTGTTTAGGGGCTGTTTGCTGAAGGACACCAGGAAGCGTCTGCAGCAGGTAGAGAGCTCCTTTGCTCATTTCAGCACCAGACAGCATAGTAAACACTTCCATAATTGTGGGATGGGAAGTGTCCCATTCAACCCAACAAAGCCAGTGGATATGAAAGAAGACATTAATAAATCTGTCTCCACAAACACTGAAAAATTAGGTGCAGGAAAAAGCCCATCAAGAGTAAGACTGAGTCAAAACATCACAAAACGTACAATCAAAACATAGATACTTAAGCGCTAAGTCTGCAGAGTGCCAAGAGATGGAAAAAAGGGGGAAAAACCCCTTAAAATAAAAATGCAGAACAAGGATATGCATTCAGAGAGAGAGGGAACAGAGGAGAGGGGGAAACTTGAATGTTGAAAAGCACCTCATCTGGGATCCAAAAAACTGGACATTAAAACCAAAACGAGAGGTTGTGGCTCCCATCAGACTGAGAAAGCCGAGGCAAGCAACGCTGGGAGGGTCGTGAATGGTGCACAGTGCAGGGCGCTGCCCCAGGCTAGCGGTACCAGCGCGGGCAGGCTGGATGGCCGCCCCTTCCCCGGAGCACTGTGCACCAGTCATCAAAGGGAAAGCAGAACCCAGCACACACCAGCCCCCTTCTGGTGCCCAGCGACCCCCGTGAAGGGTGCGCAGGGAAACCGGGGCGGGCGTGAGGGTTGGGGAGTATTCAGTGCAAACACTGAGGCGAAGATGAGGTGGGTTCACGATCAGGAAAAGGCAGAGTCTTCCCTTAAAAATAAATGTTGTGGGGGCGCCTAAGTGGCTCGGTCGGTGAAGCGTCTGCTTTCGGCTCAGGTCACTATCCCGGGGTGCTGGGATTGGGCCCCACGTTGGGCTCCCTGCTCAGCGGGCTCCCTCTCCCCTGCCTCTGTGAGCATGCTCTCTCTCTTTCATTCTCATTCTCTCTCAAATAAATCAAATAAAAAAATAAAATAAAAACAAATACATCAAATAAGAAATAAAAACAAATACATCAAATAAAAAAATAAAACTGAATGTTGTGTTTTGAAGAACACGTGGTATCAAGGTGTATTTAATGGGACAAAGCAGAGCACACCCCTATACAGCGCAGAGTGGCTCTGCGTCAGGGCTGCTGGCACTGACCGCCGGCTGTGTCCCAGGCTGTGTCGCTCTTCGTGGGGGGCAGCTGCCCCGGGCTGGTGCAGAACGTCCGGGCTCTCCCCAGCCATCCTCTAGATGCTCCTTGTACTCCCCTCCCCAGCCGTGCCAATCAAAAGCTCCCTGACGCTGCCAGCTGTGCTCTGGGCGAGTACGATCTCTCCTGCTCGAAGACACTAACTGCCGTCTGGAGTCAGAGTCTCCACGCGTTCCCGCACCCGTCCTCCAGCTGCACGCGACACGCTCAGTGCACGCTACATACATACTTAAAAACTGTCCAGCAGTTACATTAAAAAGTGTAAAAAGAGGGGTGCCTTGGCGGCTCAGTGGGTTAAGCCTGTGCCCTCACCTCAGGTCATGACCTGAGAGTCCTGGGGTGGAGCCCCGAGCCCCCCAGCCCAGTGTCCGCTCACCGCGTGGCGGGGAGTCTGGCTCTCCCTCTCCCTTTCCCCCTTCGCATGCTTTCTCTTGCTCCCTCTGTCTCAAATAAATAAATAAAATCTTAAAAAAATAAAAAAGCACAAAAAGAAACAGGTAAGAATAATTTTAATGATGTATTTCACCTAAATCAAGATATCCAAACGAATACTATTTCAACATGGTGCACTGGCCCTTTTGAGGGCTTGCTGGCCATGCATGATGGATTATTGAAAAATTCTGTGCACCAAGAACTCTGGGAGACATAGGAATACAGCAGGAGCAAAAAATGGCAAGTTTCCCGTATTCTGGAAACTTCCATCTTAGTGAGAGAAACAGACATAAACATAAATACATGTAGCGTGAGGCAGTCGGGAGGAATGCATGGGGGTGAAGAGGGGCCCTGGAAAGGGTGGAGGTGGGTGGCAGAGCAGAAAGGCTGTGCCCGGTGAGACTTGTTTCCAGAACTCTCTCTCCAACCAGCTTGGCCTCTTCAGCCACCCAGGCCCCTGCAGAGAGGGAGGGGTGGCAGCTGATTACCTCCGGGACCCCACTGTCCCCACTGCCCCATCACACCTCCACACCTCCACACCCTGCTCACCGCCCAGACCCACCTCTCCGCTCCAGAAAATGACAGCAGCCCCAGGGCCTCTGAGCCCCCTGCTGCTCCGCCTGGGACCCCACCCACAGGCAGCACCAGGCTTCGAGGGGCCCCACTGCTGTAGGGCCGAGAACATCCTCTTTCCCCGAGGTGTACAAGGCCCTTCAGGACATGCCAGGAGAAGTGCTCTCTCCCGGCACACACACACAGAGACACACGCATGCTCATGGACTCACACAGAGACACGTGCACACAGACACACTCATGGACAGGCACACAGACTCACACGGAGACACACGCACACAGAGACACACTCATGGACACACCCACACAGAGACACGCACATGGAGACACACACACACGCGCACACACACGCGCCTCCCCCACTCCCAGGCCAACCCCAGCCACCGCCCAGGACAGCCACGCCCTCCCCGCCCCCAGAACCTGTGCTGGGTTCTGCTCGGAGGCCACCACCATGTGAGATCACATTGCCCTTGCCTCACTGCAGGGTTCTCGTTGACCTTCCCCACTGGAGGGGGTGCTCTTGGGGCCAGGCCCCTTTCCGTCTGGTTCCCTGTCCCCTCCGTGGCGCTGTACAGTGGGTGGTGGTCACTTGGCAGACAGGCATGAATCAGTGGGCACATGTGCGGGTATCACCCGTCTGAAGCCCACCTGCTTGATTGTCGGATCCCAGCTCTCACAGACAAGCGGCGTGTGCGTGTGTGTACGCGCATGTGCTCCTCACTTCTCTCTTTCTTTAAAATGTTAAAATCCAAAATCATTGAAAACAGGTGCTCAAACAAATCTGTCCCCGCGCTCATGGCAGCCCTACTCACAGTAACTAAAAGGTGCAAAGCACCCAACGGCCACGGACGAGCGGATGACCAGAGTGGGGTCTCTCTGCACGAGAGAGCATCACTCGGCCATATGGCGGGGACAGGACATGGTGACCCAGCAGCACGCGGGGCCGGGGGAGCCGGCCAGCGCAGACCACACGTGGTAGGTAGGCTTGCGTTTGAAGGAACGGCCCAGAATCGGCAAATCTACAGACACAGAAGGTAGGTGGGGACTGCTCAGGGTTGGAGAGATGGGACAATGGGAGGTCACAGCAGGACGTGAGGTTTCTCATCTCGTCGCCGGTCGCATAGCCCTGCAGACATGCTAACAACGCCGCACCGTCCTCCGCAAACTCTCCTCTCCCTCTCACTGGAACTGCGTCGAACCGGAGCAAACCGAAAAGGCAAGAAGCCTCCCGTGGGCAAGAAGGCCGTGACTCTGGCGCATTCACAGGCGGTGCTCAGGGTCACAGCCCAGCAAACGGTTTCTCCCAGAGAGTGTGAGGACACATGTCCTGTCCTGGGTCTTTGGTGATGTGCCCGACACCCCCATCCGTCAGCACAGCCAACCTGCCCCGGGCGTTTCCCTGAGGAGAAAAGCGCGACAGCAGCCACAGGCCAGAGCAGTGCCGTCCACAGGAAACACAATGCCAACTGCGTCTCTGGTTTTCAGTCTCCCAGTAGCTACATTTGAAAGAATTCACAGAGGAACGCCTGGGTGGCTCAGTGGGTTAAGCCTCTGCCTTCGGCTCAGGTCCTGATCCCAGGGTCCTGGGACCGAGTCCCGAGTTTGGCTTCCTGCTCAGAGTGGAGTCTGCTTCTCCCTCTCTGAGCTCTCTCTCTCTTCCTCAAATAAATACATAGAACTTTAAAAAAATGATAAAAATAAAAGAATTCAAAAAAACAGGTCAGATTAATTTTTAATACTGCATTTAAAAAAAGCCAACGTCTCCAAAGTAGTCTCATTTCAGTATCTCCTCCATATAGAACACCTCGCTGGCATATTTTACATTGTTTTTGTCATTCTCAGTCTGAAATCTGGGGCGCACTTTATCCTTATGGTTGAGCCCATTCTGAGTCTGATAAACCATATTTCAAAGGCTCAGGGGCCGCCTGTAGTGAAGGCGAGGAAAGAAGTCTCTTTACCCATCGAAGGTTTTCTCCCTGGGGCCTCGTGAATGACACCGGCCAAAGACAGGTTCACAAGAGAAAAAAACACAGAAGTTTACCGACTGTGCGTCTCGCACGTACGTATACATGGAAGCATCCGGGGATGGATGAGGAGCCCAGAGGCCTGGTTAGAACTGGGTTTAAGTATTAAGCAAGGAGGGGCGCCTGGGTGGCTCAGCTGGTTAAACGTCTGCCTTCGGCTCAGGTCCTGATCCTGGGTCCTGGGATCGAGTCCCGAGAGAGGCTCCCTGCCTGCTTCCCCTCTGCCTCTTCCCTCTACTTCTTCTCTCCCTCAAATAAATAAGTAAAATCTTTAAGAAAATGTTAATGAAAAATAAGGGTGTGTGGCTTCTGGGCTGGGAGGCAAGTTATGGAAAGGTAACCAGTGGAGGTATGGCAAATGAGGGTGTAGTGAGGTCTGTTGTGCTCGTTTTGGTAAATGCCTTCTCTCTTGAGAAGACTGAGTAAGAGGGAGACCGTACACTCATGCTCTGCTGTTAGAGCTTTTCCTGGACCTGCCAGGTCCTGATGGCCTTTGGCTCAAAAGAATCCATGTGCCCGACACGTATATTTGGGTGGGGGCATGATCTGGTCCCCCCGTGGCCACAGCCCTACAGTAGTGAGGAGACCCCATACCTCGCACATGGTAGTCCTGTCATCAATATTTTTTAATGAGGAAATTACTTAGTAAAAACTGGAAACATGCTAAGGAGGTTTTTTGTTTGTTTGTTTGTCTTTTCAAGTAATGTCTACTACGCTCAACGTGGGGCTCGGATTTACGACCCTGAGGTGAGGCGTCCCAGGCTCCGTAGGCTGAGCCAGCCAGGTGTCTGGATTACGAGGTCTCACAAAGCAAAACAAAAATCTAAACAAATGGCAACAACCTGGTGAAACATCTAGTTTTATGCTTGTATATGCAAACCAGGGTTTGAGTCCCTGCTCTGTGGGGCGCGAGGTAGGTCAAGTCATGGCCCGAAATTCACCTTCCTCATCTAGGAAAGGAGAGGGAGATCTCCCTCTCCTTGTTCCCTCTCCTTCGCCCGAGAAAGTGCAGGTCTGTTAGCACTTAGCACAGTGCCTGGTTTGCAACAAGCCTTCCTAAATGACAGCACAGACTGCAACTGTGTTCACAGACAAGTTAAAAACTGGAAGGAAACATTTAAAATGGAAAACTTGTATGCTGGGCTGATAGTGAGTATTTACAACCCCCACCCCAAATTCTTATGAGTTTTAATTGCTATAAAATCAGGTATAAGTGAAAGAACCAATGAGTTAGGAATCAGCCTCATTTCTGGAAGAAAAAAAAAAAAAAAGATCAGAAATGAGGCTGATGTGAGATTCTCCAGAAAGGGGAAGCACACCCAGAGAATCTTCCGGAGTGTCACAGCGGGCGCGGTATGGAGAAGGCAAGGCTGCATTGCCATATTTAGAGATCTCTGTTTCAGTCCTTTTGTTACAAGCACATACTGATTCTGAACTAAAACCAGAAACAAAAAAATTTTGAATAAATGTATCGATGCAGAGAGGCAAGCAGTTCTGAATAAAAACACGGAGCTCATTCCTTATGGTGCACAGCTTCATTTGGAATTAGTACAATTTGCAGGGAACCCCATGGCACAGGTGTGAAGACCCCTCAAAGTCCTGTCTCTATTCCTAGTGTGTTGGGTCCCAACATACTTGAATGCTCATGAAACCTAAAAATTCAAGAAAAGGGCTGCCTGGGTGGCTCAGTGGGTTAAGTGTCCTTCGGCTCAGGTCATGATCCCGGGGTCCTGGGATCGAGCCCCACGTAGGGCTTCTTGCTCTGCAGGGAGCCTGCTTCTCTCTCTCTGCTTCTCCCCCTGGGTTGTGCTATTTCTTTCAAATAAAGAAATAAAATCTTTAAAAAATAAAATAAAATAAAATAAAAAACTCAAGGGAATGCGTACTGCCAGAAGTTCTAAACAGGGAAACAAATGGAGTTATCAGATGGCTTTCCGTTTGTCAGATTTTAAAGATAATAATCAAATTCTACCAACTTCAGCATACTAGCTCTCTTTTTTGGGTCCATCCACCTGAAACACTGCGGAATAAGATAAGACATCTCCTTACCAAAGAATAAAGTCAAGTTCTATCTAGAAAGTTCTTAACCTCTGGACTGTAACCACAAGAACCCAAAGATGATGCTTTTTATTTTAACGGAACACATGACTGTATATGAATTAATGTGAGAACCACTGAATGTAGCCCCTGTTTTGTGTTGTGTCTTTTTGAAAGAAGGAAAGAAGGGATGAGTTTGTCAGAGTGTGAAACTGCAAAGCAAAAAAATTAAAAGAAAAAAAAAAGGTTGCCTGGACAGGGTGTGCCAACGGATAGTGGAGGTAAGTGTGTTTGCTGCAAGACAAAGGGGGGACCCTGACCACTGGCACGAGGCCGTGTGTTCAGGAACAGCACCACGTGCCTGAGCGCGTGCTGGTGGCACGGCAGCTTGCTTCCATCCTACGGCAAGTGGCCTCGGCCGAGAAACGTGCTGGGACGTTAACTGGTGCCTGGACCTTGTTTCCGTGCTTATCAACTCTTTCCAAACAACCGAATTCAAATCTGGTCTCGGTTCCTTGGAATGTCTTTCCTTATCGCACAGTGAAGTAAGTTGCCCATGGAGAAGAATGCATCTGAACACTTTAAAGATAATCTGAAACCCCACGCCCAGTGCTGGGCCCTGCGACTGTCAGACACCACCAGCTCCATGTTGACTCACTGAAAATCAATTCTCCAAATGACCATTTTTGCTGCATGGTTAATTCCCGGCCAGATTTACCACATTCATCTAGTTAATCACCACCAGAACAAAAAATGTGTTCATCTTAACTTTTTCTGACAGTTACAGCAATCCCACTCGCAGAGGGCTTCTGGAGACATCTGGGACTTTCGAATGACTGTGCTCTGAGATTTTATTTATTTTATTTATTTTTTTTTAAAGATTTTATTTATTTATTTGACAGAGAGAGATCACAAGTAGGCAGAGAGGCAGGCAGAGGGAGGAGGAAGCAGGCTCCCCGCTGAGCAGAGAGCCTGATGCAGGGCTCGATCCCAGGACCCTGGGATCACGACCTGAGCCGAAGGCAGAGGCTTTAACCCACTGAGCCACCCAGGCGCCCGCTCTGAGGTTTTAGTTTCAGTTCAGCGCAGGTTACTCAGGTTAGACTCACGTTCGGCTGCAGCTGTTTCGTTGCGGGCAACCTGAAGTTTGGTGTGTTCTGAGGATTTTTATATATGAAAATGAGAATTTCTGGGCGTTTCAGCAAGGAGTATTCTGTCGGTCTGGAAAGTCAGGGACGTTACAAATGACAGGACAGATTTCTATCAAGAACCCCTTTTCATGACTGTGTTTTGCCTTTTGAAATTCTCTTGAATGACAGATTATGTTACCCACCATGACCACATAACAATTTTGACATGTTTTAACCATGTAAGAGATGTTCCGTGCCTAAAATGAGAATTACACCCAATCTGACGTGCGATCGAGCTGGATTTGCAAACCAGGCTACAAAGCTGAGATAAACCTGCCCCATGGGAAACAAAAGCTAAAACAAAACCAAAATGAGTTTCAACTGAAACGAAACCAAAACGTCAAAAAAAAACAAAAAACAAAAAACAAAAACCCTTGGGGTGACCGGGTGGCTCAGTTGGTTAAGTATCTTCCTTTGGCTCAGGTCATGATCCCGGGGTCCTGGAATCAAGTCTGGCATCGGGCTCCCTACTCAGCGGGAAGCCTGCTTCTCCCTCTGCCTGCTGCTCCCTGTGCTTGTGCTCTTTCTCTCTGACAAATAAATAAATAAAATCTTAAGATAAAATTACCCTTGAAGTTCAGTAACACCCTGCCCCATGGCAGGGTCTGGTGTCACGCCTGCAAATGTTTAACAGAAAGTAGTTTATAGTGAACTGGTAATTTAGTAAACTGTCTTTTTGGCAGAGTCACTTTCCAGGTCCCCGCCCGGAATGTTGCCTCCATCACTAGCCGCCTGCTCAAGGATGCTGATTGGACATCTTCTGTCTCCTGTATCAACCGTTCCCCAGCATTCAAATGCACTTCGATAGCTCCCATCTTAGAAAGCAGGTGCTTTCTTAACCCGAGTCCTCTGGCCGCCTCCCCGTCTCTCTGCCCCTTTATAGGAGGCGCATACCACCCAGAGCACCTTTTTACCCCTGCCCTGGTTCCTCCCACGCGTATTCTCTCCCGAACCCACTGGAATTGGGCTCCTGCCCCAACCCACACGGACCCACTCCTGTCCAGTTCTCCAGGATCCCCCACTTTGCCCAAACCAGCGTTGGTTCTCAGGGTCCCTCTGATCCAATCTCTAGACGCCACGGGCATGTGGAAGCCTGCCCTCTGCAGCCCTGTCCTCACTTGGCTTCCACACCCCGCACAATCTGGGTTTCCCCCCCACAGCAGTGAGTACCTCCTTCTTGTCACCATCTGACTGGCTGGGCAGTGTGGAGCTCATCCTCGACCCTCAGCCACGGCCCCACCTGTACTCGCTCCCAAGGTGATGTCCAGCCTCCCCATTTTCAGTATGACACCAGTGCCAGTGACCCACGGTTCCAGGTTGAACAGTGCCCCAAATTCATGCCCCTCAGGACCTCAGAATGTGACGTTAGCTGGAATGTGGCTCCCGTAGGTGTAACTCATTAAGAGGAGATCATGCTGGATGAGAGTGGGCCCTGGAATCCACCATCAGCGGCCTTACAGGAAAAGGAGAGGACACCCAGAGACACCCAGGGATGAATGCCTTGTGACAACTGAGGCAGAGGCTGGAGCGGAGCAGCCACGAGCCAAGGAGCAGCCCCAACTGATGGGCAACAGTGGAAACTGGGAGAGAAGCACGAGACGGCGCCTCCAGAAGGAACCACACCTGCCAGCATCTTGCTTTTGGCTTCCAGATTCCCAGGCCGTGCAGATTAATTTCTGCTGTTTGAAGACAGCGAGCTCTGGTAATTTGTTACAGCAGCCCTAGAAAACTCCAATACTGACAAATTGGCATCTGTATTCCAATTCTCAGCTGAGCTCCAGACTCACGTGAGCCACTTATCATAACCTACCCCGTCCGCTTGGGTATCACACAGGCACCTCAAAATTGGTATCACTACCATGGGGCTCCTGACATCCTCCTAGCCCTGCGTTGCGGACTGAATGCTTGTGTCCCCACAAAATTCCTTTGCGGGAGCCCAAATCCCCAGTGTGTTGGGGCCAGGAGCTGGGGCCCGTGGGGGGTGCTTGGGTTGAGATGAACTTATGAGAGTGGGGCCCCCGTGATGGGGTTAGCACCCTTATCAGGAGAAGAAGAGAAACCAGGCCTTGCTTCCTCTGTCCGCCACGTGTGGACACGGCAAGAAGGGGGCCTTCTGCAAGCCAGGAGGAGAACTCTCCCAGGGACCAAGTCCGCTGGCACCCGGATCTGGGACTCGAAGCCTCCAGAGTATGAGAGAGAAACGTCTGCTGTTGAGGGACTAGTCTGCGGTATTTCATTATAGCAGCTCCAGGGGCTAAGACGCCCTGTTCCCCCGACCCCGCCCTGTCTTCCCACCTTAGTAAACAGCAACCTCATGCATCCCATTGTCGGGGTCACGGGCCCAGAGGTCATCCTTGACTTCTTTCCCTCACACTCGCAAGGGCAATCAATAGGCCATCGCACTGACTTTTCATTTTAGGTACGTCAAGGCTCCATCCAAACAGTGCTCACCTCCTGCAAGGAGGAGACGTCACCCTAGCTCAAGGTCCCCCGTCTCTCACCCAGGCGGCCGCCAAAGCTTCACGGCTGCTCTCCCTGCTTCTGTGCTCGGCCCGCGGGTGATTCTCTACACTCTGGCCAGAGCTGCCTTTCCAAAATGCAAGCAGGACTTCACCATGCCGCGTAAAACCATCCCGGCGCTGCTCGTTGTGCTCACAACAACATCTCTGTGCTCAGAATAAAACCCAGACTCCTCACACGTGCCCACGAGGTCCCACAGGAGCTGCTGCTGGTCTCCGATCCGCACGTACCTCACCCACTGTGTGCTGGCTCCCTCCACTCCAAACCACCCTCCGTGTCTAGAATACACTGTGCATTTCCACACACAGCTCCACACTCCTGTCTCCTCTGCTCTCGCTCCACGTGTTGCCGTGCCAGAAGCCATCACCTCCTTCAGGTCTCAGATCTCGCCTCCTTAAAGGAGCTTCCTGACTATGCACACAAACAGGCCTCCCGGTCTCCCCTCAACCTGCTTCAGGGGTCCCGCAATCTGACATGTTTCGTTATTACACTGTTATCATTCACCGTGCACTGTGTATGGTGCTGAGCATTGTATCATGTTGTGCTGGAGTATTACAGGTATCACAGTGCATTTATACTGTATGATTACGGACGATATTATTGCATATTATCGCATGTAATGTATTACATCATATTAATCATATCTTACACTATACACGATAGTACATATTATTGCATTATATATAGCCATTGTTATATATAATATATATAACAACATATTGTTATATTACATATTACATCACATTACATATTGTATTTTATACTATTTTATTACATATTGTTGTATATATACTGTGTATGTTATACCACACTATATATTTTATTATGTTATGTTAAAACATTTGTCTGCCTCTTCTCACTACCTCGCACTACACGTCTGTATGACGACTGATGTATTATATGTTTATGTGCACGCCTTCGCCTGTTTCCTCCACTCAGCGGGAAGCTCCACAAGGACGAGACCTTCTGCTTTCTCACTGTCTCAGTCTCAACACCAGAACTGCACCTGGTCCATAGTAAATGCCCAAAAATGTGTTTTAAGGGAAATTGATTCCAATAAGTGAAATGTGTCAAGCTGATTTTCTAAGAAAAACCTTGGGGTAAAACAGCAAATTGGGAAGTTTAAAAAATGTGATCATTTGAAGAACTGGCTCTCAGCAAATAGACCTCAGTAAGTTAATTTGGGGAGGCAGTGGTTTCCCCAAAAGTGGTGTTTTGGTTGGGGTTATACCAGATATTGGACACCAGTGCGGGCTGTGATCTGATCTGTTCTGCAGAAATTTCCAACCGAGTGACTGAGGATGTAATTGATTTGGCAGGTCAGGGCTGACATTCGAGGGATGTAATCTTCCAGAAATTTGGGAGACACTGGCCTGAAACATAGTAGACATGGAATAAAAATTGACTGGTGGCATAAATGAAAGAGGTTGGTGGAAACCTGCTCATCGTACCCGTGAAAGACCCAGGCTGATCAAACTGCGTGTGCCCTGATAGCTGTTGGGTAGAGATCAGCAAGCGCTCGGCAAAATTAAAAACAGGTCAGGCAGAGAGGATTAGAAGCAGTTTTAAGTAAATAATTAGAAATACCACACCAGGCCACAAGACAGCTAAAGACTCGGAAAAAGAAAGATGTCGAAGAACACACAGCCAGTCTCTTCACGCTGACTTGGAACACTGAAGGGAAACTAATTTTCCTTGTTAAAAAAAATACCTAATACCTTTAAAATTAAAAATCAAAACAAACAAAAAGAAACATTTTTAAAAAATCAACTTTTCAAGTTTTATAAAGCTGCTTTGAATGATCTCCCAAGACTGAGCTAATTTATTCCATCCTCATTTGGAATGTGTTAGCACACACCCAAGTTCACAGTGCGAACAAGAAGAGATTTCCAAGACCTCCTTATCTCTGTCCTAAAGCCGCAAATGGTGGTGAGGAACCGCAGACTCCTACAGCAGACCCTGGAGTCCACGGCCCTCCTGTAAGAATCTGCCCAGAGGGATATTCTGATGTTCTGAAGAACAGAAATGGGATGATCCAAAGTTAAGAGAATTTTAAGAAAAAAGTATCACATTTTACACATCTCTTGCTTGTCAATTTTCTTTTCCTTGTCTATCTAGCTTAAAAAAAAAAAAGTACCCTTCGCCAGTTGAAGGATAAAACCAAATACTATTTTGTAAGTTCTTATTCACTGTGACTGATGACAAAGCAAACAGAAAAAAAAAGGATTACTTTTTACATTAAGGGAACAAATGAAGGCACGTAAATTAACTCAAAATAATCAACCCTGGCACATGAAAAAATAAGAGCAAATACTGCTTTATGTCATTTTTCTAAGAAGGAAAGAGAAAGAAAACAAGGTTGTCAGAACCTCAAAATTAGAGAAACTGACTAAAAGCAGGTCCAGGGAAATAACTACAAAACAGATGGTGTATTTCGATCTGTTTACCGTCAGGAAGTCGATGTCTCCCAAATACTGACCACATGGCACCCCGGCTCCAAAAACATCGTTCCCTGGCTTAATTACACGACGATGTATATATTTCTTGGAATCAAACCTGGCCTTGCAGCCCAGAGGGAAAAATCCCATGGTAGGCTGATGAGCTGATCTGCCTCTGGAAACTGAGCCATGTGTTAAAAATCAAACCTTTCTGTCTTGATTTGCACCAACTTTCCAGTCCGCCCGTCCTTAGCTCAAACCCATTTCCCTCCACTCAGGAGTCATGCGATATTGAGGCTGATACCTCGGAGCCAGAGTCTTGTCATTGATGAGAGGGGAAAGCCAGTCCAAGCAGAGGCAGTGACAGCTGGAAGGGATGCTGGATGGAGACCACCTAGCAGGGCCTTGCGTGCGGCAGCGCATTCACCGTATCGAAGGCAGCCATCCGGGGACCCAGCAGAGTGGCTCTGATCTCCAGCAGTGCCGTGTACCAGCTGTGAGGTCCCTCCGAGCCGCCAGCCCTTCTAGATGCCAGCCCTTCTCCTCCTAGGGTCTATTTCAAATGGTGGCTGGGTAATAAACAACTAATCCTTCAAGCAAATTGCAGTACCAACTGTCCCCAAAAAAGAAGCAGGATGGGCTTTTCTCCATGTGAGAAAAGGGTCAACATCAGCCCCGGGGAAAGACACCCCAAAGCAAACCTCAGCGCACCATTTCCCACTCAGCAGTCAGGCAGAGGAAAGATCGCGATCGCATACTGCGTTGGCCAAACGCATCCGTGGTCCCCAGGGCCTGTGATGGGCACTAACGGGGCTGTGGAGGGGACACCGCTGAGGGCACCCGAGCTGAAGCGAGAAGCCAGCATGGCCATCTCGTGCAGCCTCAGCCGGGAACGGTCCGGGCGGTCCTCCACTTTTCACTCCTCTGCACGTTCATGAGTGACTGAACACCCAGCAGGTATTGACATCGGGGGTAAAATACATCTTAGGGCAGATTCGCAAACACGGAAATCAGCCAGTGACGAAGACGGACCAGTGTTTGTCTCTGGGGAGAGAAGCCAGGAAGGGGAGACACAGATGGGAAGGAAATTCACTGTCTGAGGGATATCCTTGTCTACTTTCTTGATCTTTGTGTTGGGTGTATTTACTACACATGCAAATAAATAAAAGAACGGTTTCAAGAAATTGCAACAGCCATAAGACTTAGCGCCTATAAGACTTCCTTCCGCCATGTGTGAAAAGGGGATGAGAGGGCCTACGTCGGCGGATGGCGGCCCATCGGTCTCCATCAAGAAGGCCGCTTACGGAAAGGCTTGGCGTGGCGTCTGGCCTGTAATAGGCACTTGGTAAAGCAGGGTGGTATTTAAATTTCCTTCCCTGTTCTCCCCCACATCTTGACCCCTGAGATGAAAAGGCTTCAGCTGTCCTTCTAGAGACCCGCCTGTGTTCTGGGCCCCTGTTCACACCCCACGCTTTTCCAACTGAGCCAGGCGCTCTGTCTGCCTACTCAATATCCCTCGTACTCTCTCTCACTCACTCTGAATAATAACAAATTCTAATTTTGTTCAGCAGTGTGGCTTGGTTAGAAACGCCAGCCTCCCCAGAAGCCCCTTGCCGCCGCATGAATGGGGCAGGGGAGTCAGTTCCGGCCAACGAGATGCAGGCGAAGCTCATCTTGGCACCCATTCCTGAACAAAAAGCAAAGCTTCGGGAGGAGAAAGCATTTTGCCTTTCCCTCTACGTCCTGCCTGGAATGTGGATGTGGATGTGATGGTTGGAAGTACAGCAGCCATCCATGACCACAAGACGACGACCTTAACCCTACGAAAGGTGAGGAAGAAAACGAAAATGAGCCTGGGTCTTTGAGGAAGCCATTGACAGTCTGGCCTCGCTCGTGGAGGAAGAACAAAGCCCTTCCTCACTTTCCGTATCTTAGTAGGCTGATATCACACGCACATCTGAGGCCGCCTGAGCTGATCTTGCTTCCAAGGGAAGCCGAGTGTTCCCCAAAGGAGCGGGGGTCCTCACCCATCTTCCTCAATTACCTTCCTTCAAAGGTGACTCAACTCGGGCCACAGCCCAGCCACCACCAATGTGGGCAGACTCGATCTCAGATCCACTCCTCACCCCCGGCCCCACATACCATGGACTGACGGACCTCAGACCCCTCACGCTCGGGCCTCCGCCTCCTTCCCTCCACCATAGCCGGACTTCTTCCCATCCCTATTTCGGGTCCTGGTTACCATTCACTCCACAAAACAAAGCCAACCCCACGTTCAACCTGCATCTGTCCTTAACAGCTCTGTGCTTCAAATCCTCCATCTGTAAACGGGAAGGATGGGGGCTAGCTTCACACGGGGTGTGGCGAGAATTATATAACATCATTGGGCTTCCAGCCGCTTTACTGGGAAGAGAATGTGCTGACCCAGCGATGCATCGATCCAGAGGGGCTTAGCAGTTAATCATGTCCTTGGACGCAGCTGCCTGGATACACGTGTGTGCACATGATCTTGGCAGACACCCATCCCTCTTAGTTTTAAACTATCAGCAGGGCTGTGGGCTTTGATGTGGCGAGAGGAAGCTGGGGTTTAGTTTTGTTCAACGTACCATTTGAGTGTCTACCATGTGCCAGGCACTGTTCTAAGCGTGGACGATACAACCATGAACAAGCAGTCCAAATCCTTACCTTCATGCAGGGGAAACAGCAAATGGGGTGGGGGAAGGCGCTAGAGAGGGGTGGCGGGGCTCCTTGGTAAGTGCAGGCTAGGGGAGAGAGTCAGGGAAGAGCTCTCTGGGGAGACGGCCTTCGGCCTTCGGGCGGGCGGAGACCTCGGAGACCTCGGAGAAGTGAGAGCAGGACAGAACCCCGGGACTCGGCAAATAAAAATAGAGGGCGGCCAGTCCGAGCTGAATTTTGGATGAACAAAGACCTGCACTATCTGGGGCGCACTAAAACGATCAAATTCTTTGCTCCGTCGCCACCCACGCAGCAGCAGGGGCCCGAGCCCAGTAAGGAAGGACCTAGCAGCCCCATGTCACGGGGCCAGCCATTCCGCCCGAGTGAGATTCAGGTACTCACCCCAGAGACAAGGAAACTTGCGTCCATACAAAGGCTCGTTCGTGAGCGTCTGGAGCAGCTTTGTCTCTAACAGCTCCAGAGCTCCGCTGTGGCCAGACCTCTCTCCTGAACTCTGTTTGATTTCATTTTAATGGTGGCAAAACACACGAAACACAAAACTTAGCGTCTCGGGCATTTTCAAGGAAACAGCTCAGTGGTATTAAACACACTCACGCTGCTCTGCACCCAGCGCCACCGACCGTCTCCAGAATGTCTTACAAAACGGGCACTCTGTCCCCATTAAACAATAATGCCCCATTCTTCCCTCTCCGGGCCCTGACAGCCACCGGTCCTTCTCCGTCTCTGTGACTTTGAGTCCCTGAGATCTCTCCTACAAACGGAATCACGCGGGGGGAGTCTTCTGCGGGCTGGCGTACTTCGCCGAGCACGACGTCCTCGGGGTTCATCCACGCTGCAACACGTGGCAGGACTTCCTTTCAAGGCTGAAGGATGTTCCCTTGCACACGCGTCACACGTCGTTTACCCACTCTTCTGCCGATGGACCCTAGGGCTGCCTCCACATTTTGCTGACGGCGAATAATGCCCCCAGGAGCGTGAGGGTGCAGGTTTCTCTCCGGATCCTGCTGCCCGTTCTTTTGGACACACGCCAGAAGCGAACCACGGGGCTCACAGGGTGATTCTATGTTTAACTTTTCAAGGAACTGCCATACTGCTCCCTTCTGAATTCTTAGCCTGGCTGTCCTCGCACTCAACAAGCCCCAGCCCGACGGCAGCCCCGCCTCCCTTCACCCCGACACAGAGTCACCGTCCCTTCAACCACGGGGTCAGCCCTGTTCCCTCCGTGCCTTCCCCCTCCTCTGGCAAGCAGCCACGCTCCCTTGCTTCTGGCCACAAGTGTCTCCTCCTCCTGCCCCCTTTCCTCTCAGCCTTTTTGAGCTGAATTTCTGAATTTCTCTCAGAGCCACCCCTGTCTCCCCATCCCCATGGCTCCCAGTTTAGGCTGGCCCTCCTGCTCCTGGCTTTTGGACAGCCGTGACATCCAGCCGCTCCCAAAGCTTCCTGAACCCGCACTTACAAACACCGATCCACTCTCCCCTTGGTACTTAAGATGGCCCTGTCCCATAACGAGCCTTAATATTAGCACTGATACCTCTGTCTCCATCTATCATGATCAGACATTACACGTGTGTGCACATACACCTTTTCTATAAATAAATATATAATATTCATGTGTGACATAGGTGTGTAGAGAGAGAGATTCATGTAGAAAATTGCTTAAAAACACTTGTGTTAGGATGATATGACAGTTTCTTAAAGATATTTTTAAAGGATTTTTAAAAGTTTACTTTTTTTTTTTTTTTTAGTAATCTCTGCACCCAGTGTAGGGTTTGAATGCATACCCCTGAGATCAAAAAGTCGCATGCTCTTCTGACTGAGCCGGCCAGGCACCCCAAGATTTTTTTCAATTAAAAAAGATAGTACAAAATCTTTAAGAAACTTCAAACTATACAGAAATGTAGAAAGAAAAACTAAAAATACCCCCCCACCCAATTCCACAGGACCAGTCACAATTAATGTTTTCTTGGTTTTTTTCCTTCTTGAATTTTTTTATACTAAAGGAGTGTATGTGTGTGTGTGCACGTGTGTGCATGTACACACACAGTTTCTACCCTGTAGGGATGGAATCATATTCTATACATCGTACAACCACTGTACCTTTCTTTTTTTGGAACCAATAGTCTATCTTGGAAAACGTTTTATCCCACGATGCTAACCACTGCCAATATTTTTCTTTCTTTCAGCAATTATCTTTGTGCGTTCAAAACTATTAGTAAATACAGATATACACATATGTACATTTTGAAAAGAGGGTCAAGTTCAGACTGTACATATTATTTACCAACCTGAGTGTACTTTTCTCTTTTTGACCCAACAGTGTGCCCAAGTGCAAGCTTTGCATTAAACTTTTGGACAACTGCTTACAATTCTACAGCATGGATGGCAAAGTAACTTGTCTTGCCATTCTCTTATCAACCAACCGACAAGAGTATCTCTACTATTTTGCAAACTGTTTATGTGAGAGATCTAAAGTACTCAAATTCAAACTAATCCACTATTTTGCAACACTATTTCCAACTACAGTGTGCACTTCTGTGAACCCTTCTATAGGATTAATTACTGAAAATAAGGTTTTTGTGTCAGGGGTTATGCATATTCAGAATGCTTTGTTTTTTAAAGATTTCATTTTATTTTAAAGATTTTATTCATTTATTTGAGAGAGAGAGAGGGAGGGAGAAGCAGACTCCTCACTGAGCAGAGAGCCGGTACGGGGCTCGATCCCAGGACCTTGTGATCATGACCTGAGCTGAAGGCAAACGTTCAACTCATTGAGCCACCCAGGCACCCCCACCAAAATCTTATTTTTAAGTAATCTCCACACCCAGCATGGGGCTCGAATCACAACCCTGAGATCAAGAGTCGCACGCTCCACAGACTGCCCCAGCTGGGTGCCCCATATTCAAAATGTTGGTAAGTCTGAGCAAATCACCCTTTAAGAGGTCATGTCCTTAAAACCCTCATCACTGTGTAGGAGAGCCCTGGCCTTTATCAATATTTTAATTTTTGGATTTGTCTGAAAGTTAAGTCTGGCGTTGTGTTCTTCTTTGTCTTTTTTTTTTTTTTTGATTTGCATTCCCTCATCAACCGAGAAGTTGAGCCTCTTGCACTAACTTTCCTGGCCTTTCCTCTTTCTTCTGTTATTCTGCCTTTTGATTATTTTGCTCTCATGTCCTCACCTTAACAGGTAGGTGCTGCCCCTCTTTGTGCGTAAACTTCCCTCCAATCTCTTCTCCAGTTCCCCACTCTACACAAACCAACTTGCAAAGGATTAAAGTTTTAAACATCAGAAACAGAATGGGATAAAATGGCCACGCTGGAGAGTCAGAGTGAAAACTGGCCCGAGCAGGATCTCAGGAGTGAAATGTGCCAAACAGCCGCGAAGCTGGGGATTAAAGTCTTTCTTCCATCTGGAACCTGGCGTCTACAAAACAGTGACCACATTGTGAGCCTTCCCAGAAAAAGCTCCGCGTTGCCTGGCTACCCGCAATGTATATAGGACTTGGCAGCTGTCCTGGCTTTGGAGCTCAGAGGAAAGTTCCAGGGTGGGATGCAAGCTGAGGTTCCAAGGACAAATGGGCCGAAAGGTTTAACCCCTTCTTTTCAGAGAGCTCAAGCTGAGGGGCCTTCTAGGCCCAGGTAACCTCAGCCAAGTGGTGAGATTTCCAGGATCTTTGGTTTTCTTCCTTGCAGAATGGGCTTAGCGAGACCCAGCTTAGGGGTAGGGTCCTAGAATCCGGGAGATTCCTAACCTGGCCGCCACGTCCAGAACCCGGCATCTGGAAGACGGTCTTCCTATGCAGACACATCCTGGCTGGGACACTCACTGAGCCCCGAAGGTCTGTGGCTTTGAGACGCTGGTCTAACAACCCCAAGCACAGGTTCCTCGTCAGAAAACCGAGGGCTGGATTGCGCTGGGTCGAACATTCCGCTTAGGGAAGGTGAATGCAGGAACTCCTCCTGCTGCTCCCTCTGTCACTTCTCTTTAGCATCTTCACGAATGGTCTGCCCACCTGCTGGCAACTGTCCCAGCTCCCGTGACACCACATGGGCCGATTCTGCTTATGGCTTTGGTCTGGCTTCCAGGATGAGTGTTCGACAAGGAACTTTTCAGGCCCGCAAGGGTCTGCCGCCCAGCTCCCACAGCTTGTCGCACTCCTGCCTCACTGGCCTTTGTCTGGTTCTTCCATCAGACCCCGGTTAATTCCCACCTGCCAGCCACCCTAGGCTCAGGTCAGGACAGGCTGCTTTCCCTGCCGCGGGGCTCACATCAAACATTGTCTCGTCACCCAGGCTTTCCCCAGTTGCTCCATCTAGACCAGCGGCCATATCCAGGCCTCTAAATGCTGCCCTCAACCCAAGACCCTCAATGCCACTGGGCTCGCTGAAGATGCCACCCCACCTTGCCCCATACATTCTGTAGATCCCCAAATCCACCCCAACCCCGATGCTGGGTTACTCAAAATTATCTTGTGCTCATCTAATTGGGTGCTTATGGGTTTTCCAACAAACCAACCACCCAACAAACACTGTCACTTTGGTCATAAAGCTTTCTAGTTCATTTGGGGAGCCAGGCCACCCTCACTCACAGCCCATGCAGTCTGAGTGGAAATGACATCACTGTCTGATCCAGGAGTGAGTGGATCCACATCTCAGTTCTGGGCAGCCACATCGCATGGACGGGCTTGGGACTTGGGCGGAGCTACTGGGAGAGATGCGCTCTGTCCCCACTGCGAGGCTATCATCACCCACGCCTGGAGCTATGGCACCATCTTCACCACCTTGAAGGGAGAGCCTACGGCGGGATGAACCAGACCACAAAAGCAGGCCCCAGAGCCTGAGACATAAAGCTCACATCTTGAGGACATCATTTGAAATGCTAGATCCAACTCTACCTGAAGCACGTTGAACTTTACAGGTGTCAAGCCAATACATTCCCACTCGCTTCAAGCGTTCATTTTTCTGTCGCTTACATCTGAAATACCTGTGACAGATAAAACCCGATCCTAAGCCCTTGTCACCACTCAGTTTAAAAACATTAAAGTCATCCCTGCCTCTTTGTCTTCTCCATTCCCCACATTCGCAGAGCTGCTAGGTCTTGTGACACCTCCCGCATATATGTGTGTCCCGTCGTGCTCATACTTGGCACGCTTATGTCTTCATTTACCACCCTTCGCGCGGACACATGTCCCAAGTCTCCAGGCTGCTCCACCATCAATTCCCTACTGCTTGCGTCCATGCTGGCCCTCTCCATTCCGTTGCCCAATCTCGAAAAGGCCATCATCCCAAAATACCCGTCTAACTCTCTCCTCTTGCAATGTTCCTTCAGTGACAAGAGAAAGAAATATTAATCGCTAAAACAAAACCAAACAAATGGAAATAGAGGTTGTGTACTGAATTAGGTCACTGAAAAGCCCAGGGCTGACTGGCCTCAGGCATAAATGGACCCAGGTCCTCAACACCTTTCTTTCTTTCTTTCTTTCTTTTTTTTTTTTTTAAAGATTTTATTTATTCATTTGACAGACAGAGATCACAAGTAGGCAGAGAGGCAGGCGGAGAGAGGGGGAAGCAGGCTCCCCGCTGAGCAGAGAGCCTGATTCGGGCTCGATCCCAGGACCCTGAGATCATGACCTGAGCCGAAGGCAGAGGCTTAACCCACGGAGCCACCCAGGCGCCCCTCCTCAAAACCTTTCAAGGGAGATCCATCTCTCTCTGTCCCCTGGCCCCGATTTCCCTAACGCCTCCCACAGAGCTTTTAGGGCTGTCCTTCATTGGCCCAGACTGAGCCACATGTCTGTCCTGGAACCAGGCAGAGGTCCTGGAGCCCCATACACTTAGAGGGTTGGAGGGGGTTCTTCAAAAGGAGAAGGGAGTTTTGTTGGTTAGTACTATCTTACATCCATCCAAAGCATTCCAGTACCTTCGAGATCAATTGCAAGCTCCATGAGGCTCCCTGTGCTCTCCTCTGTACCCACGCTTCACCTTCCCCACCACTACCCCCTCCATGCACTAGTTAGAATAAATCACTTTGGGTTCCCTCAATTCTCTCATCCCTAGCCTTCTGCACATATCCACCCGATCCCAATACTCGTCCCTCCCACTCTCTTTTCTTTCTCTCTCTCTTTTTTAAGATTTTATTTATTTATTTGACAGACAGAACACAAGTAGGCAGAGAGCCAGGCAGAGGGAGAGGGAGAAGCAGGCTCCCCGCAGAGCAGAGAGCCCAACATGGGGCTCGATCCCAGAACCCTGGGATCATGACCTGAGCCGAAGGCAGCCGCTTAACCAAATGAGCCACCCAGGCGCCCCATCTTTTCAACAATTTCCTGCTCAACTCAGGCCTCAAAGGCTACGTCCTCCAGGAAGGAGGTCCTGAGACCCCACGAATGAGGTCTGGTGCCCAGGGCGGATATTACTCTAGGTAGCAGTCCTCCTTGTTTCTTGGAGGATATTAACCCTGCCCCTTATTTTGGGGACTGTTTCTCCTCTACCGCTATTCCCATCGCAGGTGACCTATTACAGTATTCTCTGTGTGTGGCCCAACCCACGCCTGGAAAGAGCCTTCTAAGGACAAGGCAAGCAAGACTCCTCCTTGCAGAGGGATAACCTAGGAATAGCACCGTTCTGACCTCATGGGGAAGACTTGCGTGACACTTTGCTGCCAACATGCAGATTCAAGTGGTAGAGAGACAGCTGCTGGCTGCCTTCCACACGCTGAGGACAGCTACACCCCTTTCCTCGCTGGGATTTGGTTACCGGAGCCAAGATATTCCCCCTCTTTGCCTAAACTAGTTTGAGTTGTTTCTGTCATTGGCAACCCTCTCAGACCAGCTGCACCCCTGCCATTCTGCAGGGTGGCCCCATGTGCCAGAGGAGAGGGCTGAAGGTCAACTAGACCGGGCTCCTTTCCCTTGCAACCAAGGCAGTCCCGTAGGGCCCCGTGGCGGGAAGCGCCATCCCAGTGATGGGCTCTCAGACACACTCAGCGGACAGATGCTCCTGTGACACTTGCTGCTTTTGGGGGGGGGGTCACCTACTCAGGGACATTTGTACCTGGGCCGCCACACTGGATGAGAAAGCCATTCAAAACAGATTGAGTTCCCGAGACACAGAGTGCTGTATGGTGGGGAAGGGAGCTCATGCTTCCTGAACCACCCCATTACTCGCCAGGTTCCTAGAACAAGTTACTTAGCCTCTACGTACGTGCTCCTTCATCTGTGAAGCAGAGGCTGATGACTTTTAAAAAAAAAAAAAAGTATGACCTCATAGGATCGCAAAGGATAAAGAAAGAAAACCTACACCTGGTACACAAACTGTGCCTCGCATTTAAGTATCAACAGACCCACCTGCTGAATGTGGCGTAGAAGGAAGCAGTGGGAATAGTCACGAGTCTACCAGAGATGTGGGCATGAAGAGGGGAAACGAACCTGCTGAACACACGTGCATCCCTCCCTTTCCTGGTAATAGCTACTTCGCATCCCACCCCAGGTGCTGTGTTTGCCCCCCAAGCGCTCGCTACATCTCTTCTGAGACGGCCCCTTCTCTCACCGGCCTGTCCTACGGTTCAGGTGTGACTGATCCCCATCCCGCTGACTCCAGGAGGGGGCCCAGGACCCAGTGCGGCCCAGAGAGCAGATATCCCCTTGGCCTCAGTGACTGGTTCAGGGATGGGCCTATCACCCAAGGGAGGTCCCCAGGGAGTGAAGAGCAGAAGGCGAGGACTCTGGGGCCGTCTTGGAGGCTGGGCTCCTCTAGCCGTCACCAGTCCCCAAGGTGGGAAGAAAGAAGAGAGCTCATCGTGGAGGTCAAGTGAAGCCATTCAGGGGGCTGCAGAGTTCACGCTGAGGGGGAGAAGGTGAAAATGGTGCCCTTGACTGGAGAGGGGAATGGGATCCAAGTGGGGAGGGTGGCCTCAGGGAGGAGCCTAGCAACCCAGACACAGCACAGGGGGTGGGAGACCATGGGGCCCATATACAGGCGGAAGGTAGTGCTGGAAGAAGGTGGCTGCTCCCACTTTGATTGTAACATTTCTTGAGAAGGTTGTGGCACCATGTGAAGCACCAAACAGCCACGCCTTGACCTTGGCTTCTACTCAGGCAAGTCTCCAGGAATGAAGCCGCTCGGTGCAGAGCTCAGGAGCAGTATGATTTCTCCCAAACCACCCGGTGTAAAAATCTTGGCTATTGGACAAACCACCTCTCCCTTTCCTGATTCAATTCCCCTACATGGAAAAAAAAAAAAAAAAGATCTCTGAAAGTATCCAGCCAGAAGGTTACTGTGAGCACTCACTGTGACAAAACTTAGCTCACATACTTATCTCTGCTCAATGTTACTTACTGCTGAGAATGACACAGTATTCACTGAAATGCAAGAAGAAAGGTATCAGGAAAGTGCAGAGCCTACAAAAGGACTATATCTCCACTTATTTTTTTTAAGTTTATATATTTTTACCTTCTGAAATGTGGCTTGGAAGGAATAAACTAGCAGAGAAATGATTAACGGTGAACGAAGTATTTACTGCCTATCAAAGACCGAGCTACAATATGCAATCATCTTTCAGCAAAAGCTAATGAAAGCCTTTCTGCTATAAGTATGGGTAAGTGTCCTGGAGAACAGAAGGCACCACATTGTTTCCAACATACTCCTTTTTCTTCATGCATTAACCTTGATTTGTCAGAGCAAATTCTGGCCGTTTCACTCCCTCCTGCTTTAAGCAGTCTTTCTAATTGTCACTTGCTGGGTTTGGGATCTCAAGGGCTTTCTTAGCCCTGGACAATGGGCCTCGGTGAGACTGGGGGGCAGGGGAGAGGTATGCTATTCATTGGTCGAGTGAGGAAGGGCCCTGGTGAAAGGGGAACCACACAGGGCCTCTCTGGGAAATCGCTTCCCTTAAACAATCAGCCTTTCTTCCGCCTTTCTTCCCTGCCCTGCAGGGCTGCACGCCTCCAGGGTTACAAGTAACCTAATTTGAAGGCCACGGCTCTAATGACCTTCAGGTCGCTGATTGATTTGGAGCCTCCAGCCCTCTGGGCCACTCAGTGTCTCCTGGGACGCTCCCAGGCAGCCACACCAGACTGAGGGACGCCAGGAGACTCCTTTCCTTAATCCCTCCGGCTGGGGCTGGAGGCCCTGGCCACCATGGCCGACGGAAGGCTTGTACCACAGCAGAGGGGGCCTGTCTGAGCTCCTGCCTGACCCCCATGCGACAGGATTTGTATACCAGTGAGATCTAGGGGGATGCTATCTGGTCTGGAAGGGAAACAAAGGGTTACTGTTTTCATATCCAGGAACATGGGACGCCTTGACTTTCTTCAAGTTTCCATATATCAGGATGGGGTAAGCCCAGACCCTGTAAATGTTTCCATACCCAGGAATGGGGTAGATGGAGACCCTGCCTCTGCTTTCATTCACTTTTGGGGCGGGTGATCCAGTAAAGCTTGTCTCCAGCCGCAGTGAGAAGGATTCAGGAAGAACCAGAACTTCCCGCACCCTCCTTTCCAGCCCCACTCAGCCTCAACCTTCCCTAAGGAGGGGAGTCGGGAGGGAGCGGCAGAAGGGGCTCAGCCCATCCACCTTGCAAATGGAAGAGCAGGAAGACGCCCAGTTCCCAGTCCTGGTACAGAGTCCTTTGGGGCACCGGGAGCGACCGTCTATCCCTCCAAGGCTGTATTACAGGACAGCGACAGGCACTTCTCCTCTGGGAGCCCCTGTTCTCCCTCCCTGGTGCCGAGGAGAGGAATCCAGAGACCCTGCTTGGGGCAGTCAGGTGTAAACTATAAATAAAATCATATCAGACGCCCACAGTGAATCATTCACGCACTCAACAAGTACTTTAACATACCCTGTGTCCCGGGCGCTGGGCTAAATTCAGGGCAGTCACAGGAGCTCAAGGAGATGTGTTCCTTTCCTCCCAGAAGGGGCAGAGAAGGGAACGGGAACTTGGACAAAGCCAAGATAACTTTGAAAATTAACGGCAGGGTGCCTGGGTGGTGCAGTTGGTTATGTGCCTGCCTTTGACTCAGGTCATGATCTTGGGGTCCTGGGATCGAGCTCCATGTGGTGTGGGGCTCCCCACTCAGCTGGGAGTCTGCTTCTCCCTCTCCCTCTACCCCTCCCCCGTTGGTGCTTTCTCTGTCTCTCTGCCAAATAAATAAATACAATCTTAAAAAAAATAAAAAAAAATTAAGGGCAATAGGCAACGATTTCTTGGATGTGACACCAAAAATGTGGGAACAAAGGCAAAAGTACACAGTGGGACTACTCTCAACTTCAAAACTTCTATGCATCAAAGGAAATAATCAACAAAACGAAAGGCGACCTGTGGAATCGGAGAAAATATTTGCAAATGGTAGACCTAGCAATGGGTTAATGTTTAAATTATATATATAAAGGACTCCTAAATTCAGCAAGTAAATAAATAAACCCCGTTTGAAAATGGGCGAAGGACTTCAACAGACATTTCTCTGAAGACATATGCAAATGGCTGACAAGTACACAAAAAGGTGCTCAGCCTCATTAATCATCAGACAGCACAAACCAAACCCAGGGTAAGACAGTATCTCACAACTATCAGGGTGGTTATCAGAACAAAACAAAACAGAAACAGAAAATACCAAGTGTAATGGTGGCGGGGCGAGACGGGAACTTGCACCCTGTTGGTGGGATTACAAAATGGTGGAACTACCATGGCAGAGAGGATGGGGGAGTCCCTCAAAAAATTAAAAATAGAACTACCCCGGGATCCAGCAATGCCACTTCTGGGTATACATGCAAAAAAGTTGACAGCAGGGTCTCGGAGAGGTATCTGCACACCCGTGTCCTCAGCAACCTTCTTCACAACGGCCAAGAGGGGGAAGCGACGCACCTGTCCGTCAGTGGATAAGCACACAGACAAAACGGCGTCCACACGAGGCAGTACCGCTCAGCCTTACAAGGCAAGGAAGTCCTGCCACATGCGACAACACGAATGAACCTCGAGGACACTATGCTGACTGAAAAAGAGCCTGTCACCGAAAGACAGATATCCTGTGATTCCACTCCGTGAGGTACCTAGAGTGTTTGATTTCACAGAAATCAAAGGACAAAGGGCTACGGGAAGTAGGGAGTTGTTGTTTAAACGGTACAGAATTCCAGATTTGCAAGATAAAAAGGGTCTGAAGATCTGTTTCACAACAGTGTTTATATAATTTAACGTGACTGAATTGTACCCTTAAAAATGGTTCAGATGGTAAATTTTATGTTTTGTGTATTTTACCTCAATTTAAAGACTGGAGATAAGGGAACTGGGTAATCTGCTGGTTCCTCAGGAATTTCTACAGAGCAGAGGCTCCAGAAGGGCGGGGAGGGACCTTGACACGGGGCTGTGCGTCACGTTATAAGTTACTTAGAGAAGACACAGATGTGTGCCTCAAAGAATGGGTGTCAGTGGTGGAGCGGGGGCCATCCAGGAGGCGACAGGCATTTTGGGAGGATGAAAGGGACTATGCTAGCTGCAGCTCTTGGGAAAAGACTTCTCTAACGAGACAGCATTTAACCCCAAGCCTAAAGGAGAAGTCAAGGGAAGAGCTGTGTGAAGAGGATACAGAGAAAGAGAGCGAGTGTGAGCCCCTGGAGAGAGGCATGGGAGAAGCCTGCTGTGGCTGGAGCAGTGCGCGGGACACACAAGGGTCTTGTGGGGCAAAAGGCCACAGGGACACTGCCATCCATGACAACAGCCTGTGAGTGAGCTGGAGGTTGCGATGAGGCGAGGCTAGGATGCCTGAGCAAGGAGAAAGGGAAGCCACCACATGGAAGGCAGGCGAACATTTCACAACCAGCCCTTCAGGGGAACAGAACCACAGTTTGCAGCATTTGCCGATTTCTGCTGTGCCAGTACTCCCACCGAGGCTGACGGCAAGTTAACAAGGTCACGGCCCCGAATGTGGCAGAGTTGGGACAGGAACGCCACCGGCTCTTGGGAGCCTGTGAAGGCCAGCCACCAGTCCGCCGCCGGGACTTCCCTTCTTCCGGGGAGGGCAGAGAAGGGCTGCTAGAAGTGTCCTGGGAAGTGGAGACAGAACCAGGAAGGAAAGGCAACGGGAAGGAAGGCGTTTCAGGCCAAGAGATCCGCAGCTCCAAGTCTGGCCCTCGAGAGCATGGCCTCTGAGAAGGGCAGTGTTGACAAGCATGGAGAGGACAGACCCAGTCTGGCTTTTTTTTTTGTAATTGTGGTGAAAAGCATATAGTGTAAAACTTAACACCTTAATAATTTTTTTAAAAAAGATTTATTTATTTATTTATTTGACAGACAGATCACAAGCAGGCAGAGAGGCAGGCAGAGAGAGGGGGGAAGCAGGTTCCCCGCTGAGCAGAGAGCCCGATGCAGGGCTCCCTTCCAGGACCCTGGGACCATGACCCCAGCCGAAGGCAGAGCCTTTAACCTACTGAGCCACCCAGGCGCCCCAGCACCTTAGTAATTTTTAAGTAGGGTTCAGTAGTATTCCGTACATTTCCCACTGTTGTGTGGCGAACCCCACCGTCCATCTCCAAACTCTTTCCATCTTGCAAAACTGAAACTCTCTGTCCCCCATGTTAAACATCAACTCCCCAGCCCCTGACACCCACCCTTCTACCTTCTGTCTCTCTGAATCCGACTCCTCTAGGGACCTCACAGGAGGGGAATCACGGAGTATTTGTCTTTCTGTGACTGGCTTATTTCTCTTAGCATGATGTCTTCAGCGTCTGCTCATGTAGCCCATGTCTGACGTTCCCTCCTTTGGAAGGCTGAGTAACATTCCACCGGATGGAGAGACCACATTTTGTTTATCTGTCCATTCATCGATTGACATTTGGGTTGCCTCTGACACTTGGCTATTGTGAATGAAGTTGCTGAGGACACTGGTGTGCAAGCATCTCTCTGAGATCCCACTTTTAATTCTTTTGGGGATATAGCAAGAAGCGGAATTGCTGAGCAGAGAAATAGCCTGTTCTACACCTTCCTCTTGCCCCAGCAAAATGTCTGGCAGTAACGAGGGTCTTGGGAGATACCAAACTGTGCCTAGAGAAAGGTCTTGGGCAGAATCCTACTATCTTGGTACTGCATGCCCAGCATCTACTGAGAACTCCATACAAGCCAGTTCATTTAAGGTTGGGTCTGTTATGATACCCATTGCACAGGAGCAGAGAAGGAAAACCACTCGAGTGGGAGAAGCTGCAAGAGAAGCAGGATTTGTGGGCACAGCCTTCGGTCTACTGGAATTTCCGATCAATGCTGAGGGGAGGCGGGTCTTCATCCTAAGGGGGCCTGCCTGGTTTCTAACAGGGAGTGTGATGTGACCAGACTTTCCTCTAGAGGAGATCCTTCCGACTGTAGGCAGAGTGCATCTGAAGCCACTCAAGTCCAAAGTGACCTGGAGCTAATGTCTGGTCATGGGGATGAGGGAAAAGAGGAAAGGTTTGGAAGACATCTACAAGGAGAGTTGGGCACGAAGTAATGGGCAAGACATGGGCTCCCCCGTTCCCGCCTTGCTGACCCATACCCCTTCCCTAAAAATGGGACAACGTTTAAATAGAAATGGTTAGTAGCTGCTGGGCAGGGATCTCCTCGAGGGAGGACAGCCAGTGTTTCCCCCTTTGCTGAGCCTGCAGATGTGTCTGGATCAAATGACAGCTGTGGGGGTGGAGAGGGCTGGTGGCAGGAGGAAGCAGGAAGAACAGAGCCCGCACTTAATCCGCCACAGTTGTTCTGGCTTTGAAAGGGCTCTGTTGCCCAGGCTGGCCTATCCCCTGGTTTTCTCTTTCACGCAGGACTGTTTCATTTTTCCCATGCTAAAAGGAATATATGCCCGTGGTGGCCATTTCCAAAATTACAAAAAATTAATTAAAGGGAAAAAATTAAAATTATCCACAAGACTAATGAAAGATGAATTCTGGAAACACTGTGGAATATTTTCACACATTTTTTTCCCTGTGAAAAGATGTTCATGAAAGCCACTTTTAATGAAACTGTGAGGGTGCTATTCATTTGACAATTTTAACTGAGTTTCTATTATGTGCAAAGCATTGTTTCAGGTGCTGGGGCTATAGTGGCATTCAAAACGGACAAAATTAATTCCCTGCCTTGTGAACTTGATATCCTGCACTATGTGCCCTTCCCCTGCCATATTTTCATCAAACAGTTTTTAGAGACATACCTTATAATGACAGCTTACATTTTAATTGTACAGACATACCAAAATACACTTGCCATTCAGAAATTTTCGGACCTTTGGTTCATTTCCAGTATTTTTGTGTGTAAATGTAAACAGAATTGTAATGAAAATCCCTGTACACACATTGTTTTGTGCCTTGCTGCTTCCTTCCTATTGAAAAGTCCCCAGGAGTAGAAGTATTTGTTCAGTGGGAACAAATAGTTGAAGGTTCTCTACAAAGTTTAAAAATTCTCCATCATTAGATAACATGGGGGAAAACTACCATTAAGGTTTAGGGATATTTACTTCATTTTTTTCTATACACGTCTATCGATCGATCGATCTATCTATCTACCCGTTCATCCATCCAACCACCCACCCCCCCATTCACTCATTCATCCATCCATCCATCCGTCCATCCTTTTCCCTCCTTCCTCCTTCCTTCCCTCCCTCTCTGTGTCCCTCTACCTACCTACCCATCTAGACTTTGTCATTATCAGAAACTGCATCATGTCTGCAATCTTGATATCAAACAGTCCTTGTTCTCATCACTAGCTCCTGTCCTTTCGGTGTTCCCCCTTTCCCCCAACACTCACACAATTCTGTGACACTACTAGCACACTCAGTCTGCTACACCTGACTTCATGCTCCTCCTTGTATAATTTACAGTCCATGGTCCATTCTGACCATAACTCTGTATTAGTGTTCTATTACCGTGTAACAAATTACCACAAATTTAGTGGCTTAAAATTCTATAGGTCTGAAGTCTAGGCAGGCTCTACTGGGTTCTTTGTTTAGGATCTCAGGAGACCAAAATCAAGGTGTGGGCTGGGGTATGCTCTTATCTGGAGGCTTTGGGGAAGGATCCTCTTCCAAGAATAACTTCCACACTCCTCTTTTGCCATTACAGATTGCAGTAGCCAGCCTCCAGGATGGTGCTCAGTGATCCCTACTGCTTTGTGAAGGCTCTCCCTCACTGAGCAGGGACGGTGACCTGTGTCACCAACAGCATATTGCAGAAGTGACAGTGTGTGCCTGCTCAGCCTGGGTCATCAAAGATACTGCAATGTCTGCCTTGCTCCTTCCTGGATGAGATGGACCCTGGTTGTTAAAGACACTCAGGCGGTCCTGTAAGGGTGCCACATAGGGGAGGGACCGGGGTTTCTAGACAACAGCCAGCATCTACTTGTCAGGCACTTGAGCGAGCCATCCTGGAAGTGGATCTTCCCACCTCAGATGACTGAAGGCTAGATCTTCTCTTTTTTCCCATTTTTTTTTTATTGTGGTAAAGTACACATAACAAAAGCTACTATCTTAGCTGTTTGTAATATATAGTTCGTTGATATTAAATACATTCATAATGTTGTGCAAACATCACCACCATCCATCTCTAAACTCTTCTCATCTTACATAACTCAAAGTCTGTCCCCATTAAACAATAATGCCCCATTCTTCCCTCCCCAGGCTGCAGCAACCATCATTCTACTTCCTGTCTCTATGAATGTGACAACTATAAGTACTCCGTATGAGTTGCATGATAAAGTCCTGTCTTTTTGACATAAGGGTTCCAATTTCTCCATATCTTTGCCTGTACTTATGTCTGTTTTGTTTTGTGTCAATGTAGCTATCCCGATGGTGTGATGTGTTGGAGCAGAGGTGCGCTACGGAAGGGTTCTGAGCTGGGACAGACACGATCTGTGTTTTCCCATTTGTCTGACTGCACTTTGGAGAACGGCTGTGAGGGATGAGAGAAGCTGCTGCGTAAGAATCCACTGTAGCCATCACTTTCCGGAAGATGGCAGCTGGCTTTAGAGTAGGACAAGGGGGATGGAGAGAAGTGGAGAAATCTGAAAGTGATGTTAATGGTGGGGATAGGAAAACGATGGCAGTTAGGAGAGAAATTTACTTCTGGAAATCTCATCAGAACATTAACACAAGGCCCAGTGTCCAGAAGAAAATCTCAAGTCAACAGCTTTCTGTGGAATCACCATGAGATCCATGAGCTGAACACCTGCCGGAGTCCAAGCTCTGTGTGCATCAGTGAAGGGACCTGTTTTCTTGGAAGGGCACAGTGTGCACTGTATTCCGGAGAATGCCCATTTCCGAAATGGAAGAAGGTAAAAAATCACTGTCCGTTTTTCAAATATATCCCTGGTTCCCAGTTTTAGTGAGCGTCTGCTAACACTCAGGATACTGATCATCTCTCGTGCCTTGCACCTGAGTGCATTTCCTATCCACCTCACCAAAGCAGGTCTATAGAGGATGCTTCTCGAGCTGAATAAAAGCCATGTTTTACTATAAAGGAATAAAAAAAATGTCCCTTTCACTCCTTTAGTATCTCACTCAATAGTATTGGTTCTCAGCTCGTGTGTGTGGGGGGTGCAATCTGGGCCCCTGGGAGACCCTGGCGATCAATATCTGGAGGAAAGTTTGGTCACATGACTGGGGGTGGGCAGTGCTCCCGGCATCTAATGGGTGGAGGCTGGGCATGTCACTCAACTTCCGACATCCAGAGGACAGCTCTCCACACACACACACACACACACACACACACACACACACACACACACAGAAGGATAATCAGATGTCAATGTCGGTAGCGCCGAGGTTGAGAAACCCAGGGCACTAGTTACCTAAACACACACCTGGCCCCCGCCGCAGACCCACAGTATTCACAGCCGCCACCATTTTCACACGGAGTTATACTGCATCATAGCTGGAAAAAATGTACAAACACAGCTTCAAGGAGAGTGGAATTACCTCTCCTCACCCCAGACTCTGTAAGTAAATTATTCCCCTGAATCCTCCAAGTGGAAATTCTAGAGCTCCCACTGCTTACATGCCCAGTGGTTTTTAATAAAGGGGCTTCGATTCTTTTTCTAATAGCAGTTGTGGGGGTGGCGGGGGTGGCGGTTGGTTTGAAGTAAGGGAGTGGCAAATTCTTATTTGTGTGGGGAATCCATCGGAGGGTGGGCAGGGATGGAAGCAGGGATACCATCAGGAGACCAATGCAGTCTTCCTGGGGAGGGCTGAGGGCGGGAGAGGTCCGGGGCCCAGCAGAGGAGGTGGAGAGACCTCGTCTGAAGAAGGAGGCGCTTCTGAGGCATCATGGACAGGACTTTGGGGCCGCTGGTATATGGGGACTGTGACCAGGGGGAGGGTCGCATTGACATCTCTGCTTCTGCCTTATAACTATGAGAAGCATTTCCCTTCCCGGGAGATGTGTAGGCTAACGACCCAGCCAAGATTTTACTCCCCGAGGACAAAAAAATTCGTTCCTCATCGAGGGGGAAAGGGTGGGTCTGGGAGTCGCAGCGCAGGGCCACTTCCACTCCTTCACTTCCCCTCAACTCCCTTCCTGAGGAAGGAGGGGGCCCCCCAGGAGGCCCATTTGGGGAAATGGAATCGGAAACGGGCAAGCACCGGTCCTTCCGGAAGTGGAGCCAGGGCCGCCACTCCATTCTCCGGGTCACAAAAGGGGCAGCTTCCTGTCGCCAGACCACCTAGGCTGGAATCACCTGGGGACGCCCGGCACGTCCCTGTCCCAGGCTGCACCAGGGCATCCTGGCTGCTGTTGAAGAGTGCGTTGGAAGGAGGCAATACGGAGGCAGGGAGGCCTTGAGGGAGGCCATTCCCTAATGGAGAATGCTGTCCTTGCCCTGTTCTGACTCAGTGAACAAAACACACCGAAATTTCCGCCCTCACCGGAGCCCAGGCCGAGTGCAGGTTTTCTCAGCCTGGCAGGACTGACACTCCGGGCCGGATCATGTTTGTTGTAGGGGTCTGCTCTGGTTTTGCAGCATCCCTAGTCTCTGCCCGCTAGATGCCAAGGACACCCCTCCCCCGCAGTTATGACAACCCCCACACAGCTCCAGACACCGTTAAATGTCCTGTGGGCGTAACGTGGCCTCAAGCTGAATATCACTGTTCTAACAGGAGCGGGAGAGGACAGCCAGAAAAGATAAACAGAATCATTAAGGAAATTATACAGTGTTCTGGGAAGTGATATGCAATCACGTTAAAGAGGGTACAGAATGCTACGCAGTGTTAGAGAAAAACTTACTCATGACACTTTTTTCCAGCTTTATTGAGATGTAAGTGACATAAAACGCGTGAGTGTAAGGTGTGCAATGTGTTGATCTGACACTCTTATATGTTGCAGAATGGTTACCACCATAGGCAATACCTCCATTCATCCCTTCACAACACCTGCCCAAGATGGTAAAGAAGACTTTATTCAAGAGAGCTACTACAATGGGGTTTTGCAGTAGGGGGGGATCACTTCTAAATACAATAAGGAAAAGCAGAAATTTGTAGCCAAGGAGTAGGGTGGACATCAGTGGGTGAGAAATATTTAAGAAGTAGGTTAATTTTTAAAAATTTTTTTTAAAGATTTTATTTATTTATTTATTTATTTATTTATTTGAGTGTGAGCAGGGGGAGGGGCAGAGGGAGAGGAGATTCTTGGGGAAAGCAAACCTGGTGACAAGAGGCTGAAAGTGATAAGACTGTCCGCAGGGAATTTTTGCCAGACTGGCTCAGGCCAATCACAGAGCCTGAGGCTGGGGGGCCTCGTCAGAAAGTCTGAATACAGTCAGGTCAAGGAAGGGATCTTTGCCTGTGGAAGGGAAAAGGTGTCGCATTTTTAAGTGGGAAGGGCAGGATAAGCCTTATCGAGGAGGCAAGAGATGACAGAAGGATTGCATTCAGTCTGTGGATTGCTTTGGGTTGTATGGACATTTTTACAATATTAATTGTACCAATCCACGGACACAGCATTATTTCCATTTATTTGTGTCTTCAATTTCCTTCATTAGTGTCTTCCGGTTTTCAGCACAGAGATCTTTCACCTCCCCGGTTAAATGTATTCCTAAGTATTTTATTGGTTTTAAAGCTATCATAAATGTGATTGTTTTCTTTCTTTCTTAGGTTATTCCTCAGTAGAGTACAGAAGTGCCACTGATTTTTTTTTAAGATTTTATTTATTTATTTGACAGACAGAGTTCACAAGTAGGCAGAGAGGCAGGCAGAGAGAGAAATGGGGAAGCAGGTTCCCCGCTGAGCAGAGAGCCCGATGCGGGGCTTGATCCTAGGACCCTGAGATCATGACCTGAGCCGAAGGCAGAGGCTTAACCCCCTGAGCCACCCAGGCGCCCCGCCACTGATTTTTATATGTTGATTCTGCATCCTGCAATTTTATTAACATCATTGATCTAAGAGGTTTTTTTGGTGGAGTCAGGATTTTCAACATATCTCAACAAAACTGGGGAAAAATGTATTAAAGAAAAAAGAGTTGACAAAGGGTGAGCAGTGCTGGGGAGGAAGAGAATGGAAAGGCTAAGAGAGAAGTAGAGGGGAGGAGGTCAGATGGAAGAAAGTGTGTTTGAAGGTGCAGCCCCTGAGCGGGAGGTGTGAGAGGTAGTCAGGGATCTTTCCGGGCTCTGTGGCTTGGAAACTGGGTGGATGACGGCCCAGTTGCCAAGCTGGGAATTGCTATAAAAAGAAGGTCTTGTCCAAAAAACACCTGGTTGGATTTCTTTTTTTTTTTTTTAAGGTTTTATTTATTTATTTGATAGACATAGATCACAAGTAGGCAGAGAGGCAGGCAGAGAGAGAGGGAGAAGCAGGCTCCCCGCTGAGCAGAGAGCCCGATGCGGGGCTTGATGCAGGGCTTGATCCCAGGACCCTGGGATCATGACCCGAGCCGAAGGCAGAGGCTTTAACCCACTGAGCCACCCAGGCGCCCCACCTGGTTGGATTTCTTATAAGCTTTGCTGCACTGTAGGTGCTAAATGCCTTCCAAGCAAGAAGGCCCAGAAGTCAGCTTCTAGAACTCTTGTCAGAGGGCTGGGCTGGAGAAGAAGGAGGCCATGGAAAAGCGTGAGCAAAGCCAGGATCAGGGTGAGGTGAGTGAGGCATTCCCCGGACATGCAAAATGTAAGGGCATGTCAGAAGCTCTGGAGTCGAGTTAAAGAACACTTCGGAGGATTGTTTCTTGAAAAATCAAAATGAATCCAAAAGAATCCATGGTGAACAAAATACCAAACTTTTATTTTTAAAAAGACTTTATGTATTTATTTGAGAGAGAGCATGCAAGCGAGTGCAGGGGGGAAGAGGAGGGGAGGGGTGCAGAGGGAGGGCAGAGGGAGAGAGAGAAGCAGACCTCCCCCTTAGCAGGAAGCCCAGCTGGGGGCTTGATCTCAGGATCCTGAAATAATGACCAGAGCCAGCCAGGTGCCCAAAATATCAAACTTATAGATTTTAGATTTTTAAAATCTTAATTTCACTAAAATTTTAGGATTGAAAATTTTAACCTCATTTAAATTTTAGGTTTGAATGTTTAATTTAATTAAGACTTTTGATTTGTGATTTTAAAATCTAATTTAAATTTGTTAATTCTAAAGAAAGGATGAGTCACGGGGCCCTGACACATCATGTCAGAGCTTGAGGGTAAAGGAAAAATTAGCAATACTGACTGGCTTCATTTAAAATGTTGGTGCCTGGGTGGCTTGGTTGGTTGGGCAACTGCCATTGGCTCAGGTCATGATTCTGGAGTCCCGGGATCGAGTCCTACATTGGGTTCCCTGGTCAGCGGGGAGTCGGCTTCTCCCTCTGACCCTCTCCCTTCTCATGCTCTCTCTCTCAAGTAAATAAATAGAATCTTAAACAAAATGTTGTTACCATTCATCATGGATTGTTTTGCATTCATTATGGTTCTTTATTTTTTATTTTATTTTATTTTTTTGCAGGCTCCCCGCTGAGCAGAGAGCCCGATGCGGAGCTCGATCCCAGGACGCTGGGATCACGACCCGAGCCGAAGGCAGAGGCCTAAACCACTGAGCCACCCAGGCGCCCCTCATTATGGTTCTTTAAAACATTGCGTTCAAATATTATTTATCTTGAGCACTGAGTTTTTTGGTGCCTCTTTAAACTTAGGGAGACTTGCTCACCCCAGCCTAGACCCTGAGGCCATGAGAAGTGGAGAGCAGTGGTCCTAGCTCTGCCCCATTCACCATGTAGGTGTTTACCTTCCAAGTGGGAGCACGGGACACCTAGGGAGAAATAGAACCAACTCTTTGGGACTAATTAACACCCGGATACAAAGCTACAGCATGATTTATCCCTAGGTTCACTATTCTCCACTTTACCTCTGCTCGAGGAACACTAAATTCCCCAAGTTGATGTTGTTCCACATAGGAGAGACAGGCAAACAGTAAATGGGCAATCCAGAATATAGAGAATTTATGTGAATTTTGCTCATATGGAGAACTCATGGCATGTGACCAAAAACCAGGGATAATAAGGACATTGTAGCTCCTATTGGAGGAAGGAGACACATTCCCAGGAACGTAGGGAAAGCTCAGAAATGCAGGAATAACCTGTAATTATATACGGAGCTCGGCATTTACTTTGTCAAAACACAATGAGACTACTATTCTGTGATGGGCTAAATTATATACCCCCTCCCAAATTCATGTGTTGAAGTTCTAACCGCCCTACCTCAGAATGAAACTATTTGGAGATAGGACCTTTGGAGAGACAGTTAAGGTAAAATGAGGTCATTAGAGTGGGCCCTATCCAATCAGCCCAGCATCCTTAGAAGAAGAGGCCATTTGCATATGTATGGGAGATAGTGGAAAGCCCTTGTGAAGACAAAGCGGGAAGACAATTGTCTACAAGTCAAAGAGAAAGGAGTACTCAAGAGAGACCAACCCCGCAGACACCTTGATCTCGGACTTCTGGTCTGCAGAATTGGGCAAAAATAAATTTCTATTGTAATGCTAAGTGCCAGGTTACAGCAGCCCTCACAGACTCAATCAACGGACAAGGCTGAACTGATTCTTTACCACCGGAAGGGAGAGCGATACTAGCTGGGTCATCTCTGGGCAGAAGGACTGATTTTATACAGAATCTGGAGCTAAGGGGTTGGCGGGCCTTCCCGGACACAAACAGGTTGACGTCATCGGTAGAACTGCGGCCTCTCAAGTGAGACCCCTGTTGATTGGTTGGCGCTCAGAGGCGTGTTTACCGGAGTGAGTCCATCCTCGATGGGCTCTTTCAGTGGTTGACTTTCCAAAGCAAAGTGCTGACACTGATTGTTTGGCTTGCAAAAAGTGCATTCTCTGAGGCGCGTTGTCATTGATCGGTTGAATGGGTTTAAAACCGATTCCGATAGCTGTTCGTTTCCCTGGCTGGGGACCAATGCGTCTTTTCCCAAACTTGTGGGAACTTCCTTACTCTCAACTCTTTTGAGGACTCTGGCCCCACAAGACTGTCAGCCCAGTGAAAAGAGTAACATGACCTGAGTTGCTCATCCATACATATCCTGGGGCCTAAGAACATGACATGTTCTTAACAGCAAACGCCGGATTATTATTCCTTGCTCGGTGTGCCTTCCTGGGAGTCACTGTCCAGGGTCCTTGAATGAGAGTGGGAGAGTGGCCTGGTCAAAGGACGTGCGCATCTTCTGCTTTTAGAGGGGGAGCTGGAATGAGGTGGGGCCAGGAAACCAAGAGAACAGGGGTTCAAAGAAGGCAGCAGAACGTGTTTTTAAGAAGGACAAAGAGGTCATTTGTATTGATGGCCACAGTAAAGCCATATAACATGAGGACAGAGACATGACCATTGGATTTAACAACAGGGTAAGTTCTGAGCAGAAAAATTTCAGGAGTGTGGGGTGAACGGAAGCCTATTTAGAAGGAACTGAGGAGAATGTGTTCTAAAATATAGTGTATTAAAAGAAAATTTAACGTATAGCAAGGCCAACAGATCAGAAAATGACTGTCATTAAAGGGACTGTTTGTTACTCATAATTCCCGAGAAGGGTCCACCACGCTATGCAGGTCTACATGGGCCAGTGAGGAGGCAGAGAGAGGAGGGGGAAACCGTGGGTAAGATCCTTTACTGTGGTTTCTGAGAGAAGGAACAGATGAGGTAGAGTAAACCAGGTTAGGACTGGCTAGTCTGAATAATCTCAGTGGGCTCTGGGGCTTAGGGGATGTCCCTAGTCCTCTTGTACCTGGCTCTGGGGCGAATAGAGCAGGATGATGGTCCGGAGTGTGAAAGGCAGGTAAGGGTGAGACATGTGTAGACTCTGGATTGATGAATTTGCATTTGAAAAGCACGCCCCAGGAAGCGGACTTCTCCTATGGGTGGTGGGGGGGCGCAGAGAGGGAGGCAGGAGGCCAAGCAAGGTGACAGCAGACACTGTTGGGTTGTGCAGAAAAGGTGTGTCCATATCGGCCTGTAGGGCAGATACTAAAGCATCTCATTTGCAGAAGCTAGAAACATGGGTGACACAAAATGGAGGGTGAGGCATGGAGGGGGGGCAATGAGCACAGGCGAATCTTGAGAGAGAACAGGGAGGAAAGTCACCACAGCTGAGGCGTGGGGAGCTACGAGGTAAGTATGAAGATGAAGCGAAAGTCTGGGACCAAGAGCGCCCGGTCAGAGGTGTTCATGTGAGCCAGGTTGAGGGACTTGGAACTGATCGGAAGGGCAATGGAAGCCGCTCTAGCTGCTGTGTGGAAAGGGCAGAAGGTGACCCGAGAGAAGAGGGAGAACATTTCGGAGACAGTTGTCCAGAGAGATGTGGTGGCAACGCAGACGCGGAGATGGAACAGGTACAGAAGGACGCAGCTGAGAGATTTTGAGATAGTGAGAGACAGTCGACCTTTGCACAGGTAGAGAACTTTAGAGACAGGCGAGAGGGAACATTCTGGCAGAGGCTTGTCCTCCCTGAGGAAAGGGAGCTTCAGAAAGTTCACACAGGCTGAGTGTCCACAGGGGCCTCCCGCCAACGTCCCACCTCAGAATGTTCCTTTGACTCCTGAGCCACATGCCAGGCAGGGACCCAGCAACGCATGCGGCGCAGTCTATGGGATGTGTGGGTGTGGAAGGGGGGGATGGCAGCTTTTCTTGGAAAGGGCACATGTCCAATGTTCCAGCCACATTTCCAAGCCGAGAAAGATGTCTCTGGGAATAGTCTTTCCCGCCAATTATCCCTGGATCCTTGTGTTCACCAGTGTTAGCCCCATTTTCAGGGGCTACGGTCTATTCCCCTTCATATCCTAAGCAAACAGTTTAGTGTCCTGAATCCCTTTCTCAACAACCAGTACAGAGAAACGGCCTGATTATTGTCCTCTGAACTAAATTCCAAAACTCCAAAATACATCCTGAGTGAAACCATAACAGAGTGGGAATATTTTTACTGTTACTATTTGTCACCCCTCTGTACCTCCGTCAGGGTACACACACACACACACAAAATGCAAGTACGTATTGATGAACATTGCTTTTGATGCACATTGCTCGTAAGGTGATGCAAACGTAGCCTCTAGACACATTCTGTTTTCTAAGCCAACTGCCACTCCTCGGACCTTCCAGGCAGAACTTGGGAGTCTCCGCTCTACAAGGGCTTTGGTGGGGAGGTGGGTATTTAGACAAAGAACTGTGGGAATCTTTTGGAGGATTTTAGGTAGAGGTATGACTGATTCACATTTTTAAAAGGCATGGAGAATGGATTCAAAGGGGTTAAAAACGAGAGGGAGTTAGTACTTGATTGTAGGAACCAAGACATGGTAGTAGTGGTCTTCACCATGTTGGAAACAATGAGATCAGGCCCGCGGAAAGAGCTATTTCAGGAGGCAGAGTTGGCAGGGCTGGTGACTGATGGGATATACCAGGTGTGCAGAGGAGACTGACCAAGGGCAACAGCCAAGTTTCTGCCCTGGCCTCGTAGCAGAGCCGCACTTTGGTGCCGGCGGATGGCGAGTCCTCTGCAAGACCAGGATCATGTTTAAGTGGATGCTCCTGGGCGGGGGAGCTCTAGGATGAGGCGGAGCAGCTTGCATCGACCCTCTGGGAGGAAAGAGACTAACTCCTGAAAGCAGGCCTGGCTGCGTGGTTTGTGGGGCCAACGCAAAAGGAAAATTGTCCAAAACACTGGAAAAAGTGTGCCCCGAAAGCCCGAAAATATAACGCTTCTCCCTTCTCTCCAAGGTCCCCCTCATGACCTGTCGGTGCAATCAGCAGCCCACTAGCTGCTAGGTTCCTCCTCCCGTCTGGGCCAGGGTGAAGCAGCACGCCCTGGGCAGGGCAGGGACGCAAACCAACTATTTCCCCCATCACATCCCAACATTGGGGGGATGACCGATTCCCAAAGGTCTGAATCGGGGGCAGTGAAGGTCATGTCCCTGTCAAATTGCCACCTGGACGCACCTGCCTCCACCTCCTCTTCTACCTAAACTCTCTGCCTCACTCCCAGAAGGACACTTGTCATTGGATTTAGGGTGCATTCAAGCAGTCCATAACGATTGCATGTGAAAAGTCTTAATCACATCAGCAAACCTTTTTTTCAAATAAGGAACCATTCGCAGGTTCTGTGGACTTGGATGACAAGGAACCTTTTCTGGGGGTCGCCGTTCCACCCTCTACGCTGGCCCTACCTGAAGAAGAAATAGGCCAACTCCGAGAGTGTTGGGAATGTATCTCCTCCCCTCTTCCCTTGTTCTCTCCTCTCTAAGAAAACCTGGCTCCTTGAGAAAGAAAAGCCAGGGGAGGAGAAAGGAGACAGGTAAGAGCAAGCATTGACGAAAACATCCTGACTCACCCACCCAGCTCTAGCCTTCTCAAGGCTTCCGTGTTCATCACCCAGAGAGAAGGCAGAGGGGGACTGAGGTAGTTCTGCCTTTTTCCTGAAATACAGGAAGAAACGGGTCCAGATGAGTCCCAAAACTCACAGCACGCCTCTGATCCTATCTGCAATTTCGGAAGGTCACCCAGGCCTAGGCTGGGGAATGAATGGAAGGAAAGAGAAGTGGAAGCAGGGAAACCAGAAAAGAGGGTGGTACACTTGCTACTGGGAGTCAAACGGCACCCCCTTCCAACCTGCCCTTCACCACGCACCAAATTTGCCACCACCATGATCTTGGACTTCCTAGCCTCCAGAACTGTGAGAAAGAAACATCTGTCATTTATAAGCCATCCAATTTATGATAGTCCGTTATAGCGACCCGGATGTATTAGGACCATGTCAGTGGAAGTTTGAATGGGTTGGTCCGAGCATTCTGAATCCAGGGGATTGCGTTCTGCAGTGAATCCGGGACAGCTCATCAAACTTCACTGTGGCCTGGAGGACACATTCTTCTACACTGTGTACCTCCATTTGTTTTCATTCCATGTCCTCCTCCAAGAAACCTCCTGATTCACATTGACTTTGAAGTGGTCAACAAATCCCCAGTCTCCCAGTCCCTACAAAGAATTTCTTCCCACTGCTCCCTTTGTAGTAAATCACTAACAAAACTGGTTAATGTTTACTGAGAGCTTACTTTGCACTAAGTGCATTAGGTACACTATCTAACCTAAGCAGCAGGAGAAAGAGTAGGGGATTCTAGCTCTGGCTTTATTCGCTGGTAGGCAGACAAGACCGTCCTAGCTCAGGCACACTTCCCACCAGCTCTGCACCTAACAAAGAGAATGTCATTCCTTATAGCCCCCAGGGAAAAGTTCCAGGTAATTCTCCTCGAGACTCATCTGGGGTCATGTGCTCATCCCTGAACCAATCACTACAGGAACAACAAGGAACAGAGTTGACCTCCCAAGGCTGGGTCAGATACTCACCAGTTCCCCACACAAAAGAGGGCTGTAGCGAGAAGCGGGGGCAGAGTACTGGGCAGAAAAACCATAGATGTCTGCAATAATATAAATCATGTTTACAAATATTGATTAGACCAACTATGCCTCTGGCATTTTCAATTAATTATTCGGCCAATAAATTCTTTAAGTCAATGTAAGTTGAGTATACTATTTGTTGTTAAGAAAGAACACTGATTCATTTACATATTTTTTTCTCTCTTTCCACCAGAATGTAAGCTCCATAAGAACTGATACCAGGTCTGTTTTCCTCACTGCTGTAGTTCCTTTGCCTACAACAGTTCCTGACACCATAGCAGGTACTCAGTAAATACTCGCTGTGTTTGTGATTCTCTGTTCAACATCTGACCTTGATCCATACCAAAAGCATTTCCATGCAGCACAGTGTTTGGTTTTCAAAACTCACCTCCGTATCCTCCAGATTCCAGTATAGGTCTCACACACCCGGTCTCTCAGAATACGCTGAACAATGAAGGAATAAGGACACGTCTCTGCTGCTGGGCTCTAAGGAACAGAAAGGGAGAGACCCTGAATGTCTGAACAGCAAGTATGTCTCTAGGATCTAGCAGTGTCTGACACACAGAATGCCACCACCTGTCCAATTACGATTTTTGAATGATAGACTAAATGAATCAGTAAGTGGTGAATATGCACAATGTTAATGTCACTGCTGCTTGCGGCAGCTTCTGAACCGGAAACCTATGACTTTGTGGACTCTGCAGAGGTTCACACGGTCGACATTTTGTTTTTCTGCCGAGACCCCCTCTCAACAACAGCTTTTAACACACAGAAGTCTTGCATCAACTACTGATGGAGGAGGTTTTAGGGCTTCAGGCAGTCCTCCCCATCCCCCAGCCAGCGAGGATGACGTCAACGGTTCTGGCTTGTTCCCCCTCAAGAGCGCTTAGCTCTTGTTAGCGATGGAGGCAGGTTCAGTCTGTTACCATGGAAACTGCAGCTGGAGTGGGGGAAAGGACGGAGGTTGAGGAGGGGGCGGGGACTGGAACTTTCCAGCTCCGGAGGCTGACTGTGTGTTCGGAGTCGAAAAGCAGGATCAGTACACAGTCAGTTCTCAGTAAATACTCTCGGGGCGACGGAATGAAGTCGGGAGCTTGGACAGGTGACTTCCATCTCTGAGCCTCTTCCCTCATTTGCAAAGTGGGAATGGTTACCCCACTGCACGGGAGGTTTCGGCTAAGATGACGTGCACCGCCCTCAGCGGAGGGCCCCGCGCTTGAGAAACCACAGCTTCTCGAGGACGGTCTTCAGGTCGGCCCAGCCATCACCTACAAAGTCCAGACGCCATTTTTTCCTTCTTCTAAGAGGAAGGCAGGCCCCTTCCCTCCCCACCTTACAAGGCAGCGCGCCTTGTCCCTAAGGCCCCGGATAAAATACCGGGACCGCAGTGCTCCCCAACGGGACTACCTAGTGCCAACAAGACTGGTATTTATGGGAAATGCGGCGGAAGCGGCTGGGCCGGCGCCTGCGTTTGCTGGAGCCGCCGCCCTCTCCGCGCCCGCCCCAGGCTACTCTGCGGCGGACGCAGCGCTGGGGTCGTCGGCCCCCCTGGCTGACGGCTCCGCGTCCACGCAGCCCGCCGCGCCGCAGGGGCTCCGGCCCCGCCTCTGAAGAGCCGATGCGGAGCGTCCCTTCCGCGCCCAGCGCCGCGGACGCTCGCCCCTGACAAGCGCCTGCCCCCGGGGCGGTCGTTCGAGGACGGGTGGGATCCGCTCTCTTTCCCCCAGAATGTGTTCAGTCCAGTGAAAATGTGCCCCGATGGGTTCTGAAACCGGAGCTTACGCGCGGGTTAGCCAACACGCTGCCTCGCGCACCAGACGCAGCTAACGGGTCTGTAAACACGCAGCGCAGGCCCTACCCCGGGCGCCTCAGGCCAGGGCAGCGCCGTCCGTCCGCGCCGCCCTCGAGCCCCTCGACGGCCGGGCCGCTCTCCCGCCACGGCGGGTCTCCCAGGCGCCCTTGCGCAGGGGCTCCAAGTGCGCCTGCGCACTCAGTACCCACGCTCCGCCCCGCCGATGCTTGTTCTCCGGGCCTCACCCCGTCCTCCACTGGGAGCCGGGGAAGGCCTAGAGACCTGCGACGGTAGGACCGTAGCAGACCCGCGGCGTCGGTAGGATCCTAGCAAGCCGACGCCGTGCTTCTACCGACTGTTCTCTGCAGCCGTGGGCGAATGCACAGAACTCTGCAGGCCCGGCCCCAGGGCCTGACCCCGAAGGCCGGGCCGGGCGCCTGCGCAGACGGCCGGGCTGGGGGCGGCGCCATCTTGGGCGGCCGCTGGCTCCCTCTCCTTCCGGCCGCGAGGCCTCCCGCAGATGAGGGCTGCGCGTCCCTCGCGCGACTCCTGTGGCGTCCCCCGCCGGCGGCGTCGTGGCCAGCCCCGGAAAGGCCTCCCGGCGGCCGGGAGCGGCGCGCTTCTCTGAGCCCGGGGTTTGCGGAGCGGGCCGCGCCCGCGGGAGAGCACGCCCCGGGGGGTCTCGGAGGACCCCGCTGCCGCGCCCGCAGCGGCCTCCCGAAGGTGGGAGCGCCCGTCCTCGGAAGCTCGGCCGCTGTAAGTGCACAGCTCCGTGGTGTTTGAAGCGGGTGTCGGAGTTGTGCACCCTGGCCCCGAGGCTGCGTTGGCCTGGCCTCGTCGCCCCCGGTGTGCCCTCCTCCCTCGGCGGGGTCCCAGCCCCAAGCAGCCTCCCGTGTCCTCGAGGTCTCTTCAGACGCCCCTTTCCGGGGCCTCTGGTGAGCAGGGGGTCGTACGATGTGTGGTCTTTGGCGGCTGGCTTCTCGTACTTAGCAGCATGCTTTTGGGGTCCACGTGTCGGTCACGCGTCGTACGTTCACCCGGCGTGGGGTCCCACCTCCCTTCAAGGAAAGTAGCTTTGGTTCAGAACTGCTCCGCGGGCGTCAAGACGGACTGTCGAGACTTGTTCAGACGTTGTGGGAATGCGGCCGCACCCACGCCCCCTCGCCATCCCCGCTGAAAGTCTGGGCCGGTTTTGCCAATTTCTGTTTTCCCTGGGTCAAGCATATTTAATTCAGATTTATTACCATGGAATCCTAGGGAGTTATTGAAGATGCTGACTTTGTGTACTGCCTGGCTTGGCTTCGGATCCAGGTCCTCTCACTCGCCGGTAGAGACTGCACAGCCACTCAATCTTTCTGCATCTTTGCAGGAGATCATCGTTCCTAGACTGAAATTACTGCATAGAAAGCCTTCGTGCATACCCCAGATTAGGATGTTAGCTCTTACTAACTTTTGCGGATTCTTTTTTTGGGATAACAAGGGTGGTGGGTCAAGAAATGGATGCTACTGCAACCCATGGGCTAAGGCATAAAGTTCGTTGAGAAACTCGTTTTTTATGACTGAGACCATTTTGTGGCTCATAATTATTTGCTCCCTGGGAGTTGATAGGAAGTTTATAACCACCTCCCCCCAACCACCAGTATTGTTTTGATGGTTTGGGTACTTTATATTTTCTCAGGAAATTGTGCATTTCCTTAATCTTTGCAGATTTATTAGGTTAAAATTAAGTGGCTTGCTGTTAAGAGTGTAGTCCCTGAAGGTGGAGACAAGGGTTAGAGGCCTGAGCCCTTGCCGACTTCGGTGACTTGAGCAGTGTGCTTGACCTCCTGAGGCTACAATTTCATGTTCAGAATTGGATAACAATAGCACCTACCTTCTCTTGTTGTGGAGAGGATTAAATGGAAATCTTTGACTTAACACTAAACCTGGCAGCATAGAGAAAGTTCCATAACTATCAGCTGTTGTTATTTTCATTATGCAGAATTCTTTCCAATTAAAACAGCTTAGGGATTATAAACTTCTGTGAACTAGTTAATTAAAAGGAGTTGGGAAGCCCTCCACTGTTTCCCAGGCCTTGGAACACGTTATGGAACAGATAAATTACATGTTCCTTGAAAGTTGGAAGGAAGTTCTCATTCCTACTCCAGTCACCCTTCAAAGTCATGCTTTTTCTTCCTTTTGGGAGGTATTTTTTATATTCTCCCCTTTCATTTTGCTAAGAGTTTTAAATTTAATACTAGAGAATGGGGGTCAGTAAACCCTTTCTCTAAAGGACCAAATAGTAAATATTTTAGGTTTTGTAGGGTATTTGATGTCTGTTGAAATTACTCAAGTCAGCCATTGTGGTATGAAAGCAGCCATAGATAGTATGTAAATATGGGTATGATTATGTCCAATGAGACTTCATTTATGGACGTCGAAATTTGGATTTCATGTGATTTTTGTGTTTGATTGTTGATTTGATTATTTTTTCAGCTATTTAACCACTTTTTAATTCAACTATATTGTATGTAGTCTGTCCAGAGAGAGGGCTGAATTTGGGTGTAGTTTGCTGACCCTGCCATAGGATTTCATGGCAGTGACTAGTGGTGTGATCTGGAGTCAGAAAGTGCCGGTTTTGACATGTATTAGTTTTATGTATTTGGGTACGTTACCTAGCACTCTGGCATCATGTTCTTCATTTTACAGATAGGCATTATACTAACATACCTCCCTCCTTGGGCTGTTCGATTGAGATAATATATATGAAAGGTCTTAGTGTTGGGAGTCAAGTGATCACATTTGAGCTATCTCCCATTTCTGAGAGTTAGTTGAATAGAATTAAGTGGTAGAGGTTGACACTAGATAACTTGAGTTTAAATCCTGGCCACTTACTGGCCTTGCGACTCTGAGCTGGTCACTCAACCACTCTCCCTCCTATTTCTCATCCCTAAAATAGAGATTTTAATTGTACCCACTTCAGACAGTTGTTCTAAAGATTAAATAAGCAAACACTTTATAAAGTACTTAGAAGAATCCCTGGCACATATAAATTCTCAATTAGCATTAGCTATTATTATTTCACAATACGATATATTTGGGGTTGAAAACCCCTGTGCTGTGTTGTTAAAATGAAAGTTTTTTTATTTCACTGAAGTACAGTTTATAAAGCAGAGGAATTATTTGTTCCTTGGAAGTGTGAAGAAAGTTGCCAGAAAAAGGCAAGGGCTTAGAGAAGTATTTCAAGAAAGTACTCCCTTGACATTTGCCAAATTTTTATTATCTGTCTTCCTTTCAAGAACGATACATTTCATTATGGCTTTCAAATTTAATAGCCTAGACATGTACCCAGTGGTGGTTGAGAGCTCAGGCGTCTCACAAATTTGGGTTTGATTCCTAACTCTACCACCTACTAGCATGTACCTGGGATGAGATAACTAACTTCTCAAGGCTTGCCTCTGATGCATAAAACTTGGATAATACTAGCATGTACTTCACAGAGTTGTGATGTGGGTTAACCATCATAATGCACATAAAGGCTTGGTGCCAGGCTTTGCCCATATTAAGAATTTAATAAATGATAGCTATTACTTTTATTATCCTCCAGGGCACACTTAATGTAGGACCCATTTGAAATCGAAAACCATTTGCTAGGTTTTTAAATGGGCAGCCTTCCCTCTTCTAGGTTTGGAATGCTTAGTATTATTATAGGAATTATTTGTTCTTAGGAGATTGCCTTCAGGAACCCATTAGTCACCAGTTTACTTCTCATAAAGGGGGCCATTTCTTGAAGATTTTCATTGTATTTGCATATCATTGTTTTGGGAAGTAGAAAGCAGTGTAGACAAAAAGACCTAGGTTTGAAATCTGGCTTTCTCAACTGATCAGATTATGACTTTGAGGAGATGACATCCTCTCTGAGCTGAAAATTTTTAATCTGTAAAACAAATACATTAGTTCTAGTTTCATTATGATTATTGGGAAAATATACCCAGATACTTAAATTTGCCAATAACTTCATCTAGATCTAATTATCCATTTAGAGTGTACAAATCAGTAACATTCGGTCTAGTCACAGAATTGTGCAGCCATCATCACAAGCAATTTTAGAACGTTTGCATTACCCTGAAGGGAAATCCTCACTCTCCATTCCTCTCTTCCCCAACCCTGGGCAACCATTAATCTACTTTCTGTCTCTACAGATGTGCCTGTTCTGGACAGTTTACATGAATGGAAGAGGGCTATTCCGACTGGCTCCTTCACTAAGCATGTTTTCAAAATTGATCCGTGTTGTGGTATGTGTCAGTGCTTCATTCTTTTTTCCCCCAAATACTCTTATTGTGTGGATATACCACAGTTTATTTGTCCACTCAGCCCTGATGGGCATTTGCATTACTTTGTGGCTGTTCTGATAATTCACGTATGTTTTCACGGGGACATACGTCTTCATGTCCTCCAGAAATGGAATTGCTGGGTCCTGTGGTAACTGTTTAACCTCTCAGGGAACTGCCAGACTGTTTTCCAAGTGGTACCCAGATCGTTTTTGTCAGAAAAAGTTCTTGAAAGCCACTCTCCTAATTTAGTTAAAGGAATTGGCAAGCCTTCTGCCTTTTTTTAATGCCCTGTAACTATTTGTGCAGACTAAGAATAATTAGTTTCTTGGGCATTTGAAAGACACTTCCAGTCAAACTGAGATTTCAAGTAATTGCTGCCTCCCTAGAAAATGACAGCATTTCTTTAAGTTTTTCCAGTGTGTTAGCGTAGAGTTACATGGCATAGTGGTTGAAGAGCCTGACCTCCGGAGTCATTTATGAGATATGCAATTCTGAGTGAGACTCTGTGAGCTTCAGTTTCCTTGTATATAAAACAGATAAGGACACCTGTCTCACTTGTAAGGACGAGCTGCAAAACATGTAATGCTTGATGCAGTATGGAGAGCCCAAGAAGTGTTAAAGACTAGTTTTTAATCGTATAGATCTTATTCAGTTGAAAATCCCTCTGCTGAGTTACTGAAATGAATTGGAGAGCATCTTAACATAGATATTCTTTGTAAGAAGATCTTTCCCAATTTTTTTCCCTATCCTTTTAGTAGTCAATTTTGGTCATTTTAATTTTCTTTGGAAATGTTCCTTTTCATTGAATATTCATATATATCATTTTAAAGTCTTATTTAATATTAATGTGTTTGCTTTAATTTTTAATAATTAATATATTTGTGTGATTCACAATTAAAAAGGAGAAAAGGGTATGTAGTGAAAATTTCCTTCCCACATGCAATCTCCAGCCACCGGTTTCTATTCCTGTAGATAGCCAGTGTCACTAGTTTTCTGAATAGTCTTTCAAAAGTTATCCTACGTATATAGTAGCAAATATAGATATGTTTCCCTTTTAATTTAACAAACAAAGTGTTCAGCTTCTTGGCTTTTCATTTAATAATGTGTCTTGGACATCATTCCATAAAATATTTCTCCTTTGGATTTTTTTTGGATAAAATATTTCTCCTTTGGATGGTGATATGATACGGGATTTTTGTATTACATACAAACTTTGTAAAATCTTTATTTCCAGCTGTTTTTCTGCTTTCTGAGTCATTTTCTACTTTTATCTCAATGATTGTTTTTTTCTTTCTTTCTTTCTTTTTTTTGTAAGATTTTATTTATTTATTTAGTTGACAGAGAGAGAGAGCGAGCCAGAGAGCACAAGGGGGAGGGGATGGCAGAGGGAGAAACAGAAGCCGGCTCCCCACTGAGCAAGAGCCTGATGGGGGGCTTAATTCCAGGACCCTGGGATCATGGGGTCAGAGCCAGAGACAGGCACTTAACTGACTGAGCTACCCAGGCACCCTGATTGGTCTTTTCTTGTTCTCTTTAGATGTATCTTGTGATGGGCCTTTAGCAAAACCAGCCAGGCCTGCCTGGCCTGATGATCTGCGCTGTGGAAACCATATCACCTCTCCATACCATTTTAGTCACATCTGAGGTGTTGACATGTGAGTATGTGTGGAAATTGTGCCATTTTTCAGGAGACTTGGGTGAGATTCGAGTGTTGGTTGCCCCTAGGAGGAATTCCTGTAGCGTGCTGGAGGGTGTCATTGCCAGGGATCTCCAGTCCTTAAATGGCCTACAGGACCTGTAAGGTCTGACTTCTCTTTCTAGCATTAGTCTTATGCCCGTCTGTATTCCAGTTCTGTGGCTCTCCAAATTCCTCTCTGCCTCCTAACCTTCGTATGCGCCGTTAATTAGGCATCAGCTGTCTTTTCTCAGCCCTGATCCAGGTCAGACTCTCCCATAGTTCATGTGCATCTTCATGACATTTACTGCTCGTCACTCACATCGTGTGGTTATATGTGATTGTTGGGCTTCACCATGGACCATATGGCCCATGACGGCAGAAACTGTTTCCTTGCTCATCGTAACCCAAGTGTCTGGATGTAGTTGATATTCCCTGCCTGTTTGTTGAATGATTGAATAAATAAGCCTCTAGCATGTTGCCAGTTCAGGATTAGGGCTTTCGGGCTGATACACCAATTTGAGGAAAAGGTATGTGAATAACCCCATATTTTCTAGATAAGTATTTTGATTAACATGTGAAAACTTGACTTCTGAATGTTTTTGCCTCCAACGTGAGAAGGTGCCCAGTGCCCCCTTGGATGGGAGCATGTGAGCAGAACATTGAGTAGGCAGGTGAGCCTTCCTGGCATACAGGAGCTCCTGTGGTTCTGCACTTTAGCACTGTCTAGGCTTGACATATTTTCCTCTTATAACCTTTGATTTCTGACAGGGTTGCCTTTTGTTTAGGTTTAATCTTATATATAATTGTTTGAGGGAGCTATTCTTTTAACATTTCAATTTAGGGGCATTTTTTGTGAAAGAGTTGTTTGCCTTTATTTTTTTTTTTAAGATTTTATTTATTTATTTATTTGTCAGAGAGAGAGAGAGAGAGAGTACACAAGCAGGCAGAGTGGCAGGCAGAGGCAGAGGGAAGCAGGCTCCCTGCCGAGCAAGGAGCCCGATGTGGGACTCGATCCCAGGACCCTGGGATCATGACCTGAGCCGAGGGCAGTGGCTTAACCAGCAGAGCCACCCAGGCGTCCCAATGCCTTTAATATAAATGTTTGGTTTTTAGTTGTCCTGACATCCTTTGAGAGGGTTAAAAAATAATAGTAAGTTTACCCTTAAGGGAAACTGGTTAGATTTGTATTACTGAGGAATTTTATACAAATTTGTATACTAAGATATTTACCCATTCAGCAATGAATATGTACATAAGAGCCCTAAATACTGAAGAACTGATTTCTTTCTTTATCTTGTAAAGTAGTGTTTATTTTAACCTACCTATTCGTGTGTCAACCCAGCTCCGAGCAGGGGAGCAGGAGCAGAGGACTTCCAGAGCTAGAGCTCCAGCAGAGGCCTCTTGAGACTCCCTGCTTAAGCTCTCCACGTGATAGGAGCGCAGGCATTTCAATGGTGACATGTCCAAAAGACATGTCCAAAAGACATGCTCTTGGGGGCACCTGGATGGCTCAGTGGATTAAACCACTGCCTTCAGCTCAGGTCATGATCTCAGGGTCCTGGAATTGAGCCTCAGCATCATCGGTCTCTCTGCTCAGCAGGGAGCCTGCTTCCCCCTTCCCTCTCTCTGTCTGCCTCTCTGCCTACTTGTGATTCTGTCTGTCAAATTAAAAAAAAAAAAAAAAGAGCGCTCTTGGTTTTAGGCTCTTCCCTAAACGTGTAATTCAGAAACTCACTAAATTACACTTACATTTACTAAGTTGCCCAAATGAGAAACCTAAGAATAATTTCTGACACCTTTTTTCCTGGCCACGTGCACACAGACTGTCAGCAAGATCTCTCTCTTGTCTCCAAATTGCATTGTATTTGTTCGCCTCTCGCTGTCTCCACTGCCACCAGGTTAGTTCAGGGCACCGTCATCCTTTGCTAGACAGCTGCCTCCTCTCTTCCCCATCTCTCGTTCTCCACACAGCAACATGAATCTTCTCAGATGGATTAAGTCAGACCTTATGTATAAGTCTTTAATGGCTTCCCATCACATTTAGGATTAAATTCAAGATCGTCTTGGTCCACAGTTCCTAAAGAGCTGGCTCTTGCACACCCGCACAACCTCACTTTATGTACCTCAACCTCATCCTAACTACCCTCCACCAATTCAGGTGACTTTCTGTTGTTTCCCTTTATGGGCTTTGTATATTGCTGTTTGGTCTGTTTAGAATGTCATTCCCCTTGCTTTTCTGGCTCGCTCTTTCCTACAATTGAGTCTTTGCTTCTCTTGGTCAGAGAAGCCTTCCCTGACTATGTCGTAACCATCATACAAACACATCCCTCCTCATTTCCACATCCTGGGGTTTTTTTTGTTCAGAGCCCTCAGCACAGTTTTTAAAGGTTTATTTTGCCAACTTACTTACTGTATGTATCTTCCTAGCTAGACTGAAGCTTGAAGACATATTTATCAAATGGATAAGGGCAGGGGTCATTTTAGTGGTACTCACAATGAACCATGAACCTGGCCTTAGCACTGGTCCTTATATGTAGTAGACACTCAAGTAGTTGTTGAAAGAATGGATGAATAAGTATTTACTGAGAGATTTCTATGTATTTAAGATCTGTATAAGCTATGGGATCAGAACACCCAGTTAGTCCAATCTATTACAGATTTATTGCAGACCAGAGATTCTCAAACTCTGGTCTTAACACCCATTTACAATCTTGAAAATGATTGAGTCCTCCAAAGAATTCTGTTAAGGTGGATTATACCTGTCACTATATATTGGTTTAGAAATTAAAACAGAAAAATTATGAATGTATATTAGTTCACTTAAAAATAATTGTAGTAAATCCAATACATGTTAATATAAGCAACTTTTTTTTTTAAACTGAAAATGTCTTAATTCCCAAAACAAAAGATTACTGAGGAGAGCATCATTGTTTTACATCTTTGCAAATCTCTTTAACATCTGGCTTGAATGAAAATAGCTAAATCCTCATCTGCTTAAGCATTCCCTCTGTCAGCCTCAGGAGAACTCCACTACACACTTGGGAAAGAAATGAGATTACTGCTGTAGATAATTTGGAAGATACTATTTTTGAGATGGTGCTGGGAGTTTTTGCTTTCACACTTCAACTTCTTTTTAATACGAACTTGCAACGATAGAGATATTTATGACATCTCTGTGGATCAAAAACTGAACAGAAAGACCCAAAGATATGTGGGGTTCAAAGAGATAAACCTGCAGGACTTTTGCTCTTAAAATAGGCAGAGGAAGTTAATTCCACTGCTGTGGAGTAACGAGGTCCAGGAGAAGCCGATGCGCACTGAGGTCCCAGGTTCAGTGTGTCAAACAGGCTGGGGTGGAGTTGTCCTGACATAAAATGAGACTGGAAAAAAGCAGTGATGGTTACCCAGGCCTCCAGCTTATGATGGTTATACTCAGGGCAGTGGGGAAAAACACGACCATGTAGAGAGTACCCAGCCTCAGCTGAAGTCTTGTTCAGTGAATAATATACTCTCTTCACATGGCACAAATTCCCTAATTGACAATATAAAACTTGTCTTGGGACTAAGTTTCTCACCGGCAGGTAGAGATACCCCTCCCCCCCACCAAAAAAAAAATCTGGATGTGGAGGGAGGAGAAGTTCTGAGAGGAGGGGGAAAGATAATCCATAGGAGAAACACTTAGAAACTAAAATTGCAAAGCACTGAGTTAAACTTAGGAAAACCTGTAATAAACAAGACAATAAAATCAACATTTAGGACATGAATTCACTTCTGACAAAATGCAATTCAAATCAGATAGTTTTAGTGTGATCTTAAGATTTTTTTTAAAGATTTTATTTATTTGAGAGAGAAGGAGAGAGAGTTCGAGAGGGGGGAGGGTCCGAGGGAGAAGCAGACTCCCTGCTGAGCAGGGAGCCCCGATGTGGGACTCAATGTGGGGCTCAATCCTGGGACACCGGATCATGACCTGAGCTGAAGGCAGTCATTTAACCAGTTGAGCCACCCGGGTGCCCCTGACCTTAAGATTCTTAAAAGATGAAAGATAGTATTCATAACATGTTCATCCATTTGAGAACGGTGGTCATGAAAGAGTACTAATTAAAAATCATAGACATAAAAAAAATATAACCATTGTGAAACACATAAAGTGAAAGACTATACTGGATGCAGTTAAAAAGAGGAATTACAGGGGCACCTGGCTGGCCTAGTCTGTACAGCATGCAACTCTTGATCTTGGGGTCGTGAGTTCAAGTCCCACGTTGAGTATAAAGTTGACTTAATAAAAAAGAAGTGTGTGTGTGTGTGTGTGTGTGTGTGTGTGTGTGTGTGTGTTTAAAAAAAAAGGAATTAGCAACCCAGAAAAGAATATGAAAAATAGAGAAATTAAGATAAATGGAGGATAGATGAAGAAAGTCCAGTATACTCCAGTACAGAAGAAAATAGAATTGGAATGGCAGAAAAGCTATTTTGGCCAAGACATACTGGCATGAATTTGAATTTCTCCGAAAGGGAAGAAATACCTTCATCAAGCACACAAGTTCTGAGCAGGATAAACAAAAATAAATCCCACCACCTATTCTAAAAGCTCCAGGGGGTCATTTAGATTGATATCAGACCTTCTCCTCAGCAGTGTCTGAAGACAGTGGAATATTATCTTCAAAATAAGGAGAGAAGATAAAGGTCACCTTAGAATTCCATACCTAGATAAACTGTCATTTAGAAATGTCTCCTAAAGCCATTTTTAGAAATACAAATAGAAAGACTGTCTTACACACTAACTAAAATTTTATTTAAGGATTTATTTCAATAAAAAAAGATGAATCTAGAGAGGAGTGAAATTTAAGCAAAAATGAATGAATAAATTATTAAAATATCAATAAATATAAAATTAATCATTGAATATAAAAAACTTTTGGTTTATTTAAAAAGTGTAGCTAAATTTCTTGACAATAACTAGAAAGGGGGAATAGGAAATTCAAAGATTGCTAAGGTATTCCAGGATATCTTTTATTATTTATACTGTTAAATATATACTTGTATACAAATTAGGAATTTTTTTAAATTTTTTATTTCTTTTCAGCGTAACAGTATTCATTGTTTTTGCACCACACCCAGTGCTCCATGCAAACAAATTAGGAATTTAAGGTGGACAATAAAGTAACTGAAATATAATTGAGAGATTCCATATTAGCAGAGGGGAAAAAAAGGGGGTAAAGAAAATTTGATCTACTCAGTAGAAAGTAAGAAAGGAAAAAATAAGCAAAGGAAAAAGCACAATCATCAAGCAAATATATCAGAAATTAAAAATGCAAACAAATTAACTCCTCTGTGAAGAGTAAACTCGCAGAGTAATTTCTTTGATATCCAGCTTAACAGAGGAAATCATGGATTTGTTTCTACCTAAAAATATGGCCTTGAAACATAAAGCAAAAGATAAAGAATTAACCAGGAGCAGTGGATTAAAACCTTAGGCATAATGGGCGGTTTCATGATGATTACTTAGGACTGATATATTAAGCAGAGAGAAAATTAGTAAGAATTCTGAAAATGTGAACACATAGTTAATAAGCTTGATTCTATGAACACAAAGAGAAATTGGTAGCTAGTATTTACAGAATATTCATTCTTTTCTAATGCATTGAACAATTAATAATTGATTATATCAAAATCAAAAAGGAAGTTTTAACAAAAACATCAAATAACATATAAGCGATGTCATTTTGCTATAATGTAGTTAAATTAGGAATCTGTAATTAAAGACTTTCGCAGAAATTAGAAACCTAAAGGCATTCTTAAATGTCATGAAGAGGAAGTGTGATGGAAACAATATAACATGGTACTGAACAGCAGTGAAATACAGGCAAAGCCAGTCAAGTGGTACTTGGAGGGAAAGTTAACAGTTTTAAGTTATCTGTTAAAAGTTAATAGATTAAAAGATATGAGTTAAATATGCAACTCAAGATGCTAGGAAGAGAAACCCAAAAAAGTAGGAGCTAGGAAATAATAAAACGAACAGAAATTAAATGGAAAAAAGGAATATGGTTAAAAAAACCAAAAGTCATTTTAAAAACATAAAATTGGGGGCGCCTGGGTGGCTCAGTGGGTTAAAGCCTCTGCTTTCGGCTCAGGTCATGATCCCAGGGTCCTGGGATCGAGCCCCACATCGGGCTCTCTGCTCGGCAGGGAGCCTGCTTCCCCCTCTCTCTCTGCCTGCCTCTCTGCCTACTTGTGATCTCTCTCTGTCAAATAAATAAATAAAATCTTTAAAAAATAATAATAAAAATAAAAACATAAAATTGTCAAATCTTTAATAAAACTGATAAAGAACATCAGAGTAGATGAAATGGTATTAGTACTAGAAAAGGTGACATATTACCAATGCAGAAGAGATTATAAATCAAAGAGTATACTGTGAATAGTTCTGTGCTAATAAATTTAAGTGAAATGGACAGTTTTCTTGTAAAATATAAACAACCCGCAAAATGACTCAAGACAGCAGAAATAAAAGTCCCAAACTTACAAGGAAACAAAATCTAAAATATTCTATGAAAGAAGACGTCAGATCTACATAATTTTATGGTGAGTTATACTCATATAAGCTTTCAAAAGCTGAGAACCCTATTTTTTAATAGACTTTTGTGAAGAATATAAGCAGCAAGATAACAATCCAAGTCATTTTATAAGGCTGGCATAAACTTGATACTGACACCAGGCAAGGACAGTATAATTAAGAACTTAGATGCAAAAAACAAACATGAAATATAAGCCAGTAGTATCCAGCTGTATATGTATATAAATCAGACTCTCGTAGTCATGCTCAAGTAGGGTTTAGGAATGCAAACATGTTTCAACATCAGAAAATTAGCCTTCATTCTCCACATCAATGGATTATATAAAATAATAAAGTATAATCTTCCCCCAAAATATAGAAAAGTCGTTGTATGAAATTAAACTTATTCATGGTAAAGTTTTTAGAAAATTAGAGCTTAAAGGAATTTCCTTAAACCGCAATAAATAGGCTCTACAAAAAAGCTTGTGAACATTTTTACTTGATGGTGAAAGGTAAGACATATCCCCACCTCAGAGATCCTAACCAATGCGTTATGATAATGGAATGAGTTATGATTGTCAAGAGAAAAAAATTGTCATTAATAAAGATAGTGACATTACCAAAAACCAGGAAAATCTGTAGACAAACGAACAAGTGTTAGAGCTAACAGGACTGGTAAACAAATTCACTGCCTACGAAATCAAAAAAGCAATAGCAGATAATTCTTCTCAAAAGCTCATAATCTAATGCAAGTCACGAGAAAATATTAGATAAACTCATTGAGAGACATTCTATAAAATCTTACTAATACCTCAGAACTGCCAAAGTCATGTAAAACAGGGAAGTATCGAGAGGCCGTCACAGCCCAAAGTTGCCTAAGGAGAAGTAACAATGTGTCCTGGATAGGATTCTGGAGCAAAAGGAAGACATTTACAGAAAAACCAGTAAGATAAAAATAAAGTCTGTAGTTTAATAATTCTGTACTAATGTTAATTTTTTCATTTTCACAACATTCCAAGGTTAGGTAAGATGTTAACATCAGGGGAAACTGGGTGAGGAATCTTTATCTTTGCAATTTTCCTGTAAACCTGAAGTTACTTAAAAAAAAAAGCTGTACCACATTGTAACCCCAAAATAACTGATTAGCTAAGTAATAGGGAAAAAGACCTAAAATCAAATTGAAATTCCAATAGGATATATTTTCTTCAGGTGTTTTTTTAAAAAAGTAATATTTGTACCCAACATGGGGCTTGAACTCACAACCTTGAATCATCAAGAATTGCGTGCTCCACTGCCTGAGCCAGCCAGGCACCCTCGTGGTAGTGTGTTTCATCAAACTTGACAAGCTAATTCCAAAACTCATTTGAAGATGCAGGGCGAAGAACAGTCAAAGATGCTTTCGGAAAGCAAGGTAGGGCACATGCCCTTTCAGGTATCAAGATACTGAAAGCTATAACAATTACTATGATGTGTTAACACACAGAAATAGATAAATGGGCCAGTGGGACAGATGAGAGAATTTAGGAACAGGCCTACCCATCTACAGAAACATGTCAGGAGAAAAATCAGATCCCAATCACAAAACATACAGAAAATTAAACATAAAAACTTCAGACTATTAGAATAGCTTTATGACTTCAGCGTGGGGAGGGATTTCTTAAGGTACAAAAAGCAGAAATATGAAGGAAGAGATTGTTAAATTTTACAGCATCAGTATTTAACACCCATAGGAAAGGATATTGATGGCTTTTCTTTAAACTTGTTTATGGTACATATTTTAGACTTATATTTAAGTGCAACTGGGGTAGGAAATGGAAGGTAATTCAAATTCATGATTTGCCTTTAAAGATCACCCTGGATGTTATGTAGAGAATGTTGAGAGGGAAGGGTTTGGACTAGAAGCAGTTTTTCCAAGTGAGTAGGCTAATGACCAGGGGAATTCATGGTGATTAGGGTTGTCAGAAAGGGGGAAAACATTGGACAGATTTGGGATGGCTTGGATGTAGGGTCAGCAGGACACGCTGATGAATTAGATGGTGATATTAAGGAAAAGAAGACTCAAGATCAATTGTGAGTTTTTGGCTACCACAACTGGTGCTGTTTATAGAAGTATATAGAAATATAGAATGAGGAAAAGAAAAATAAAATATTTGTTTTAAATGCTTTCAGTTCCTGTTAGATATCGAGGGGGAGCAGTCAGCTGTTCAGCCTACAGATAAAGGAGATTGAGCTTCCGTGGAAAGTTCTGTGGCAGAGGATATAAACGTGGGAGCTGCTGGCATCTCGGTGATACTTAAACCATGCCACTAGCTGAAACTGCTGCCTCGGGAGCAGATGTTGATGGAGAAGTCTAGCGACTGAGTTCTGAGCTTTTATAAGTTGAACAGAGCAGAAGCCAGCTAAGATGATGGAGAAGAGGCCACTGAAAATCATAGTGGTGTAGGGTCACCAAAAATAAGATAGTGTGTGTTCTTGTTTGTTATTGTTTCTTCTAATGAGGATGTTGAATATCACTGAAAGATCCAGTGAAATTAAATCAAGTGTCCTAGCTGCATAGGGAATTGCTCAGCAATTTCTTTGGCTAGAAGGTATGGCATAGGAGAGGGAAAGAATGTGCAGTAAGGCCTTTGAGTTAGAAGACCACTCCATCAAGAGAGGTTTTTGCGGACCGTGGGAGGAAGGAGTGCTGAGGAAAGGGGTAGTAGCTAAAGGAGCTCAGAGGGGATGTGGTATCTGAAGGGAATGAATGATCCCTTCAGATACCTCTGCATCCCAGGATGCGGAGAGACACTTGTATTGCAGATAGAGGACTTTGAGGAGAGAGAGGATGGAGTCCACAGAATGTGTTAGAATCACCTCCAAAACCTTAACCAGACATTAGTGTCACCGGGAGCTCCAAAACAGCTACAGTGCTTAACAGTTCCCCAGGTGATGCTAATGGGTAGCCAGATGTGAAAACCTCTGACCTAAGGGTAGTACCCCATTCAGTGGTGCCTCTAGAATTTCTGCAGAGGCTGCTGGGGAATAAGTTTCAAAGGTGCATAGCAAGCACAATGTTTTCATTCAGTTTTTATGTTTACTGTGGCGTGGCTGGCCGAGAAGAGACTGGTGAAGACTTGGGGAGTTTAAAACATCCTCCATCCCACGCCAGTAACTTCTTAATGTAACAAGCAACCACTCATTTCTATTTATACTTACTAAGTATAAATAGAAAATTTAATTTGGGACATCATATTCTATGTGCTTTTAGGTAACCTGCATTTTATAATTAACTCATGAATTTTTTCCTTTAGAATTAAAATCCTACATTTTTATTGACCACATAAAATTGCCATGTATGGATTTACCAGAATACCATTTAATTCTCCTGCGGAGTACACTTTCTAATAAAAGATGATGCTCTATGAATATGCTTGCGTATAGTCTTTCATACATCATTGCTTATCTTCTTTGTCTTAGTCTTTTGAAGGTAGAATAGTTGAATCAACAAGTTTCACATAATTCATTGATTTTATTGCTAGAAAAGAAATTGGTATTTCTACCAAGGATATTCAAACGGTATGGGTTGGAGAAGGGAAGAAAAATCCTTCCTTCATCCTCCTCCCCTGCCCCCTCCATTCCTTTTCCCTCCAGGTAACCAGTTAACGAGTTCTTGTATTGTTTTGTGCAAGTTTTATCTGCAGATGTGTTTATCCGTAACAAACAAACAAATGAAAACACTTACCAGCTCATTCCTACAAACTTGAGCAACTTATGTGTTTACCTAACTCTGGGAGTCCTTGGTCCTTCCTAGCCCCAGACAGCTGCCCCTCACTGTTGTCCCGAGCTCCCGGTCCCCTCCCTGGTGTCATCTGCGGGTCGGTGGTCTGCCACCCAGTGCGGCGGGGCTCTGCGGAGCGGCTTGCAGGGTGTGTGCGGGGCGCTGCAGGGTGTGTGCGGGGCGCTGAGTCTTCGGGAGTCTGTTCAGGGATCTGTGCGGGCGCTGTGGGGTCTGTATGGGGATCGGTGCGGGTCTGCCGGGTGGTGGTGAGGTCTGCCAGGGTTTGTGCCCGGTACCGGCGGGGTCTGCGAGGGTCTCTGCAGGGATCTGTGCGGGACACTGGCAGGGTCTGCGGGGGTCTGTGCAGGTCTGTGCGGGGCGCCGGCGGGGATGCGTGCGGGGATCTGTGCGTTCGGTGCCGGCGCCGGCGGGGATGCGTGCGGGGATCCGCGCGCCGCGCTCGTCCGCGGCGTCCACCTCGCCGGGCTTTGGGGCAGCGCGGGGTTTTCTGCCGCGGGTCTGTCAGCCATTGGTGTCTCCGCGTGAGGTACCGGCGTCTCCGCGGCCGCCCAGCTTTCTGGCGCGGCTGGTCTTTCCCGCACTGGTTCCGAGAGCGGCTCGTTTACCGAGGGAGCCGGCCCGCGTCTTTCCCGTGTCCCGGCGGACGAGTGTCGTCTCCCACCGTCTCGCTGGTCTTTGCACTTCTACACACTCGGGTTTGCCCGCCGGATTTTCACTTTTTGGAAATGTATGTAATTTTTCTAAGTTGGTTTTGTGTTTGGGCGTCATTAGTTGGCCCTTCTCGGTGTCACCCCCTTTCTTTGTGTGGGGGTCACACACACCCGCCCACCGCCCCCTCCCCCCTTAGCAGACCCCTCTCAGGGGCCCCTAGTATCAGCTCAGTTGACGTCAACCTCCAGCCTTCGCGCCAAGCCGTAGGCACGGCAACCGCAGCCTGATTGGCAGGGCTCAGAGGCGTGGCGAGGGGGCCCGGGGTGGGAAACTCGGCCGCTGATTGGCCTGTGCTGGAGCCCCGCCTCTGCGGAGAGCCTGACAAGGAGTCGCGCGCAGAGGCTCCGTGCAGACGCCGGGAGCTGCGGGAGGACGAGGTCGGAGCTGAGGAACGGGCATGTCCACCCTGGGCTGGTGGCGCCGCCGGGCGCCAGGGGTCCTGTGGGCGTGCTAGACCGTGCACGGGGGCTGCGCCTTGGTCGGGCCCCAGGCCGTGTGGTGAGGGGAGGTGAGTCGGGCTGGCGCCCGCCCTGCACAACCACACCAGGACGGTGTCAGGATGCAGCGTGAGGCGGCACGGCCGTCACACGCCACAGTCCGGGGCCCTGGTCAGCCGGGGGGTGGGGCCGGCGGACGTCGCCTGGCAGGGTCCTCCCTCAGCGGGTCTCGGGCGTGGGTTGCCGCGCTTGCCGCAGGCGCCATCTTGTGTGGCCCACCGGGGTCCCAGGGACGGGTCATCCCTTTGAGGTGGCCGCGGAGCTGGGGGACTGCCGCGCCATCTTGCCTGTGGAAGTGGGGGACGGGGGCGGGTTGGCCGCGGAATCCTGTCCAGCGAGCCAGCCAGAGTGGGCGCCGGGGAAGTGATGGGCCGGCGGGTTTCAGGGCTCCCTCTCCGTCCGCAGCTGGGTCTGGGGGCTGCAGACCTCTACGTTCATCCCGGGGTGTCCCTGACAGGCTGGTTCGCTCGGGCTGTCCCTGCATCCCTGCTAGTCCTTGGGGGCGGGGCCTGTTTTGCCGCAGTGGCGGCGGGAGGAGCTACGGGCTGCAAGGGGTGGGGCCGAGGGCTTCGTGCCTGTGGGGTAGTTTCTCTGGCTGTGAGAGGCTGGGGGCCCTCCTCCCCTCCGGCCCTAGCGCCGCCTTCGGTGTGGGCGGTGACGTTGGCGGCACAGGCACTGTCCTGATTGGTTGGCTGCGGGTTGGGGCGGGGCCAGGGGCTGTCAAGACTGCGGCTCAGCGGGGTTACCGCTGTCTGCTGAGACCCGCCTACCTTGGCGCCATCTTTGGGGGGAGTGGCCGAAGTTTGCCGCGCAGGCGTGATGGTGGCTGGCTGCAGCAGGGGGCGGGGCCAGGGGTTGTGGTGGCTTTGGTGAACCTGTGTTCCACGCAGTGATTGAAGGCTGCAGGGTCTCGACTACTTCGCAGCTTCTTTGGTAGTCATGGGTCCGGCTGCAGAGGCCGACTAGCGTGGGGTCTGGACTCTGACTTCTGAGAATGGGGGCCGTTTTATTGGCTCGCCCCATGTGTGTGGTCTGGAGAGTCAGCGTCTACTGAAGCCAGGCGTTGTGCCTGAAGTTTGCCGCGGCGTCCGCGGCCGTCATGAAACCATCAGTCCCGAGGGACAGGGCTACAGGCTGTTGGCATGCCCCCTCTTTCTTCTGGACCACCCTTTTCCTATTGTCTGGGGACAGTTGGCGCCCTGGGTGTGTCTGACCCCATCATTTGGCTAGGGGAAGTGCTGAGGGTGCGGGAGTGGCGGAGGTGTGTTGCGCAGGTCCTGTTGGTGGGCGCGGGGCGGGGCCTGGCCTGAGAAGCCCCGCTCGCTCTGGCACCATTTTTGTTGGTCGACAGGTGGCAGCCGAGACTTACTGCGCACGCGCATCCTGCAGGCCTGCAGAGCTGCAAGGGGAGGATCCAAGGGGAGGGGCTGCAGAGCTCGGCCCACTTTAGCGCTGTTTGGCCCACAGGTGGCAGCCGAGACTTATTGCGCAGGCGCCGTCCTGAGTGACAATGGGGCTGGCCGCGGGGTGGGGGGAGGGTGCGGTGGTTGGGGGGGTAGGTGGGCCTAAGAGGAGGGGCTGCAGAGTTCGGCCCAGTAGCACTCTTCGTTGGCGGACAGGTGGCAGCCGAGACTTATTGCGCAGGCGCCATCTTGAGTGACAGTGGGGTCGGCTGCGGCGGAGGTGGTGCGGGGGGTAGGTGGGCCCAAGAGAAGGAGCTGCAGAGTTCGGCCCACTAGCACTCTTCGTTGGCCGACAGGGGGCAGCCGAGACTTATTGCGCAGGTGCCATCTTGAGTGACAGTGGGTGGCCGTAGAGGGCGGGTCAAGGGGGTGGGGCTGCAGAACTCAGCCCATTCTGGTACTGTTTGTTGGCCGACAGGTGGCAGACGAGACTTATTGCGCAGGCGCCATCTTGAGTGACAGTGGGGCTGCCGCGGAGGGATGGGGTGGATCCAAGGGGAGGGGCTGAAGAACTCAGCCCACTCTAGTACTGTTGGCCAACAGGTGGCAGCCGAGACTTATTGCGCAGGCACCATCTTGAGTGACAGTGGGGCTGGCTGTGGAGGGGTGGGGTGAACCCAAGGGGAGGGGCTGCGGAGCTCGGCCTTCCGTAGTACTGCTTGTTGGCCAACAGGTGGCAGCCGAGACTTACTGCGCAGGCGCCATCTTGAGTGACAGTGGGGCGGGGGGTGGGGCCAAGTGGAGGGCCTGCGGAGCTCCGCCCACTGTAGCGGTGTGTTTTGGCTGCCACGTGGCAGCCAAGACTTACTGCGCGGGTACAATCTTAAGTGACGGTGGGACTGGCTGCTGCTGCTGGTGGGTGTGGTCCCCGGGAGCCCAAGGCGGGGCTGCGGAGCTCCACCCACTTGAGCACTGTTGATCAACAGGTGACAGCTAGAGCTTATTGCGCAGATGTTACCATCAATGATTTTATTTCTGAGAGCACACCCAAGGGCGGCCTTCATGTTTTGAGTGACTAACGGGAGACTGTAGACTCCTACCCATGTTGGCCTGGGATCGCCCCCCCTGAGGTTTATTGCACAGGCACCATCTTGAATGATGCCTCAGCTGCGAGGGAGGGTGGCCCTGAGGGAGGGGCTGGCTTGTCTTGAATGACAGACAGGGTCTGCAGACCCATTCCTACCCTAGTAGTATGTTTGTTGGCCGGTAGATGGCTGCCGAGGCTCACTGCGCAGGCGCCATTTTGAGTGCGTGGCAGAACTACAGGGGGCAGTTGTGAAGGAGGGGCTGTCTTGTCCTGATTGATGGGACTGCAGACTCCTGCTTGCCCTTGTGCCATGTTGGCCAGTAGGTGACTCCGAGGGTTACTGCGCAGGCACCATCAGGAATGGCCATGGAGTTGAAGGGCAGGCCTGCGGGTGGTGGTGCCATGTCTTGAGTGACTAAAGGCACCTGTGTAGCCCTGTTCACCTTTGCTGGCCAAAGGGAGTGTGAGGTTTGCTGTGCAGGCACCCGTTTGGCAGGCCCGGAGTGTTTGCCGCAGTGGCTATGCAGCATGGCGGGAGGCGCGTGTCCTTGGAAGGATACCAAAGCCAGCTCTCAGGGGAATGTGGGGGACAGGGCTCACCCATACAGCTCGGAGGGTCAGTCTGGAAAACTGGGGTTCAGATTTAGATCTTTTAATACGTTTGGGGAAGGGCAGGGTCTCAAGAAAACGGAGATGGCAGGCTGTGGATGTAAGGTTTGGGGTTTGGAGGCTCTGGGGGCAGTATGGAGGTTATGCAAAGAAAAAGGTCTAAAAGCCTATGAACTAGACAATTCAGAGCTACAGACCGTTACAAGAGGGGCATGGTGTGGGAGATTATGGAGTGGACGCTCTCTAGGCAAGTCCGGGCGTGGTTTTGGGCGGAGGCTGTGGGAGTGCTGGAGGGGCAGGGCTTTCTGCTTAGAGAGGTGAGGTGGGGCTGCGCCTGCGCAGAGCTCCTTGGGGCACTGTCACAGCGTCCTCTGGAGGACAGTGATGCTTCCAACACTGAATTAGCTTTCACTATGTTTCCTTAAATCTATTCTGGACTCCAGGGGGGGCTGCTTCTGGTCCTAGCTCCAACAAAGGAGCCTGTAAGTCCCTACTTTTTTCTTTTTTTTTTTTTTTAAGGTATTAGGGAAGGTAACACGTTGGATTCTTCCTTCCCAACGGTGGTGAGAGAAAATTAAAAATGTACATCCACTGGTGAACAATGTTTCAATATATAGCAGAGCTGTGATGGTGAAGATGCTTCCCCCAGGTGCTTCTAATTGACTGAATGCATGCTCTGAGGCACAGTGGGACTTGAAATAGGAAGTATTAATCCATTGGGAGCGTGTTGATAATCTCTAATTGTTACATAAGGTTAAGGAATGATGTTACTACTTAATAATAGTACTGAGGTCCACATATAAGTTAATTTTAAGTTAAGTTCATATTAAATTTAAAGTAGAGTTAAGTGTCTGGCCCTGCATCACTGGTTATTAAATGACAAAACTGGAATTTAATTCACTTTTCTAAAGGGTACATATTGTTGCTGCTCCATGTGGTCTTCATGGAAAATGTCAGTAGATGTTCTGTTTTCCAAAATGACATTATGATGATCTATAATAGTCTGCCATGAGGTCTGAGATTGAGTTCTCTGGGCATCTGCTTTTCTGTGAACTGGGAACTAGAAAATTAATAGTGTTGTGATAAGGAGTGACAAAGATAATAAAAGTAAGATGTTAAGCACTATATAGGGCATGTAACTAGTAAATCACTGTACTACTTTAGCTATTCTTTTCTCCGATTTTTGCTTCGATTTTTGCTCCGATTTTGGATGCAACATGCATCCTTTGCTTTTAGAGGGACAGCCAATGTCACATAGCTAATAACTTCCACTGAATTCTTGACTTGATTTCTTAATCCAAAGCACTGTGTCTTTACTATTTTACTATTTTGTTTGTTAGGGTTCTGAGATACTCAGAAATTGGCTTGCACACCCATTGACATAACCTCATTGGAAAAAGGTTGTGATTACCGTCCAAGGTACATCTGCCTCAGGGAGCAATGTCCATGGGCCCCTCCGTCCTGGAAGGGAGAGCTCTTCTTCCTGGTCTGGTTTGACCTCTGTCACTGGAGGAAGTGGAGATGCATCTGCTATGCAGTCCTTTTCAGCCTGAGTAATGTATATACAAAGTAAATTTGATATTTCGTGTTTTCTTTTCTTTCCCCAGCTTTGCCTTCTCGAGCTTCTACCCTTCTCAGAGACAGCTGGCAAGAGGAAGAGGGACTAGGTCCAAACACTAGGTGGCCAGGTCCAGGTGAGCTGAATTCTTCTCACAGTGCTACACTCATCCTTGGAACGAACACATTTTTCCTCATCCTGACACTTTCCTACTGCATAGGTGTTCCATATAGCCATGCAGGTGTCATTTGTGCTCTGAAAACTCACAGACTCTTCTGGTGAATTTGTGTGTTCACCAGAAATTCTTCTCGGCTTCACGTTACCATTTTCAGTTTCCTACTTCTTTTTGCAACACTCAGCTGCACCTTCAGGCCTACTCTTTCTCTCTTGTTGGGTGATTAAAGAAGCATGAGAGATTCATTGGTTCACCTATCAGACGTGGCCCCGAGTAGGAAAGGAGGTGTTTTCCTAGAGCTCCTAGTCTATTGGGTAATGAAAAATGTTGAAAAAACAATTGTATCTTTCATGTTTTGGGGACAGAACATTCATTATGAACAACAGTTAACCTGAAAAAGGCCACATAGGGCCTTCCTGAGAAAGTCATTGAGAGTCCTGAAGAAAGGAGGACAGTAGTATGCTTTAGGAAGAGTAGTCTTAAGCAGAGGGGACGAGGCATTCCTGAGGGATCCAGAGATAAAGACCAGAAGTCTAGGATACCTGGAGCAAAGGAAAGAATTGAGTGGCATTTGAGCAAAGAGGGGATTCCGAAGGTCAATAGGAACTGTATTGTGAAAGGCCTTGCAGTCAATGGTAAGTATATGGGCTTGATATGAAGCATAGTGGGAAACCATTGAGGTGTTTTAGCCATGAAAGTAACATGGGAATCAGATTTGTGTTTTAAACGTACCATCTGGTTGTCAGGTTTAGAAGGGGAGGGTGGAAACTGGTTACAGGGAGACCACCTCAGGTGGTGGCTTGGATTCAGATCAGAGCAGGGAGATAAGTGAAGTGGATGGATGTGAGAGAGGTACTACGAGACTCAGTAGGACCTGTGCTCTTCTTTCAAGGCTTGCTGACTGTTTCAGATAAGGTGCAACAAATCACATTACGTGGAAAAGAGAGAACAGCAAAAGTTGTTCATTCCGTCAGCAAACATGGACACTATATGCCCAGTCTGGGATAGGACCATGTTAGATTCTGTGTCTCTGGAAGTGGGTAACACAGTCACTGACATCAGTATCTTCTGAATGAGAACTCTAGTTAGATGGAGAGTAAGAAAACATGCTCACCAAGATAGGTGGCCATGCTGATGGTATTATCATCTGGAGAAAGGCTCACATGCTGTCCCAGGTGGGCCCCTAGGAATGGATTTGTTTATTCCTGGCCTCAGTGAATGCTCCAAGTAGCTCATGTCTGATGCTGAAGCCTGTGGAGACTCAGGAACCTTATTTTAGCTAAGGACTCATGTTAGTAGGTACACATGGCTGAAGCTCACGAGACTTCTAGAAACCCTACTGACATATTAATTTATGTTGAAAAATAGTGTGGCTAAAGTACAATGTTCCTGTTTTCTCAATTTTGGTTTATCAATTTATGGTGGGAGATAAGTATAGCAGGGACCCAAATACTCAAAAGTATGTATGATAAGCAAATTCTTTCCCTGTATGCAGACCTACATGGGAAGTGAAACCATAATGAGCAGGTTGCTTGGTGACTATGGAATCAAAATGAGAGGATGCAGACAAGGTTTAATAGCACTGGCCTGTAAAGTAGCCTGGTGCCACCATCTGGTGCAGTGAAGCTCTTGGTAGGATTACTAGGACACCAGAAGCCCCTTGTCTACAGTCCCCTTCCTCCCCAATTTCCATTCAGATTAGGTCTAACCAGAGCAGCCCTTTTCTGTACATGGTTAGATGAACCATGCTTTGTGGCCTGCCTTTCCATGCTCTTTCTCTTTTGGGGGAAAAAAATCTGATCAGCTAATTATTGACATTTAAGTATGGTCAGATATGTCATACTGGTTCAGAAGACATTCTCTTTAAAGTAGCTTTATTCATCTTGAACTGTTTGGGATCTGATCATTAAACTAAACTCTGAGATACTGTTTCCTCTCTTCTGAAATTTTTGGGGAAACCCCACAGGAATGGACAACAACAAGGAAATTTTGCTGCAGTGTGGTAAGTGCTGAGCTTATGTGAGAGAGGTAAGCCCAGGGTGATGTGGAGATTACCCGAGAGGAGCCATGTAAAAGACCAGAGAGTAGAGATTGAGGCCAGTGTGGTAGGGAGAGTGGTCATTTACTCTTTGCGGACATTCCCATGTAAAATTGGTCCCCCAACAGCTCCTGTTGGCCATATGGTGCTGTTCACGGTCAGTTGGACAAGACCACACATCTAAGTCTAGAGCAGTGGTTCTCACTGTATAGCTCCTGGAGGGCTTGTTTGAATGCCTCTTGCCTAGAGTGTCACAGACCTCCTAAGTCATCATACCTGGAAAGGCAGCTACATATTTCACGAGTACCTCAGATAACTTTTGGCACCCCCAAATTTGAGAACCACTACCCTAGAAGAACTTGAGCCATGGTGTGCACTTGCAAATTCGGAGAGCTTGAGTTGTTAGTCTCTCGGCACTGGGCACTTCACCGGGAGGTGAGGTAGGACTGGGACAGGGGCAGCATTTACCCATGTGCATGCTGAAGTAGAGACTGTCGGTCTGCAGAAAGAGGCAGGAGAATGGAGCAAATGAGGAGAGAGGAGACTGCACACCATGCTGTCCCTGAGAAATGAAGAAAGTAACTGCCTCGCTTCCTGACTTTAAAGTTCTCAATTCCAGCCCCCTTGGATGAGGTAGGTAGAATGAGTGAGGGGGCTGAATCTAGGTGCACCGTGATGAGGGACCAAAGTAAGTAAGTAGAGATGGGGATAAAGAAGCTCTCTTGGAGCTTCTTTCTCAACTGATGGGATGTGGGGAGCCTGAGGTCAAACAGTGGGGTCACAGGATTTCTTTATCTCTCCTTACACATCCCGCTCAGGTTTCCAAGCCTCTGGTAATGTGTTATTTGCGTTCTTCCGAGTTCAGTTAAATTATTGACCCACTGATCCTTTGAGGCCAGAGACCCTGCGCTTATAGCAGGGACACCTGATGAATTTCATCCTTGTTTCAGTTACATGAGTTGTGAGACACATATTTTTGTTTTCTGTTCCTGAAATAGAGAAGTGAAGTGCTTTAAAACATTTAAAGAATAGCACTAAAGCTGCAGCATAAACCACAATGGCAACACTGTTGTCCTGGCAGCAGCACTGTCCTGTGGTTTTAGGTGGTCAAGCTCATGTCTGAAATTCACTCCATATAAAATGTTTGTAATGCAGTAACATTTCATGGTTAGACATCCAGTGTGTGTAAGAACAGATATTTGGAGGTTAAAGAACAGCTAGAATTTACTTCAGATTCTTATATTCAAAAAATGTTTTTCAGTTGTGAACTTAGGAAAACATTTAAACTAAAATGCAAAAAGAAATGGAAGTATCTTTTATTACTTTTTAAAAAAATTTTCCCTGGTTTATGAAATCTTTACTCAAGATTTATGTGGAAGTTTTCTTCTGGTTTAGTTTATACTTACTTCCATATGTTTAAATATTTTTGTAATTTTTAACACAAGTGAGAGATCATACCCAATTCATTAATGTTTCAGACTCAAGTTATAAGAGTGCAGGTTTGTAGGATGTGAGACAGTGGTTGGGAGGAACGTGTGATATGCCATCTGGAGAGCTCAGAATGTGTCCACCACATTTTCAGTCTCCATTTACATGGATGTGTTTTTTTATGCATGTACATGTACTACTTTGTCGCTGTTTAACAGTGTCTACAAGAATTTTTGTATAAATACACTTCCCACTTACAGCTTTGCTTTCTAAAAATTGCATTATATTCTTTTGTGTGGATATTTTCATCATTTTCTTACATATAAATGTCATGTGTACTGTACAAAATTTATACCTTATTTTTAACTTAATGCTTCAAAAGTTTTTTTACATTAGGGGTTTCCGTCAAGTTTAAATAAACCAGTGTGTTTGTAGAATGGAATACTATGTGGCCTTTAGAAAGAATGATGTAGATCTGTATGCACTAGTACAGAAAGATAACCATCATAAATTACTAGGTTTTACAGTGCACACATAAGGGGCACCTGGCTGGCTCAGTGGGTAGAGCATGTGACTTTTGATCTTGTGGTTGTGAGTTCAAGCCCCATGTTGGTGGAAAGTTTATTTTAAAAAAACATAAAAAAAAGCATACTCACGCAGAACTCCTAATGTGATCTCATGTAGGTAAAAGTGAGATGCTACTCTATATATGGATGTTGGAAGGTTTAGAATAGCAACAAATTTGATCGATGGGTCTGGCTTGTAGTTTCTTCATCAAATATTCTGTAACTGAACATTGCGCTATCTTCTGTGTTTGTAATCAGAAATAAAATTTTTTGAAAACATGACTTAATGGCTACATAACATTCTATTAAAGATTTTTATCTGTTTTCATTCCTTCCTGTTTGAAAATTTTGGAAGAATGCTGTTTTTTGAGTACACTGATTTATTTTGGTGTGAACAAAGTATGTTTGTTATTGGCCTTAGTGGTCTTAGCCTTCTAGCGATGTTTTGAAATAAAGAATTTCTTGTCAGGAGGCCAGATACCAACACCGGTTTTATTATTCTTTCCTAATGTCAAAGGCTATCTCCAGCCTCCTTGGAAAGCATACTTGAATAACTGGTCAGAAATTAAAGTGTTGGCTGTCACCTCTTACCACGTTTGTTAAAATTACTTTACTACTTAGTCCTCAGCAAGTTTATAGTTTGTATTTAGACAGTTAATGCTTTTCTTGACTGAAAGACCTTTCTTTATTGTAAACTAAATCCTGCATGTGTATATACTTCCTTGCAAGTCAGTTTTTGGACTGCATTAGCTCTGTTGGTGTATTTGTCTTAACACTCGCATCATTGTGTTGGAAAGAATACTTTATGTTTTCATATATTTGGGTCATTTTACAGGCAACTCCTTCCTCCCACCACACACATACCTTACTCAAAATTCTCCTGATATTTTTGTACATTTATTTACCTAGAGGAATTGGATTCTCATTTTGTTAAAACTACCCCCTGTTACTGAATCTTAATTTATGTTCAAGGAAGGATTGACACAAATTTCCACATTCCCATCTGAAAACGTATGTTTTCGTTTATTAGGACTTGTTTTATGTTCTGTACATTTAAAATTTTTGTTTGGGGTTCCAAATACTTCGTTGAATTTATGGGAATTTATTTTGTTATTAATGGGCTTCTTTTCTTGTATTTATTGTTACGGTTTTTCAGCTCAAAATAATGCTTTTTCCACATGACGCCTTTCATTTCTTCAGTTGTGTTTACTAGGTTTTTTCCAGAATACCATTGAATGGTAGTTGTGGTGGAGGACCTCCTTTCCTTGTCCTCACCTTTAGTTGGAATAGTTTCAGTGTTTGACGTGCTTCCTTGCATTTATTTGAGATAAATCTTTTTTCTTAAATGGTCTCCTACTTTTACTTTTGCTAAGAACAAAATAAGGAGAGGCTATTGAAGTTTAAGGAGAAGGAGAAGTATCAGGAGAGGCTATTGAAGTTTGCAAACGCTTTTCAATGTATAACAGGGCTCACAGGGGTCCCTCCCTTCCCCCTTTAATAGATCATGTAGAATAGTCCATTGGGATTGGGATATCTTCCTTGTATTCCTGGAATAGGCTTTCATGGTTATGGGCTATTTAGATTTTCTAGATTGGATTTATTAAACATTTTTGCACTGAAGTACAAACAAATATTTATTGAACACCTTTTCTGTGCCAGTCCTATGAAGATAAAATACAATGATGGAAAAGGCAGCAGAGGCCTTGCCCTCAGGGACTTTGGGTATAAGTGCGGGCACTCTCGTTTCTACTGGCTTCATGCATCTTCAAGCACATCTCATTATATGGGTAAATTGTTATTGTTGGCCTTTCTGGGCATCCTTGGAGGGGTTCCCCCTTAGCCTCAACATTTCATGCGATCATATCAGGCAAACCTTCAGCCAACTCCTTTTTGATGCTTTGGTCTCAGCCACCTCCACACCTGTATCTTCTGTTTTCTTTAACTGTAGGCTGGACTGGGGAAGTGGGGGCGAAGTGGGTAGAGCAGTCATGCTGACGTGAGTATGGGGCCCTAGCAGGTACTAAGCATATCTGGCCCCATTCTTAGTTGCCCTTTGGACTGCAGATGGAGGACAGAGTGAGTCAAGGTTAAGGGCTGGGTCACGTGGCCAGCGGGGCACCTAACCTCATCTCACAGGGCTCACCTGCTCTTAGGTATCCCAGTGGGAGGACGTTGACCAGTGTTTTGTTTTCCTGAGTTGGACTCTTGATGACTCTGGTAGGACTGCGTTATACAACAGCACACCGACAGCAGAATACTTCTCTGACATGTGCTTGTCCCTTCCCGTGACTTTGTGTGTAAAATGATGTCACCTGCCGTCATTTACTGCCACAGCTTTTTAGCACTGCAGGTGTTAGCTTTTATGAACTGGAAATTAGATACACATATAAAGACTCAATTGTCTTTATATGTGTATCTTTATATGTGTATCAGCCAACTTTTTAGCTCTTATTTTTATCTTACTAATATTTTATTTACTTGACTGTCCTTAAATGGAGACTTTCTGGTTCAAAAGGAATGGGTATTTTTAGTGTTTTTAAGCCATTTGCTGAAACGGCATTCAGAAACATGGTTCATGTCTGCACCAGCCAGCTTCTCACCAACATCAGGTTTTCTTTTTTTGATTTTGATTTTTGAAATATTTGCCCATTTGATAAGCCAAAAAAATGTTCACCATCATATTTCTCATTTCTTTGATTTCTGATATAACTGTTGGATCTTATCACTGATTTTATGAACTGTGTGTTTTTATTTTCACGTTGAGACACTTACCTTTCTCTTACTATTTTCTAAGAGCTTTTCACATTTCAAATATTAACGGTTATCTATATTGCGAAATATTTTCCCCCTCGTCTTCTGGTTTGTTTTTGTTTTGGTTGCTTTTTATAGTGCTATAGAAAATTTGTTACCCATTTTTAGTTTCACGTCTGCTGAGTAGTGGTTTTTCAGTGGTCTCTGCTGTTGGAATTCTGCTCGAGCATTCTCCTTCCTGTACCTGTTCTTTGCTGTTGTAAACAGTGCCTCTGTGAACACACTGGTGAAATCTATCTTTGTGCAGTGGACAGATAAGTCTATTAGGTTTCAGAGGTGAAATCACTAGCATAGTAGGGGATGGCATTGCATTTATATGCTAATAATTGCTGGATATCTGAGGAATATATTCAAGTTAGAGCTGCAATTTCCATATGTCATTCTTGGGTATCAGAAGTTCCACAGTTGGTTCTTTGGGGTTTTTCTAAATTGACTGCCATCTGGTTTAGGGTGTTACCTGACTCCAGCAGGGTGGGATGGGTAGGGAGGGGAGAAGACCCCCCCTCAGCATTAAGGTGTCAGTGTTGTGTTACCTACGCAGTGGGCAGCACAGTCTCTAAGGCCTCTAGTGCTTTTGTTTATTGTTTTGTTTCAACTTTGAATTTATTTTTTTGACTAGGTAATACATGCTCATGGTAAAAAATAAATAAATAAAAACAAAAAATAAAAGGAGAATATACAGTGAAAAAGTAAGTTTCCCTTCTCTCCCTGGCCCCCAGTTCCCTTCCCAGGAGGCAGTCACTATTGATCACTAATAGCAGTCTCATATATATCCTTACAGAAATCATCTGTTTAGGTAAATGCATCTGTTTTTATAGCTTCTTAGAATGCTGTACACATTGTTGTGTCCCATTTTGTACTGAACTACCTTAGAGAGCGTCTCATAGCCATTTATTTACAATTGCCTCATTATTTTAAAAGGTTTCATAATCATTAGATGAATATGTACTGTATTTTGTGCATTTCAGCAGTGCTTCAATGAATATATTTTGCACGTGTCGTTACATATATCTAGGATAAATTCATGGAAATAGAATTTAGAGGACAGGGTATGTACATTTAAAATTCTGATAAATTATCCAAATTGCCCTCCATAGAATCTACATTGCAATAAGCACTATGTGAGTATCCCAGTTTCCTCATACAGATGTATATATTGTCCGTGTTTATGATTACTCTGTTCTAAAGGCCCCAAACTCCCAGATCTCAAATGACTTTCCTCTGCCGTTGTGGGAAGGAATTGTTAGGGTCTGATTCTTTTTTTTAAGGTTTTCCTGTTAAAATAAAAAAAAAAAGGTAATGGTCTTACTCACCAAGGGCTATTTATTCCCCTGGTTAGAAAAATCTATGAACACATTTAATGAAGATCATATTTGTTTGCTCTAGTCCTGAATTTCTTGAGTAAAGAAATGAGTGAATTTTTTGTATAGAACTCGACATCTATCTTGTGATAGGATTCATAAGGACATTTAAATGGTCATATTATTAATGAATAGAAAGTCCTTCATCTCTTTTCTGTGTTCTGGAAGGTGTTTTTTTTTTTTTTTTTAAGATTTTTATTTATTTGACAGACAGAGATCACAAGTAGGCAGAGAGGCAGGCAGAGAGAGAGAGGAGGAAGCAGGCTCCCTGCAGAGCAGAGAGCCTGATGTGGGGCTCGATCCCAGGACCCTGAGATCATGACCTGAGCCAAAGGCAGAGGCTTTAACCCACTGAGCCACCCAGGCGCCCTGGAAGGATTTTTATAACATGGTAAATTCATTGCTCGTGGAAATTTTACGGGAGGTTGCTCCTTAGTCTTTTAAAGTTTCTTCCCCAGATTTTGCTCTGCTTTCTGATCAGATTTGTCTGTTTCTATGTTCTTAGAAAAATTGTTGATTCCCTATCAAACTTTTTAACCCTAGAGTTCTTATATATAGTTCATTTACTGGTGCTTTATGCTTCAAATACATGCCTACTGGGAAGAAAAGTTAACATAGTAAGTATGTACCTATGTGAAGTGGGAGTTACCCTTTATATCTCCTGATTCTATTGTCAGGTTAGACAAGCCTGCCCTTGTTCCGTAATTATAAAAATTAATCTTTTGTTTATTTTGATTTTAGTGTTAGCATTTTTGTATATAGTATGACCTTTTCCCCTAAGTGAATGATTGGCTAGTTTTCCTATATACCAATCACCAAAGTAATTCATACATTCTCTGCTAGTTTGAAATGCCACTTTTCATGCCACTACTGGATACTTGACTATATATGGTTGACTCAGACTAAGATTCCTAAATGAATTCATTTTTTTTGTCATAAGTTACAAGTGCATCTTTTTTGTTGTTTTATTTCTTTGGCTTTGATGGTATAAACAAAACCATCATTTGTTATTTTTCTGTAGTCTTTCTGCCTTTAGGCATATTATAAAAGAACTTTCTTACCCTGAGATTATGTTAAAACATTTTTTAAATGTTGTGTTTGGTTTGTTGACCTTTGATACATGAATTCTTAAAATATTGATCCAAATGGAATTCCTCCAGGTCAACCTTAGAACCATTGCCAAGTTCCCAATGCTAATATTCTTTGAAGTTCCATATATTATAGATTGATTTGGGGGAGGTTTTAGAACTTTGATACACTAGATCTATACATCTCCCATGATTATGTTGTGTCTCTCCAGTTACTGCCTTTTATTACTATAATTTATAATTTTATTCACATGGTTGCTGTTGTCTTTTATTAAATCTTTTCTATCTTTATAATAGAAGTTCTCTTCCCATTTTTTAAAATTTATAATTGCTGAGACATTTTTAGGAAGTCTGTTATAAGTGATTTCCATATTAAATTCTTGTAAGGTCTGTTTGCATTGATTCACAGTGTCTGAGTGGATAGTCTTATATAAGTGAATGATAGTTTTACATCTTTCTTTATGCTTCAGATTTGTTTCTCTTACCTTGTTCTAATCGGCTAGAACTCTGTAGAATCATGTTCAACAGTGATAGTGTCAAAGACTTGTATCTGCTTTTATAACTGAGTTCGGTCTGTGGTTTGTGAGCGCTAGCTTTATCTTGGGTTTTTACAGTTTGAAAGCTGTTTCTCTCTGTTTGGTTTACATGACATGGGAATTGGACTTTTCTTGAATATGATATATAAAGCTCTCACCTCTAATGCTATCTGAATTCACAGCCATTTGGAGAATTAATTCTCTGACACTCTTTTTACATTTTTTCCCATGTTTGTCTGTATTTTTTTTTTTTTAACTGTCTGCAGGTTTGTTTCATTTTGGCTCTCTTCCTGTGGAAAGCTGCTTGTTCTGAAGTTCCAGAAAGGATCCTGTTCCCAAACAGGTACCCTGTTGCCTCTGAGAAGTTGGACTAGTGTTTTCTAGGGGACTGGAGTATTGCTCTGGAATCTGGATGCCAAAGAGCGGACGTGGGCTTTCTGCCCTTTTGTCCTTGCCATTCAGGCCTGCTGCTTTTTGGGAACTCTGCTCTTATCAGAGGCGGTCCCTCACAGCCAGGTCCTGGATAAAAAGGACTGTTCTCTCGTCCAGAGTGTTGCCCAGGCCCCCAGAGCCTTTTCCTTTGCCCTCTTCCTTCCCCTGCTTTGGATGTCTTCCGTCCAGAAGTGCCTCTGTCTCTGTGACTGCCTCTCCTTCTCGAGGAGGGCAGGGCAGTCAGAGAGGCAGTGTTTCATTCATGAGGGTCTTCATGATGGATGTGTGTTTGTGAGGCTTGGTGCTCCCAGGGATGGTGGTGGGAGAGGGCGTGGGAGGGCAGTTTGTGCATGAGTACCACGCAAGCCCGTCACTGCTAGGGGAACCCAGCGTGGCAGAGTTTGCTACATTTATTCCCAAATAATAAATGAAACACCTCGTTTTCTCTTTAGACATTAAAAAATAAAACCTTAATTTTAAACATACTTGGTTTCCTTTTAAAACAAAAACAAAACAAAACCAAAACAGAGAATTTTTGCTGCATATGGTTTTGTTCTTCTCTGGAAGTAAAGCCAGAAGTACAGAACTGTCGGGCGAGTTAGTTGACCCACCCAAAGCTAGATTTTGTTTCCATAGCGCCTGCTTCCTTGTACCATTTGTGGCTGTCCACAGGGAGACATGTATAGTCTTAATTGGTTATGTTAGAAAAAAGATGAATATCAGCTTTTTTACTCTGTCTAAAGGGTTTTTCTAAAAAGAGGGGGCAGATAATAAAAGAAAAATAAAGAACTAGGGGAATAAATGAAACCATACAGAGGATTATCAAACCTGGTTCTTTCAAGACAAACTTTGGCAAGATGGATCAAGGCAGAAGAATGTGTAATAGCATGAGGAAGCCTGACAGCCACTGCATCATATTCTTACTGTGCATGTGAATAACATACTTTTATCACCTTGGCTTCACCAATATTGCATTTAATTTCCCCCCAGTGTACTAGGCAGCACAGAGAGCTTCCCATATACCCACCAGGGCTTCCCACCCAGTTGTCTGGAGATACGGAGAAGGGGCTGGTAGAACAGTTGGCAGGCGAGGAGGGTGACACACCAGAATGCTCTTTCAGAAGCAGTGGCCTAGAGCTTAACCTAGGATGTTCTCTCTCTCTGGAAACTTCTCCAAGCTTCTGCAGGCACATAGTAATACTTGCCCTGTGTCTAAAATCAATTCTAGGATGGGTCTGTGTACGTTATTTTTGATAACGTTATTTCACTGTTGACACCTGACTTTGTGTTAACGCTGGCACTAGAGGACTCAGGGATAGAAAAGTTAATCTCTAATCCATTTAATAGAGTTTATAGTTTGCTGTGGGGAGAGGAGCATGTTAATTCCAGTATTTTTTAAAAAATGTGACGAGTACTTGCAGCACTTAAAAGATGAAGTACAGTAGGGACTCCTGGCTGGCTCAATGGGTTGAGTTTCTGCCTTCGGCTCAGGTCATGATCTCAGGGTCCTGGGATCGAGCCCCACATCGGACTCTGCTCGGCGGGGGGCCTGCTTCCCCCCACCCCCCCGCCTGCCTCTCTGCCTACTTAATGATCTCTGTCTGTCAAATAAATAAATAAAATCTTAAAAAAAAAAAAAAGATCAAGTACAGCTCAGGAAACGTACCTGAGGATGTGGTGCTAGCAGAGCCTGAGGCTGGGTTTTGGGGCAGGCACTCATCAGAAGGGTATGCAGTGCTGAGGGAAGGGGTCCTAAGCATACCAGCAAACTCTGCCACTCTGGCCAGTAGAACCTTCGGCAATGATAGAGATGTTCAGAAATAATCAGAAATGGCAGGCTTGGCCATCATTCCTTGTATTCCCTTTTCCATTTTTGCTGAAGAAAAAATTGACCTCCAGTTTCTGTAATGGCTAGCACCTTGAGCATTTCCCATGTGTGGACATTGGGTAGTTAGGCCTTTAGAAATACTAACTTATTTAATCTCAGTTTTAAAAGGGTTGAGGGCTTTTTTCCCCTTGTGTAGATAAGGGGACAGACTCTAGGATATTGAATCATTGCCCGAGGTCACAAAACCAGTTAGTAGCGGAGCTAACTCTCAAACAGGTGTGCCCAGAGGTCATGCTTGTAAGTCCTGTGTGAGGCCAATTTTGTGTGCTGTGTGTGTGTCTGTATATTGTGGGTTTATGCATCTCTGTCCCCTTGGCCTGTTCACAAAGCATTGTTGACCATGTAGGGCAGCCCTGCACTGCTGCCTGATCCTCAACTTCTGGGACATGTGTATATCTCCTTACGATCTACAGGTCCCTGAGTACTGACTGTCACAGGCTGCTGCGTCTTTCCTGTTGACTCATGTTTGGTTCCTCCAGTGAAAATTTTACTTAGAAAAATGCTGCCTCCAAAGTACTTGTCTGCCACCAAACCCAAGAAGTCTTGGGCCCCAGATCTGTATGAGCTAGACAGTGACTTGACTAAGGAGCCGGATGCCACCGTAAGAGAAGGTGCAACTGACCCTGAATTCTTTCATCAGAGGTTTCGAAATTTCCTCTACGTGGAATTTGTTGGGCCTCGGAAGACGCTGTTCAAACTCCGAAACCTCTGCCTTGATTGGCTGCAGCCGGAGACTCGCACTAAGGAGGAGATTATTGAGCTCTTGGTCCTTGAGCAGTACCTGACCATCCTTCCAGAAAAGATAAAGCCTTGGGTGCGGGCAAAAAAGCCAGAGAACTGTGAGAAGCTAGTTACTCTGCTGGAAAATTACAAGGGGATGTATGAGCCAGGAGGTGAGACTTTGTAGAAGCGTGGTAAAGGCTGTCAGGGAGCTGTGAGCTCCTGGGGGTTTGCAGCCTCAGCATTGTTGGTGTTCAAGGCTAGATCGCTCTCTTCGTTGGGGGGCTGGCTTGTTGTAGGACATACAGTGATATCTCTGGCCCTTCTCTACCCACGGGATACCAGTTGCATTCCCTCCCCAGCTGTGACAACTACAACATGATGTTGACAAATGTTCCCTGGGGAGTAGAACGCCCTGGTTAAGAACCACCACCCTAAGTGGTGTGAGAAGGAAAAGCAACACTTCATTGAGGGCCTCCATGAGGAATTGGTGAGCCTCCGTGGGCCTCACAACCCTGGTCCAGTCTCCCTTTCATGAAACAGAGGGTGTATTTCCCCTGAAAGTTGTCATGGCTGCTGTTTGGAGGTGAGGTGGGAGGGCAGTCGCAGCTCTTGCCAGCCCAGGAGCAGTAGGAAGCTAAGGGATGAGAGGATCTGATCACTCCTGGTCCAACCTGTTGAGGTTGGGGGTTAGTGCGATAGGGGCAAGAACAGACTCCACTTGGGGGATCGATTTCGAGAACACAGGCCAGAGGTGATAAAGCATTAAGTCAGTGTCTGGTGTCCTCTCAGACGACAACAGCAGTGACCTCCACAGCGAAGACAGCATGAGCCGGAAGGGAGCAGAGTCCCCGCCGCCACGCTCCGCCTCCTCTTTCTGTAGTGAGTAACCCTGTCCGATTATGCTCCCCCCGCATCGGGCATGCTTCCAGACTTCAGCCTAACTTGCCCTCCACCAAGCCTGCCGCATGGTATAAAAGTGCATGGTGGGCATGAAGTCTTCAGGGAAGACAGCAGCACCTTCCCCAGGGCAGCTGCTGCTATTTACAGAACTGAGCGGAAAGTAAATTAATTGATGACATAATGAGACTTTTTTTTTAAATTAAAGCAGATAGCAGTATGTGGCATGAAATACAATTTTTTTAAGATTTTATTAAAATATCTGAGAGAGAGTGAGGGGAGGGAGAGGGAGAAACACTCAGATCCTGAGCAGGGAGCCTGACGTGGAGCTCAATCCCAGGATCATGATCTGAGCCAAAGGCAGTCGCTCAACCAACTGAGCTGCCCAGGCACCCCTGCAATTTTCTTTTTAAATAGTGAGATAGTATTTAAAGCTGTTGGAAATTTGTAGCAGGCTATTTGAAGGTATGCCCACACCCTCCCCAAGAGGAACAAAGTCCATTACTACTTTGTTTCTAAAAGCTATTTTATCTGTTAAAGGTTCTTCAGTGAACTTTCTAAAAGGAGGCTTGCTTTTGGGAAGGGCATGTGTTTTGTTTCTTTGGAGTAGTGTAATGTGCCCATTAAGATAGTCAGGGGTAAGCCCAATAGCAGAGAGTCTGAAGTCATTGTCCTAAGTGTGGGTTTGAGTATGTAGGAAATGGGAAACCAACAGGAGTGTTTGAAGGGGAACTAACCTCTAAACCAACCTTTGGAACTTGCTTTGCAGTATGCCCCACTTGAGCAAAGCCTCCAGAAATGGTGTTCCAGGTCTAGGGTAATAGGAAAAGTCCAGTTCATGCTTAGGACTCTGGAAACCTCATTGTGGGATCCCTTTCATCAAGGGAAGAGCAAGGAGAGTGTTCCTTTCCCAAGTGGTATGTGCGCACACAAAGGGAGAACACACGTGTCAGAACATTTTTGTTAACTTCTGGAATGTCTGGCTTTCTCAGGTGACCGGGACCGGGAATGGGACCAGGACTGGGATCAGGACCGGGACCGGAATCGGGACTGGGGGCTGGACTGGGACCGGGAGCGGGAACAGAGAGGGAGGAGCAGAGACCTGGAGTCTCGAGACCGCTGGCCGTACACCAGGAATCCCAGGAGCAGTAAGTCACCTGCTTGACGTCCTGATGAACGTGCAGGGTTAGACTGGGCCTTGTCCTTCATGATGTCTTTTCTCTTCCCAGGACTTCCTCAACGGGATCTTTCCCTTCCTCTGATGGAGAAAACAACTTTCGCGATGGAAAGGGAGTGCAAACGTAGGGACTCCGTGATGGATTATGAGTCAAGATCCCAGGTATGCTTAGGTTTCCTCTCTTTCTGGAAAGGCCATCTTCTTTTCATGGCAGAGATGCCTTTCTTTCCCAGGAGGGTATGTTCATCTGCTCCCTAGCATCCCAGCTGGCTGTAGGGAGGGGGTAATTACTCCCTGCAAGGAGCCCAGGCCCGTCCCCAGAGGTGGCAAGTGGCTGGGGCGACTCCTGCCTATTTTCCCATTTATCCACATAGTCAGAGGAAACACTTTTCCACTCAGCATCTGAGTCGTGCTGTGGTCATGTCTGTTGTTCCTGTTGGGCCAGGGAAGCAGAACTGTTCTGGAGAGCTTTCTGGCCGGCCCACTGTGGGGAGCCAAGGAAGTGGCCAGGTCATACAGCAGACTGGCAAGTGAGAGCAGAGGCTCTGGAGCCAAGAAGAGCCGGGCTCTGGGTTTGAAGCCCAGCTCTGCCACCTGTTGGGTGTGCAGCCTTGGACCATTTACTTAAGCAAGCTGAACCTCAGTTTCCTCATCTGTAGGATGGATGTGGCGATTAGCTCAGCAGGGCTGCCGGGAGGCGTGAGTGCGATTCATATGTATATATGAAGTGCTTAACATGACACCTGGCATGGGCAGTAATTTTAAGAGGTGGTATGCTGGGGAAATTGGTGAGGGGAAAAAGGACTTGGGATTTGAGCTGACCTTTAAGGAGACAGGTCACTTAAACGTGGCATCGTAAAGGGCAGCCACAGCATTGAAAGGGCTTTGAGAGGAAGCGGGTAGCTGAGTGTGAGGAGCCTGCGTCTCCTCTTAACTATTAAGGACCTCCCCCAGGTCAAGGAGTGCAGTAGTGACTGAGATAATTAGGGTCCCTGGATGCCCTGGAAGCTTTGAGACTTATAACAGAGAAGGGCATTCAACAATCCCACAAATAAATTTCCATATAAATACCATATATGTTAATTATACAGAGTGCTGTTAAGGAAAAATTGGGAGTTACAACAAGAAATTGTCATGGGCATCTTGGTTTGGATTTGAAAGGAGATCTCCTGAAGGCAGTAACATTTGACAGCTGAAGGACAGGACCACTTGACTAGGTGACGTGTTGGGTTCAGGAGATCGCAGGTGAAGGCCCTGAGGCAGGAACCAAAGGCCAGGTTAGCCAGAACACAGAGAGCAAGAGACCCAAGACATCCTGAAGCCTGGGTAGGCCTGGTTGCTGGTGTCCTGTAGCCAAGTGGAGAGCTCAGGTCTATCCCCAGTGCACTGAGATATATTAGTAATGGTGCCTGCAGTGAGATTTATGAGTTGGGATCAGCTGACGGAGGGCTTTGTGTCCTACCCTGAGAGGTCTGTCATTTGTCCTCTGTTTCAGGCAAGCAAGGATCCACAGGTGTGTATGAGAAGGGCGGATGGGTAGCGTCCGGGTATTGAAAGCAGAGCTCTTGCAGCAGCAGAAGGATGTGGGAGAAGGTGGATGGGGTCAGAGGTGACTCAGTCCCTCCAGCCCTTGTGTCAGGGAAACAATCTAAGTTTGTGACACACTTAGTTTTTCACTAATTTTGATGCTTTATTTGAAGAAACCAAAGTAACCAAAATTTTAGGAACCTAGATAAGAATACTAAATCATAGAATCTTTCTTAAATTTGATTTCGGGGGAAAAAAAATGCTCATTGATACGCATTTTCCACCCATGAAGCTGGTCTGCGATGAAGATCAGTGGCTCCCGAGCACTGCTATGCCAAATGGTCACTAAGTTTTCACTGATATGTGGGGAAATGAGAAATGCAAGTGTCCTTATTTGGGGAATGTTAGAATACTCTTATGGAACAAAGATGATGGGAGACTGGTAATTGACTTTTGTCTTATTTTGCTTTTTAAATGCCCTTCCTTGAGGGGCACCTGGATGGCACAGTTGGTTAAGCGTCCCAGCTCTTGATTTCAGCTCAGGTCTTGTCTCAGGGTCTTAAGTTCAGTCCCCAAGTCAGCCTCCATGCTGGGTGTGGAGCCTACTTTTAAAAAAACAAAAATGCCCTTCCTTGACTCTGAGAAGAGCTGGCTCCATGTCTGTGTCTTCTTAAATGTCTAGAAGCCACTGATTGCTGCTAACTCAGTGTGGTAGGAGTAGCAGCAAATGTAAATTATATTGTGAGGGTATACACAATAGAAAATCCTCACCCTCTTTTAGCTCTGTGTGTAAATCTCTGAATCACTTGGCGTGTGGGTCCTGCCGTGAAAGGGAAGTGGTGCCACGCTGCCCTCTGGGCGGTGCCCATTTGAGTGGAGCTTGATTGCTGCTGGTGCAAATTTAGATGCCATTTTGGTGGCATCTAATGCCAGCGACTGCTTTAGAGAAGCCCTCTTACGTAGATTATAACTTCACTTTAAATCAGAGCGCCATTTTTCTTTCATAGGAACAATGTAGTTAAAAATTTAACAGGCATTTATTTTACTCAATCAAATGGAGAGAAGAATATGAAAAATAGCCATTGCTTTTTGCCATTGTCCTTGGGGGTGTCTGTCAACACCAGGGATGGTGACCCTTCTGACTTCCCTGTGCCCCCCAAGTTCTTTAACTGCATCTGTTTCTCTGCTAATTCCCCAAGTTAAGAGCCCTAGTTCCCTTTCTCTCACCTGAAATGCATATATGTTCCCACCCACACTTTCCTTTGTAGCATAATAAACCAGTGCTGGGACTTAGGACGCACTGTCACAGACATGAGCATAGCATGACTTTTGCTCTTGAACTTGCTGTTGGGCAGGAGATTGGCACCCAGAAAAAACAAAGCAAGTCAGCTTTCTGGGGTGGCAGTTGTACCCAGTTTGCAGTGCCTCCTGAGCTATGTCGCTTGTTCGTTATTCTAGGAATTCTCAGCCTGGACCTAGAAAGGATTTCAGTTTTGAACTCTGCTTAGTTTTGGTTGTGGTTTTTGCTTTGTATCACTGGATGTTGGCAGGTGCATAGATGAGTCTTTGCTCTTAACTCCTAGTGTGTGTGCTTATTATCTTTCTCCGTAGGAAATACACCTAATTATGAATGCACTTTTTTTTTTGCTACATTTCATATGGCTATAATGCCACTTCCCAGAGAGAAACTGTAATAAATTTAATATCAAAATATCTTTATATAGTAATTTGGTGGTTTACGTTTTCTTTATGTAGTTTTTCTTGATGTTTAAACAACACATCACATTGCAGAAAATCATCACCCACAATATTGCACAGCAGGTTGATGCCTAACTCTCCATTTTATAGACGAAGAACCTGAGGCTCAGAAAGATTTCTTTTCCCAAGGTTGCATGGCTCATAAATGGTACAGTTCTCCTTTGACCCTTGAGTTTTCTCTGGCTCTAAAACCTGCAGGCTTTCCATGATGCTGTGTCTATCCTTAAGTCTGTCTCTAGGCCGTGGTGCCATACTCCCCGGGACCACACTTCCGTGAGACCAGTGACATTCTGGTGCAGCAGTAAGGAAAGAGCCTATGAGATCCCGCATAGAAGATTCTTCTGAGTAATGCAGGGAATTTAAAAATTACTTTTAGAGACATAGCTGTTACAGTGGAAGAGGCAGCTGTAAAATGAAGGCATTCAGTACTTAAAGTTACATCTGGGTTATTTGGAACTTGTCCACACCTAGAAGAGTCCACCATGTATCCGTGTTGTACAGTGAAGGTGAGCACGGAACATAGTGAGACCTTGGAGGGAGTCTTAAGTCACAGTTGCTGACCAGTTGTCTGCTGAAACACGTTTTCCTTCTGTCCTTGCATATGCCACGTATAATTGATGTTTGGCCTGTTGAAGCTCTCCCACCAGTCCCTTTTCTCTGTGTTCGGAGTCTTAACTACTTAAGGTTCCACCCAAGTCCTTCTACAAAACCCTGAGCTGTCCTTCTACCAAAGCTATTTAACACTGATTATCTGTACCCCACTTTATTGTTTATTGTTCTCTAATTGTTTCATGAGTCTTTTCTCTCCAACCAAATTATAAGCTGCATGAGGGCAAGGAATATGTGTCATACGTCTTTTGGATCTTCCTCAGAGTATAGCGCCAAGGTAGGTACAAAGTAGGTCCGTAGTAAAACTTGCCTGGGATCACTCAGAACCCCAAACACTGTGAGCACTTTCTACATATCTTTGTATGTGTAGCACCCATGTTGCCAGAATTCTTCTCTCTTTTGGATGCCTGTGGAAAGACTCCATTGAGAGGTCTGTGTTTGGTATTTTAGGATGCAGTGTCATACCAGGACGTTGTGAACCTGACTGAGGACAGGAAGCCTCAGAACCCGATTCAGGACAACATGGAGAACTATAGGAAGCTGCTCTCCTTGGGTAAGCAGGTGCTTCTGTCAGTTACTTCAGACCTAGTCACTGAAGCTTTTTGTCACCTTATTCTTGAAGCTGCAGGATATTAGAATTGATGTTAATATATTTGGACTTTAAGGGCAATAAGAAGGCTTTGAATATTTCAAGGAGAGAAGTAAATGATGAGATTTATGTTTTTGAGAAATCATTCTGGCTTTGGGTGAAAAGCGTATTGTACAAGGTAGAAGAGAATGGGGAGATGTCTCTTGCCACAAGAGTTGGCACTTTTTTCTAGAGAGGTGGCAGTGAAGATTTTTAAATACAGAAGTAAAATGGGATCCTGAGTTCCCGTTTGGACTGTCCTTGAAGTCCTCTAGCTCCAGTCATAGCGGGCACTTGGCTATGCAGGTCTGATGCTGGGGAGAGAGCTGTGCGAGGCGGTGGAGTTCAGAGAACAGCTGGAGAAAAGAGTCAAGGAAGAAGAGAACCATGGAGGCCAGTGAAAAAGAGGGTGTCGGGATTTCAAAGGATATGAAAGGGTGAAGACTAAAAAGGATGCATTGGATTTAAGGACATGGGTGGTCTCTCTACAGATTTCTAGGTGGAGTTGGGAGAATTAATTAAAATGCAGGCTAGAATGGACTGAGAAGTGGACAGTGAGGATGTGGGACTGCGCATAGGACTGTTCATAGACATAGGGACTGTTCAAGGCGTTGGGTATGAGCTACCTCCTTTAGTGGTTTGTAGGAAGGTAGGCACTATCTCGTGTTGAGTCTTGTACCCAACCTGATTGCAGCTGTATAAGCCATAACTCATATCATTCTTGTGAACAGGGGTTCAGCTTGCCGAAGATGATGGTCACTCCCATATGACACAAGGCCATTCATCAAGGTCAAAGAGAAGTGCCTACCCGAGCACCAGTCGAGGTAAGCACTAGGCAGATCCCAGCTAGTGGCCACTTTAGGTAGTGAGATGGGAGCTGTACCTACACACTGGTAAATCTCTTACATTTTGTATTCACACCATCATCTCAGAAGTCCCACTGTTACTTTGCACATGTACAGGGACTAGGGAGTGTTTACATTTGGGGTTTCTTTTCAGGTCTGAAAACCATGCCTGAAACCAAAAAGTCAACCCATCGGCGGGGAATTTGTGAAGATGAATCTTCCCACGGGGTGATAATGGAAAAATTCATCAAGGATGTTTCACGAAACTCCAAATCGGGAAGGGCCAGGGACTCTAATGATCGGTCACAGAGGTTCCCCAGAAGGCCAGACAATGATTGGAAAGAAGCTTCATTCAACAAGAGGGAGTCGGTGATTCAGGAGAGGGGCTATGAAGGGAATGCTTTTGGGGGAAGCTATAATTGTAACTCAAGTCTTGTTTCCAAAAAGAGAGTTCTTGAAAGAAAAAGGCGCTATCAGTTTGACACAGATGGGAAGGGCTCAGTTCATGAGCAGAAAGGCTGTGCAAGGAAGAGACCTTTTGAATGTAGTGAAATGAGAAAAGCCATGAGCATGAGCAGTCTTAGCGCCCCCTCCTTCACCGAGTCGCACCCACTTGATTTTGGGGCAATGTCCTATGTGTGTGATGAGTGTGGGAGGTCTTTCAGTGTGATTTCAGAATTTGTTGAACATCAGATCATGCATACTAGAGAGAATCTCTATGAGTATGGCGAATCGTTTATTCACAGTGTGGCTGTCAGTGAGGTTCAGAAAAGCCAGGCTGGGGGGAAACGCTTTGAATGTAAGGAGTGTGGAGAAACCTTCAATAAGAGTGCCGCCCTTGCTGAACATCGGAAAATTCATGCTAGAGAGCATCTTGCAGAATGTAATGATGAAGAGTACGAGGAGCCCTTCATGCCTAGCCCAACCTTCAGTGAGCTTCAGAAAATATATGGAAAGGATAAATTTTATGAATGTAAGGTGTGTAAGGAAACCTTCCTTCATAGTTCTGCCCTGATTGAACACCAGAAAACGCATGGTAAAGATGACAAAGATAATGAGCGTGGGGAAGCCTTTAAACCTAGCCCACCCTTTAATGAGGTTCAGAAAATGTATGGTAAAGAGAAAATGTATGAATGTAAGGTGTGCGGGGAGACTTTCCATCATAGCTCATCCCTGAAAGAACATCAGAAGATCCATACTAGAGGAAACCTATTCGAAAATAAGGGTAAAGTGTGTGAGGAAACCTTTATTCCTGGTCAGTCCCTTAAAAGGCGTCAGAAATCTTACTCCAAAGAGAAGCTCTATGACTTTAAAGATGGTGGGGATGCCTTTAGGCAAAGCTCAGACCTCGGTGAGCATCAGAAAATTCATTCTCGAAAGAACCTCTATGAAGGCAGAGGGTACGAGAAGTCTGTCATTCATAGCGTGCCCTTCACTGAATCTCAGAAGAGTCACACTATAACAAGACCACCTGAAAGCGAGGAGGATGAGAAGGCGTTCACCATCAGCTCTAACCCTGATGATGGCCAGAAGATTCCTACTAAAGAAAATCCCTGTGAGAGAAAACCGTATGAGAGGTCTGTTATTCATAGCGTAGCCTTTGCTAAAGCTCAGAAAAGTTACAGTGCAGTGGGGCCCAGTAAACCACAAGTGATTGCAGAGTCTGCCCAGAGCTCAGGTGTTACTGAACATCAGAAAGTCCATGCTGGAGAGAATTCCGAAGGAAAGAAATACGAAAGGTCTGTTATCCATAGCTTAGCTTCTTTCAGGCCTCCCCAAAATTGCAATGGAAATGAAGTTGTTGAATGTGATGAGAAGGGAGAATCCTCCGCTCAAATTTCCGACCCTCGTGATAAGCAACAGAAAACTCCTGCCAGAGAGAACCCTTATGAAGGGGCTAAGAGTAACAACTACAAGGACTCTGTTATACAAAGTGTGTCCCGTATTGAACCTCCGAGAAGTCTGACTAGTCAGGGGTCCAGTGAATCGTCTGTTCCCAGCTCCAATGTCCGTGAACATCAGAAGGCTCGTGCTAAAAAAAAAAACATTGAGCGTAGAAACCATGAGACGTCTGTAATTCACTCCCTACGTTTTGGTGACCCTCATACATTTCGCCCTAGAGAGAGATTCTATGAATGTCCAGTGTGTGGAGAATCCTTTGTTCGTAGTTCCGACCTCACCGAGCATCAGAAGATTCATGATAGAAAGAAGCCCTCTGGAAGTAAAAACTATGAACGATCTGTAATTCGCAGCTTAGCCTCTACTGACCCCCAGACAAGTTATGCTGAACAAGCACAGACAAGTTACGCTGAACACCCAGGGCAGATGAGGTACTCTGAACAACCAGCGCAGACAAGTTACGCTAAACCCCCAACGCCGGCGAGTTCCACTAAACCCCCAGCGCCGACGAGTTACCCTAAACAAACAGGGCCGACAAATTACATTGCACACCCAGTGCAGATAAGTTACCCTGAAAACCCCATGCAGATGAGTTACATTAAACAAACAGCACCACTGAGTTTCACTAAAGAACCAGCACCGCTGAGTTTCATTAAAGAACCCGCAGCGCTGAGTTTCCTTAAAGAACCAGCACCACTGAGTTTCATTAAACAGGCAGCATCACTGAGTTTCATTAAACAGCCAGCATCACTGAGTTACACTGAAGAGCAAGCGCAGACGAGTTACGCCGAACAGCAGGTGCGCAACAAATGTAAGGAGTGCGGGGACTGCTTCGCCACCATTGAAGAGCTTGGGGCACATCAGAAGATCTATGCCCGAGAAGAATTCCATGGCCGGAAGCTCTTTGGAAACTCTGTTATTCAGGGCATAGGCCTTGATGGGCCTCGGCAGGTAGAGCCTCGGCCCGATGACCCTCAGCAGGATGACCCAGATGAGCAGGACGAGCAGGATGAGCCTGAAGACGCAATCTATGGATGTAAGGACTGTGGACTGGGCTTTGCAGACCGCGCAGACCTGAAGGATCATCAGAAGGTTCATGGCAGAGAGTATCTCATTGATAGTCGTGAGTACACACATTCTGTAATCCATACCCATTCTGTCAGCGAATATCAGAAAGATTATATTGGGGAGCAGCTCTACGAATGCCCTGCCTGTGGGGAATCTTTTGTTCACAGCTCGTTCCTTTTTGAGCATCAGAAAATCCATGAGCAAGATCAGTTCTTCGGCCATAGAAGGTATGAGGAGCCTTTTATGCAACCCTTGGTCATTAACCCACGGAGGCCTCGTGCCCCACAGAAGAATCCTCCTGCAGGAACATCCCTTCAGTGCCACGTGTGTGGACAAGACTTCATTCATGGCTCTGTCCTTAGTGAACATATGAGAATTCACACTGGTGAGGATTTCCCGGAGCAGGACCAGCGAAGGGAGGATGCAGTCAGCCCGGGCTTGGCCCTTACTGAGTTTCAGAGAAGTCAGACCGAAGAGAAACACTATGAATGTAAAACGTGCGGAGAATCCTTCCTCAATCAGTCAGACCTTAGGGAGCACATGAGAGTTCATGAGAAAGATGAGCCCTATGATTATGGGGCCTCCTTTGTTCACACCTCGTTTCTCACTGAGCCCCCTAAAAGAGATTCGCCATTCTATGAATGCAAGGACTGTGGGAAGTCCTTCATTCACAACACAGTCCTCACAAAACATCAGAAGCTTCATCTTGAAGAGGAAGAAGAAGAAGGAACCCAGGAGGTGGAAGCCAATGTCCTTGTTCCACGAGAAGTTCTGCGGATCCAGGGATCAAATGTAGAAGCTGCCGAGCCAGAGGTGGAGGCTGCTGAGCCAGAGGTGGAGGCCGCTGAGCCTAACGTAGAGGCCGCTGAGCCCAACGGAGAGGCCGAAGGGCCAGATGGGGAGGCTGCGGAGCCAGATGGGGAGGCCGAACAGCCCAACGGAGAGGCTGAACAGCCCAATGGAGATGCTGATGAGCCAGATGGGGCAGGGATTGAAGACCCAGAAGAAAGAGCTGAGGAGCCGGAGGGAAAGGCTGAAGAGCCAGAGGGAGATGCTGACGAGCCAGATGGGGCAGGGATCGAAGACCCAGAAGAAGAAGGTGACGATCAGGAGATCCAGGTTGAAGAACCATACTATGACTGTAGGGAGTGCGGAGAAACCTTCACCTCCAACTCAGCCTATGGTGAGCACCTGAAAACCCATGCCAGGGTGATAATATTTGAGCCTGGAAGTGTCTATGGGGAAAGTTCACGCTACACTGAACATGCCAGCACCAGCACTGGTGACAACGATAGGGCCGATGACAAGTACTTCAAATGTGATGTCTGTGGGCAGCTTTTCAGTGATCGCCTATCCCTTGCTAGACACCAGAATACTCATACTGGCTGAGAACACAAATATAAAGGTTAGAAACCTTCAATTAGAACTTGACCCCCACTAAACCAGAGACTTGAAACCAATCTATAATAGTGTCAGAAGGAAACTTACCCCGGCATGTACACACCTGACTTTCAGTATTAGACAACTCAGACTAAAAAGAGACCGAAGTGGAAACTCCTTTGGTTTTAGCTCTCCCCCATCACACATTGCTGAATGCATGTGGGAAAGCTATAGCACATACCTTTCATCTGAGTAATCTATTGGAGGGAAAATCCTAAAAGTTTTTGAGATTACAGAAATTGCCCCAGTCAAATGTAAATGACACTTCCATAACCTATATATAATGTTCCCTGCAATGTATATAAAATAGCATATCGTAGCAAAAGCAGTAATCACATATATTTGGATTTAATATGATATACGGTTTACTGTGCAGAGGTACCTTACCTGGTACTCTGATTTTTTTTTTTTTTTTGGAGGAGGAAGAGAGCAACAAATTAGAATATATTTCTAAGTATCTTAGATTCTGAGAAAGACATATTGTGCATTATTTGAACCCCATCAGTATCGTTTTGAGTAATTGTGTATTGTTCCTTACCCTTAAGTATTCCTGTAAAAGTGTAAGCATGAAAGGTAAAATGTTTTTTATTATTTGCTGTTTGAAAAGAGAAGTACTTGGAACTTCCTTTTCAGCCTTTTTGTCTACACCAACACTTTGGAACCTAATGCTGTGTAAGCCTTTACAATATGTGGATTGGCCTTCTGTGACCCAAAGTGGTTGGTTGCCACATTGTCCCTTGCAGTGATTCTCATGCAAATATATTACAAGTTGTTGTTGTTTTTTTTTTAACCAACTTGTGTGTTTGATAGTGAATTTTTAAAAGCTGAAGCTTTTCCCTTTAAATCTTATGCTTTTGCCTTTAAAGAGTGGGTTGCAACCATCACTAGATCACAGTAGTGCCTACTGATGATTGAAAACCAGAGGGAGAGGCTTTCATGTTGTAAATAAGGACGCAGGCTTACAATTTCCATCACTTCCTTTGTGCGCTTCCTGCCTTAAGTGACAAGTAGCAGCGTGGCTTCATTAGTATTATATGGCCACAAGTCAGTTTGCACCTGGATGCCCAGGAGCTAGTATCCTTAGAGCTTTCTGTCGCTTAATTCTCGTCTTCACCTGTCCGACCCTCCACCCATGTCTAACTTGCATTTTAAAAATTAAAAAAAATAAATAAAAAAAATTTTAAAAAAGCTTTCTTTACAGTCAACTTAAGCTTAACATGGACTCAGGTTCCCCAGCAGCCTTAATTTCTTTCCTTACCATCTGTTCCTCCCTCTTTCAGCCCTTCTAAGTATTTCTGAGCTATCCATTTAGTGTCACGTTTGTCTGATCACCTCAGTTTTCCACTTAATCACAAAAATTGACCTTATAGCTTGAGGTTTCCTGTGTCCTGTTCTGTGGACCACCTGTGCTCTTTTGCTTCCCCTCCCCTTGCATAATGACTATTAAATTTTTTGGCTTTGAGTTGGCTGGGAAAAAAAACTTAAAAAAAAATACTTAAGTGGATCTATAGATTAAGTGAGCAAAAGATAACAGCAGATAATTTGAGCAAGCAAAATTAATACACCTGCTGGGGGAATGCGTCTAATTCTCACTCTCCTGGATCTGCAGGGTTGGGGCTCAGAGAGTGTATGTCAGAGCTGCAGGGAATGCCAAAGTCGAGGGAGGTTGTATTGTTGAAAGCATGAAGCAGAAATGAGGAAACCAAAGAAGGGAGTCCTAATACATCACCAGATCTAGGAGGGTAAGGAAGCAGACAGAAAGAAACATGGAAAGCAAGGCTTAGAAGGCCAGGTTTGTGGGAATGAATTGAGCAGGATGTCCTGGGCAGTTAAGAAGGGGCCTTTTCAATGTAGGTGAGGGCCAGCTGCATAGAAAGACCTGAGGTTGGAAGGGACATCCAAGGAGCAATGAAGCCCCACAAAACAGGAGGACCCTGTAGATGGGAACCAGCCATTGATGTTATTGGAGTGAATTTGGATTTATCACTGTTGGCAGTATTAAACAACTTGCCAGGCTTCAGGGTGCCCGTTCCAACCTTATGTTGGTGAGAAATTGGGAGCAACTTAAATGCCAAACAGTAGGAAAATGATTACAAGAAGGTATTCATGGACTGTCATGCAGTTGTTTAAAAATGATAATCATGAAGAGTTATGTAGCAATGTGGAAGTATATTTACGGAATATTGAGTGGAAAAAGCAGGACACAGAATTATATTTATACTACAGTTATAACTGATTAAAAATGTATGCTTATAGTCAAAAGCTGTTGTGTTGTTCTTGTTGTAGGCTTATAGTTGAGCATTATTTTCTTAAATTCTTTGAATGTTCTTTACAGTAGTGTTACTAAAAAGTTTATAATCACGTTTCCATTGTGAACATAATTTGAACTCATTATCAGACACTTGGAAAATACAGAAAAGTGGAGGAAAAAAATCCATATTCCAACCATCCAAAGACAGATATACTCTTCAACATCTTGTTTATTCTTGTTTCTGTGCACAGGTTTATGATTATAACTGTGTCAAATGTGTATTCAAAATAGCTGTTATCTTTGTGGAATTATGGTTAAATACTTTTATCTTAATGTCTTCAAATGTTCCTTATAATAGTGTTCTGATAACAAAGTTTATTATGTTTGTTTACATTACAAGCATAATACATACCCAGAGAAAATATTGGAAAATACACTAAACTAGAAAAGAGAAAAAAGTCACCCATATTCCCAACACACAACAACTGCTGTTAACATCTTGATCTATTTCCTCCATCTTGTTTTAGTGCACACGCTTGTGATTATAACAGTGTTAAATATGTACGCATAAAGTCTAAAATGAAAAAAATATATGGAAAATAATTAAAATAGTGTTGTCATTGTGGGATTATGGTTAAATATATTGTCTCAAATTCCTTGAATGACCTTTGGTGTTTTGGTATTAAATCTTATGTATGTATTTCTCCATTACAAATATAATACATACTCATAGCAACCTTTGGAAAATTCAGTAAACTAGAAGAAAAGAAATTCACCCATATTCCCAACACCCAGCAACAATTGATGTTAACATCTTGATCTGTGCACCAGTCTATAATTAGGGTGTTAATGATAAGTATACATAAAGTCAAAGATGGGAAGAAATATGGAAGACAGTTAAATAGTTGTGTGGTTGTTGTGGGATTATGGTTAAATATTTTGTCTTGGTTTCTTCAAATGGTCTTTATCATAGTGTTTTGATAATCCACCTTTATCACATATATTTCCATTATAAACACTGTATGTGTTCATTATAGAAACTTTGAAGTTACAGAAATGTAGAAGAGAAACTCACCCATATTTTCACCATCCAAAGACTGTGGTTAACATCTTGACATATTTTCTTCATCTTGTTTCTGTGCACAGGTTTTTGGTTTGATAATATGGTTGTGGTTGTTCTATCTATCTGTAATAGTGTCAACAATAAAAATAAAGTTAAAAAGAAGGTATTTGTCAGTCTCTTCTTTTGTCCATTCTAAGTGTTTGGGGTTGGTAAGTGTAGTTTTTTGTTACAACTATAAATCCAAAAACTTAGTTTCTCCTTAGGCCTTTAAGTTTGGCTTACAAGTCTTACTACATTTTTAAGTATTTATTTTAAGTATTTATTTCAACAATTCCTTCTAAGAGATATTTTAATGCTACAGGATTCCGCATTTTTAACTGCACTTCTGTATATTCCAGTAGTGTTTTTAAACTTGCTAATAAACACAAGTATATTTCACTCGAGTCAGCATTTTAATTTTTAATCTCAAATATGAGATTCTTTCAAGCAAAAAAACTACAAACAAGAGTAATGCCTTAACATAAAAATGTTAATATTATGGTTTAGAATCTCTTTATTATTATTATTATTATTATTATTATCATTATTTAAGATTTTATTTGACAGTACAAGCAGGGGGAGCAGCAGGCATAGGCAGAGGGAGGAAGAAGCAGGATCCCTGCTGAGCAGGGAGCGCCATGTGGGACTCAATACCAGGACCTGGAGAACATGACCTGAGCAGAAAGCAGACGCTTAACTGACTGAGCCATCCGGGTCCCCTAGAATCTCTTTAAAGTGTCTATTCCTAACTCTTCCTCGAGGTTAAAAATCTTCAAGGGAGTCATTTCCCTTATTTTAACCTGACTTTACCCCCCCAAGCATCTCATGCAATTTGGTGGGTTAATTTTGGTGGGAGGTAATTTTTAAACATGCCTGTAATTCTGTTATGGTCAGAGATTTTTGGCCAGGTTGCTAGCTGGATCCCTGTTGGCTAGGACTGTGGTTTGCATCTTACCCAATTTGGAATTGCTGTGTCCTTGACTCCATGACACAAAGGAGGTGGTTATATACTTGACTCCTTCTAATCTGCATGTCACATGATTGGATTCTACGCCTCAGGATATAAAAATGTGATTTTCATTTAATTCTAACTACTCTGGAATTTGACAGTGGGAGAGTCCTGGGTTCTTTCATTTTATTAGAAATGAGCTTATTTATATTAAAATGAAAGCCCACTACGCTATGGTTATCTCTTGTGAAGTCTGACTCCTCAGTCACAGCTTTGATGGCCCTTCTGTGGTGAGGGGTTATCAGCATAGGTCAGGGTGAGAGGGTCAGTTCTCTTAAGATTGATTTCCTGAAGCGTATATTACAAAAGGAAGTAGAGAAAAGGAATTAAGTGAAGGTCATCGGGTTGCCTGACCAGCACTTTCACACTTCGCAATTCCTCCACTGTGTGTCTGTTGTAGCGGTAACCATGCTCCAGCCCCACATTTATTCCACGAAATCTCAGCAGATAGGTGCCCTTGGGCTCCCAGTGTGTAGTCAGACTCAGACTAAGGGCTACCTGAGAGCTCATAGGTTGGGGCTGGGTGTGCTGAGGAACAAATGGGTCTGGAATTAGGCCATGTAACTGAAAGGAAGCTTGGCCCCTGGCGCCTCACTCACCCCAGTACCTTGTGGGTTCTGGCTGATCTGCCCACTTTTGGGTTTCCTAAGAACTCCTGTATCTTTAACCTTCCTTTCGCATGAGGTGGCTTTGTTATTGAGGCAGTTTTTGCTCTTTTCACGAAGCAAAAAACTCTTCCTCTTTCTGGAGACTACTCAGTTTTGTGGGAATGCCATAGTGCCCTGCCCCTACCTCAGCCAAAGACTGAGCCTGGTGCCTCTTGGGCTCCCTGAGCAGAAGGACACAGCACACGTCATTCCAGTGGTAGCCCTGACTCGTTGTTCCTGCACAGATAGAGCTGTTCTGGTAACTGTCCTTCTTGAGAACCCTTTAGTTTTTCCTTTGATTTTCTGGGCTACCCAGTATCCTCCCAATCTACTCATTATTTGCTTTACTTGGCCAATGTTTGTTATTTGCAACCCAAAAGAGCCCTAACTGATAGAGAGCTTCATACCAGAGAGTGGGTTGGAGATAATAAACATGAGGGAAATATGAGATACTCTGAATTCAAATTTGGGCCTTGGGGTGGAAAACTAGAAGAACAAGGCATGTGGTGGTACAATATCTAAATACTGCTGTGATTGCCTTCTGGACTCACCTCTGCTTGGGGTGAAGGGCTTTAATAGCCGTCATCATAGACAAGTTCAGGAACTCTGAGTGTCAAGATCAGAGGTATGGAAGGGTTTCTAGAAACACCTTGATCGTGCAGGTCACTGACTTACTCAGTTAAATTGATAGCCTAGCTCTATTTGTAACATGAAAAGTTTGGGTGGCCCTAGAGAAACAGGATCCTGGCAGTTGTAGTGGTGGTACGTAGGAGGCTTGGAAAGACTTGAGACAACTGAAGCTCCAACCCCTTTGAAACATGCCTCGTTTTACCACTTCCCTCCCACACAAAAGAAAGTTGAGGGGGTGCCTGTGGGAGGGGCAGCAGTTGAAATGTTCTATGATCTCCATAGTGAGGGGAGGTCCCTGAGTGTTGAAAAGGGGGCCACTTCCCATAGGAGGATGGCTGGTATAATGCGATCCTGGGGGGAGTAGACACACAAACTTGGGCGTGATGCCCCCCAAATAATTCATATGACAAAATAAGCAAAAATGTAGGTTCAAAAGAGGTGGTCAAGGGCCACCCTACTGGAGTCAGAACTTCTTTGGGTCAGTTTGTAAACACGTAAGGGAGAGTCCAGACACCTTTGAGGAAGGACTCTGCTATGTCTGATACTTCTGCCTTCCACCTAGCAAAGGGACCTGCAGCCTTTTACATAGATAATCCATTTGTTGACAAAGAAAACTTCCAAGGACCAGTGGATGTGGCACCTAAACAAATTATTGGGGCTCAGAACATTGGTGACTTGAAGAACAATTATAAATATAACATGCTGTCTGTGGGGAAGCCAGCTACTGAGAACTGGGCTCTGCACATCTTAGTTACACCTGCCAAATTCTTCACTTGGTTTAAGTCAGTCCTCCCTGCAAAGGCATGAATGAGAAAGAACCCAGGACTGGTTCTATATCCACCCCACACCAGCCAGAAGTCTGGGGGCAGGTGCATCACACTGAGCCCCTTTTATCATTGATAGGCAATGGTTTATCCTTAACGGAATAGAAAATTGTTTTGGGTTTAGACTTTTCTTTCTCTGCCCATCCACCTCTTAACATCTGTGGGCTTGCTGCATGCTTTAAACACCACTTTTGTACTATTATGTAGCAGTCATCGATTGCAATCATGTTGCATAATCACCAACCACAAACCTGAAAACACACAATAAATATTTGTTTCCCATACATCTAGGATCAGCTCAAGATTGGCTAGGAGACTCTTCTTACCTTAGCTGGGCTTGTTTCTTATGCCTGGGGGTTGGCTGGCTGTCAGGTAATGTAGGCTTGTTATAGTTGGGGTGGTAGGCCCTTAGCTACATGTCTCTTATCCTCCTGAGACTAGTGGACTACTTCCTTATGGTAATAGGAGAAGTATAGTGTCACTGGGTGGCTCAGTGGGTTAAGCCTCTGCCTTCGGCTCAGGTCATGGTCTCGGGGTTCTGGGATCGAGCCCCGCATCAGGCTCTCTCTGCGGGCAGGGAGCCTGCTTCACCCTCTCTCTGCCTGACTCTCTGCCTACTTGTGATCTCTCTCTCTATCTGTCAAATAAATAAAATATTTACAAAAAATAGAAGTATAGTTCAAAACAATCACCTTTCAAAAGCTCAGTGAGATAGGGGTGCTGGCTGGCTCATTTGGAGGAGTGTGGGACTCTTGATCTCTGGGTCATGAGTTCAAGCCCCACCTTGAGGGTAAAGATTACTTGAAAAAATAAAAATATAAAATTTTAGGGGTGCCTGGGTGGCTCAGTCAGTTAAGTGTCTGTCTTTGGCTCAGGTCATGATCCCATGGTCCTGGGATCGAGCCCCGCATCAGTCTCTCTGCTCAGCAGGGAACCTGCTTCTCCCTCTTTCTCTGCCTGAAGCTCTACCTGCTTGTGCTCTCTCTCTCTCTTCTCTTTGTAAAATAAATAAATAAAATATTACAGATATAAGATTTTATATATATATTTGCAAATATATATGATTTTTATATATATCATATTTTATTATATTTTGTAATATATAAGATAGATATATATATATATATATATATATAAACTTTAAAAAATTTTCGGTGAGAAGAGAACATGGATAGACAGCTCAGTGAAATCAGGAAAATGGTACAACAAACAATATCAACTAAGACATAGAAACAAACAATCAAAATCCAAACACTGGATATGAAGAATACAATAATTGAACTGAAAAATGCATGAGTGGGGTTCAAAAGCAGACTTGATCAAATAGAAGAAAAAAATGAGTAAACCTGAAGACAAAGTCATTCAAAATGATTCAGAGGAATAAAAAGAATGAAAAAGAGTGAAGACAGCCTAAAGGGTTTATAGGACTTCAAAAATGAACAAATATACACATAATGGGAAGGAAGGGAAGGGAAGAGAGAGAAAGAGAAGCAGAAAACCATTTTAAGGAAAAATGGCTGAAATTTTCCCAATTCTGGGGAAGCAAATAAACATCCAGACTCACAAAGCTCAAAGAATTCCAAATAGGTTGAATTTTAAAAGATCTACACCAAGACACAAAATAATCATATTCTCCAAAGCCAAAGAAAAAGAGACTTGCCACAAACTAGATAGCCCCAGATTTCTCTGCAGAAGCTTTGCAGGCCAGAAGTAAATGGGATGACAGAGTCAAAAGTGCTGAAAGGAAAAAACTGCCAGTCAAGACTACTATACCTGACAAAGCTGTCCTTCAGAACTGAAGGAAGATAAGGGCTTCCGAGATAAGGCTTACGTCACCACTTGACCTGCCTTACAAGAAATGCCAGAGACAGTTCTTCGAGCTAAAATGAAAAAAGACACAAATTAGCAGTATGAAAACATATGAATATACAATTCACTGGTGAAGGTAAGTATATTAGTTAAATACAGAGTACTCTAATACTGCTATTAGGTGGTGTATAAATCACTTTCAATTCTTGTATAAAAGTTAAAAGACAAAAGCATTAAGAAATAATTATAATGACAATAACTTAGGTAGTCCATATAAAAAGGTGTAAATGATAATATCAATCACAAAATGCATGGGGAAGAGTGAAAGTATAGTTTTTCTGTGCAAAGTCAAGTTGTTCTCAGCTTAAAGTAGACTGTTGAAACTATAAGATGTTTTAGGTAAGCTTCTTGATAAAAACAATTTTTAAAAAATGGATAAACAGGGGCAACCTGGGTGGCTCAGTCAGTTAAGCCTCTGCCTTCGGCTAGATCATGATCCCAGGGTCCTGGGATTGAGACCCATGTCGGGCTCCCTACTCAGCAGGAGCCTGCAGCTCCCTCTCGTTCCCACTCATGCTCTCTCTCGCTGTTCTTTCACTATCTCTGTCAAATAAATAATAACATTGAAAACACAACAGGGACACCTGGGTGGCTCAGTCAGTTAAGCCTCTGCCTCTGGCTCAGGTCATGATCCCAGGGTCCTGGGACTGAGCCCCCATTGGACTTCCTGCTCAGTGGGGAGCCTCTCCCTCTCCCTCTGCCATTCACCCTGATTGTGCTCTCTGGCTCTCTCTCTCTATCAAATAACTAAATAAAATCTTAAAAATTAATAAAATAAAAAATAAAAAGAAATCCCAATGCTTCTAAAAAAATAGATACAGAAAATGTAAAGAATAAATGAATCAAAGCATACTGTTGGGTCCGTTATCAACGGAACGAGACTGAGACAAAGTGAAAGTTATGCAAAGCCTTATTCTATGCCAAGCATTAGAAGTCAGACTGACCGGCCAGGGCCACCTCCAAAGAGAGCGACGACCCCTTGGTCTTACAGGCTAGTTTTATAGGGCACAACCGCAGACCTCTACATATGTGGCTTTGGCTGATTGGATGTTTCCACCTGTCTGGCCTTGTTTTAGGTGTTTGTTTTAGTAACAGTTACCTGGAACCGATATCAATAACTGTTGAGGCATTTATTAAACAAAATGGCCTTGTTTTAGGTGTGTGTTTTAGTAACAGTTACCTGGAACTGGTATCGGTAACTGCTGAGGCATTTATTAAACAACAAAATGTCTACCTAGGCAACATGGAGTCACTATGGTTAAGTAGGCCCAGGCAGGCCCTGGGGATTTAACAGGTTTTAACGTGGAATCGGCCCCAACATTCCCCCCTTTTCTTTGGAGATTAGTCTATTCTTTGACTTTTTCTGAACTGCAAGCAAACTAGGCTCCGGTGGGGGCCTTAAGGAAGTTAGTGAAGACAGTAGGGACTATTATGGTCCACTGGACTGTTTCAGGCCAATGAGGTGTCCCCTGGCTGCTGCTGAGTAGGAACAGGTTTAAAAGTGACCAAGTTATGACACCCTTTTGAGTCTTAGTTTTAGTCCACCATTGGTGGGGTCCACCGGCAGTGGCTCCCATTTCTGGGGGGTGTTCTTGCTTCTGGCTCGTTTGGTGTGACACGTGTGAATCCAGGTGCTGATGTCTTTTACTTTTACTGCCGTGGGGGTGGTCAGGACGACAGTGAATGGTCCCTTTCAGTGAGGCTTCAGGTTTTTATTCGGTGGCAGCGTATCCAAACCAAGTCTCCGGGTTGGTAAGGATGTGGTTCTACCTCCATCTCCGTCTCAGTGTAGGCAGCTCGGATCCCTGCGTGGGCTATTTTTATTTTTATTTTTATTTTTTTTCCCCTCCCCTCTTTTTAAAACAGACTGTAGCGCCTGCAGTGACTGGAGTACAGACTGATCAGTCACTTCCTCTAGGGCAACCTCTTGTAGTCATGGGCAGAGTGGAGGGTGTCTCCCGAACATTATTTTAAATGGGGTAACCTTGTTTAAGTAGGGTGTACATCGTGCCCTAAGGAGGGCGAAGGGAAGGAGATCTACCCATCCACCGCCAGTTTCCAGAATTAACTTTGTCAAGGTCTCTTTAAGAGTCCTGTTTATTTTTTTTTACCTGTCTGGAACTCTGGGGCCGGTAGGCACAGTGTAGTTTTTAATTAGTGCCCATGGCCTTGGCCAATGCCTGTGAGACTGAACTCACAAATGCAGGGCCGTTGTTTGACCTGATCGCGCAAGGCAACCCAAACCTAGGAATTATTTTTTTAGTAGCTTTTTGGGCTACTATTCCTGCCATCTCATGTTTGGTGGAAAAAGTCTCTACCCAGCCTGAAAAGGTATCTATAAAAACTAACATATACTTGTGTTTTTTATTTTATTTTTGTAAAATCCACTTCCCAATAAACTCCTGGTTTTTTACCTCTTTCTCTTTTTTTCTTTTCATCCTAGTTTTCCCCACTTTTATTGCCTGACATTGAGCACATCTATCAACAATATCCTGAGCCATATGCCCTAATTTAGATACCTGAAACTGCTTGCCCATGAGTTAATTAACTTTTTTGTCCTGGTCTTTGTCCAATCCCCTCTATAGTTTTGGTTTTTCTGGTAGGGCTGGAGTCTTGTACCATTTTGTGGCTCAATCTGCTAATTGGTTTTTTTGTGTTTTGTTTTGTTTTTTGAAACCAGATCAGTCCCCTTTTGGTGTCCCGGGCAATGCATAATGGCCACCTCTTTCAGGTCCCAAATAGTCTGGAGGAGAGCCAATATTTTTTCTCTGTTTTCCCTTTTTTTTTTTTTTTTTTTTGCTGTTAATAGGCCCCTTTCCTTATAAATAGTCCCATGTATATGGAGAGTAGCAAAGACGTACCTGCTGTCCATATAGATGTGTGGCAGGGCCGCTTTCCAGAGTTTCTGCTCAGGAGAAACCATCGCAGCCCCCGCATACCACTTTTCATCCGCCATGTAGCTACCCCCGTCTGTGAACAGAGTCATCTCCACATCCGGGAGGGGAGTGCCTCTGAGATCTGGCCTTATTCCTGTGACCTGGGTTAGGACCTCCCCACAGTTGTGTGGGTGGGGCGGGGGTATCAGTCGATTACCTGTTTCCTGGACTCAGACAGTGAACGCACTCCCTCTTGGAGATTAAAGCCTAAATAAGTGGCTTGTCCCCCACAAGCATGACTCATAGTCCTCAGCGGCCACCAGTAAACACTGTGGTCAGTCAGCTCCTTTGGCAGCAACATGGCTGGATCCAGCACTGCCGGGGGCCAGAAAGTCACTTTTGGTTCGTTGAGGAGGAGGGCCTGACACCCCACCACTCGGGTGCCTGCTCCTGTCCAGGTGAGCTGGCCCTGGGACACTCTCTGTGGGCTGGACTACTCAAAAGTAAAGAGGGGCTGAGACTCCCTTGTCAAAGGTATGTAGAAAAATGTATCCTTGAGATCTAAGACAGTATACACAGTTTTCGGGGGGCCCAGGAGGGAGAGTAGGGTATAGGGGTTAGGCATCGTCGGGTGGATATTTTTAACCTGTTTGTTGATTTTCTGCAAGCCCTGAACTGGTCGATACTCCCCAGTTTCAGCTTTTTAGACAGGCAGCAAAGGTGTGTTCCATGGAGACTTGCAAGGAACTAGGATCCCGTCTCCTCAGAGGCAGTAAATGTGTTTCCTGATGCTTTCCTTTGTTTCCCAGGGGAGGGAGTACTGCCGGACGCGAACAGCCGTGGCCACCACTTTTAACTGTACCACTACCAGAAGCCGTCCCTTGGCCAGGCCAGGAGGCTTCCCTTCTGCCCAGACTTCAGGAAATTCGACTTATAGGGTTTGGAGAAGGCTTCCCTCCCCTGTCTCCTCTGGTTCTGAGACTGGCTCGTACAGGTGTTCATCTGCTGCTGCCACAAGCATCTGCAGAGTGGGTTGTCCCAAAGTCCCAGTCCTGTCTCCTTTCGAGAACTGAACGCCCGCCCGCAGCTTGTGGAGATCTCTTCCCATCAGGCTATACGGGGCATCAGGGAGGACTATGAATCGATGTTTGACTATTCCTGAGGCCACATTTAAAGTCCTTTCTGTTGTTCATTTATGTCTTTCTGTGCCATTCGCCCCTTGTACCCAGACTTCCTCTCCAGAGAGTTTTCCCATGGGCTCTAGTAATGATGAAAATTGGGCTCCCATGTCCACCAAAACAATCAATTGCTTTCCCCTCCACCTCAATTTTTACCCGAGGTTCGGGGAGGGGCTCCAAACCACGGCCTCTTCAGTTTTTGGTGGCCAGCAATGCCGTTTTTTAAGGGCACTCCCTGGCCCGGTGTCTTTTTTTGCAGTAAGTATATTGGTCTGAATGTAAGTCTTCCCGCCTGCTTTTTCTGTGTTTAGGCTTTTTTTTTTTTTTTTTTTTTTTTTTTTTACTGACCATCTCCTACCTGCCTTTTTTTTTTCAACTGACCTCTTTCCCCTGTCTCCTTTCCACCTCATGTAATGCTAAAACTTTAACAATTTTTCTAGTCTGTTTTTCATCTTTTTGTGTATCCCTGTTGTTAAACATTTTTTCTGCTATTCCCACTAACTCAGTCAGATTTTTCTTTTTAAATCCTTTAATTTTCTGAAGTTTCCTCCTTATATCTGGGGCTGACTGACTGGCAAAGGCAATATTTATTGCCCTCTGATTTTTGGGCGTCTCAGGGTCGATTGGGCTAACATTTCATAGGCTTCAATAAGCCTTTCTAGAAAAGTCCCCAGAGACTCATTTTTACCTTGAGTCACCACACTAATTTTAGATAAATTTATGGGTCTCCTCATAGCCACACGGAGGCCTCCCACCAGAGCCTGGCAGTAGAAATGTAGGTTCTCCTTAACTTCATCGGAGTTTGGAGTCCAGTTGGGGGGTTTCTTTGGGCAGTAGTCCTTCATTCGCCAGGGATCGAGGTCCAATGTTACTAATTTTGGTTTAGTTTGAATGTAGTTTTAGTTAGTTCTGGAAATTTTTACCCATTTCAGTTTCAGGATTTCAACGTATCAAGGACCTGTATTTGTCCTGAAAGTCTCCCATATGAATTTTCTTTAAGGCAGAATTCATTTTATAAGAGAATTAAAGTAATTATAAATGACAAAAACTCAGAATAGGTATGGTTAAATATCAAGTGATGACCCTTATCAAAACATTAAAACATTAGGAAATGTATAGAACCTCTAGAGTAGTTACAGTATTTACCCAAATATAAACCAAGGCAAATAAAAGTCACTTCCCCCAATCCTTTTACTACTTACTACATACCCTCAAGTTTAGTTTTTACTATCTCTTTTTATGTTCTGGTGTAACCAGATATTTTTATTTTAAGATAAAACTACTTATTCTCTTAGGCCCTCTTTTTTTGTGTGTGTACATTTTTTCTAAACTTACTATCAGTTACCAGTCAACTGCCTTTCTTCTGGTTTTTTAGACAACATTAAAACTTTTAATAAAAACCTTAACGGTGTTTTTCTTTTGGTAGTCTATAATACATGGAGTCATTTCATGTGTATTTATCATTCTGATGTGCTACATTTTAAAATTCATTTTAATCTTAGTCTGTCCTGACCATACCTAAAATTTCTTTTTTGAAGATTTTCCTTCACAAACCTTTTACAACTTTTTTTGCATCTAGGTTTTGTCCCAAGCCATTTTTTTAAATGTATCTTCTACTTTTTTACATATAGGGTTATTTTCTTTACTTCCATTAGTCTTAATTAGCAGAATTTTGTACTCTTAGAAACACCTTAATCTCTAGTGAAGATTAAATATAAACCAACTGTGAACTGTTACAACAGAATTCTGTAGATGGCAAATTTATGGATCAGTTAAGTACAAAACATGTTTACCAACAGATTTAAATATTTTTAGTTTCTTTGCAGTAAGAAGTCAAAAGCACAACCTGGTTCCAGTAACTAATGCTTTAGTATTTTATCCCATTTGGTTAAGACCTAAATGTCCAGCAAATTTAATTCCATTTGTCATCCAAGGAAACCTTTAAAGTTTCAGGTTACCAAAGACTTCGAAAGCTACTTTAACAATTACCCATTAAAACTTTGAGACAGACAATTAATCATCGGTTCAATCATTTCTTTGCTAACAGATTTTAACAAATAACATGAGCTTATTTGACCTTCAGTAAACTTTGATTGAAGTTTCACATTTACTGCTGTAATTTGAAAGACATGTCTATCTTAATTAAACCAACAAACTTAATTTAGTTTAAATACTGATTTACATTTTACCTGGACCCACTCCACTTTTAATGTTTACCTGAGACACGGGTGGGAATATCCGGAGTGGGGGGGGGTGTTAGGTCCAGGGGCTGCTCTTTTTGTTCCTTGACAGTGAAGAGAGAAGGAGCTGTGGTGCAGAAAGCACCGTGGATGGTCTAGAGGCCAGTTATGCAGGCCGCACCCAAGCTGATGCAGAAACAGAAGGGGGAGACAGAAGAACAAAGTGCTGCCAGAAGGCAGAGAAAGGATTCCCAGTTTTTGAGCTCATCAGCTCTAAGAGAGGAGCAGATGCCATGCTTTCCCGTCAGCAAGGGGGAGGGGCTAGGCAGTCCAGGTCAGGCCAGAGAAGGCAAGGAACTTCCCTGAAACAAAGGGAGTTTTGGCAGCTGCTTGGGAATATTCCTTAAAGTCTCTGTCTCAAGTTAGACTAACCATAGTTGGCTCCAGTTATAGCCATTAACACAAGAAATGAGCAAGGGAGAAGTCCCACATCTATTAGGAGGAACGGAGAGATGAAAGTCAGAGTCCCCTTACTCTCTGCTTGCCCCATTTCTTCAAACACAACAAACAACAAAACAGACAACAAAAAGACAAGACACAGACAACCACAGACCCAGCAGCCCTTACCCAGCACCTGCTGCTGGTGGGGATTTTCTCGGTCCCCTACGAACATTCGCTGATGGGGATTTTCTCGGTCCCCTTCAAACAAGTAACACAACAGACAACAAAAAGACAAGACAAAGACAACCACAGACCCAGCGGCCCTTACCCAGAACCTGCCGCTGGTGGGGATTTTCTCGGTCCCCTACAAATGAGCAACATAACAGACAACAAAAAGACAAGACAAAGGCAACTACAGATCCAGCGGCCGGTGGGGATTTTCTCGGTCCCCTGCAACCACCCGCTGGTGGGGATTTTCTCAGTCCCCTGACCGCCTCAGGGGACTCGAACCCTTGGCGATCTACCAGAAGAGGGATGGGGCGTCCCCACATCCACTGCAGCCCTGGGGAGCATGGCTGCATCCAGCTTCTCCCTGGTGGGCCATACCCTGGAACTCCACAACCAGACAGACAGACCGTATCTCACAATAAAATCTGGAGATCTTACCTCCAGAGGCTTTTCCCAGAAATTCTGATACTAGCTCAGGTCTCATCGTTTGATCCCAGACGAGCCCCCAAATATTGGGTCCTTTATCAAAGGAACGAGACTGAGACAAAGTGAAAGTTATGCAAAGCCTTATTCTATGCCAAGCATTAGAAGTTAGTCTGACCAGCCAGGAGAACGAGGCTGAGACAAAGTAAAAGTTATGTAAAGCTTTATTCTATGCCAAGCATTAGAAGTCAGACTGACCGGCCAGGGCCGCCTCCAAAGAGAGCGACGACCTCTTGGTCTTACAGGCTAGTTTTATAGGGCACAACCGCAGACCTCTACACATGTGGCTTTGGCTGATTGGATGTTTCCACCTGTCTGGCCTTGTTTTAGGTGTGTGTTTTAGTAACAGTTACCTGGAACCGATATCAATAACTGTTGAGGCATTTATTAAACAACAAAATGTCTACCTAGGCAACATGGAGTCACTATGGCTAAGTAGGCCCAGGCAGGCCCTAGGGTTTTAACAGGTTTTAATGTGGAATCGGCCCCAACACATACCACTACATAAAATTATCAAATGACAAGGAAAATAGCAAGGAACAAAGGAACATTCTGAAGAACAGATCACATCCTGGGTCACAAATCAGGTTTCAACTGGTACCAAAGATTGGAATCATTCCCTGCATATTTTTGGACCACAATGCTTTGAAACTGGAGCTCAATCACAAGAGGAAAGTTGGAAAGAACTCAAATACATGGAGGCTAAGGAGCCTCCTACTAAAGAATGAATGGTCAGGAAATTAAAGAAGAATTTTAAAAATTTATGGAAACAAATGAAAATGAAAACACAACTGTTTAAAATCTTTGGAATGCAGTAAACATGGTCCTAAGAGGGAAGTATATAGCAGCACAAGCCTTTCTCAAGAAACAAGAAAGGTCTCAAATACACAACCTAACCTTACATCTAAAAGAGTTGGAGAAAGAACAGCAAATAAAATCTAAACCCAGCAGGAGGAGAGAAATAATAAAGATTAGAGCAGAAATCAATGAAATAGAAACCAAAAGAGCAGTAGAACAGATCAATGGAACAAGGAGCAGTTCCTTTGAAAGAATTAATAAGACTGATAAACCCCCAATCAGACTTATCAAAAAAAGAAAAGAGAATGGATCCAAATAAATAAAATCATGAATGAAAGAGGAGAGATCACAACCAACACCAAAGAAATACAAACAATTATAAAAACATATTATGAGCAACTATACACCCACAGATTAGGCGATCTGGAAGAAATGAATGCATTCATGGAGATGAATAAACTACCAAAACTGAAAGTGGAAAAATAGAAAACCTGAACAGTCTCATAACCAGCAAGAAAACTGAAGCAGTCATCACAAATCTCCTAACATACAAGAGCCCAGGGCCAGATGGAGTCTACCGGGGAATTCTACCAAACATTTAAAGAATTAATACCTATTCTTCTGAAGCTGTTTCAAAAAAACAAAATGGAAGGAAAACTTCCAAATTCTTTCCATGAGGCCAGCATTACCTTGATCCCAAAACCAGACAAAGAATTCACCAAAAAGAATTACAGACCAATATCCCTGATGAACACGGATGCCAAAATTCTCACCAAAATGCTAGCCAATAGGATCCAACAGTACATTGAAAGGATTATTCACCAGGACCAAGTGGAATTTATTTCTAGGATGCAAGGGTGGTTCAACATCCAGAAATGAATCAAAGTGATATACTACATAAATAAAAGAACAAGAATGATAGGATCCTCTCAACAGCTGCAGAAAAAGCATTTGACAAAGTACAGCATCCTTTCTTGATTAAAACTCTTCACAGTGCAGGGATAGAGGGACATACCTCAATATCATAAAAGCCATCTATGAAAAACCCACAGCAAATATCATTCTCAATGAGGAAAAACTGAGAGTTTTTCTCTTAAGGTCAGGAACACAACAAGGATGTCCACTGTCACCACTGCTGTTCAATATAGTGCTAGAAATCCTAGCCTCAGCAATCAGACAACAAAAAGAAATAAAAGGCATCTGAGTCAAGAAAGAGGAAGTCAAACTGTCATTCTTTGCAGATGACATGATACTCTATGTGGAAAACCCAAAAGACTCCACCCCAAAATGGCTAGAACTCATACAGGAATTCATCAAAGTGACAGGATATAAAATCAATGCACAGAAATCAGTTGCAGAGAAATTAAGGAGTCGATCCCATTTACAATTGCATCCCAAACCATAAAATACCTAGGAATAAACCTAACCAAAGAGACAAAGTATCTGTACTTGGAAGACTATAGAACACTCATGAAAGAAATTAAGGAAGACACATAGAAATGGAAAAACATTCCATGCTCATGGATTGGATTTGACAAATATTGTTAACATGTCTATGCTACTTAGAGTGATCTATATATTCAACGTAATCCCTATCAAAATACCATCAACTTTTTTCACAGACCTGGACCAAATAATCCTAAAATTTGTATGGAGCCAGAAAGACTCCAAATAGCCAAAGGAATGTTGAAAAAGAAAACCAAAGCAGGTGGCATCACAATTCCAGACTTCAAGCTCTATTACAAAGCTTTCATCATCAAGATAGTATGATACTGGTACAAAAACAGACACATAGATCAATGAACAGAATAGAGAACCCAGAAATGGACCCACAACTCTATGGTCAACTAATCTTCAACAAAGCAGGAAAGAATATCCAGTGGAAAAAAGACAGTCTCTTCACAAATGGCATTGGGAAGTTGAACACCTATATGCAGAAGAATGAAACTGGACCACTTCCCTAAACCATACACAAAAATAGACTCAAAATGGATGAAAGACCTAAATGTGAGACAGATATCCACCAAAATCCTAGAAGAGAACACAGACAGCAACCACAGCAGCTTCTGGCTAGACACGTCTCCAAAGGCAAGGGAAACAAAGGCAAAAATGAACTATTGGGATTTCATCAAGATCTAAAGCTTTTGCACAGCAAAGGAAACCGTCAACAAAACCCAAAAGACAGCTGAAAGAATGACATATCAGATAAAGGGCTAGTATCCAAAATCTATAAGGAACTTATCAAAGTCAACACCGAAAGAACAAATAATCCAATAAAGAAATGGGCAGAGGACATGACCAGACCATTTCTGAAAAGACATCCAGATGGCCAACAGACACATGAGAAAGTGCTCAACATCACCGGCATTGGGGAAATACAAATCAAAACCACAATGAGATACCACCTTACATCAGTCAGAATGGCTAAAATGAACAAGTCAGGAAAGGACATATGTTGGCAAGGATGAGAGTAAAGGGAATGCTCTTACACAGTTAGTGGGAATGCAAGCTGGAACAACCACTCTGGAAAACAGTATGGAGGTTCCTCAAAAAGTTTGAAAATAGAGCTACCCTATGACCCAGCAATTGCACTACTGGGTATTTACCCCAAAGATACAAATGCAGTGATCCAAAGGGGCACATGAATCCCAATGCTCATAGCAGCAATGTCCACAATAGCCAACTATAGAAAGAGCCCACACGTCCACCAAAAGATGAGTGGATAAAGAAGATGTGGTGTATACACACACACACACACACACACACACACACACACACAGTGGAATACTCTGAAGCCGTCAAAAAATTGTAATCTTGCCATTTACAATGACGGGGTTGGAACTAGAGGGTATTATGCTAAGCAAAATAGGTCAGTCAGAGAAAGACAATTATATGACCTGACTGATATGTGGAAATTACAAAACAAAACAGGATCACAGGGGAAGGGAGGGAAGAAAAAACAAAATGAAATCAGAGAAGAAGACAAGCCATAAGAGAGTCTTAATCACAGGAAACAAACAGAGGGTTGCTGGAGGGGAGAGGTGGGGGAATGGGGTAACTGAGTGATGGATGTTGGGGATAGTATGTGTTGTAATGAGCCCTGGGTGTTATATAAGGCTGATGAATCACAGACCTGTACCCCTGAAACAAATAATACATTATATGTTAATTAATTGAATTTAAATAAGAACAAAAAACAAAACAAAGATCCTATGACTTTCTAACAATAAAACCCAAAGTTAAAAAAAACACAAACCCAAAGTTATTAAATACAGATAAATATTTATGTATAGAAATATGCATTAAAATTATTGGTGATAGAATAGAAACAGACTAAAATGAAACTGTCCAATAATAGATGAAGAGTTGAGGACATTTTGATAGTCACCCATGCTGTGAAAATACATAGTTATTAAAAAGAAACTTACAAGGCATCAATGATAACAGGGAAGAATGCTAAGTATAAAAGGAAGATAAAAAATTTAAAAAATGAAATGTGACATTAAAATATTTTAATTAAAAAATTAAAAGTCAGAAAACAGTTAAGGAAATGACAATAATATGGCCTAACCTATCAGTAAGCGCTTTTTAAAAAATATTTTATTTATTTATTTGAGAGAGAGAGGGAGAGAACGAGTAAGGAGAGGGGCAGAGGGAGAGAAGTAGACTCCCTGCTGAGCAGGGGGCCAAACTTGGGGCTTGATCCCAGGATCCTGGATCATGACCTGAGCCAAAAGCCGATGCTTAATGGAGTGAGCCCCCAGATGCCCCTCAGTAGGTGGTTTAAGTGTACATGGATTAAATCCCTCAATCAAAAGACTATAGAAGAGCTGAGCAGGTAAAAAATGAAAACAAAACAAAACAAAACCATAATCCAAATATATGCTGTTTAAAAAAGACAAGTTGTAGCTTTAAGGACACACATAAGCTGAAAGTGAAGGGTTGGAAAAAGAGATTTCATGTAAATGAAATGGTAACCAAAAGAGAATAGCGGTGGCTATTTTTATATCAGATAAATTATACCTTAGGTCAAAAACTGTTACAAGAGTCCAAAATAGTCATTATAGAATGGTATAGGATGGTAAAGGGATCAATTCACCAAAAGAATAAAACAATTATATATGCACCCAACTTCAGAATCCCTAAACACACAAAACAAATATTAACACAAATTAAAGAAGAAAAAGACAACGATACAATAAAAGTGGGAGACTTTGGTGCGTCACTTTCATCAATGGATAGATCAGACAGAAAATAAAGAAACAGCGGATTGAATCAACACAATCCAAATGGACCTATAGATGTACAAAACGTTCCATCAACAGTAGCAGAAATACCTTTTTCTCAAATGCACACAGAACATTCCCTCAGATACATGATATGTTAGGTCACAAAACAAGGCTAAACTAATTTAGGAATATGGAAACCACATTAAGTATATTTTTCAAACACAATATAAAACGATGAAAAGGATCAATGAAACAAAGAGCTGGCTTTTAAAAATAAAAACAAAATCGACAAAACCTTAGCTGGACTGAGGGGGGAAAGGGGACCCAACTAAACAAAAACTACAAATGAAAAATAATTGATACAACTGATAATCACAGAATTACAAAAGAAAATTATGACACTGCTATGAACAATTACATGCTAATTCTATGAATTACATGCTAATAAGTTAGATAGCCTAGAAGAAACGGATACATTTTTAGAAATGCACAACCTACCAGAAGACTGTATCATGAAGAAATAGAACATTTGAACAGGCCAATAGTGAATGAGGAGATTAAACCAATAATCAAAGGCTTCCTAACAAAGAAAAGCCCAGGACCAGATGGCTTCACTGATGATTCTACCAAATATGTAACGAAGGATTATCACTGATCCTTTTCTCTTTTTTTATTAAAGATTTTATTTGTTTATCTGACAAACAGAGATCACAAGCAGGCAGAGAGACAGGCAGAGAGAGGAGGAAGCAGGTTCCCCGCTGAGCAGAGAGCCCAATGCGGGGCTCGATCCCAGGACCCTGAGATCATGACCTGAGCCAAAGGCAGAGGCCTTAACCCACTGAGCCACCCAGATGCCCCATTCCTTTTCAAACTACTCCCCAAGTCTGGCCCCCTCAAAAAAAAAAAAAAAAAAAGGAACTAGAAGAAACCCTTCCAAATTCATTTTACAAGGTCAGCACTACCCCAATACCAAAGCCAAACAAGGACAAGAAAATAAAACTACAGGCCAGTATTGTTGATGAACATAGATGCAAAAATCCTCAACAAAATACTAGCAAACTGAATTCAACAGCACATTACAAGGTTCCTACACCATGATCAAATGGGATTCATCCCCGGGTTACAGGGATAATTCAATGTCAAAACAATGAAGGCCGCATATGACAAGCCCACAGTTCACATCATACTTAATAATAAAAAAGGTGAAAGCTTTTCCTCTAAGATCTGGAAAAAGACAAGGATGACCACTCTCACCGCTTCTATTCAACATAGTACCAGAAGTCCTGGAGAGAGCAATCGAGCAAGAAAAAGAAATAAAAGGAATCCAAATTGGAAGGGAAGAAGGAAAGTTTCTCAGTGTGTGTGTGCGTGTGTGTGCGTGCGTGCATGTGTGTGTGCGTGTGTGCGCGTGTTTGCCATCACAGAAGATAATATATAGGTTCTGGTGGTTAGGGTGCGGACATCTTTCATCTTTGGGGAGCCATTATTCTACCTAAAGTTTCCTCCCTTAGTTTGGAAAAGAGGGAAAGGACAGGGTGTTGCCTGCTTTATTTTTCTGGAGTGAGAAGGGGAGAAGCTTTCCTTCTACTAAAAAGATCTACTAATGTCAGATGTTGCCTTGACCCGTGGTTAATCGACCCTTGAGCCAAGCTGACTCTGGCTTCAAATCCCAGCTCCCCATTTCCTAGTTGCTTCTTCTAACAGCTCTGTTCTTTCATTTTTTATAGAACAGAACGAATATCTATCCAGGATAGGATATGTAATTTGGGAGGCCTATTACAAAATTAAAATGTGGGAGCCCATGTTAAAAAATTGGAAAAATTCAGAATTTCAGACAAACACAGCAGAGCATTAAACTTACCTAGGGACACATTTCCAATCCCACCTCCGACACCCAGGAAGGGGATGTTTGGGTCTTGGCCATGGTTGGGGGTGCTGGTGACACAGTGAGCCCTGGGCGAAGGCCCTCCTCTCTCCCCACTGTCTCAGTCAGGGGCAGGGCGGTCCCAGTGGTCTGCAACTATCATTCAACCAACCTGTGAGAGCGGGGACAGGAGTCCTTCCCTGCACCTACTCTGGGCGGGTCCTGGGTGAGAGCGGCAAGCTTCAGGCAGCAGCTCCGGACAGGAAGGGACACCCACCTCCCCCCAGTCCCTCAGATCTGGGACAAGGGGTGGAGGGACACTCCTGAACCAAATCCCCAACAGGCCTCCTAGGGTCAGCTGTTTTCTGCCCTTGGTTCCAGCCAGTGTCATCCTCACACGGCCTCTATCATGTTGCGGATCTATACCCAGGTTGTTGAGAGCTTTTATCATGAAAGGGTATTGAATTTTGTGAAATGCTTCTTCTGCCTCTATTGAGATGATCATGTGGTTTTTAACTTTCAGTCTATTAATGCTGTGTATCACATTTATTGATTTGTGTATGTTAAACTGTACTTGTGTCCCAGTATGTATCTGCCAAAGAGAAATACTGAAAAAAGTCTATCTTCCAAATACCACTGTTAGACCTAATATATATATATATTTTTTTTTAATTTTTCAAAAAATATTTATTTGAGACGGGGTGCAGAGGGAGAGAGCCTTCAAGTAGACTCCTCACTGAGCTGAGAGCCCCAAGTGGGCTCCATCTCAGGACCCTGAGATCAAGGCCTGAGCTGAAACCAAGAGTCTGGTGCTCAGCCAATTTAAGTTCTCCAGGTGCCAGAAAATAATTCTTTAAAAAAAAAAAAAACGATTTTATTTTATTTATTTGACAGACAGAGATCACAAGTAGGCAGACAGAAAGGGGAAAAGCAAGCTCCCTGCTGAGCAGAGAGCCCCACGTGGGGCTCTATCCGGATACCCTGAGATCATGACCTGAGCCACTCCCAGAAAATAGTTTCTTAATATCATTAAATACCCAGCGCTCAGATTTCTCCAATAGAAACAACAAACTGGTTTTAAAAGTTTATTTCCTTCTCATATAAAGCTACAAAAACTTGAGATCTTGTTGAATGTAGAGTTTTGTCTGTTTGTTTGATTTCCTTTTCATTGAGTGAATCTCGGCCTCCAGCGGCTGCGAAGGGATGCTGGAAATTTTGAGGTGGGGTCACTACGCACCACCACTGCCAGGTAAAAGGGAGGACTGCAGAGCGTGAAGTCCACTCTTCCTCGAAAGCTCCTTCCCTCTGCGGGAACCCAGACCTTCCCCTCTGCCGGGTGGGAGGAATGGGACATCCTGCCACCTCCCCGCCACCACCGCCCCTGAAGCGCGGAGGGCCGGCGCCGCCCCCATCGGTCTCGGGACTACATTTCCCAGCGGTCCTGGCGCCCCCACCCTGGCTTGGGTTCCTTAGCGGACACAGAGCGGCGGGAGCGGCGAGCCGCGGGGACTTCTGGGACTGGTAGTTTGGCGGGCGGCGCTCGCGCGCACTTGGGACAGGGTTTGAATTCCGCTCAGCCTCATTCAGCTCGGGGAGACCGCGGGCTGTGCGCGGGGCGGTGAGTTTGCGGCGGGAGAGGACCGGGGAGCTACGGGAAGGGAGCGTGTGTGTGTCTGGGGGGGCTCGGGGTCTGCCAGAAGAAGCGGGTGGCTGGGCTGCGCGCTCAGCAGGCGAGGAGCGGTCCGGTCCGCCCTTCCCGGGCCGCCGGACCGCGGGCGACGGCGGTGGGGGGGGGGGGCTCCGAGTTAGCGACCCGCTCCGCGCAGGTGAGTGTGCGGCGGGGGGCGCGTGGCTGTGGGGGCGCCCGCGCGCGCGGCACCGACTCGGGGCGGGCGGCCACGTGTGGAGCGGCGTCCGTCCCAGCGCGGGGGCTCCTGCGGGACCCCGCAGCCCGCGGCTCCGACCCGGCGAGGCCGGGCTCGGCTGTGCGCGCGCGGGTGCGCATCTCTCCGACCGCGGGCGGGGCGGGCGGCTGCGGGCATCTGAGTGTGTCCCACTGCCGCTGCCTCCCCTGGGGCGTCCGAGTTGGGGTGGCGTCTTCTCCGTGGGAGGGTGTGAGTTCGTGTCACCCGGAGTCCGCCGGTGAGTGTGGCCGAATGTGCGGGCTTGTGTGTCTGTGAATCCTGGAGGGCCATGACTTTCTGTGCATCGTGAGGTTGTGTGTATCTGACTGTGTGTGAGTTCGTGCCCGGCTCCTGGGTGTGGCTAGGTTTGGTTGTGCGCCTCGCTCTGTGTATGATTGTGCGTGGGAGGTGGTGCCTGCCGGCACGAGTTTGTGGACACCTTCCGATGCGTCTGACTGTCTGCACCTGTGCGGTTGTGTGAACGCGTGCGGGGGAACACACAGGTGAAGACTGTGTCTGTGTGTTTGTGTAAGTGTGGCTGCCGCTGTGGGCGTTTGTGCGGCTCTGAGAGTGTGTCCGCCGTTGAGTGGGCTCGTGTGCGTCTGAGTCTGTGTGTGCTGGGGTGGGTGTGTGTATTTGAGTGTGTGTCTTGTTTAAATATGTGTGTGTGTGAGTGTGTTCATCTGTATCTCTGGGACCGAGTGAGTGTGCGTGTGTGCTTGTGCGAGTGTGTACTCCAAAGTGGGTTTGCATGTTTCTACCTGTTTGGTCGCGGAAGTTTGTTGGTTCCCGCGCTCTTTCGCAGGGCGGTCCCTGGGCATCTCCGGTGCGGCCCGTGCGGGCTCCAAGGAGACACTCCCGGCGAGCGGACCCAGCCCGTGCCCGGTGGGCCGGCTGCCCTGGAGGAAGCCCTTGCTGGCTTAGACCCCAGGCGGAGAGGGCAGCCCGTGGCTGTCGCTTCCCCGCGGCCGCGGTGCTCCGGGGGTGCTGGGGCGAAGCGTTCAGGGACCCCTGCGGCCGCAGGCTCCCGCTGCCCTGCCCCCCTGGGTCTGGGAGGAGGCGCCCACGGGCTACGCACTGGCCCTGAGCCATCCGGGCCTCGGGACCCGGGGCACTCTGATGCCCCAACTCCACTGGTGAGGCCCCCGTGCCTCAGAGCCAGGCTGAGGACCAGGCACGAGCCCCCAGAGCCACTGTCATTTTCGGATCTTTCTGAGCCCCTGGGTCTCAAAGTTCCTCCTATCATTGTTGGGGAGAAAAATGAAGCAGAAGACGATGCTGGACCCCTCCTCTGGGGACTCTCTCCAGGACCTGCTGAGGAGCACGGGCCCATGTGGGAGGCAGGGTGGTCAGACTTGAGGCATGCCAGTTTGATGGGGGAGGCAGCGACATCCAAGTTAGCTCTGGGTTGCTAGAGCAGTCAGATGGGGGTCAGGAGGATATGTTAATGACTTGGCCCGCTGCAGCATGGAAAAACTGGGCGGGGGGGGGCAGTCCTGAGGGGAGTCTGGGGGAAGTGGAGAAGCAGGGAGCCCCTCAGGAGACATTGGGGCATCATCGCCGGACAAGATTTTAATCACACACGGTTTGCATATATCATCATTTAATGGCCTCATTTTTATGGCGGGCAAAGCTGAAGGAGCGAGGAGGCTAAAAACTCCCAAATTGTGTGTTGCCGGTTAACACATAGGATGCCCCTAAAAACCATACAACACCCACCTAAATTTGAATTTCGTATAAATGTGCATTACATTTTAGTATAAATATGTTCCAACTATTGCATGGAACTTGCCACGTTATACTTAAAAATAATTGACTCAGGGGGGCGCCTGGGTGGCTCAGTTCCTTGAGCCTGCGACTCCAGATCTCAGAGGTCGCAGCCCCGTGTTGCGCACAGAGCTTACTTCTTTAAAAAAAGAGAAAAGAATTTATTCAAATAAGTAAGTAAAAAGAAAAGTTTTTAATATAGGCGTATCCCGTGCAGTGTTTGGGACATACTTACCCTAAAAATTATTCGTGTGTCTCAAATTCAAGTGTCAGGTTGCTGTGTGCTTGTTGTTAGTAACTATGGCCAGCCTGATCCCGGGGCTCTCACAGCCAGTGTCCGCCAGACTGGAAGCCCCACTCCACCCACCGGACAGACTGGCCTGCAGTCCTGCCTCACTGCTGGGCCTTCGTGCCTGGGTCAGACCGGGGTCCCCAGATCCCCGGGTCCCAGGGCTGGCCCTCCCCAGCAGCGCCGTGGCAGAGCGGGCCTCCCCCCTCGGGCTGTGGCGCTGGCTCCTATGGACTGGTCCTCGCCACGGTCCCGGGAAGGAGGGTGTAAGAGCTCGCCAGGTGAGGCGAGGTCCAGCTCTGAACGTCAGGCTGACTTACAGCTTTCAGGGCCAGAAAGACAGCAACACCAGGGCTGGCCATGAGCCACATGTATTGAGTGCCTGCTGTATGCCCGGCACCAGAGGCCTGCTGTATGCCTGGGTAACCAAGCTCCCCCGTCGGGGCCCCACGAGCCCTGGCCTTGGCCTTGCCGGGCACCACGGCAAGCGCTGTCCATAAACTACCCAGCTGGCCTTGAAGGTGACTCTAGGAGGAAAGTGTGGCTAACACCTCTCCTCCACGGTTGAGGACACAGAATGGTGGGGAGGTGGCGTCACCTGCCCAAGACCACACGGCTTCCCTGGTGCTGGGACTAGAACTGGGGCCCCCGTCACCATGGCCCACACCCTAACTGCTCTGGTCTCTGCCCCTAGCGGAGTCCTGCGCCTCACAGGGTCCTGCCTGTCAGCACCACGGAGGGAGGGGACCATGGAGGTGGAGACCCAGCCATCTGACAAAGGCGGTAAGAGAAACACAGGGTGGAAAACTGTGGGCAGGCGGGGGGGCGGGGCAGGCCTCTAGGGCCCAGCGATGGTGGGAAGGTTTACCCTGGAGATGGGCCCCTGGCTACGACAAATCGTCCCCATCTCTGTGATTCTCTCATTTTGAGAACCTTGTGTCAGTAGAACCGTGCAGCTGGTCACCTTCTGAGATTTGCTCCTTCCCGCTGGGCACAGTGCCCCGGAAAGCCATCCAGGCTGTTGTGGGAACCCGCGCTTCATCCCACCTTATTGCTCAGTGGGGTTCCGTGACACGGCTCTGCCTCTGGAGGGACACCTGGGCTGTCTCCAGTCGCTGGCTATCGCGGGCAGAGGTTTTTGCACGAATGTGTGATTTCCTTTCGCTGGTAGACGTGCTCAGGAGTGCGATTGTTCACGGACAGATCAGCCAGACGAACCAGATGAGTTGGGATGCTGTGTCGTAAAATCTAAGAAACCACTTTCCCCCATCCCCTCAGGAAATTACCCACGTACTCTGATCCAGGAAGAAGCTACAAACTACTGTCTCTCTGTGCCAAGTGGTCTCCTGGCTTCCACACCTGCCTCCTCCACACTGGTCCCCGTTCAGCAGGCCAAGGCATCTTATAAAAAAAAATGAGGATCAGGTCCTGTCAGAGCTCTCAAGCCGGAGAATGATACAAATTCTCTACAGGGGCCCCAGTGGCCCTGAGGGACTGGACCCTGCTGGCCTGACTTCACCACTCCCATCTCTCCCCCTCCAGTTCCGTGGGCTCCGGCCACCCCTGGCCTCCTAGCTTCACCTTTAACATTCCACCTCAGGGCCTTTGCTCGTGCTGTTTCCCTGCTCAAGGACGCTCTTCCTGCGTATGCTCACTTGGCCGTCTCCTTCTCAAAATGGAGGTCGAAACAAAGTCTTAGCTCCTCAGAGAAGCCAGCCCTGACTGTCCCAGCTAAAGCAGCATCCCGGGATCTGCCTTCATTCCAGCCTAGCTTATTTTGGTCATGATGTCTGTCACTCTCTGGTATTTTCAAGTGTATTGATTTGGTCTCGGTCTCTCTGCCTCTCTCAGATGGGAGCAGTTGAGATCCTGGGTGTCATATAGTCCCTCACAGACTCTGGTGCCGTTGTCTTACCCCGGCCCCTTCACTCACTGACATTTCCTGCCTCTTCCCCATTGAGCTCCGGGATGCAGTTTAGTGCACGTCTTAGGGCACCCCTGCGCAACCTTGAGTGAGTGTCTTAACCTCTCTGTGCCCGTGTCCTCATCTGGAAAGTGGGATGATGATAGTAGCTGTCTTGTAGCATTATGATGAAAAACCAAGTAAGGTGATACCTGTACAGTAGTTAGAAGACGGCCTGGCACACGGCAAGTCTTCATCTCGTGTGGGTTTCGTCACTGGGATTTATCGAGCTTCCCTACCCGCAGAGGGCAGGATGACCTCATTACTCCTTCTTCCCTGCCAGACCTGCCTTCTCAGAGCCCCGCTCCTACTTCAGAGAACCTCTCCAAAAAGAAGGGAAGACTACCAGTCAGATTCCGGCCCACCTGGAGCACGGTAAGCCTTCTCCGTTTGACCAGAGGGCCCCTCAGTTCGGAGAGGTCAGGCGCGTTTGCCACCCTCTCTGGCTGGCAGAGACCCTCACGTGGCAGGGCTCCCCTTGCCCCCCCCCCAAAGGATATGGCCCCATCCCATAGGGGATGGTTTTCCTGGGCCTCTTTCCTTCCTTCTTCTCTTTCCTAAATTCTACCCCGGCTGGAATGTCACCTCCTCCAGGAAGCCTCCCTGCTCACTTCCTCCTCATCACTCCCTAATGTCATGCCTTGCTTAATTTTCTTCAGAGTAGTTAACACTGTGTGATACAACCATGAGAACAGAAGGCTGGGACAAGACAATGATTCTCAGCCAGAGGCCGTTCGTCCCCCAGGGGACACTGGCAGTGGCTGAAACCGTGTTTGGGTGTCAGCACAGGAGGGGTGGGTAGAGGCCAGGGACACTGCTCAACAGCCTGCAAGCCACAGCAAGGAATGATCTGGGCCCCAGACGAGCTCACGCTGCAGAACCAAGAAACCCCGGAAGGGGGAAGGGCTGCTTTTGCAAAGAAAGGGGCCTCGCCTGTGGGGTGCCATCCCCATGGCCCTTTTGTGCCTCGTGGCTGCGAATGCCAGCCTGGAACAGCCCGGGGCGAAACCTCTGGAGTTTGACTGGATTCAAATCCCCCCTCAGCCACTCACGGCTGTGGGACCCGGGTCTGTTCCTGAACAATCCAGGCCCACTGCAGTTTCCTCATCTGTAAAATGGGGCTACCATGTTGACCACGGCCATCCAGGGGTTACTCTGAAGAGTAAATGAACTCACCTCTGTGCTGTTTTCATACAGCATCTGGCCTGTAAGTGTTTGTCACATGAATGGGGGCAGATTCCTGACCCCCCCAAAGAAGGGTACGTTGTCATCTCGACTTGATGACCCTTAGCCCCCCCACCCCTGTGTCTGATCATAATGAGTGGGCAAGTTACTGGTGCTTTCTTGCCCCATTTCCTCGTCTGTAGAATGCAGAAAGCACGGAGGCTACCTCATGAGGATGAAATGGGGCCATGACGTGTTAGTCCCAAAGAGGAGCAAAGTGCGAGAGGTCACAACCCTGCCAGAAACCGCCACAGCTGCGCAGGGGTTGGGGGTGGGGAGGAGGTGGGGTGGGGGTGGGATGCTTCCCGTTGGAAAAGCAGTTTACGTTTGTGTGAAAGCAGACAGTTTGAAGAAACCAGCTGAGGCCAGAGTTGAGCAGCCGAGGTTCCAGCCCTTTCTTTACTAAAACGCTATGGGCCGTTGCGGATTCTGTTCTTGGACTGTCCCGTCGAATGCTCACACTCGCCGCCAGGAGGCAGCACTACTCTGTATTCTTCCCATTTTACAGATGCGGAGACTGAGGCGCCGGAAGGCAAGTCCCCAGCCGGCGCGCGGCCAGGCGGGCGGCCCAGCCCCCTGCCCCGCCCGCACACTGAGGGGCGCGGACCCCACTCCGGGAGCGAACACCGTTCCCTGTCTGCTCTGCTCTCTCCCGTTCCAGCCGCTCCCTTTGCTTCGGCTCCTCCTTGTACACCGTGGCGACGCTCTGCAGGGCCTTCCCTTTCCAGCCTTTCCTAGCGTTTCGGGAAATGCGCGCCGGGGCGCTTCCCCCGGGCCTTCGGGGCGTTCTCTGCGGCCAAGGCCCCTGCGCCCTTCTGCACCTGCGCCCTCTGCACCTGTGCTCCTGCGCCCCTCTGCACCTGTCACCCTCCGCACCCCCGCCTGCTCCGGGGCTGGAGCTCCCCAGCCACATAGGTCTGGTTGCTATAACACGACATCCCCAAATACGGCTGCTTCGCTCAGACGACATTGCTTATTCCTCACGGTGACAGTGCGTGTGGACAGCCCAGGAGGGCGACTCGGCCGTGCGTGGCCGGTCCACATGCCGGGGCACCGCAAACGGAACAGGTGCTTAGTCTCAAAGGCCAAAGCACAGAAGACGCACGCGCAGCTCTTCTGCTCGCACCTCATTGGCCAGAGTGTAGTCACATGGCTTCCCCGCTGCAAGGGATGCTGGGGAATGTAGTCTTTGGCCTGTGTAAGAACGGGCTCACCTGTAGCTTCCATTATTATGGCAAAGGAAAATGGGTATTGTGTCCAGCACTGACCTTTTCTGCTATGTTAATCTATCCCATTGACGAGAATCCTCTCCCCTTCTAAACAAATATTTAGAATAATTGACATTTCTTTCTTTTTTTTTTAAGATTTTATTTATTTATTTGACAGACAGAGATCACAAGTACAGAGAGGCAGGCAGAGAGAGGGGGAAGCAGGCTCCCTGCTGAGCAGAGAGCCCGATTCGGGGCTCGATCCCAGGACCCTGAGGTCATGACCCAGGACAAAGGCAGAGGTTTAACCCATTGAGCCACCCAGGTGCCCTAGAATAATTGACGTTTCTTGAGCACTGAGCATGTACGAGGCACAGAGCTAATTTCTTTACCTATTTTCACCCACCTAATCCTCACAGCTCCAGGACATGGTACTGTATTATTCCCATTTTTAAGAGAATGAGGGCACAGAGTTCACATCACTTGCCTAAGGTCACACAGATCGTAAGTAGCCAAGATTCGAACGCAGGGAGTCTGGCCCTGGAGCCTGTGCTCTTAACCATCAAGGTATCGATCTGCCTCATTGGAAACAGATTCCCAGGTGACCGTACAACTGGTGAGTGAAAGGGCCGCTTCCAACATTCATAGCCTCCCTTCCTTCACCCCTTCACATAACCCATGAACACGCAGAGTGTGTACAATAATGCTGTGTGAACACCACCCCCATGGAAGGTCAGGGGCACATAGCAATAAGGGTTTGGCTGTGTGCCTCTGTGGGTGTTGCTAGGCTCCTGCCTTGTCAGCTCACCTGAGGTGGCTTTGCTCAGAGGACTGGGGTGACTCGGCACTGCTCTACTGTCTTTCATCCCCTAGAGGCTAGCCTGGGCAGAGCTTCCCTCGTGGAGGCGGCGGAGGCCCAAGAGAGAAGTCAGTGCTGATTGCATAAGCATTTTTCAGGCTTCTCTCACACTTGGCCGACACCCCACTGGCCCCAGCAAGTTCCATGGCCAAGCGAACAGGAGCGCACAGCACAGCCACGTAGCAAAGGGTGTGGATGTGGGGCAGGGTGAAGGAGCCCGGGCCTTATTTGCAAGCTGACGCAGCGCAGAACTCTGAACGCGTCCCCAGCTTCTGTTGGCTTTCCACCCGCTGTCCTGGGCCAAGTGCGGGACCAGGCCCTGGGTGAATACGAATGGGGGTTTGGGTTACAGGAACCTGTGATCTTCAGGGATGTGGCCATGTACTTCACCCAGAAGGAGTGGCAGCTGCTGAAGCCCGCCCAGAAGGACCTGTACAAAGAGGTGATGCTGGAGAACTATGGGAACCTGGCCTCCTTGGGTAAGGACAAGGTCCCCACAGTTCGGAGGACTTGGATGAGCTCCGCCCTAGGACTGGTCTCACTCCCTCAGGTTTGGTGGCATCGGCTTCCTTCGAAGGCTGGCTCTGCTTTTGCGGTCTCGAGCGAGCCGCGGGCAGCGCGGAGGCACCAGCGTCGTAATGCCCTCGCCACCCAGATGCTGGACTCCGGGACGGGGTGTTGCCGCCAGAAGTCTGACTTTGGCTCCGATTGGAGCTGGCTTCGGTCACGTGACCACGGCCGAGCCGATCGCAGCGGCCGGTGCGGCGGGAGGAGGCCGACTGGCTGCCGTGCTCTCCGAGGGTGGGCCGCGCCCTCCGGGAACCTCGGGGGACCCGCGTAGAGCGGCGCGCCGGTGCGGTGGGGAGGGAGGGGCTGGCGGGGCCGTGGCCCTGTGCTTCCTCCGAGGGCCTTCGCATCATTGTGATGTTGTGATTCGTGGTGCGAGGGACCTGTCGGGCCTCCCTGCTGTTTCTAGAACAGAACCCCCAGCACCTCTGAGTGTCGTAGCTAGCGAGAGGAGTGAAGGTGGCATGTGCTATGTGAATGAGGTGACTTTGGGGAAACACCTCAGGAGGAGGGCTGGTTGCCAGGGGAACCAACGTTCAGTCTCACCCCCTGACCTCCAGGGAGGGGGAAGGGACTGGAGGCTGAATCAGTCACCAATGGCCAATGACTTGATCAATTGTGTCTGTGTAATTAAGCCTCCACAAAACCCCCAAAGGACAGTGTCTGCAGACCTTCCAGACGGGTGAGCAAGTGGGGGCCTGTGGGGGAGGGGTGGCGTCTGAGGGCACGGGCGCCGCACACCCTTTCCCCTTTCTCCACACCTGGCACTACTCATCTCTCTCACCTGCTGTTCCCGAGTTATATCCTTTTAGAATAAACCGGTGATCTAGCGGGTTAAATGTTTCTCGGAATTCCGTGAGCTGGTCTAGCACATTCAGCAAGCCCGAGAAGGGGGTCGTTGCAACCTCCAACCCGTAGCCTGTCAGTCAGAGGCACAGGTGACGACTTGGATTTGGGATTGGTGTCCGAATGGGGGGTGGTCAGTCTTGTGGGACTAAACCCTCCACTGTGGGATGCACCCCTACCTCCAGGCAGATGGCGTCAGAATTGAGCTGACTTGTGGGACCCCAGCAGTGTTGGAGAGAATTGCTCCGCGTGTGGTGTGGTGGGGGTGGGGGGGGGGGACCAGCGTTCTGGAACTGGGAGCAGAACATAAACCCACTTCTTTCTGTGCAAACTCGGCCTGGAATGGCGGTCTGGGAGGCCTCCAGCACTTCTCCCCTTCTCTGGAGCAGGGTATCGGTTCTTCAAACCCAAGCTGATCACCAGGTTAGAGCAAGGAGATGAGCCCTGTGTCAAGGAGAGAGACGTCCCCCAGGAGCCCCAGCACAGCAGTGCTGGAGTCAGCGAGAGCCCCGTCTCCACTGGTGAGTAGGAGGAGCCGCCGTGGCAGCCTCCACAAGAAATTCTCCCTGAAGTCCCAGCACGCGAGGGGTACGAGGAGGAGGGAGAAGCCTGGCAGGGCCTGTTGCTTTCCAGAAATGCTTTTCCGATCCTCTGGCCTTTTGGGATCTCATTCCAGCTCTCCTTGGCCACATCTTCTGTATCAGAGCCGGGCTGCCAGCCACTGACGCCCTAACTCAGGGCCTTTGCACCGGCTGGCTGTTCTGCCAGCGGTCCCCTCCCCAGGGCTCTTCCCCGACCGCTTCGGCGAGCCCCTGTTCACTTTCCTCCTTGTATGTGTGCATCGATGCGTTCATAGTTAGAAAGATGTTTACAGCAGTTCTTCGGCGAAGACTGGTCTGGCACGCGACTTAAATCCTTAAGATCGTCACCGCTGAGTAGCCCTCCCTTGACTTGGAGAAACAACAGCATGTTTCTGGGGCAGCACAACTATCCCCCATCAGCGTCTGAACCTGGAGAATAGAGGAGAGCGAGACAGCTTTTCCTTTAAGAAAATGCATGGATTTAAGGGACGCCGGGGGGCTCAGTCAGTTAGGCGTGTGTGTTCAGCTGCGGTCATGATCCCAGGGTCTTGGGATCGAGGCCTGTATGTGGCTCCCTGCTCAGTCCGGAGCCTGCGTCTCCCTCTCCCTCTGCTTCCCCCGTTCCGCCCCCACCTTGTGCTCTCTCTCCCTCTGTCAAATAAATAAATAAAAATCTTTAAAAAAGAAAAGAATCCCAAATAGTAACCAGGTGTTTTCATTAAAAAAAAATAATAATAACAGTAAGCCTCTTCCTCATTCCAGTGTCACCTCTGCAGTCTCTTTTTTTTTTTTTAAAGATTTTATTTATTCATTTGACAGAGAGTGAGAGCACAAGCAGGGGGACCAGCAGGCAGAGGGAGAGGGAGACCCAGACGCCCCGCTGAGCACGGGATGTTAATAGCAACTCAGTTCTTAATAGTCCCAAAGTGGGGACTCCCTAAATGTCTATCAACAACGAAATAGTTAAACACATTGTGGCATAGTCGTGCTATGGAACCCTATAAGCAAGGCGAGTGAATGACTTGACTACAAGCAACAATCCAGATGAATCTCATAGAACAGTTGAGTGAAAGAAAGAAGCCAGGCACGAAAGGGTGTGCGCTAAAAGGTTGCATTTACATAATGTACAAAAAGAGCCAAAGCCAGTCTACGCTATTGGAAGGCAGGGTCTTGATTTTTCGAAAGGGAGAGGGTCTTTGGAGGGAGTGGGCTGAGGGCTTGCGTCAGGGACGGTGCTTCTAGGGTTCTGTTTCTTGATCTTAATCTTGGCGCTGTACTCGTGAATGTGCTCACGTTGCGAATTCTCACCAAAAAATTTTATTCCTCTTACTTACAGATAGAAACACATCATTTTAGTGATAAGGGAACATTAGGAACTGACCGTGCTTCCAACTCGCACAGGGTTCGTGGACTATAAATAACAGCTTATAATACAGTTGCATTTAGTATGGAACATTCTGTATCACTGTCCCTTCAATCCAGAGATCAGCTCTTGATTTATTTCTGGAGTGTTGCTTGAATTGTATCTCTAAGTAATTATTCTGATACCGGATCTCTTTTTTTCTCTTTTCTGTGCCAACTCCGTTTCTCATTGATTCTTTTTCCCTCTTTATTTCCACCTCATTTGAACTGGCTGTCTTTTCTTTTTCCAGCCTTATTAGGATAGAGTTGTGTGAGCTTCTTGTGATATAACGTATAGGCTTAAGGTGCATAACGTGATAATGTGGTATGTATACATATTATGAAATGATTATGGCAATACATTTAGAGAATACCTTCATCCCCTTGCATAATCACCATTTTTTTTTTTTTTTGCTGGCATGATGTGAATTCTAATCACTTCAAACATTCACATTTGTGAGCTTTTTTGTATGTATTTTATACTCAGACAAAACACTTTCAACCAAAGATAGACAATGGCGCTAAAAGAGAGAGAGAGATTTACATTCTGAATCCCTTTCAGACAAGAAGACACAGCTTATGCCGAACACGACATTTCCAAAGCCAGACATCTCTACGAGGCCATCCCTGGGGAAGGCAAAGGAAATGGCCCAAAAGAATGCTAGGACGGAAGGGACTTCGGAAACTGAGGACAGGCCACCGAGGAGCACGCAAAAACCTGGCCCCAGCCTGGCCGCAGACTCAGACAAAAAAGTTCTCCCTGCAAAGCAAAACCACGAGTCCACGGCTGTGAAGAGATGCCTGAGCCACCCAGCGCCAGCAACGACATCACGGAGCACCCCTCCAGAAAAGAAGACCCTAAAAAAAGATATTCATGGGAAAACCCAGGTGCCAGGCTTCCCGAAGCAGAATCGTCCAAAAATCCAACGGGGGAAGCCACACTTTAAATGTAAAGAATGCGGGAAAACTTTCAACCAGACCCTCCACCTCATCGAGCACGAGCGGATCCACACAGGAGAGAAGCCCCACAAGTGTGATGAATGCGGGAAGTCCTTCCGGCACAGCTCCTACTTCTTCACGCATTACAGGATCCACACCGGCGAGAGGCCCTACAAGTGCAAGGAGTGTGGGAAAGCCTTCAACAGCAGTTCCACGTTGAGCAGCCACTACAGGACCCACACGGGAGAGAAGCCCTTCAAGTGTGAGGAGTGTGGGAAAACCTTCAAGCAGAGCACAAAGCTCACTCGTCACCGGAGGGTGCACACGGGCGAGAAGCCGTACCAGTGCAGCGAGTGTGACAAATCCTTTGGCCGCAGCTCCTCCTTGACGGAGCACAAGAGGATCCACACGGGGGAGAAGCCGTACCACTGCAGAGTGTGCGGGAAAGCCTTCAGATGCAACTCGCATCTTTTTGAACACCATCGGATTCATCAGGAGGAGAAGTCCTACCAGTGCGGCCAGTGCGGGAAGTCCTTCCGAAACAGCTCCCACCTGTCGGAGCACAGGAGGGTTCACCAGCTGGGGCCCTCGGAGCGCTGCCAGGAGTGCGGCAGAACCTTCCGGCGCAGGGCGGCCCTTCTCAAGCATCAGAAGGGCCACGGAGAGACTCACACCTACCGGTGTGAGGGGTGCGGGAAGGCCCTCCGCTGCAAGTCGAGCATCGAGAGACACCAGAGGATGCACGCCGGCCAGAAGCCGTACGTGTGCCCTGAGTGCGGGAAAGCTTTCACCGACAGCTCCACGCTCATCAATCACCGCAAAATCCACACCCCGGGGAAGCTGCACCCGTGCCCCAAGTGCAGGAGGGCCTTCCGGCGGCTCTCGTCCCTGGTGCTCCACCAGAAAGTGCACGCCCGGAAGAGCCCGTGAGCTCCGCGTGTGAGGGAGCCTGCAGCCTGGACCCACACCTTCCTAATCCCCCGAGAAGCCACGACGACGCCGACCTTGTGAGCGGAGACGGACTGCACCTGCCGTCGGGTCGCCAGCCGGCCAGCGGTCCTCATTCGGGGGACAGCACTATGTGGCTCCCCTAGACGTTTGCGGAGTGCCTAGGGCCGTTTCTGGTGGTCCCAGCCTATTGCTGCCACGCGCGGGGAAAAGACAGAGGCCTCCGAACCACATGATGCGTCAGACACCTCCGTCTACAAGGAGTGTTCCGGCCTCAGATATCAGGAGCGGCACCATAATTAATTAGATTTGAGAAGGATTTCGGGAATAGTCCGCTACAGTGACCACTAAACGGTGTGTCGTGATTTACATTTAAATGAATAAACGTCAATAAAAGGTACAGTGTTTCCTCAGCTGCACCCAGCCAGGATTCAGTGGCCAAACGCGCCAGCGGTTGCCGAATCGGACGGCACGGGTGGAGAACATACCCATTGTTGCAGAAGGTCCGGAGTGGGCCCCGGTTCGGATCTTTTATCAAAATCCTCATGCAACATAGCCCCGAGAAAGTGAGCCAGACACGGAGGGCGGCACGGCCAAGTGTAGTGTTCCACGAGGGGCTCTGAGACTGTCGCGCCCACAGATGGCCCTGATGTCTCAGGGCTGGCCAGCGTCGTGCCCACAAGACACTCCCTTCCGTCTGGGCCAGAGCAGCCGATCAGTCGCTGATAATGCTACCGATATATGCTGACATTTCCCGAGCACCTCACCCGCCATGTGTGACGCCGAGCACTACGTTACCCGGCCCCCCGGAATCCTCTCCGGAGTCCTGTAGAATCGGAACTGATGCCATCCATGTCATGGCTGAGAAAATGAGGCTCAGGAGAGACTTTTTTTTAAGATTATTCCAAATTTTGCACATTAATCTAGACAGTACTGCTATTTTTTATATAGTCCATGCTTTCAAATTCATATCATTCGAATTTTCGTGAAAGATGTCTCTAAAAAGTAAAGCTGTTTACATTTCTGTTCGGGCTGCGCTTTTGGGCAGAGAGCAGCTGGGCTTTACCTATGGCAGGAGCAGGCACGGGACGAGACTCTAGATCGGAGGTGGGCAAACCAGGGCCAAGCCAGCCCGTGGCCCGTGTTTGTAAATAAAGTTTTATTGGCACTCAGGCACCTATCCTCTATGGCCGCTTCCGTGCAAAGCCGAGTGATCACAACAGAGACCGGATGCTCCATAAAGCCTAAAATAGTTGCTCTTAGACCCTTGGCAAGAAAAGTTGACTGATCCCGGCTCTGAACAGCTGACGAATTGAAATGAATGAGGGTGGACTGTGGGAGTGGTTAGGGAAGGAAAAGATAAACCCTCGAACTTTTGTGACCTTGACCCAGGGTGTAAAAGATACCCTGTATTGCAGTACAACACACACGTGTGTATTTTCTACGTATGCCTTATCGCGTGTTTGTGCCTATGTGAAGGACAAGCTTAACGCAACACTACTTACCCTTATTCTGTGCACACACCGATTCTCTTTCGCTTAAAAAGTCATAACCTTCTAAATCAATTTCGCTAACCAACACATGGCACAACCCCCAGCTTGAGAAGCCTTGCCTTGGTGGTGGGACCATGTAAGATACCGCCCCCTTTCTGAGCAGTCCGGACTAAGGCCTTCGAGAGGGGCTGTGGCTGGCATCACCGCTGGAGAATTTGCCAGAACGCAGAAGGTGGAGCGTGCCTCCGTGTTCAGGCCGTGACTTTGTGCTTGCTCCCAGAGCAGCTTGGAGGAAAGACAGACCCAGGCTCTCTGGATTGCTTTCACAACCTCCAGAACATTTCCTTCCCAGCACTAGTCTAAGGGGGAGGACGGAGAGAGCCTGGATGGGGAGCTCCAAGAACTCTGGTGGGGCTTTAAGAGGGAACCATCTGGGGCGCCTGGGTGACTCAGTCGGTTAAGTGTCAGCCTTGGACTCAGGTCCTGATCCTGGATCCCAGCACTCTGGGATCGAGCCCCAGGTTGGGCTCCCAGCTCAGCAGGGAGTCTGCTTCTCCCACTTCCTCTGCCCCTCCCCCTGCTTGTGGTCTCTCTTTCTAGCTCTCTCTCAGATAAATAAAAATCTTTGGGGAAAAAAAAAAAGAGGGAGCCATCTTTGGGAGTGTGGCTGCATCCTCCTAGAAATTATCTCAGGAGTAGGGCTGGGTGGCCTGGGGAGGAGCACCTGTGCGCTCGTTCTTGTGGTTGCTTTTGTCTGTGAGACATTTGTGCAGGTGGGAGGAGTAGAGGGGATTCCTCCTGGATAAGGGAAGAATGTGTCTCAACATACTCACTACGTTCCTGGTTGCAAGTAACAAGAACCCAACTCACACTAGCTTAAGTGAAACCAACATCAACAAAGGAATGTATTAGCTCACACACTAGGGAAGCTTCCTTGCTCGAAGTTATCGTTAACTTTAGCGACTGGAATGGAGAACATGACGCGGACAGGACCACATGCACGTCTCTCATCTCTGGTCCTCTCTGCAAATCCTTGCCTTGTCCTTCTTTTAGCGAACAGGAGCGTCCTCTACCAACCCAGACGCACAGCTACCAGGCCCCAGAGTCCCAACCTCGGAGAGAGAGTCTCTCCCACAGACTTTCCAGTTAGGCTGCTATGATCTCGTGGAGCCATTAAAAGAACGATTCCTCTTTTCAGTTTTTTCTTGGGGTGATTGTAGTAAGGATGTGTCACTTTTATCACTTTTGAAGAGGACAATAAAGAAATAGTAACCACTCAGGCTGGAGGGGACAATGAATAGAGGCAGAGAGACACCTGTCAGGGCTGAGACCCTCCCCAAAGCTGGAGATGATGGTGGCCTGTGTGTGTGTGTGTGTGTGTGTGTGTGAGTGTCCGAGCAGGGGCTGCGCTCCCGCACATGTGTGGATGGCTGTGGGTCTTCATTCTTACGGGTAGGCCCGTGAGCCCAAGGCGGGTGATTCTGAGCTTTTGAGGGTGCGCTGGTGTGTGTGCGAGTGCCCGAGAGAGTCGCCCTATGCTGGGGTCACCGTGTGCGCGATGCCGGGGCAGGGCCGGCCCTGGACGCCAGCACCCCGGGGCCGGGAGCGGGGCGCGGTTGGGCCCTCCCAGGGCGCAGCGGGCAGGCACAAGGGCCGCCACCCCGGCTTCTCCTCCTGGGGCAGGGATGGGCCTGTGTCTGGACGGCCCCTGCCAGGCCCGGGGGCCAGAGTCTCGGGGAAGGGTGGGGGGAGAGCCCCTCTACCCTGGCACCCTAGGAAGCCCCCTGCGGCCTGGCCAGCACTCCAGGGGAGGTGGGGGCCAGAGAGGAGGTGGTGGAAGCAGCCTGTGCCCGCCCCCCTCCCGCTGTGAACACAAGCACACGGGCCTCGGGGCCAGGGCGCCCGGGGCCTTCTCTGGCCCTGTTTGGATCACTGGCCCTGGGAGCGCACATGGGGGCGGTGGGGGTGGGGAGTGTCCCTGAGCTCTGGGAGAGCACGTTCTTCTCACAGGCTCTTTGTCCGGGGCAGTCTCTGGGGCTGTGGTGAGGGGGCCCTAGGCAGGCAACCAGAGAGGCTCTGAGCCAGCCCGCCCCGCCCCGCCCCTGCCCAGCGGGAGAGCAAGAGCCAAGTCAGACCCGGGACTGGGACTTGGAAGGACAGTGTGTGGCTGCTGCCCTGCTCTGACGGGACCCCCGCGCCCTGCTCAGGGCTGGGCCGCGGATCTGGGGTTGTGGGGCCGGCCCGGTGGCGGCGGGATCCGGATCTGGATGGGTCCGGGATGGGGATCCAGAAGGGGGTGCGGGCGGGGGTAGGGGTCAGGATCCCGGTAGGAATCCCATCAGCTGCGCCGCCAGGCCCCTTTGGGAAGGGCTGAAGGGGCCGCCCTCGCAGCGGCAGAGGGATCCGCGCGGCACAGCACAGCCAGGCTCTCGGGGGCGCGGGGGACAGCAGCCCGCTGCCCAGGTGCACCTGCCCTGGGTGCGGGCGGCCTGGAGCCCCGTGGAGGACCAGAGACTCATCCCCAGGACGGCTGGCACTTCCCTGCCACTTCCCGGCTGCCCGCCACCCTGAGCTGCGTGGATTCCTCCTGCCACCTGCAGGACAGAAGACCAAGGCGACACAGCGCCCGGGGCAGCCCAGAGAGGATGGCTGGGGGCCCCTCCATGCTCCTGTGAGGGGGGAGGAGGGCGCCCCTGGAGGGGTCGGGACACTGCGCAGGCCACTGAGGCATCGGGGGAAAGTGATGGACTTGGCCGCTGGGGCCCAGGAGAAGGAACTCAGGGGAGAGTCCTGGGGAAAGCTGGGGGGTGGGGCGGGGGCAAGAGACCGGAGTGGCCGCCTGGGCGGGGGAGGGGGAGGCATGCTGCCTTTGGGGGCATCCACGGAGGACGCATCTGAAGACTGGAGGAGGAGAAGGTCACCTGCAACCCAGCCTTGGCGCCTCCAGTGAGTCTGTGCGCGCGGCCTGCCCGGCCTGCGTGTGGGCTGGGAGAGAGCCCAGGGTGCACAGCCAGGAAGGGGCTCCCGGGGGCAGGGGGGTGGAGGTGGGGGTGGGGGACGGGCCCTGGGTGTCACGGAGGGAGGGCCCGGCGTCTGCGTGTCCCAGAGGGGAGCTTGGAATTTCGGGATGGGCGTCCCTAGATTCGCGGGTCTGTGTGTGTGTGTGTGTGTGTGTGTGTGCGCGCACGCGTGTGCGCGCGCCTGTGTGTGCCAGAGGGCTGCTGAGTCGGTGCGTGTGGGACTGCACACGTGTGTGTGTGTGTGTGTGTGTGTGTGTGCCCTGACCCGAGGGTATCCGTGTGCCCGGTAGGCCTCCCAGGCAGAGGGAGAGGGTCCGAGTTCTGGAAAGCAGGCCAGTCCCAGGAACACGCGTGTCTGTGCACGTGCGTGCGTGTGCGCAGGGGCCTGTCCCTTAGGGGCTCGGCAGGCACCTGGCGGTGGCGGTGCCTCTGTGGCTCCCGCGTGTGCCCCACCCCCACAGCCCAGCCACCAGGACCCCCGCAGCCAGGCGCCTGGACCCCTGTTGCTCTGGAGCGCCACGTCTGTGGCCCGCGGACATCCCCTGGCCACGGAGCTTTGCCTGCTGTCCCTGCAGTGCCTGGCCCGGGCCCAGGGCCGGGCTCGTGCTGGAGGTCTCCTGGGTGTGTGGGCAGTATGGGGGGAGATGCAGGGGTGTGGGGTTGGGTGTGGGGGAAGGGGAGACTCCTCTGTGACCCCGGCAGCAGGGCCCAGGGGGCGGGGCAGCTGGGGGCCAGAGAGAAGGTGGAGGTGGAGGGAGAGGCCACCCCCCCCCTCAGCCCCTAATAACAATAAAGTTGTAGGCGCATCAGCCTCCCGAACTCTGTCTCAGGCTGTGTAATGAATGAACGCGAGCGTCCTCTGTCCTTGGGTCCTGTGCTCACACGCCGTCTCCTGCGCCATTGTCATCTCTTAGATGTGTGCCTGAGCGTGTGCGGGGTGGGGAGAGGGGAGAGGCGTGTGTGAGGCCCCGTCCTTGGTGTTGTCTTTGTGCAGCGGGGTTCCTGGGCAGGTGGTGAGCCCGCCAGGCCCCAGCTCCTGGGAGATGCCCTGAGCCAGCCCTCCCGGCCCCCGCCCGCAAGCCAGAGAGCAGAGCAGAGTGGAGGAGAGCAGCCAGACGGGGATGTTCCCTAAATCAGACCCGGCCCAGAGCTCCGCCGGCACCTGCCACTCCCAGAGGGCCCAGGGCACTGCTAATGGGGGCGCGGGGCCCTGCCTCAGGGGTCGGGGCCGTAGGACCTCAGCGGCAGGGGCCCAGGAGATGGGCCCCAGGACAGAGCAAGGACGGGATGGCCTTCGGGGCTGCGGGGACAAGAGGCGGTGCTGAGGCGAAGCTGAGACCGGGGTGCACACGTGCCTGAGTCCGGCCCACCACCCGGGTGTCGCCTGTGCCGGTGGGCAGCCCTTCTCTGAACGCCCGTGGACAGCTTAGCGCCTCCAGCTCCCGGGATTAGTCCCGGTCGAGTGCAGGGGAGCAGACTGCAGGGGACAGGGGAGGATGGGGCGGGCCCAGGAGAGGGGACCCTCCGGGCTGGCTCCAGGCCGGGCCGAGGGCCTGCGCACCTGCGGACGGGTGCCGAGGGCTCCTGGAGGCGGGAGGGTCAGCCCAGGGTTCATGGCCGTCAGATGGCGGAGGTGGAGGCTCTTCGGGGGCCTCCGGGACTGTGGACAGGTCAACTGGGGAGCAGGGGAGACAGTGGCCCACCTGGCCAGCTGGGACACAGGAGAAGGCATCTGGGGGCGCCCCGAAGTCAGACTGGGGCTGGGGGTGGCGTCTCCTGGACCGGTGGGGCCCCCAAAGACACCCCGTCCCCAGGAAGCCTCGGACAGAGAGGCCAGGGCGGGTGGGCGGGGGGCTCCCGCATGGACGCGTCTGAACTGTCGCGGCCGAGAAGGACGCTTGCAAAGGAGCCTCCCGCGAGTCTGTGTGCGCATGCTCGGCTGGGGCTGGGGGATGGGAGCACGGCCGGTGTGTGCATCCCGGAGGGGACCGCGGCGGGGGCGAGTCCACCCGCGGGGCTGCGCGTGGGCCCTGGGTGTCACGCAGAGGCCGTGTGCGCGTCCGCAGGGTGACCTGGAGTGTCCTGGCCGTGTGTCCGCAGATGTGTGGGTCCCCGGCGGTGTGCGCATGCGTGTCCGTGCCCGCGTGTGCGAGGAGGGTGTCCCGGGCTCCCAGAGACACCTGCTGGCCTGTGTGTGTTGCGTGTCTGCGAGTTTCCCGCAGTGCGTCTGCAGCCGGCTGGGTGGCTGACGGGTGGGCGTGCTCAGGGTTCCTTTGAACACGTGTGTGTGTGCGTGAGCACGTTTCCAAACGGCGGTGCGTGTTTGGGCCCGGGTGTGTCCGCCCTCGTCCGGCTCAGTCCGTGGCCCGTGGCCAGGGTGCCCCACACAGAGGCCCCGGAGGCTCCCTGAGCAAGCCCAGCAGGCCCCTTCCCAGCCCGCGCCCCGCAGGCCGAACTCAGCCTGGCAGCACCGCCCAGCGGCTGAGCTCAGGCGGGGCCGTCTGCACCGGGGGCGCCGGGTGGGGTGCAGGGGCGAAGCTGCGGGGCGCCTGTCCCCCACGTGACGGCATACAGCCAGGACGCGCACCCCTCACCTCTCAGCGAATGCGGGGGCCATCGACAGGCCTCCTCTGGGCTACTGGGCGATTCCGCCAAAGCACCCCTGGGAGGGGGGAGGTCCGGAGGCTCTGGGAGGCCAGAACCGGGGGATGTGCACGGAGCCGGCCTCCTCAGGGGTTCCTTGTTTGTTTGGGGGTGAAGGGGGCACGCAGGAAGAAGTCCCCAGGCGGGCTTTTAAGAGGCAGGCCATGGGAGTGCTAGTCTGACGGGGGAGGCAGGGGCCGTTCTAGAGGACTCCTAGAGGCTAGAGAGGGCAGATAGGGGTCTTGGGGACAGTCTCTTGACTTGGGCAGCTGGGGCACGGGAGGGAGACGAAGTTTGGGTCGGGGTCTGAGGGCAGTTTGGCAGGCGGGGAGTGGCAAGAGGGCGTCTGGGGGGCAGGTGGGCCCCAGAAAGAGAGCATGGAGTGGCCTATGAAGACTGGAGGTTGAGCAGGGCGCTCGGAGACCGGCTGGGGAGCCTCCAGCGAGTCTGCGCGTGTGCGCATGCCCAGCTGGAGGTGGGGGGCTGGGACCCAGCCTGGCACATCCAGGAGGGGCCCGTAGGGGACGCGGGGATGGGGACGGGGTATGTGTGTCCGGGGCGGGGGGGCGGGGGGAGACTGATCGATTTACAAATAGGCCTTCCAGCCTGGGCGGGGGCCAGGGGGCAGCTCTGAGGTTCACTGCACTGAGCGCGTCCTTCTGGGTTTCCTCCATCTTTATCTGAACACGGGTGTTTCGAAGGAGGCCCTGTGTGTGTGTGTGTGTGTGTGTGTGTGTGTGTGTGTGTGTGAGTGTCCGAGCAGGGGCTGCGCTCCCGCACATGTGTGGATGGCTGTGGGTCTTCATTCTTACGGGTAGGCCCGTGAGCCCAAGGCGGGTGATTCTGAGCTTTTGAGGGTGCGCTGGTGTGTGTGCGAGTGCCCGAGAGAGTCGCCCTATGCTGGGGTCACCGTGTGCGCGATGCCGGGGCAGGGCCGGCCCTGGACGCCAGCACCCCGGGGCCGGGAGCGGGGCGCGGTTGGGCCCTCCCAGGGCGCAGCGGGCAGGCACAAGGGCCGCCACCCCGGCTTCTCCTCCTGGGGCAGGGATGGGCCTGTGTCTGGACGGCCCCTGCCAGGCCCGGGGGCCAGAGTCTCGGGGAAGGGTGGGGGGAGAGCCCCTCTACCCTGGCGCCCTAAGAAGCCCCCTGCGGCCTGGCCAGCACTCCAGGGGAGGTGGGGGCCAGAGAGGAGGTGGTGGAAGCAGCCTGTGCCCGCCCCCCTCCCGCTGTGAACACAAGCACACGGGCCTCGGGGCCAGGGCGCCCGGGGCCTTCTCTGGCCCTGTTTGGATCACTGGCCCTGGGAGCGCACATGGGGGCGGTGGGGGTGGGGAGTGTCCCTGAGCTCTGGGAGAGCACGTTCTTCTCACAGGCTCTTTGTCCGGGGCAGTCTCTGGGGCTGTGGTGAGGGGGCTCTAGGCAGGCAACCAGAGAGGCTCTGAGCCAGCCCGCCCCGCCCCGCCCCTGCCCAGCGGGAGAGCAAGAGCCAAGTCAGACCCGGGACTGGGACTTGGAAGGACAGTGTGTGGCTGCTGCCCTGCTCTGACGGGACCCCCGCGCCCTGCTCAGGGCTGGGCCGCGGATCTGGGGTTGTGGGGCCGGCCCGGTGGCGGCGGGATCCGGATCTGGATGGGTCCGGGATGGGGATCCAGAAGGGGGTGCGGGCGGGGGTAGGGGTCAGGATCCCGGTAGGAATCCCATCAGCTGCGCCGCCAGGCCCCTTTGGGAAGGGCTGAAGGGGCCGCCCTCGCAGCGGCAGAGGGATCCGCGCGGCACAGCACAGCCAGGCTCTCGGGGGCGCGGGGGACAGCAGCCCGCTGCCCAGGTGCACCTGCCCTGGGTGCGGGCGGCCTGGAGCCCCGTGGAGGACCAGAGACTCATCCCCAGGACGGCTGGCACTTCCCTGCCACTTCCCGGCTGCCCGCCACCCTGAGCTGCGTGGATTCCTCCTGCCACCTGCAGGACAGAAGACCAAGGCGACACAGCGCCCGGGGCAGCCCAGAGAGGATGGCTGGGGGCCCCTCCATGCTCCTGTGAGGGGGGAGGAGGGCGCCCCTGGAGGGGTCGGGACACTGCGCAGGCCACTGAGGCATCGGGGGAAAGTGATGGACTTGGCCGCTGGGGCCCAGGAGAAGGAACTCAGGGGAGAGTCCTGGGGAAAGCTGGGGGGTGGGGCGGGGGCAAGAGACCGGAGTGGCCGCCTGGGCGGGGGAGGGGGAGGCATGCTGCCTTTGGGGGCATCCACGGAGGACGCATCTGAAGACTGGAGGAGGAGAAGGTCACCTGCAACCCAGCCTTGGCGCCTCCAGTGAGTCTGTGCGCGCGGCCTGCCCGGCCTGCGTGTGGGCTGGGAGAGAGCCCAGGGTGCACAGCCAGGAAGGGGCTCCCGGGGGCAGGGGGGTGGAGGTGGGGGTGGGGGACGGGCCCTGGGTGTCACGGAGGGAGGGCCCGGCGTCTGCGTGTCCCAGAGGGGAGCTTGGAATTTCGGGATGGGCGTCCCTAGATTCGCGGGTCTGTGTGTGTGTGTGTGTGTGTGTGTGTGCGCGCACGCGTGTGCGCGCGCCTGTGTGTGCCAGAGGGCTGCTGAGTCGGTGCGTGTGGGACTGCACACGTGTGTGTGTGTGTGTGTGTGTGTGTGTGCCCTGACCCGAGGGTATCCGTGTGCCCGGTAGGCCTCCCAGGCAGAGGGAGAGGGTCCGAGTTCTGGAAAGCAGGCCAGTCCCAGGAACACGCGTGTCTGTGCACGTGCGTGCGTGTGCGCAGGGGCCTGTCCCTTAGGGGCTCGGCAGGCACCTGGCGGTGGCGGTGCCTCTGTGGCTCCCGCGTGTGCCCCACCCCCACAGCCCAGCCACCAGGACCCCCGCAGCCAGGCGCCTGGACCCCTGTTGCTCTGGAGCGCCACGTCTGTGGCCCGCGGACATCCCCTGGCCACGGAGCTTTGCCTGCTGTCCCTGCAGTGCCTGGCCCGGGCCCAGGGCCGGGCTCGTGCTGGAGGTCTCCTGGGTGTGTGGGCAGTATGGGGGGAGATGCAGGGGTGTGGGGTTGGGTGTGGGGGAAGGGGAGACTCCTCTGTGACCCCGGCAGCAGGGCCCAGGGGGCGGGGCAGCTGGGGGCCAGAGAGAAGGTGGAGGTGGAGGGAGAGGCCACCCCCCCCCTCAGCCCCTAATAACAATAAAGTTGTAGGCGCATCAGCCTCCCGAACTCTGTCTCAGGCTGTGTAATGAATGAACGCGAGCGTCCTCTGTCCTTGGGTCCTGTGCTCACACGCCGTCTCCTGCGCCATTGTCATCTCTTAGATGTGTGCCTGAGCGTGTGCGGGGTGGGGAGAGGGGAGAGGCGTGTGTGAGGCCCCGTCCTTGGTGTTGTCTTTGTGCAGCGGGGTTCCTGGGCAGGTGGTGAGCCCGCCAGGCCCCAGCTCCTGGGAGATGCCCTGAGCCAGCCCTCCCGGCCCCCGCCCGCAAGCCAGAGAGCAGAGCAGAGTGGAGGAGAGCAGCCAGACGGGGATGTTCCCTAAATCAGACCCGGCCCAGAGCTCGGCCGGCACCTGCCACTCCCAGAGGGCCCAGGGCACTGCTAATGGGGGCGCGGGGCCCTGCCTCAGGGGTCGGGGCCGTAGGACCTCAGCGGCAGGGGCCCAGGAGATGGGCCCCAGGACAGAGCAAGGACGGGATGGCCTTCGGGGCTGCGGGGACAAGAGGCGGTGCTGAGGCGAAGCTGAGACCGGGGTGCACACGTGCCTGAGTCCGGCCCACCACCCGGGTGTCGCCTGTGCCGGTGGGCAGCCCTTCTCTGAACGCCCGTGGACAGCTTAGCGCCTCCAGCTCCCGGGATTAGTCCCGGTCGAGTGCAGGGGAGCAGACTGCAGGGGACAGGGGAGGATGGGGCGGGCCCAGGAGAGGGGACCCTCCGGGCTGGCTCCAGGCCGGGCCGAGGGCCTGCGCACCTGCGGACGGGTGCCGAGGGCTCCTGGAGGCGGGAGGGTCAGCCCAGGGTTCATGGCCGTCAGATGGCGGAGGTGGAGGCTCTTCGGGGGCCTCCGGGACTGTGGACAGGTCAACTGGGGAGCAGGGGAGACAGTGGCCCACCTGGCCAGCTGGGACACAGGAGAAGGCATCTGGGGGCGCCCCGAAGTCAGACTGGGGCTGGGGGTGGCGTCTCCTGGACCGGTGGGGCCCCCAAAGACACCCCGTCCCCAGGAAGCCTCGGACAGAGAGGCCAGGGCGGGTGGGCGGGGGGCTCCCGCATGGACGCGTCTGAACTGTCGCGGCCGAGAAGGACGCTTGCAAAGGAGCCTCCCGCGAGTCTGTGTGCGCATGCTCGGCTGGGGCTGGGGGATGGGAGCACGGCCGGTGTGTGCATCCCGGAGGGGACCGTGGCGGGGGCGAGTCCACCCGCGGGGCTGCGCGTGGGCCCTGGGTGTCACGCAGAGGCCGTGTGCGCGTCCGCAGGGTGACCTGGAGTGTCCTGGCCGTGTGTCCGCAGATGTGTGGGTCCCCGGCGGTGTGCGCATGCGTGTCCGTGCCCGCGTGTGCGAGGAGGGTGTCCCGGGCTCCCAGAGACACCTGCTGGCCTGTGTGTGTTGCGTGTCTGCGAGTTTCCCGCAGTGCGTCTGCAGCCGGCTGGGTGGCTGACGGGTGGGCGTGCTCAGGGTTCAACAGACTATGTTTAGTTTTTTATAATCTGTGTTTGTGTTATATTTTTTCCTGGTGTGCAGGAAAATAATTTATTTGAGAGAGAAAGAGCACTTGCAGGGGAAGGGGTAGAGGGGGAGGCAGAGGGAGAAGCCGTCTTCTTGCTTCTCTCGGCAGAATGAGGGTTTCCATCACAGAACCCCGAGATCTTAACCTGAGTTGAACTGAGATGTCCAGTGGACTGAGCCTCCCAGGCGCCCCCAGGTCTCCATTTTTAATCCACCCTAGGTATGAGTCTGTGTTTGGGTGTTCCTAAAGGGGTCTCCTTGTTTGGTGGTGCGGTGGGTCGGGGTGTGCCAGTGGTGGGTGTGGTGTAGGTGTGTGCCTTTTTGTCTCCCCCAGGCTAAAACAATTTGAACTTATTTCCATCTTTTGAAGTGTCTTTGGTGAATAAAATTGTGCATTTTAAAATGTACAGTATGTTTTATGATAGCATGTGTCTTGAAATGATATTTCCTGTCAAGTTAATTCACTATTCCTTTATCCTTTTCTTATTTTTAAGATTTCATGTATTTATTCGACACAGAGAGAGCGAGAGAGCGAGCAAGCACGGGCAGGGGAGTGGGAGAGGGAGAAGCAGGCTCCCCACTGAGCAGGGAGCCTGATGTGGGGCTCAATCCCGGGACTGTGGGATCATGACCTGAGTTGAAGGCATTCGCTTAACCGACTGAGGCACTGAGATGCCACACTATTCCTTGACCTTAGCAGTTATGTTATTTTTTGTGATTTGAATTCTTCACGGTGGGAGGAAGCTCTCTTGGAGCCTGAGGGTCACAAATTATCTGAATGATGACCATGCGATGCTCAGCTCTACCACCAGCCACCCCAAACCAGCAATCTAGGCTTCTGTGTCTGTGCTGCTCTGAAGTTTGAAGTTCTCTGATCTTATGTTCCCTTCAACCATAATATACCTGTTTTCATAAGTCCTGGCTGAGACCGGGGGTTGGAATCATGGCGGAGAGGCACTAAGTCAAGACACCTGATACCTGAGGGTAGATGAAGACCGAGCCACAGGCACAATGATCCAGGATAGCTGGGGTCCAGGAAAGGAGGTGGAGAAGACCTTCCTGATCCTTTTCCACTAACAACCGTAAAATTGTAGGTGGCACATAACGTCCCTGTGGTGGGGAGGTTAAATACTATTTAATCACTTGTTATGTGATGGGGTACAGGATAACATACCCCTAAATATGACCCTTTGGCATATTGGAGCTCAGAGAGTGTGAGAAAACACTGGAAGCAAGGTCACTGTAACATCCCCCACCTCTTCCCTGAAACATGTTATAAAACTGTCATGTGAGCGTTGCCCTCCATATACCAGGAGGGAAGGAGCACCTTTATCTCCGAAGACACAGAGACTTCAAGAAGAATTCAACAAGCAGGCATTGCTATGGTTTATTAAAACTCCCTCCTACTCCTTACCCAGTAGTGTCCACTCTTCACCAAACATAGCGAAGAATACTCAAGTCTGTCTCTTTTAGGGTTCGTTTTCTCATGGAGTTTCTCGGGTCACGTCAAACTTACATTGCACTTGTAAGGTCTTCTGTGAATCTGTCTTTGTTGGTTTAAATGTTCGGCCCCAGCTGCGATCATCAGAGGGTCGAGGAGAACTTTTTAATCTACGTAATCCCTATATTTAATAACTTAGTGTCCTTGTACCAGCTGAAAAGTTCTTTCTGACTTGGGAATAACAGAGAAGAGCATTTCGGGACCAGCAAGCTGGTCCAACAAACAAAGGAGAGGAACTTTTTTCTATGGAGAAGGAGAATTTGGGAGGGATTGTTTAGAATGAAAGTCCATTGGTAGAAAGCAGGGGTTTGGGGTGTTGTTGGTTTTTCACTGGGTGGGTTGCAGGGGTGCTCGGTTTCTCCTAGAAGACTCCGCTCGCATCTTTTCCGGTTCTGGCCTGTAATTGATTCTTCCCCTGTGCTGCTTCCTTCGGGGCCTTCTGGAACTGAGGAGTCTTGGTTTACACTGGTGTGGAGTGAGAGCACCCCCTTGTGGTCTCCCAACTCCATTTTAGTGAGGTTTCCTGCATTAATTTTCTCACCAGTTAAGTTTGGGGTTTTTTTTTGTTTTTGTTTTGTTTTTGTTTTTGTTTTTTATTAATCTTTTTAAAATTTAAATTCAGTTAATTAACGTATAATGTATTATTGATTTCAGAGGTAGAGGTCAGTGATTCATCAGTCTTATGTAACACCCAGCGCTCATCCCATCACTCTTCCTTCCCTTCTGTATGATCCTGTTTTGTTTCTTAAATTCCACATATCAGAGACATCGTATGGTAATTGTCTTTCTCTGATTGACTTATTTCGCTCAGCATAATACCGTCTAGTTCCATCCATGTCGTTGTAAATGGCAAGGTTTCAATTTTTTTTTTTTTTTTTGATACCTGAGTAGCATCCCATTGTATCTATATACTACATCTTTATCCATTCATCTTTTGGTGGACATCTGGGCTCTTTCCATAGTTTGGCTATCGTGGACATTGCTGCTATAAACATTGGGATGCACGTGCCCCATCAGATCACTACATTTGTATCTTTAGGGTAAATACCCAGTAGTGCGATTGCTGGGTCGTAGGGTAGGTCTATTTTCAGCTTTTTGAGGAACCTCCATGCTGTTTTCCAGAGTGGCTGCACCGGTTTGCATTCCCACCAGCAGTGTAGGAGGGCTCCCCTTTCTCCGCATCCTCGCCAGCATCTGTTGTTTCCTACCTTGATAGTTTTAGCCATTCTGACTGGGGTGAGGTGGTGTCTCACTGTGGTTTTGATTTGTATTTCCCTGATGCCGAGTGATGTGGAGCATTTTTTCATGTGTCTGTTGGCCATTTGGTTGTCTTCTCTGAAGAAATGTCTGTTCACGTATTCCACGTATTCTGCCCATTTCTTTCTTTCTTTCTTTCTTTCTTTCTTTCTTTCTTTCTTTCTTTCTTTCTTTCTTTTTTTCTTTTTAAGATTTTATGTATTTATTTGACAGAGAGAGAGACAGTGAAAGAGTGAACACAAGCAGGGGGAGTGTGAGAGGGAGAAGCAAGCCTCCCCCTGAGCAGGGAGCCCAATGTGGGGCTCCATCCCAGGACCCTGGGATCATGACCTGAGCCGAAGGCAGACACTTAACAGCTGAGCCGCCCAGGTGCTCTTCTGCCCATTTCTTGATTGAATTATTTGTTCCTGGGTGTTGAGTTTGATAAGTTCTTTATAGATTTTGGATATTAGCCCTTTATCCGATATGTCATTTGCAAATATCTTCTCCCATTCTGTCAGGTGTCTTTTGGTTTCGTTGACTATTTCCTTTGCTGTGCAAAAGCTTTTATCTTGATGAAGTCCCAATAGTTCACTTTTGCCTTTGTCTCCTTGCCTTTGGAGACGTGTCTAGCCAGGAGCTGCTGCAGCCAAGGTCACAGAGGTTGCTGCTCTTGTCCGCCTCTAGGATTTTGACGGATTCCTGCCTCACATTTAGGTCTTTCATCCATTTTCAGTCTATTTTTGTATATAAAAATGTAAGAGAGTGGCCCAATTTCATTCTGCATGTGGCTGTCCAATTTTCGGACACCACTTGTTGAAGAGATGGTTTTTTCCCCACTGGATGTTCTTTCCTGTTTTGTCAAAGATTAGTTGACCATAGAGTTGTGGGTCCATTTCCGGGCTTTCTATTCTGTTCATTAATCTAAGTGTCTGTTTTTGTGCCAGTACCATGCTGTCTTGATGATGACAGCTTTGCAATAGAGCTTAAAGTCAGGCATTGTGGTACCCCCAGCTTTGGGTTTCTTTTTCAACATTCCTTTGGCTATTTGGGGTCTTTTCTGGTTCCATAAAATTTTAGGATTATTTACTCCAGCTCTGAAAAAAAGTTGATAGAGATTGCATTGAATATATAGATTGCTCTAGGTAGCAATGGACATTTTAACAATATTTGTCCTTCCAATCCATGAGCACAGAATGTTTTTCCATTTCTTCGTGTCTTCCTCAATTTCTTCCATGCATGTTCTATAGTCTTCTGAGTATAGATACTTTGTCTCTTTGGTTAGGTTTATTCCTAGGTATTTTATGGTTTGGGGTACAATTGTAAATGGGATCAAGTCCTTAATTTCTCTTTCTTCTGTCTCTTGTTAGTGTATAGAAATGCAACTGATTGTGTGCATTGATTTTGTATCCTCTCACTTTGCTGAATTCCTGTATGAGTTCTAGCCATTTTGGGCTGGAGTTTTTTGGGTTTTCCACATAGAGTATCATGTCATCTGCAAAGAGAGACAGTTTGACTTCCTTTCTTGATTTGGATGCCTTTTATTTCTTTTTGTTGTCTGATTGCTGAGGCTAGGACTTCTAGTACTATGTTGAACAGCAGTGGTGATAGTGGACATCCTTGTCATGTTCCTGACTTTAGGGAAAAAGTTCTCAGTTTTATCCCATTGAGAATGATATTTGTTGTGGGCTTTTCATAGATGGCTTTGATGATATTGAGGTATGTTCCCTCTATCCCTACACTGGGAGGAGTTTTAATCAAGAAGGGATGCTGTACTTTGTCGAATGCTTTTTCTGCAGCTGTTGAGAGGATCATAAGGTTCTTGTTCTTTCTTTTATTTATATAGTGTATCACTTTGATTTGTGGATGTTGAACCACCTTTGCATCCTAGAGATAAATCCCACTTGGTCCTGGTGAATAATCCTTTCAATGTACTGTTGGCTATGTACTGATCCTATTGGCTAGCATTTTGGTGAGAATTTTGGCATCCGTGTTCATCAGGGATATTGGTCTGTAATTCTTTTGGGTGGATTCTTTGTCTGGTCTTGGGACCAACGTAATGCTGGCCTAGTAGAGTTTGGAAGTTTCCTTCCATTTTGGTTTTTTTAAAACAGCTTCAGAAGAATGGCTATTAATTCTTCTTTAAATGTTTAGTAGAATTCTCCTGGGAAGCCATCCAGCCCTGGGCTCTTACTTGTTGGGAGATTTTTGATGATTGCTTCAATTTCCTTGCTGGTTTTGGGTCTGCTCAGGTTTTCAATTTCTTCTTGTTTCAGTTTTCTTAATTTATACATCTCTAGGAATGCATCCATTTCTTCCAGATTGCCTAATTTGCTGGCGTATAGTTGCTCATAATATATTCTTATAATTGTTTGTATTTCTTTGGTGTTGGTTGTGATCTCTCCTCTTTCATTCATTATTTTATTTATTTGGGTCCTTTTCTTTTTTGATAAGTCTGGCCAGGGGTTTAACAGGCTTATTAATTCTTTCAAAGAACCAGCTGCTCCTTGTTCCATTGATCTGTTCTACTGTTCTTTTGGTTTCTATTTCATTGATTTCTGCTCTAATCTTTATCATTTCTCTTCTCCTGCTGGGTGTGGGTTTTATTTGCTGTTCTTTCTCCAACTCTTTTAGATGTAAGGTTATGTTGTGTACTTGAGACCTTTCTTGTTTCTTGAGAAAGGCTTGTGCTGCTATATACTTCCCTCTTAGGACCATGTTTGCTGCATTCCAAAGATTTTAAACAGTTGTGTTTTCATTTTCATTTGTTTCCATGAATATTTTTTCTTCTTTAATTTCCTGATTGACCCATTTATCCTTAGTAGAATGCTCTTTACCCTCCATGTAATTGAGTTCTTTCCAACGTTTCTCTTGTGATTGAGTTCCAATTTCAAAGCACTGTGGTCTGAAAATATGCAGGGACTGATCCCAGTCTTTTAGTACTAGTGGAGACCTAATTTGTGACTCAGGATTTAATCTATTCTGGAGAATATTCTACGTAGTACTGAAGAATGTGTATTCTGTTGCTTTGGGATGGTATGTTCTCAGTATATCTATAAAGTCCATCTGGTCCAGTGCATCATTCAAAGCCCTTGTTTCCTTGTTGATCTGCTTAGGTGATCTGTCAATTGCAGTGAGTGGGATGTTAAAGTCCACTACTATTATTGTATTATTATCAATGTGTTTCTTTAATTTTGTTATTTATTATCTTATGTAATTGGCTGCTCCCATGTTAGGGGTATAAATATTCACAGTTTTTAGGTCTTCTTGTTGAATAGACCTTAAATTATGACATAGTGTTCTTCCTCATCTCTTATTACAGTTTCTGGTTTAAAATCTAATTTGTCTGATATAAGGATTGCCACCCCAGCTTTCTTTTGATGTCCATTAGCATGGTAAATAGTTTTTCACCCCCTCCCTTTCAATATGGAGGGGTCTTTGGGTCTAAAATGAGTCTCTTGCAGACAGCATGCTGATGGGTCTTGTTTTTTTTGTTGTTGTTGTTTTTTTTTCCAGTCTGATACCCTGTGTCTTTTGATGGGAGCATTGAGCCCATTTACATTCCTAGTAACTATTGAACAATATTAATTCATTGCCATTATATTACCTGTAAAGTCACTGTTTCTGTATATTGTCTCTGTTCCTTTATGGTCTTTGTTGCTTTTGGGCTCTCTTTTTGCTTAAAGGATCCCTTTTAATATTTCTTTTTGGGTTGGTTTGGTTATCACAAATTCTTGTATGTTCTCTTTGTCCTGGAAACTTTTCATCTCGCCTTCCATTTTGAATGACATCCTAGCTGGATAAGTATTCTTGGCTGTATATTTTTCTCATTTAGCACCCTAAATATATGGTGCCTATCCTTTCTGGCCTGCCAGGTCTCTGTGGATAGGTCTTCTGCCAATCTAATGTTTCTACCACTGTAGGATACAGACTTCTTATCCCTGAGATGCTTTCAGGATTTTCTCTTTGTCTCTGACTATTATATGTCATATTGACATATAATTCACAAAATATTGACCTATTTTTATTGATTTTTGAAGGAGGTCCTATGAAAAATATGGACCATTTCATTAATTTGAATTTCATTCTTGCACAGGGGCTATGCTGATCTTCTCTGTATCATTCCAGTTTTAGTATACGTGCTGCCAAAGTGAGCACTCACCTGTTAAGTTTTGAAAGTCAGCTAGTGTTAAGTCCTGAAATCCTCTGACTGTTTTTCTTTTTTTCATTGTTCATATTTAAGATTATTTATTTATTTATGAGAGAGAGAGAGAGAGAGCATGAAATGGAGAAGGGGGGAGGGGGAGAAACAAGCTCCCCGCTGAGCAGGGATCCCAATGCGGGGCTTGATCCCAGGATCTAAGATCATGACCTGAGCTGAAGGCAGATGCCGAACCCACTGAGCCACCCAGGCACCCTTGTTTTTCTCTTTCAATATTTTATTGGTCATTCTGGATCTTTTGCCTCTCATATAAACTTTAGTGTCAGTTTCCTGATATCCACAAAGTCAATGAGGTATTTAAAATAATCCCTAGACTCATCAGCTCCTTGTTTCCTCTAGGCCTGTGGAGATGCAGCCTGGTCACGACATTCTGGGCCTTCCTGGGCAAGGCAGGGCTCTGTCTCAGCCTTGGTTCAGTCAGAGCTTCCCTCTCTCACCTGAGCAGAGCCCTGGACAGACATGCTCACATACAGTGGAGGGGGTCTAAGATGCAGTAGTGTTAATGAAAGGCAACTTAGAAATCTCTATCGAAATGACACTGAAAAAATTAAATTAAATTAAAGAAAAAGAAAGTAAAAAACTAAATTTTTTTCAAAGTATTTTGGTTTTTTTTTTAAAAGATTTTATTTATTTATTTGACAGAAAGATCACAAGTAGGCAGAGAGGCAGGCAGAGGGAGGAGGAAGCAGGCTCCCCGCTGAGCAGAGAGCCCAACGCGGGGCTCAATCCCAGGATCCTGAGATCACGACCTGAGCCGAAGGCAGAGGCTTAACCCACTGAGCCACCCAGGCATCCCTCAAAGTATTTTGTAGATTTCCTAGGATTTTCTCAGATACAATAAAATTGGGGGTGGGGGTGGGGGAAGACAAGTGCAAGGGGCACCTGGCTGGCACAGTCGGTGGGGCACACAACTCTTGTTCTCAGAATTGTAAGTTGGAACCCCATGTTGGGTGTAGAGATTATGTAAAAATAAAGCCTTAGTGCACCTGGGTGGCTCAGTTGATTAAGCATCCAACTCTTGATTTTGGCTCAGGTCATGATCTTGGGGTTGTGAGATCAAGCCCCACATGTTGGGCATGGGCCCTGGTTGGGAATCTCTCTCTCTCTCCATGCTCTCTCTTCTCTTCTCCTAAAAATGAAATGAAATGAAATGAAATGAAACGAAACTAAAAAAGACACATATGTGTTAGGTCCGTTATTAAACGAAATGAGACTGAGACAAAGTGAAAGTTATTTAAAACTTATTTTATGGTAAGTATTAGAAGTTAGACTGATCGGCCAGGGCCGTCCCCGAAGAGAACGACCACCCCCAGTTTACAGGCTCAAGAATCAACTGACTGGTCAGGGCCGCCTCCGAAGAGAGCGACCCCTCCCAGCCTCACAGACTAACTTTTATAGAGCAAAAGCCTGGCCACACATAGGTGGCCAGTGAGATTGTAACCTTGTATAGTCATGTTAGGTCACACGCAGGTGGCCAAGTGAATTACAATTTACCCTATAGTAGCTGTTTGAACTAACCTATTACACTGGTCAGAATTGGCGCTCAAGTTTGGCGTCCAAAAAGCGGAGTTTACATTTTTTGTAAATAGGGAGACAGTATGTGTACTTTTACTGATCGGATGTCTCCACCTGTCCTGACTCGTCCTTGTATTCTGGGCTCTGTTATCAGGAACTGGCCGACCATATTTTACTGGTTTTCCAGACTTGCCTCTAAGTAAGTTTCTCGGGGTGGGGGGGCGGGGAGGGGGAGACAGGGTCAGTTTAAGTTTTACTGCACAAACAACAAAATGGCTTTTTAACCAAGATGGAGTTGCTCTGGCTAAATAGGCCCTTACAGTATGTGGTTTTCTTCAGCAATTCTGTGTCAGGGGATTTATCTCACCTATAGATTTACATGCCAGCACAACTGTTGATGGTCAAGGGTATGCGCTCAATACTGGTTGCAGTGAAAAAGGACTGGACACGATTCAGCCCCCTGCAGTCAGGAACTGATTAAATAAGTGAGGTCACCGCCATAGAAGATCATCCAAACAGCTGTTCAAAAACCGAGGGGACTCTCTTTGGAAAGCTCTCCAAGGTATACAAGTAAATAAAAAGAAACCAGGACATGGAACAGTGTGTAAAGTGTGCCACCTTTTGTCTAAAAATGGGAGGACATGAGAATACAAATATTTACACAGGCCTAAACTTATGTCTTACATTTATACAAATATATAATTATGTCCAATAGTGAATTTACGTATTATAACAATGCATAATTACAGAATTATGTATTTCCATTACACATCATATTTCACATGTATATATTACATTTAATATTATGTATTTATAAAAATATTAATTTTATATCTTTAACGAGTCATTTATACTGGAGCTATGTACACAGGTGTGAGCACAGACGTGTACAAAGTATGTCGTGTGTGTACACTGCACACGTGTGTGTAGACTACGATACACGCAGGGACGCGCACGGAGAGCCCGTGGAAGGACACAAACTAATGGCGGCGGTTCCCGTGGGGTTCGTGGGCATAAAAAACGGGTGGGTGGTGCCCGCACGGCGGGAGGAAGACTTTTCATCGCACACTATTTATTTACTTAAAAACATGCAAACCGTGTATTAACTCTTCCAACAGCGAAGAGTTAGAGCATCTCAGGGAGGACGGCCGCCCCGGCGCCAGGGCCTTCTTCCCTCTCCGCGCCGCCCCGTCCAGCCGCGGCCTCGAGCGCCCCCAAGCGGAACCAACGACGAGCGGCCGGGATTTCCACACGCCCGCTCCCGCAGCTCGGCAGAGCGCACGCGCAGACGCGGCAGGACGCATGCGCCGCGGCTTGGGCGCGAAGTCCGACGCGAAGTCCGAGCGCGAGCCTTTCAGTCAGGCGAGGCGCCGGGCGGGCGAGGTGAGCGCAGGCGCGCGGGCGCGCGGGTGTGGGGGCGGGCGCGTGAGGGGCGCGTGAGGGGCGCGTGAGGGGCGCGTGAGGGGCGCGTGAGGGGCGCGTGAGGGGCGCGCGGGCATTCCGGAGCCGAACGTGGTCGGAGGAGACGCGAGGGCGAGGGGCAGGCACGCCTGAGGGCGCGAGCAGCCCGGGGCGGCGGCGCGGGCGTCCTCGAGGGGCGACGCCGCGGCGCTCGAGGCTGGGGGTGGGGGGCGCCTCCGCGTGAAGAGACGACGGGACGTAGTGACCCTTGTAGGGAAGGGGCCCGCGTCGCACGTGGGGTCTGTGGAGACCCGGGAGCTGAGGAGCACCAGCGCGGGGGCGGCCTGCCCGCTCTCGCCGCGCCCGTCTGCGCCTCAGTTCCTGGGCCTCCTCGGTGGGCGGTCCTCCCAGCCTTCGGCCAACGTCCTCCCTGGGCCGCCGGCCTCGGCCCCGCCCCCACGCCAGGCCCCGCCCCAGACCCCGTCTCCAGCCTAAGCCCCGCCCCTGCCGACCCTCGGCTCGGGCCCCAGGCCCCGCGTCTCCTACTTCAGACTCACCGGTATCCGGGGGCCCGCCTTGAGCTTCAGCCCCGCCCCTCCCGGCCCCAGGCCACACCCACCAAGGCCCCCGCCCCGACTCTCTTCTCCCCAGGCCGGCCCCTGGGCCTCGCGTCTGTCCCTATGTGCTGCTCCTGGCTCTCCGCTCTTGGTCCTCCCCGCGCCCCCGCCTGCGCTGTCAGGGTCTCTTCCCTGCCCCGGTCTCGCCCCCCGTCGCCCAGCCCAGCCCCTCCTGTCTGCTCTTCCTCATCTTGCCCCATTCCCCGTCCCGCTCGGCCCGGCTCTGTGCCTTACCTTGTTCTGCTCCGTTTCGCTGGCCTCGCCACCACTCTTCCACCTGTGCCCCCTTCCGCCGTAAACCCACCGACCCAGGACGAAGTGAAGTGTTTAGGTAAAGCGGTCATAAAATGTGATTGCGTATTTAACTTACTTCTGAATGGAGAGTGATACATGGCACGTTCAAATACTAAAATTCTACGCAGACCAAAGACTAGGGGTGGCATGGCTAGAATTTTTTTTTAATCAAGTAGGACAAGGAATATCCTTCCTTTATATGCAGTCTTTACCAATCAGCAACAGAAACACCCTACTGGAGAGAAGGCAGGGATAGGTGTCGTTTATAAAGGGCCAGTGCGTCTGAAGAAATACAGTAAGCTTTATTGTTAATTTAAGGAACTGCAAAGTTAAACAATAAAAATATCTTTTTCATCGGTTTAATTGGCAACAGATTTTGAGGAACGATAATATTCTTGCTGGGCAGACTAGTTACATAATTTGCAGGGCCTAATGCAAAATGGAATATGAGGCCCTTCTTTAACATATGAAAAATCTCAAGATAGCAACAGCAGAACTTTAGACTAAGCTTGAGGCCCTTCTGAGCATGGAGCCTGGTATGACTGCCCCGGCTGCATGCCCGTGAAGCTGGCCCTACTGACTAGCAAGGCGGCGGCTGTGTGATCTATATTGAGGCTGGAAGAGGAAATTAGCGGAAGCCTTGTAGGAATGTACTATTCTACCATGGTTCTTTCTCCTCTCAAAAACTTACTATTGTCTGATTCTTTTCAATTAGAATGTTCTGGAGGATGTGTAGTGATAGCTCATTATTGTTTTAATTGCTATTTCTCTGATAACTAATGCAGTTGAGCCCCATTTCATGTCTATTGGCCATTAGGTCTGTTTTGTGCAATACCTGTTCAAATCTTTTAACTTTTTTGCTCTTATTTTATCTCCCTCTTTCTTACTGATTTGTGTGAGTTCTTTAAATATTTTGCATATGAATGCAGTCCTTTGGAGGATGTGTGTGTTATAAAAGACTCTTTATTCTGTGTAATATAAAATCATTTTAACTCATTTGTTTTTTGAGGTGAAATTCTTCTGTGGTTCATCAAATTAATTCAGTTCATTGTGTTTGGAGTTCAAGTCTCTTTCCCCTACAATGCCATTTCTGAAATACTTTGAGCCTGTGCCTGTGCGTTTTCCAGATCTGGGATGGGGCTGAAGTGGCATCTCATCTGGAGATGTGCAGATTTCTCTGAGTGTGTATTTAGGCAGTTGTGTGAAATGAAGTAATTCCTTTTGCTCCAAATCACCTCCACCCCATTGTCCAGGTCTAACTGTGCAGGCTGTTTGTAAGTCTCTCTACATAATTTCTACAGGTCCTGGGTTTCCGTATCTTCTTTTCATACGATACAGCTCTGCCGTCATCTTCCACAAAGTGTGTTCTGGAGCAGCCTGCCTTGTCGAGTTCCTCCGTCCTGAAGCTGTCAAGATGCTGCACATGACAGACGTTTTGGATATCTTGAAGAATCCCCAGCTCTTCCGTCTGCATGACCAAGAAGAGAATCCAGAAACCATCCCCATAAGAAATCCAGGGCTTCTGAAAGTTTCTCATCAGAAGTTTAGGGATTTTCAATACCTTTCAGTGACGGGGCCTCAGCAAGCTGTGAGCCAAATCCAGGAGCTCTGCCGGCAGTGGCTGCAGCCGGAGACCCACACCAAGGAGCAGATGATGGAGCAGCTGGTGCTGGAGCAGTTTCTGAACACGCTACCGGAGGAAGTCCGGACCTGGGTGAGGTCCAAAAAGCCCAAGGACAGCAAGGAGGCGGGAAGCCTGGTGGCCAGTTTGATCCAAGCATGTGGGGAGAAAGGTGAGAGAGAAAGGAAGCAACTAGCAATTTCCATTTATTTGTTGAACATCCTCTGTATGCCTGGCATGCAATAGGAGATGAATAAAAATTTGTCAAGTAGATAAATGAAAGAAGGAATTAAAACAATTTTTTAAAAGATTGTATTTAATTTATTTGACAGACAGAGATCACAAGTAGGCAGAGAGGCAGGCAGAGAGAGAGGAGGAAGCAGGCTCCCTGCTGAGCAGAAAGCCCAATGCGGGGCTCGATCCCAGGATCCTGGGATCATGACATGAGCTGAAGGCAGAGGCTTTAACCCACTGAGCCACCCAGGTGCCCCAAGAATGAATTTTTTTTTAAAGATTTAATTTATTTGACAGAGAGAGACAGTGAGAGCAGGAACATAAGCAGGGGGAGTGGGAGAGGGAAAGCAGGCTTCCTGCAAGGAACCTGACGTAGGGCTCAATCCCAGGACCCTGGGATCATGACCTGAGCCAAAGGCAGATGCTTAACAACTGAGCCACCCAGGCGCCTCAAGAATGAATTTTATAATCCAGTCTAATCTGCCTCATATGAGATGGAAGAAATTTTGGGTTTGGCTTTTAATATTTACTATTTCTCTGAAAGTATCCTTTCTCTCCAGCTTTGTTCCTCCCTGCTCTGTTTCTTATCTCACCGAAACTTTAGTATCAACACAAAACAAAACAACACACACAGCCATAAAAACGAGGGTATAAAGTATGGGAGATAAGAGGCCTGGAAGTTTAACCTTTACCAAAATTTGGTTTCTTGGAGACTCAAGTTATTAGATTAGAACTAAGGGTATTTTAATAATGAAAGAAGAAAGCCATTTATTCCTCATAGTCCTTTGAATAAAAGTGATACTAAAACCAAAGCATTGTTTAGGGGTATTTTATATAGAGAGGCAGACGAGGGAACAAAAATATGAATATAGGGGCGCCTGGGTGGCTCAGTGGGTTAAAGCCTCTGTCTTCGGCTCAGGTCATGATCCCAGGGTCCTGGGATCGAGCCCCGCATCGGGCTCTCTGCTCAGCGGGGAGCCTGCTTCCTCCTCTCTCTCTGCCTGCCTCTCTGCCTACTTGTGATCTCTGTCTGTCAAATAAATAAATAAAATCTTTAAAAAAAAAAATATGAATATAAAACCACAGTTGCCCCTGGAGAGAAGGCTGAGGGTGGACAGGAAAAAGCACACAGGTAGATACAAGTTATTGAGAATGTTCTAGATTGGGGGTTGGGTAGCGAATTCATACGCATTAATTATACTTAAACATGTAAATGAGTAAATTTAAAGTAAACAGGGTCATGCATGGTTAAGTACTGATATCATGAATCAAGGGTTATGATTAATCCCAATACGTGTACCTGCATTTCTTAAAAGGAATTTGAAGATGATAATAGTGAACATGTTGGATACTTTTTAAAAATATTTTATTTATGGGACGCCTGGGTGGCGCAGTTGGTTAAGCAACTGCCTTCGGCTCAGGTCATGATTCTAGCGTCCTGGGATCGAGTCCCACATCTGGCTCTCTGCTCGGCAGGGAGCCTGCTTCTCCCTCTGCCTCTGCCTGCCACTCTGTCTGCCTGTGCTCTCTCCCTCTCTCTCTCTCTCTCTAACCAATAAATAAATAAAATCTTGAAAAAAAAATTTTTTATTTATTAATTTGATAGTACAAGCAGGGGTAACGGCAGGCAGAGGGAGTGGGAGAAGCAGGCTCCCTGCTGAGCGAGGAGCCGGATGCAGGACTCAATCCCAGGACTCTGGGATCGTGACCTGAGCTGAAGGCAGATGCTTAACTGCATGTTGAATACTTTCAGTGTGCTATATTCTAGGTGTTTTATATTTACCAATTTATTTAGTTCTCTTAATAGCTCTTGAAATAGGTGTTACCCTTATTCTATAGATGAGACAGAGGCACACAGAGGGTGAATAACAATTCGTCAGGATTCAGAACTGGGCAGGGGCTCCAGCATCTCTATGTTAATCACGATGTTAAACTGTCTCAGGTGGGCATGGAGGGTGTTGTGTTGTCTCATAGGTTAAAAACTCAGCCAAAGGCCCAGAGCTATTGATGGAGCTAGAATTTGGGGGAAAGGAAAGAGAGCTCCCTAGAATATGAGAAAGAAACAACAGATGAATAAAGAGTGTACTTGGGAAAAGACTACAGGTGAGGGGGCCTTCAAGGTTCGGGTTTCTGTAGGGAATGTGGCGGCCGTCTTCTAGACCAGTGAATGAAAAAGATGGAGGAGAAGTTCTAAGAGTTGACACTTTTTAAAATGCTTGTATGCTCTATATATGTAATGTTTAATCCTTACAAGATCCCTTAGAAGTTTGGTATTCTTTCCAATTTATAGTTGAGAAACTTAGGCTCCCTGGTGGTTATGAGTGGACAGTGAGGCTGGAAGCCACTGAAAGAGAGTGAATTTCTCCCTCTTTTGGAAGGCAGTGGGGAGTCATTGAAAGGTTTAAAGTTGGGAAATGCCCAGAGCTCTTCTTTGGAACTTGCTATACTGACGGGAGAAAAGATGTCTGTGGTCTTTCTCATACAGGATGTCCAGGACTGCTGCTGTCTTCGTGGCAGGAAGGGTGGTACGAGGTGGCAAGCCACTCTCTGTGTCTGTGGGCGCTGCCAGACTGGAATCAGTTCCATGGTCATTCCTTCTCTCTTCTAGGTTTCCCTCCTCAGGACTTTGTCCTTGCAGAAGAGAGGAACACCAAAGAACACCAAAAGGACACAGAGATGTCTGACAGTCTCTCATCGGCTGGATCCCAGGTGAGTGAAACTTTCTTCTGATCTGATTCTCTAATATGGGGATCTCACCTTCCTGATTTCTAGACCTTCCCTATAGAATTAAATCACATTCTCATTTCCTTTAAATCTTTATATAAATATCACCTAACCTAGCCTTTCCCTGGCTATCCTATTTAAATTTTTTTTCTGACTCAGGGTACCTGGGTGGCTTAGTCGGTTGAGCTACCTACCGACTCTTAGTTTCGACTCAGGTCATGATCTCAAGGTCATGGGATTGAGCCCCATCTCAGGCTCCATGTTCAGTGCAAAGTCTGCTTGGCCCTTTCCCTCTGCTTCTCCCCTGGTTATGAGTGCACTCTCTCTCTCAAATAAATAAATAAAATCTTAAAAAATTTTTTTTCTGACTCCTTATATCCCCTTTCCCTGCTTTATTTTTCTCTGTTGGACTTATCACCATCCCACATACTACCCATTTAACATTTTCCTGCTTTTTCTATCTCTTGAATTAATTTTTTTTTAGTATTCCATTTTATGCCCAGTGTTGACTGACTCAGAGCAACTCTTATGTGGTTTGTACTGTTATGCTCCTTTTTACATGTGAAATAAATGGCAGCTCTTACAGGGACATGATACTATTCGGAGGTTTTATTTTTTTTCACAAATGTTCTCCTTAATGTTCTTGTTAAATCATTTCTTTAAAGATTTATTTATTTACTTTGGGGGGGATGGGCAGAGAGAGAGGGAGAGAGAATCTTGAGCAGACTCCATGCTGAGCATGGAGCCCGATTTCTGATTTTAAAACTCCAGTTAATAATATTAAATCTATAAATTTTTTTGGTGTTGGCAGTTAATGTGAATTTTAAATAATAAAAAACCCATAATAAGAGCCACATGAACCCCTCTGTAGGAGCTTGGCAGCCAGTGTATGACTTCTAGTTTAAATCAGTTGTTCATAGATCTGCATAATGTTTTCCTGAAAACACAAAAGATGTATATTAATAAAACGTGTATCATATTCTTTTGTAGTTTTCTAATATCTACCTTTTAAATTCAACCTTAGGGATACCTGGGTGGCCCAGTCGGTTGAATGTCTGGCTCTTGGTTTCGGCTCGGGTCGTGATCTGGGCTTTGTGGGACTGAGTCCTGTGTTGGGCTCTGCACTCAGTGTAGAGTCCGCTTAGGTTTCTCTCTGCCCCTCCCCCACAGGCGCATGTGCAAGTACATGCCTGTGCACATTCTGTCTCTCAGATAAATAAATAAGTCTTTAATTAATTAATTAGTTGATTGATTCAACCTTAGGTTATCAAGATTGTTGTAACTGTAGTTAATTGGTTTGTATTGCTGGAATATTCCATTTTGTCACTATACTGTAATATGTTTATCTCTTCTACTCTAAACAGACATTTGGATTGTTTATAGGTTTTGGGTGTTAGAAACAGCACTGTTAAGAATATAAATGTCAGGGGGCCCCTGAGTGGCATAGTTGGTTAATTGTAAGACTCTTGATTTCAGCTGAGGTCATGATCTTGGGAGTCATGAGATCAAGGCCTGTGTCAGCCTCCACGAGATTCTCTTTCTCACCCTGTCTCTCTGCCCCTCTGCCTGCCTCACGCATTTGTGTGTGCTTTTTTTTCTGTCTCTCGATGGCCAAGATATACATATATATATGTATGTATGTATATATCCCCAAGTACACGTGACAAATATAATTTCTGGGTCCAAAGTGGTTTATCAATTTACATTTCCCCTAGCATCTAATAAGAGGTCTCATGGCTCCACATTCTAGACAACGTTTGGTATTGTCAGACTTACTACTTTTTGTCAGTTGAATGAGTATAAATGGTACTTTGTCATTTTGATTTGCATTTCTCTGTTTATTAATAAGATTGAAAATCTCTTTATGAACTTTTTGGGTTTTTCAGATGAGTCACTGAGGCTTAACCTACCCACATTCACAAAGATTGTAAGAACCAGAGCTAGGAC